>NC_045763.1:55745276-56365633 GCF_008692025.1 Phocoena sinus | reverse complement strand
TGAGACTCAATTATCATGTTTTAGCTTTGATTCAAGCTAATTTTTCTCCAACATTTTATTAAGAAAAAGTTTGAAAACATCTAAATTGAAAACTTTTATACACCCACCTGTATACCTAGATTCTACCATTAATATTTTACCATATTAGCCAGACTTTTTTTTTTTTTTTTTTTTTTTTTTTGCGGTACGCGGGCCTCTCACTGTTGTGCCCTCTCCCATTGCGGAGTGCAGGCTCAGCGGCCATGGCTCACGGGCCCAGCCGCTCCGCAGCATGTGGAATCTTCCCGGACAGGGGCTCGAACCCGTGTCCCCTGCATCAGCAGGCGGACTCTCAACCACTGCGCCACCAGGGAAGCCCTGGACTTATTTTTTAAACAAATCTTTGGCAGCTTACATTTCCCCCCTGTATAAAACAGGAAAATACCATTGTACCTTCACCCAAAACGTTTTCGAGGAGTAAGGCTTCTGACCCACAGAAAACTAGGAAGATAAATTTTCTCAGCTCCACTGGTTCTGGTCATTCATTCAGTTCAGTACCAAACTTGGAAGTACATTAGAAACACCTGGGGAGTTTTTCAAACATACCAGTGCCCCAGCCCTCTCCCTGATCAGTCAAGTCAGAATCACCGGAAGCAGGTACCTGTTTTAGCATTCAATTAGCCAACAGGTAATTAATGAGTACCAACCATGTGTCAGACACCATCTGAAGCATCAGAGTGAACAAGGAAATCCCCTGCCATCATGGCACTGCATCCTCTTGCCTGCCCACCAAATTCCTTCCTGCACGTTGTGTCTCAGCCCCTTCCATCTAACTCTCCTTCCCTCTCTTCAGATCTTTGCTCAGATCCCGGAATATTCTACTTCCTCTTCTCTAACTAGGACACACCTACTTATGCCTCAAGGTCCAGTTTGCATGCGGCCTCCTCTGGAGTTTCGCTTGGCCCTAGAGCTCGCTCCTTCTCAGGAGTCCTACAGCTGGCTTTTCATATCATCATTATGGTAGGATACAGCTCATTGTGCAAGGGTTTCTGGTTTCACCTGTGGGACTCTGCGTGCTGTGAAGAGGCAGAGACTACTGTATTTGACCTGATATGCTCATCATGTAGGAAAGCACCTGTAACATGGCACCATTTCAAAATTTAAAACAAGCAAACAAACAGAAGGCCAGTGTCGATATTGTATCGAACCTAAGGCAATACCACCTCCATGTATGGCACGTTTCCTGAGACTTATTCTGAGTTCCTTCCTTACGACTTGTTTGATGCTCTCTTTTATCCAAAGGGACAGAAGCTAGACTTTGCAGTGGACAGACCGGATAATGAAGAGCTCTGGAGGTTTACAAATTGTGTTCTTGGATTTTTCTACATCCCGCATTGAAAAATCTTTCAAACTCCTGCCCCCACCAATGGAATTTGTAAAGGGGAATGTCCGGGAGAAGACAGGCCATGAAAGAGTCCACTCGGTTAGACAGAAATAGTTGAGCACGCAGGCTTTGAAGTCTGATGGAACAGAGGACTTCACCCTACTATTTGACTTAGGCAGTTTACTTAACCTCTCTGAACCTCAGTTTCTTTACCTGTAAAATGCAGACCAGTATTCTCTCCCCCATTCTCTCCACATCAGCCTCAAGCTTCATGAAGAATCACATTAATAGGTAAATTTTACTGAGTGTTTACTGTGTGACAGGCACGTTGCCAGCTCCTTTACAATGCAAAACAGCGACCCTCTGAGGTACTGTTATGAGCCATGTTTTGCAGGTCATGAAACTGAGACAAATTAAATAAGTTGTCAATGATTATACAACGAGTAAAGAGTGGATTCAAATCCAGACAATCTGGCTTCAAAAGCCCACTCTTATCCATGTTCTAGGGACCTTGTTTACCTTATTCAGCCCCTATCTGCAGGTCCTAGAATAGTGACAGACACATGGGTGCTAAAAATAACTGTTGAATGAATCAATCAATACCTTCTTGAAGCATTGTTGTAAGGAGGAAGGAAGTTCTATTTATTTATTATCTACCCTGTTCCACACTCTTTTATGTGTCTTATTTCACTTAATTCTCCTACAAGGATTGCATACACAGAGGAGGAAACTGAACACAGGTAAAGTAACTCGCCCAAGGACACACAATTGACAAACAACCTCTATGCCTCCTCACAGCAAAGCCTCTGTGCTCTTATCTCTATACCTGTGGACTTTAAGTATTTTTATTCACCTTGTACCTTTTCATGTTGACATCTAGAAGGTTTTTTCATTAGTTGAAGTAATTGCAAAGGCTGTAATTTCCTATTTTTAAAATCTCGGGTACTACTACCACAATGTGTAAATCAGGGCAACATGCCTGATGCAATAAAAAGAAAAGGAAAAAGCTACAACCGTTAAAAGATCTCAGGAATGTACATCTAATTGACACTACATTGCATTAGTCATTAATTGTCCTTTGTGCCAACTGACTATGACAGCCCTAAACAAGAAGGGTTTCCTATTTAAGCTGCAGTAACTTTTCTGACTATGGATGATCGTCATTAATTATTCCTTTTGTGGCAGATTTCTGTAGTTCCTCTAATGCATTTGGGACAACTGTCTCAAAGTAATCCGCAACTTTCCTGACAACTCCTTGTGTTCTCTCCTGCTAAAACTGTAGCCCTTTTATGCCAAGTGCTTAGAACCTTCTGCTACCATATCCACTACTTCTACCACTACGTTCATATCCATAAGCACCACCATAGAGAATGCCCCCCTTTGTTGGTCTATAATTTGACTGCTGTTGTCCATTATAATTTCCAAAATCATAGTTCCCACCACCACCATAGTTACCACTGCCAAAATTTTCTCCTTCATTGCAGCCATTATATACTCCACCACTGCCACCATATCCTCCACCTTGGTTTCCACATCCTGGTCCACTCCCCCCTCTATTACCATCTGCCATAGTTGCCACCATCACCTACAAATCTCCATATCTACCATTATGCCCTTCATAACTACCTGTGCTGCCACCACTTCTATTATCATAGTTGCCTCCCCTGAAATTACCACTATAGCTGAAGTTCCTCCATGACCCCTAAAGTTGCCACATCTTCTCCATGACCTCTTTGTAATCCAGCAGACTGTGCTTCTTGTTAAGAAAAAGCCTTTTTCACTTCAAAATTATGCTCATTAATAGTGTAGTCTCGGGCTTCCCTGGTGGCGCAGTGGTTGAGAGTCTGCCCGCTGATGCAGGAGACACGGGTTCGTGCCCCAGTCCGGGAGGATCCCACATGCTGCTGAGCAGCTGGGCCCGTGAGCCATGCCTGCTGAGCCTGCGCGTCCGGAGCCTGTGCTCCGCAACGGGAGAGGCCACAGCAGTGAGAGGCCCACGTACCGCAAAAAAAAAAAAAAATAGTGTAGTCTCGGGACTTCCCTAGTGGCGCAGTGGTTAAGAATCTGCCTGCCAATGCAGGGGATACGGGTTCAAGCCCTGGTCCGGGAAGATTCCACATGCTGTGGAGCAACTAAGCCTGTGCGCCACAACTACTGAGCCTGTGCTCCAGAGCCCGCGAGCCACAACTACTGAAGCCCGCGCGCCTAGATCCCATGCTCTGCAACAGGAGAAACCACCGCAATGAGAAGCCTGCACACCGCAACAAAGAGTAGCCCCCGCTCATGGCAACTAGAGAAAGCCCGCATGCAGCAACAGAGACTCAATGCAGCCTAAATAAATAAAATAAAAAAATTTTTTAAATGCATATTGAACTTTTGATAAATAATTATTACATATTAAAAGCAAGTTGTATTGGAAATCCATCTTTCAATGAGCTGGTTGTGTTTTTGTTTTTTCAATTAGTTCATGAATCCATGGATTAATATAAACTATTGCTAGAATAGAGAAGACTGTATTCCAATTTCATTCCTATTTTTTGATTTTATGGATATAAGAGCTGAGAAAGCTGTTCATAAAATATAGATGGGAATGGATGTCACTGAGCATGTCACTGAGTTCTCTGAACTCTTGAGTTGCATACCTGTTACTGAACTCAGGTTCAGCTACTTACCACTCCAAAGCCAATGCTCGAGAGCCAAGTGTTGGTTGGAAAGGAAGGGCTGCTTTATTCAGGAGGCTGAAAACCTGGGGAGAAGGCAGACTCATGTCCAAAAACCAACTCCAGGGATTTCCCTGGTGGCTCAGTGGTTAAGACCCCACACTCCCAATGCTGGGGGCCCGGGTTTGATCCCTGGCCAGGGAACTAGATCTCACATGCATGCCACAACTAAGAGTTCGCATACCACAACTAAGGAGTTGGTGAGCTGCAACTAAGGATCCCACGTGCCGCAACTAAGGAGCCTGTGAACTGTAACTAAGGAGCCTGCCTGCTGCAACTAAGACACGGAGCAACCAAATTAATTAATTAATTAAAACAAAAACAAAACCAACTCCAAATATTCTGCTTGACCATGAAAGTTTTTAAAGGGAAAATCATTTAAGGAGGGCTTCAGAGTCTTTGTTATCTTCCACTGTGTGCAGACTTTCTTCTGATTGGTTGGTGGTGAGGTAACAGGGTGGCATTCCAGAAATCTTGTACTCAGCCTGAAGTCACCATGCTCCACCTGGGTGGGGGCCTTATTTCCTGCAGAACTCAAAGATATATTATTATGTGTATCCATCCCTAGAGGAGGAACTAGGACTCTTGCTTTATCACT
This sequence comes from Phocoena sinus, assembly GCF_008692025.1. Taxonomy (NCBI): domain Eukaryota; kingdom Metazoa; phylum Chordata; class Mammalia; order Artiodactyla; family Phocoenidae; genus Phocoena; species Phocoena sinus. The sequence continues at coordinate 56,360,952 of NC_045763.1, read as the reverse complement.
GCATTGTTGTTTGCCTTTTCTCTGTTCCTACATTCCTTTATTTCCTTAAGATCTTTGATTACTGAGACCTGTTCAAGAGCAAACATTATGGGGACTCCTCTGGTGGTGCAGTAGTTAAGACTCTGAGGGGCTTCCCTGGTGGTGCAGTGGTTAGGAATCCATCTGTCAATGCAGGGGACATGGGTTGGAGCCCTGGTCCAGGAAGATCCCACATGCCACGGAGCAACTAAGCCCGTGTGCCACAACTACTGAAGCCCACGCACCTAGAGCCTGTGCTCCGCAACGGGAGAGCCCACTGCAATGAGAAGCCCACACACTGCAACGAGGAGTAGCCCCCACTCACTACAACTAGAGAAAGCCTGCACGCAGTAACAAGGACCCAACACAGCCATAAATAAATAAATAAATAAATTTTAAAAAAGACTCCAAGCTAGCAATGTAGGGGGCCTGGGTTCCACCCCTGGTCAGGGAACTAGATTCCACATGCATGCTGCAAATAAGAGTTCGCATCCCACAACTAAGGAGCCTGCAAGCCAGAACTAGGGATCCTGCCTACCACAACTAAGACCCAGTGCAACCAAATTAATTAATTAATTAATTAATTTTTTTTTAAAGAGCAAGCTTTATGGCCAGGCTTAGATCACAAAATGTCTTAGGCCAAAATGGGTTCTCTCATGTCAAGAAAGCCATTGCTGGTTCTCTTTCTCTGGGGACCCCCTAACCTATCTGTTTACACTGGTAAACTTCTATTCCATAAACTTAATCTTACCAGCCTCTTGTCACTGCCCATCCTCCTGGCTATTGCTGTGTTAGGTACTTCTCTGTGTTCCCTTTGTACTTGCACCCATTCCCTTATGATTTTAAGTCTACTGATTTTTCTTCCCCTTATTTGTGAGCTCTTTGAGGCCAGGGTCAGTGTCTTTCCTCTTTGTCCCCAAAGCATAGGTTAGGGTCTAGCCCACAGGAAGCATTCAATAAGTGCACTTTTGAAGGGCCAAGGGAGGAAGAAAGAAATAACCAAACACAACTGTGTTAAGAAGAAATGTAGAAACTGGAACAACATGAGTCCAGATACATTGGGAAGAGCAGAGCAGATGACACAAGGCCCCTTCCAACCTTGAGCTCTGATGTGTCTGGGATGAGAAAACTCAAAAATAATAATGAAAGAGGACTTTTATTGTGATTCATCTCATTCTTCTCACTCCCACTCTCCTCTGGTCTGCAAAGAGAAGAAAGATATGTTGAGACCCTGAACAAGGAATAAGGCAATGATTTTGCAGGTGCCATCATTAACTATTTGCCTATTAAAGCCCAGCAATGCACAATCTTTCCCTGCCTCCTGTTTCTTATCTGCCTTTTCATGAAGAAAAACGGAACAAAAGACTTACTAGAGGAATATGCAGTTGTTTAATTTGGGTTTCTCTTGTATCCTCTAATAGCCCAGCAAACTGGTAATTCTTATTCCTTGATGAATTACAAAGGATATATTATCCCTGCTCATTCTACTGCAGGAGAATAATGCTGCGGGGAAGGAAGAGAAAGGGACATTATTTTTCTAGGCCTCTTTCCCAACAAAGAGGAAAAAGCTGCTGCCAAAGGACTATGTGTTTTGCTAGGCACTGAATCCTTCCCTCTGGTAATATCTAAAATCTTCAGGTGAACCCAGAAATTTGAAATCTCTTCTACTAAACTAAAAGTATGAATACATAAGAAGATAGATACATGAATATTTTATGCAAAATGTTATTTGAAGTGGCAAAAGACAAAAACACTAGAAACCACTTGGGCATTTATTCTAGGGGAATATATAAATAAAATATGGTATATCCAAACTATGGATATTATGCATAAAAATATGTTCAATCTATATGTACTTACCTGGAGGGGTTTGAATGAAATATAGGTGAAAAAAGCAAGTGATTTTTCTGAGTTTATAAGTCCCGTTTTAAAAGAGTGTGACAAAAATCTCTAAATCGGTGAATATATATGCATATACAGACATACATACGTACAGTGTATGTATGTGTGTATACATATATTATATATATATATATAATATGCATAGATAAGGATGTGAAAAGATATGTACCAAAATGTTCACATTTGTTATGATGGGAGGTAGGGGACTGGCAGATTAAGCAGAAGGGGATATTGCTGACTCTTTTCCACAGTGGTATTGTTTGATTTGTTGCCTCAAGCTGTCATTACTTTTGTACTTCAAAATGAAAACCTAAAATTTCCAAGCACACACACATACACACACTTTAAAGTCCTCAACTGGTGCTTTAAACCTAAAAAACAGTTTAACAAGCAGGATCCCTTTGACTTCTCCTAAAGTCTCCCTGGTTAGCTTGTTATAACAGTTCACCTGGACAAGAAAGGAAAATAGAGGCTAAAACCCTCTGGCTGGGCTGCATACGTCTTTTTTTTAAATTGACCAGCCTGCTGAGTGAGGGCACTGAGGACTGTGGAAGCCCAAGCTCCAGAATGGCCCATCAAACTCTGTGTCCTAGGGAAGGAGAAAAGTAGAAAAAGGCAGCCCGATTGCCTCTTGGCTCTTTGCCAAAGCAGTTGCTAGTGGTGGGAGTGGAATTTTTCCATGGCAAAGGAAGAGGAAAAATCAGATCACATTTCCTACAGGGAGAGCCCTATTTATTCAGGAAGATCTTGGGGCCCTTGCTGTTCACAACAGGAGCGTGTTCATTGGGTCATGCCTTGATTTTCACCATTAGAAATCTTCTCTTCTTTTCTTTTCTCTTTCTTTCTTTCTCTTCTCTTTTTCGCCTTCAAGTTTGAAGGTGTTTCTCCCTAAAATGCAAATGACCTAGAGAAGTGCCACAAGTGACCATTGTTAGATAAAGTGCAAAAGAAAGTCAGGGCAAAAGAGCTATTGGTTCAGCAAGGAAACTTACATCCTCCCAAAGAACTAGACCTTCCTCTCTGTTACCTCACTAAATGAACTGGATCAGCAGCTTTTGGGGGACTTGAGAGCCCACAAGAAGAGGTTCCTGCCCTTACCTTTTCTACCACTCTCTCCCAGCCAGGGTACTTGAATAGGAATCATGGACCTTCAGAAATCATTTTTGTAAAATTTCACTTGGGAGCATATTCTATGGTAAACATGGAAACACAGAATCAGTACACTTGGAAGGCACTAAATGGCCACCTACTTGCACCTCTACTGATATACTTACTCCTAATACTACTTGACACCATTTCTGAGGGCTTATTATCAGCTATGTGCTCTTCATTGGATATAATCCCCACAACATCCCTAGGAAGAAGGGGCTTCATTTTCCCAGCCTACAGATGTAGAAACAGGCTAAGGAAATTTCCAAAGTCACACTGCCAATAAATTTTTATGACCAGGCCACCAACCTCCAGATTCTATGCTGTTTGTCCCAGATACACTGCCTCTCCTTATGATGTCACTGAAATATGATCACAATCTCTGCTTGGACACCTCCAGTAATGGGAGGCTCACTATTTTTAGAGGCAGTCCATTGCTAATTATGGTGACATTCTTTTTTTTTTTTTTTTTAAATGCTGGCTGTTGTCTGTTTATGGTGGTCATGTTTATCCCTTCAAGCACTGCTCAGAATATATCTAATCTCTACTTCTTCTCTGTTATCTCTTCTTAGTTCTTTCAGCTATTCCTTCCTGTTTCTTACTATCCTGGTTTTTTTTGTTTTTGTTTTTGCAGTACGCGGGCCTCTCACTGTTGTGGCCTCTCCCATTGCAGAGCACAGGCCCTGGACGCACAGGCTCAGCGGCCATGGCTCACGGGGCCAGCCGCTCTGCGACATGTGGGATCTTCTCAGACCGGGGCACAAACCCGTGTGCCCTGCATCGGCAGGCGGACTCTCAACCACTGTGCCACCAGGGAAGCCCACTATCCTGGTTTTTACACTCTCTTGTTTGTCAGCTTCCCAATTAATTCTCATGGCCAGAACTGAAAAAAAAAAAAAAAAAGCCAGAAAACAATCTACCCAGTTGTGAACTCCAGATGGCTGAGAATGTATCTGTCTTGCTCACCAAACAGAGCAAGACTCTCATCTCACACTGGATGCTGTCAAAGTTGGCTAACGCCCTCTAGTTCACTGCTAGCTTTCTGGCAGTCGCCCCAGGCCCAACCCTGACAACTTACCCGGAGTTCACTGTCCCTCAAATCACTGAGGATTTCAGAAAAATTTCCTGGCATGGACTCCCCTGGCGGTCCAGTCCAGTGGTTAAGACCCCACTCTTCCACTGCAGGGGGCGCAGGCTCGGGGAAGATGATCCCGCATGCTGCACGGCACGGCAAAAAAAAAAAAGTAAGAAAGTACTGACGGGGCTTCCCTGGTGGCACAGTGGTTAAGAATCCGCCTGCCAATGCAGGGGACACGGGTTCGAGCCCTAGTCTGGGAAGATTCCACATGCCGCGGAGCAACTAAGCCTGTGCGCCACAACTCCTGAACCTGTGCTCTAGAGTCCACGAGCCACAACTACTGAGCCCGCATGCCACAACTACTGAAGCCCGTGCACCTAGAGCCCGTGCTCCGCGACAAGAGAAGCCACAGCAATAGAAGCCTGCGCATAGCAATGAAGTGAGTAGCCCCTGCTCGCCGCAACTAGAGAAAGCCCGCTCACAGCAATGAAGATCCAATGCCGCCAAAAATAAATAACTAAATAAATTTTAAAAAATAAAAATAATAAAATGAAACTGAAATACTGTATTTAAAAAAAAATAAAGTAATGCGTGATAGACTGTTAATTTACTCAAAATAAATTTCTATTTTAAGTTCTTACATTACATACACAACTTAGTCACTCAAGGACACTGCATTTAGTCTGAAAAACAGAGACCAAGAATATATGAAACTCTTGGTGCTTCTATGAATAAAAAAATACCTAAGAACTAAAACACCTGGAAAGATAGAAGATCAAGACTGCTCTGCTGACCAGCTATCAATGAGATACCTCCTGGCATAGGGCCAGGCCCAGAACAAGAAACACACAGCCTGCAATCATGAAACACTGATGGCACAGAGAGCCAGCGGGTAAGGCAGGTGACATCCAGATACCTCCAGGCTTCCACAGTCTCAGAAAGATAAATCCAAGGCAACAAAGCACCAGTAGTCAGGAAAGAATTAGGTGGATTTTCTGGGATTTAGTCCATTCACTTATTCAATAAATGTTATAGAGCATTTCATATAAACCGGGTGCTACACTCAGTGCTGTCCACACGGAAATGAGAAAGACATAGTAGCTGCCCGCCAGCAGCTTGAAGTCTGGTATACTCACAGGACAATGGCATAAGTGCACCAATGGTATTTGCAGTCTGGGAGAGCCACAAAGGACAGCAGAGGACATCACAGAAATGACCCAACTGTTTCTAAAATCTTAACATGTGAGCAATGGGCAAGATGCTACACTTAAAAAGCAGTAAGCTGGGGCTTCCCGGGTGGCACAGTGGTCGAGAGTCCGCCTGCCAATGCAGGGGACAGGGGTTCGTGCCCCGGTCCGGGAAGATCCCACATGCCGCGGAAAGGCTGGGGCTGTGAGCTATGGCCGCTGAGCTTGCGCGTTCGGAGCCCGTGCTCCACAACGGGAGAGGCCACAACAGTGAGAGGCCCGCATACCGCAAAAAAAAAAAAGAAGATTCATGTTTCTCTTTCCCTGTGATCAATAAAATAAATTGAGACAATACAAAAGGTTTTTCTATGTGACTTTCAACAGGAATTGAATGCGCAACCTACGCCACAACAAGAGAAGGAGGCCGTACGGAGCTAACCAACTTAAGCACAAAGACCAACAAACAAGACAGAGAGCAAAGAGGGGAGAGAGAGAGAGAGAAGAGTCAGGGAGAAAGGAAGGAAGGGAGAGAAGGAAAGAGAGGAAGAAAGGGAGGAACAGAAACAGTCTCCATTTTCTGCATCTTCTCAGGGCTGTTGTGAGGACAAAATTAGTTTGACTGATAGATGCAGGTATGGATATAGATCAGGATATAGATAGAGATACAGAGATATTCAAGAAATACTAGTTCCCTTCTCAGCCTGCTTTTCCTCATCTCAGCTTTGGGTGTTATGTCCGTTGCTTCTGGCCTTCTTGAGTCTCCATGAAAGCATTAATTTCCCATACTGTAAACGGATAAGTTAGGGGGTCCCTGGAAAAAGAGAACCAGGAATGGCTTTCTTTTCTTTCTTTTTTAAAAAATATTTATTTATTTATTTTGGCTGTGCCGGGTCTTAGTTGCTGCATGTGGGATCTTCGTTGTGGCGTGCATGCAGGAACTAATTCTCCAACCCGGGATCGAACCCAGGCCCCCTTCATTGGGAGCGTGGAGTCTCACCCACTGGACCACCAGGGAAGTCCCAGGAATGGCTTCCTTGACATAAGAGAACCCATTTTGGCCTAAGCCATTTTGTGATCTATGCCTGGCCAACATGCTTGCCCTTGAACAGATCTCAGTAATTAATAATATTAAGGGAAGAGAGGGAATGCAGGAACAAGGGAGGAGCTGTCAAGAAACAATAGTGCAGGCTTGGGGCAGGGTCTTGGATCCTCAAGGGATAGACATAATAATATATCTTTGAGTTCTGCAGGAACTAAGGTCCCCACCCAGGTGGAGGACGGAATGGTGATGTTGACCCTCCTGACTTCAATCAACTAAAGCGTGGAATCTGTCGACTTTTGCCCCAGTTCTATGCTGAATTCTCCTCTGCTCAAGCCCCTTCATGAATATGCTTAAAACTTCTCCAATTTTGCTGTTGGGAGACACCACTTTAGGAAAGATCCACAGTGTTCTCCTTACTTGCTGCAAGTAATAACAAATCTTTCCTTCTCTCAGTCTTTGGCTTGGTTGTGTTTATTGGCTCAACACCCACCAAGAGGTGAACCCAGTTTCTGGTAACAATACCCTCACAGACAGTCCTGTGTGTCCACCAGTGCCATGCCATCCCCTCTCCCCTATCTTCCCCCTGAGCATGCGCACTGAGGTCCCTGCTTGCACCAGGACAGAGCCAACATAGCTCTCAACACTTGCACCTGTCTGGATCATCTTCCCTTCTTCCTGTCTTCTTTCCTATCCCCAAACTCTTACTTGGTGCTCAGCGTTCAGTCTGAGGGCCAGAAGGAGAAGTACCACCGGGGGCTTGTCAGGAATGCAGAGTGCGGTACCCCTCTCCTCAGACCTGCTGAATCATTGTATTTTAACAAGATCCCCAGATGACTCATAAATGCACTACAGTTTGAAAAGCACTGCACCCGATTATTCTTTAGGGCCTAACTCAGTCATCACTTCTATCAAAATATCATTGACCCTCCCATCCAACTTGTCCACTTACCTCCAAGGGGGCGCCGTTACTTACTCATTCCTCCATGCTCCCATCTACCCACCACTCATCCATCCAACCATCTACTCCTCCATCCATCTTGGAATCTGCAAACATTTAATGAGTATTTATCTTAGCAAGACCTCTCCTCATTGATGGAGATAAAAACTAAATCCTACAAGTTCCTTTCTTTCAGAGAGATCACAGTCTTATGGAGAAGATAACTAGTCTATAGGCAATTACAAGATATTGATAAGTGCTGCTTATTCAGCAGTCACAAATATATTTGCTGGAATAAGGGTTTGAACCAGAGGCTAAACGGTACAAAAAAGGCACACCTCACTCAGCCAATGAGGTCAGGAAAACTAATCAGAGACATTGACATCCAAGCTGAATGTTAGTCCTTTAAGTCCCAGCCTACACATTCCTCCTTCTCCAGGAAGCCTAATCTGATGTCCCTCTACTAGGTTAGGGCTTCCTGCTCTATGCTCTATCCCACAGGAATCAGCCTGCCAAAATGCCAAGGAAACACATTCTCGGCCCTGGGAACGACATATGCAAAAATCTATAGGATAAAAACATCGTGGAGCATGATATATATAGATGATATATATACATCCCCTGCATTGCAATGATCTCTGTTCTTATCTGTCTCCCCTACTCATCTGTGAGCCCCCAAAGGGCAGGACTACGATTTGTTGATCTCTGTATTTCCATCCCCCAGCATAGTGCCTGGTGTGTAGTCGGTGTTCAGTAAGTAAACAGACAGGACAGCAACAAGAAGATAGGCTTGGAGAGGGGTTTCTCCTGGGTTTAGCTCATTGTCCTTCAAACTGCTATCTTGGATGCCGTTCTAGAGCTGCAGGATAAGACCACTAGGGAAAACAGTTTTTTTTAATTTAAGAAAAAATTACAGACCATGACAGGTATATGAGTCCTGTGTAAGCTAAAATTATCATTAAAAAATCTCATTCGCTGGAAACAGTCAAAAGGGTGGAGAAAAAAGTTCAGAGGTGGCTGCATAGTAAAGCATGAGCACAGGTTTTTGGTTTCACTGCCTCACCAGTTTCAGGTCCAAGGGCACATATGTCCTTTTCTGCAGACTCATGTATGTGACTTAGTTATAGCCCCTGTGTTACATTTCTTCTGCATATAACGCAGAGGTGTGTGCCTCTTTTGCTCATTGCTGAGAAGGGAGCCAGACGTTAGCTGGCTTGTTCTGGTTACACAAGCTGAAGTTGAGAGAGCCTTAACTCTCACCCTGTTTTTCAATTTCTACTGGGATTATGAGCTTTAGAGTCAAACAGACATTAAAAGTCTTCTAGTCCACCAGTCTCCAACTTTCAGCCCTTGGCTCCATTAGAGTTATGGCAAGAGGTCTGCGAATCTATCCTGGCACCTCGCACTGCGTTCGTCCTGAATTATAGTTACACATGTGTACACGTATATACTATATTTTTCAGATCATAGTATAGTGATTTAGAACACTGACTCTGGAGCCAGACTGTCTGGGTTTGAATCTCAGCTCCACCTTTACAAGCCATGTGCCTTGAGGTAAGGAACTTTCTGTGCCTCAGTTTCCCCATCTGTAAAATGGGTATAATAACTATACCTCTCTCACAGGATTAAATGAGCTAATATTCATTTAGTGCCTAGCATAGCTTCTGGGACATAACAAGGAGTATATAAATGTTGGTTAAACAAAACGAAAAGAAAGCTGGTAGTAGCATTTATTACAACTCTAATAAATAATTATTGTGTGTATATTTAACACTGTCTCTCCGTAGCTTGTAAGAGCATAGGAAGGCCAAGTTGGCCTTTTTATTTTTCTTTTTTAAAAAAATTTTTATTGGGGTATCGTTGATATACAATGTTGTGCTAGTTTCAGGTGTAAAGCAAAGTGAATCAATTATACATGTACATATATCATGTATATGTATATCATATACATGTACATATATCCACTCTTTTTTAGATTCTTTCCCCATATAGGCCATTACAGAGTACTGAGTAGAGTTCCCTGTGCTATACAGTAGGTCCTTATTAGTTATCTATTTTATGTATAGTAGTGTGTATATGTCAATCCTTACCTTTTTCTTAATGATATCTACAATGTGGGCAAAGAAGCTGGCACACAGTGTTTGATAGATACTGTTACGTATGGTAGACTCTTTACTTCTTTCCTCACTCCATCTCCCCTGCTCAAGAACCTACTATGGCTCCCTATTGCTTACTGCACCAAATCCAGTTTCTTTGCCTGAATTTCAAGGTCTAGGAAACCTGGCCACATTTAGTCTCTCTAAACAATTTAGCCACGCATTCTAAACAAGGGCAATATCGCCCCCAAGGGGGCAAATATTGGTTCTTGGAGGTTGAAAAAAATCTTACTCTTTTTATGTGTATAGCATATGAACAGACGTATAGTACATAACAGATATACAAATACCTGTGGTATTAAGATTTCATTGGAGGAGGCAATTAGGAAAAATGTCTACAATGGTTCCTGGGCTTTAATGAAAAAGGGTTGAAGAAACATTGATCTAGCCTATTTCTCTCAAGAGGAAGAACACTCAGAGCATAAAGGACCAAGGAAATCATTTTCTCTTCTTTGGTCCTCAGTTTTCAGGGAAGTCGAATGAGGGAGATCTGCCTGTGACCTCTGAGGCCCTTCTCAGCCCTGAGAGTTAATGACCCCAAGAATCAGGCACTCACCAAGCTCACATGTATGTACTCACCCAGAGCCTTTGCCCGTTGCAGAAGTGAATTTCATTCCCACCCACTGGCCTTCGTTTACTCATGTCATTTGCCAACCCCTCCTCCCCGCCCCGACAGATTCCCAGAACCTCTGTCTTCTCCTCCCCTTTTTGAGCCCCTACCTCTTTCACATGAAGCCTCTCCGGGTACCACTCCCACCTCCAATCCAGGTAGTGCTGACCTGGGTGTGTGAGCTAGGATGTGGGTGATGGATGATTCCTCAGAGCCCTAGGAGGTGAGATTTCCAGCTGGCCCCCAACATGGTGCTTGGCACGAGATCAATGCTTAATAAGTACTTGCTGGGCTTCCCTGGTGGCGCAGTGGTTGAGCATCTGCCCGCCAATGCAGGGGACACGGGTTCGAGCCCTGGTCTGGGAAGATCCCACATGCCGTGGAGCAACTGGGCCCGTGAGCCACAACTACTGAGCCTGAGTGTCTGGAGCCTGTGCTCCGCAACAAGAGAGGCCGCGACAGTGAGAGGCCCGCACACCACGGTGAAGAGTGGCCTCCGCTCGCCGCAACTAGAGAAAGCCCAGGCACAGAAACGAAGACCCAACACAGCCAAAAATAAATAAATTAATTAATTAAAAAAAAAAAAGTACTTGCTGAGTGAAGAACGCATGAATGAATGAATGATTTGTCTGTATCTCCCTAGCTTGTAAGGGCATAGGAAGGCCATCCCCTTTCACAGTGTCCAAAGCAGCAAGAAACTCATTGGACAGGGAGCATGGTCCTCGCTGGGTTTCCCCAGAAGCAAACCATGAGACAAGGATCGGAGTGCAAGTGGTCCGTTTGGAAGGTGACTCTTGGAGACACTGGTAGAGGAGTGGGGAAGTGAGATAGGAAAGGAACAGACACCAGTAACTGTTGTGATATTAAGCAAGTCACCACTATGGACAACCAGAGCTTCATTCGACTGGAGATCTCTGGGAGTCAGTGTAGTTACCGCACAAGAGAGGAAGAAGCTGGGGTGCTTATCCACCAGATCACATCACACTATGGGGGAGAGCTGCTTCCAGGAGGCATGAATTCCCTGGGAGTCCCAGCCTGCGGCCGGTGAAGGCACAGTGGTCACCGGCATCTGGAGAATGCCCTCTTCCAAAGAGACCCAGGCACTGGCTGCTGATATTCAGGCCAGAACTATGGAAACAGTTAAACCAAGGGACATGGGGGGTAGGAGAACCTACACCTTTGCTACACGCATGCAGGCAAAGAGTGAGGGAGAAATGACTGCTCAGAACCTTTCCTTCTCCCCTTTCCGGGATCCTAAACACAATCCATTCCAAATAGATAAGAAGACTCTCTTGCATTTGTAAAACACCTAGCACATTTTTACTGTTCTTTCACCTTTCTAGCACATCAACCCTAAGGGGATTCCCCTGCCATGTTGCACAATGTCCATCCCTGGATGGGGTCCCTGGAGTTAAAAACGTCCTGCCTGAGAGGCAGGCAGGGCAGGAGCGCTGGCGGTGTGGGCACCATTACTCTTGTCTCCCTTTGAACGAAAACACCCTTTCATTAGAGACAGAGTGAGTGAGAGGATGAGCAGAGGTCAGCGCTCTTGTCTCCGCCCTAGGAGGTTGTGTGTTAGGATTCTGTGGAGCTCTACTCCAGCTCCTTCCTGTCCGGTGGGACCCACCAAACCTGGGCTGCTCTGTCCCCAGGCTGCCCTGCGTGCAGGGCAAAGTCAGAGACAAGGAAGCATAAGCTGCGCTCGACGAAGGGCCCTCTGACCCCCGCATCCCACTTGGACTTGGGAAGAAAGAGCCCTGAGCTTTAGATTCGACTCTGCCACTAACTTCCTGTAAAGCTGCAGCCAAGCCATTTAGCCTCTCAACCCTCATGTGTATGAAATGGTTCAATTCTCCTGTTGCCACTGAGAGATAAGGCCTGAGAAAGTGTTTTACAGACTGTAAAGTGCTGTAAAAATATAAGATATTCTCCTTGTTGTCGTTAATAATGTCTCCTGTCTCTGAACTCCTAGTGTGCTTGTGTCAGAACCACACAATCGCGCTCGCATTTTCTCCCATCGTTGCAATTTTTTAAAAATAAATTTATCTATTTTTGGCTGCGCTGGGTCTTCGTGGCGGTGCACAGGCTTTCTCTAGTTGCGGTGAGCAGGGGCTACTCTTACATTGCGGTGCATGGGCTTCTCATCGCGGTGGCTTCTCTTGTTGCAGAACACAGCCTCTAGGCGCATGGGCTTCAGTAGTTGTGGCTCAAGGGCTCTAGAGCACAGGCGTAGTAGTTGTGGCACATGGGCTTCATTGCTCCACGGCATGTGGGATCTTCCCGGACCAGGGCTCGAACCCACGTCCTCTGAACTGGAAGGCGGATTCTCAACCACTGCGCCACCAGGGAAGCCCCATCGTTGTGTTTTGAACGACTTGCCATTCCCTGCAGGTGCCATGTTCTTTCTTGTCTCCAAAGACTCCCTCTACCTCTGCTCACATTGACTCCTGGTTACCTCCTACTCATCTTTGAGGCCTTGCCTGCAGTGATGCTTCTCCAGGCATTGTCTCCTGACCCCTGCCCTCTGCAGTCTGAGGAGGAAGTCCCACCTGTGTGTGCCCGTGCCTCCTTGGACACCCCTCTGTGGCTTACTGCCTGCTTTGTCCCTGAAACTTCTGCAAAGCAGGGAGACTGTATTAGTCTGCTAGTGTGGCTGTAACAAATACCACACACCAAGTGGCTTAAACAACAGAAGTTAATTTTCTCACCATTCTGGAGGCCAAGATGAAGGTGTCAGAAGGGTTGGTTTCTTCTTCTTCTTCTTCTTCTTTTTTAAATTTATTTATTTGGTTGTGCAGGGTCTTAGTTGCAGCACGTGGGCTCCTTAGTTGCAGCATGCAGGATCCTTAGTTGTGGCATGAGGACTCTTAGTTGTGGCACGCATGTGGGATCTAGTTCCCTGACCAGGGATCGAATCTGGGCCCCCTGCACTGGGAGCAGGAGTCTTAACCACTTCTCCACCAGGGAAGTCCCAGGGTTGGTTTCTTCGGAGGTCTCTCTCCCTGGCTTGCAGTTGGCCATCTTCTTGTGTCTTCATGTGGCCATCTCTCTGTCTGTTGTGTCTGTGTCCTAATCTCTTCTTCCTAGGACAACAGTCATAGGTGTCCCCAAGGGTCCCATTTTAACAGGATCATTTCCTTAAAGACCCTACGTCGCGGGTGGGGAAGGAGGGATAAATTGGGAGATTGGGATTGACATGTACACACTACTATACATAAAATGGATAACTAATAAGGACCTACTGTACAGCACAGGGAACTCTACTCAGTACTTTGTAATGACCTCTATGGGAAAAGAATCTAAAAAAGAATGGATATAGGTATATGTATAACTGATTCACTTTGCTGTACACCTGAAACTAACACAACATTGTAAATCAACTATACTCCAAGTAAAAAAAAAAAAAAAAGATCCTATGTCCAAACTGTGTTACATTCTAACGTGCTGGGGTTAGAGCTTCAACATACGAATTTGGGAGGGACAAAATCAAGTGTAACAGAGACTCTGCTTTTATATCTCTGTATATAACTCTGTGCTGACACACTGAAATTGTCCAATAAGTGCTTTTGAGTCAGTGAATGAAGAATAGAACAGATATGTGTTGTACATGTTTTCTCAACCAGAGCATAAAGCTACTTGAGGACAATGAAAGAACACTAGCTTTGGAATCGGGAGACCTGGATTATTCTCCTTTGCTTCATGTCAGTGGAGGAGGAGATCCTTTTAGCAGCAACTTCAAAAGATGCCCCTTTACCTAGATCTAACATGCCTGTTCCACTCCTAAAGCCATTGGAGATTCAGAGCATTTATTCTTCATAATGCCTAGAGCACTTGCCAAATTCCAGGCTCCTACAATTTCAACCTAAGAAAATGCCATCTGCTGCTCAAAAATTGATTGTTGGCCACCTTTTATCTGTTATATTCTCTTCCAGTGAGAAACTGTGTTTCCCTGCAGGGTGAGTGGTTCTTCCATAGCCACTTAGTAATCACTGGAGAATCTATTGTCTTTACTGTTGCAGCTTGATTAGTCATTAGTGTTTATTCAGCCAAAACGTTTCAGACACACATGAATTATAGCATTTTGGCCTTGGAAGGAACCTTAGAAAGCATGGGCCATGAAACTTTAGACCCGAGTATAAACCCTGTTTCCTTGGACAAACTAAGGTTTTCTCATCTGCCAAACATGTGGAGTAATATTTAACAGACTTATTCTGAGTACTGAATAGGATAACGTGTATATAGTGTCTCAGACATAAGAGGACTGAATAACTGTTCATTTTCTTCGTCTCTCCATTTTACAGATGGGCAAATCAAGGCACAGAGGAGGAGAAAGCCCTTAGCCCTAAGCAAATCAGCAGCTTTTTATTTTTATTTAATTTATTTATTTTGGCCATACTTTGCATCATGTGGAATCTTAGTTCCCCAACCAGGGATCGAACCCACGCCCCCTGCATTAGAAGTGCAGAGTCTCAACCACTGGACCACCAGGGAAGTCCCCCTCAGCAGCCTTTTAAACAAGTCAGAGTTTGAACCCTATTTTCTTAAAAATTTTTAATTTTATTGTGGTAAGAACATTTAACCTGAGATCTAAGTGTACAATACACTATTGCTGACTGTAGGCATGGGGTTGTATAGCACTTATTCTTTAGAACTTATTCATCTTGCTTAAATAAATTGAATACTTGTTGATTAAATTCCCCATTTCCCTCTCTTTCCAGCCCCCGGCAACCACCATTCCATTCTTTGATTCTATGAATTTGACTATTTTAGATACCCCCATATAAGTAGAATCATATAGTATTTGTCTTTCTGCAAGTGACTTATTTCACTTAGCATAAGTTCCTCATGGTTCATCTGTGTTGTCGCGTAAGGCAGGATTGCCTTCTTTTTAAGTGTGAATAGCATTCCACTGTATGTGTCCCTGGGGTCTGGATTTCAAGTCCAAAATTATTCTTTTGCCTCCATGCTGGATTTGTAAAATCTCTTTACCCACTAAGGAAGTAAGTTTTCCTGTACAAGAAGCAGATATCTGAGTTGACAAGTCACCAAATAAAGAAGAGCAAACATTTGAAAAAGAAATGCACCAGTTTTCTATAAGAGACTGGTGTCCAACACTCAGGGATCTCACAGACAAGGGAAGACAACTTCCCCCAGAATGCTTTGCCACCCAGGCTAGTCTAGCCGGTGATGAAAGTTTAAATTCAGGCCTATGGGTATAACTCTGCAAAATACATTTCCCATCATGAGCTCACTAATGCACCCCTGCATTACCCTCCAGGTACTTCTGAAACTTTAGACCGAGGATGAACCTCCGCTTGAGGTCAACATTAGATTTCTAGCTTCTTTCCAGTCTGGCCTCCTGGTTGACAACAGAATTCTCTTTTTAGAACAGAGATCTGATCTTGTCACTACTCTGCTCAAAAACTCTACATGGTTCCTGATTTCTACAGGATGAAGTATAGACTTTTAAACGCAAAAACAACAAAAGTGTGTGTTAAAATGCATGTACACATCTGGCCAGATCATATGTATATCGGTTTTCGAGGGCTGTCAGAACAGAATGCCATACACTGAGTGACTTAACAGAGATTTATTTTCTCATAGTTCTGGAGGCTGGAAGTCCAAGATCAAGGTGTCAGCAGGGTTGGTTTCTCCTGAGGCCTCTCTCGGCCTGCAGATGACTGCCTTCTAGCTGTAATCCCACATGGTCCTTCCTCTGTGTATTCATGCCCCTGTTGTTTCTTTGTGAGTCTAAATTTCCTCTTATTAAAAGGACACAGGGCAGTTCCCTGGTGGCACATTGGTTAAGAATCCGCCTGTCAATGCAGGGAACACGGGTTCGAACCCTGCTCTGGGAAGATCCCACACACTGTGGAGCAGCTAAGCCTGCACGCCACAACTATTGAGCCTGCGCTCTAGAGCCCACGAGCTACAACTACTGAGCCCATGAGTCACAACTACTGAGACTGTGTTCCACAACTACTGAAGCCTGTGCCTAGAGCCTGTGCTCTGCAGCAAGAGAAGCCACCACAGTGAGAAGCCCGCGCACCATAAAGAAGAGTAGCCCCTACTCACCGCAACTAGAGAAAGCCCGCGTGCAGCAACGAAGACCCAACGCAGCCAAAAATAAAATAAATAAAAAATTTAAAAAAGGACACAAAGTCAGATTGGATTAAGGCCCACTCTA
This sequence comes from Phocoena sinus, assembly GCF_008692025.1. Lineage (NCBI taxonomy): Eukaryota > Metazoa > Chordata > Mammalia > Artiodactyla > Phocoenidae > Phocoena > Phocoena sinus. The sequence continues at coordinate 56,344,686 of NC_045763.1, read as the reverse complement.
ACAGCCTATTTTAACTTAATCACCTCTTTAAAGGCCTCATTTCCAATTCTAGTCTCATTTTGGGGTATTGGGGTTAGAACTTCCCCCAAATGTATAAATCTGGGGGGACACAAGTCAGCCCATAACAATATATGTGCATTAGATATGTTTTAAAACTGCACATTCTAGAAAGAGTTTGTTTAAAATGTATTATAAACTAAATTATTTGGTTAATTTTTATATTTCAGATGTAACTTCTCCTGGACGGGAAGACCAAGAATTTGGTATTACTAAAAGTATATCTGGCTTGAGTTAGACTTTGAGAACTGCCATAGTAGAACGCCTAGAATTTTGAATCTGCTAGGTCTCAATCAATGTTTCCTGGTTCATTCTCAATAACACTGTGACTTAAAATTCCACCTTATTTAATTTGTATCCCCAGCCCAACACCTAATAAGGATTCAGTCATTATTTTTTTAATTCAGTGAAATTAATCATGCAAAGCCCCATCCCTTTCGTGCCCAGTGTTCGGTCTCACTAAGCATCAGTCTCTTCCCCAAGCATACCTCTCACTCTTGTGTTTTACACATGGTGTTGTCTCACCCTTGACTGCCCCTTTCTCTAGAGAGCCAACGCAGTCATGGAGACCTGACACATATGTTGCAGATAAACACTCCCTCCTTTATTCTCTCATTGTATTATGTACCTCTTGCTACTTAGTAGATATCAGAATGTATTTTATTTTATTTACTTATTTTTAAAATAAGCTTATTTATGGCTGCATTGGGTCTTCATTGAGGTGAGCAGGGGCTACTGTTCGTTGCGGTGCATGGGCTTCTCATTGCGATGGCTTCTCTTGTTGTGGAAAATGGGCTCTAGGCATGCGGGCTCAATAGTTGTGATGCACGGGCTTAGTTGCTCCGCGGCATGTGGGATCTTCCCGGACCAGGGCTGGAACCCGTGTCCCCTGCATTGGCAGGTGGATTCTTAACCACTGCACCACGAGGGAAGTCCCAGAATGTATTTTAAAGGTCAGTTTTCCCATCTCCCTCACTATACTTTATACTTCTTCAGGGCAAGAAGAATATTCTATCACACATAGGCACTTAGTAAATGTTAGCTAGATGAGTTGGTCTGCCATTCTGCATGGTGGCACGGGTGGCAGTCATACACCCGCATGGACCCAAAGCGTGAGTTTGCCTTTGCCCCGTGTTTTTTTCCAGACCCATAAACAACCACAAGCCCAACCTGACCCCAAAACAAAGAGAGGAAAGAAGTCCTTTCATGATGAGGTCCCAGGATCCTCAGTTCTACCCTCAAAGAGTGCCCAAAGCAAAATACAGCTTTGGAAGTGACAGCTCCACCTTGCCCAGCCCACCCTCCTTCCTCTAAGCCACTCTGTCATCTGACTTTAGCCTGGGAACTTCTCAGTCCTGTCTCAGGCTATGCTAAGGAACGAACAAGAATTGTCTGTCTTTGAGAAATGTACATGACATTTGATAAATGGGGAGAGGGGGGTATTTTGTTATGTATGTAAGACCACATTTGACTTTTATAATTGAAAATTTTAAAAATCCCCTCATAGCATCCTAGGTGGGGCCATAAAATTCAATTGTGTAAGATGTGTGGTCTTGGCCCTGTGAGGTTACTGAAACGACCAGGGCGAACCAGGTCAGCTAGCCCGGGGGTTTTGGGGGTCAGCCAGTGCCATCCAAACCTGTCCCTGCCCTGGCTGGGGTTTGGCACTTCCTACTGGTGGTGGACCACAGTGGTAATTCACAGCCTCTTCCTCTTGGCTGACTGACTCTTATAATGTCAGCCCAATACTGGGGACACCGGGCGCCCTGGCGAAATGGAGCTCTCTGTCTCCCAATACACAGAGGAGAGGATGAGAGAGAGGTCAGAGGAGAGGTGGGGAGACCTCCCTTCAGGAACGAAGTGGCTGCTTGGCTGCATGGAGCCCTGCTGGTTGACAGCCTCCAGTGATCAGCATCTTTAGCATCTGCCTCAGGATCAGCTTAGGAGCTGAGCTCATGCTCCTTTTCAGCAGCCCCTAGCCAACAGCTAAGCACGGCAGGATACTAGGGCCTCGTAGTTTTTGCCCAACGTGGACCTGTTCTGATGGGCAATCTTGTTCCAGAGCTTCCCAGTGGGTCATCCAAGACTCTCTCAGATCATGGTCTCAGGCTTTTCCTACACAGTCCTGCTTCTTCCCTTCTTTTATCTTCTATTTTTTCCATTTTAACAGTTTTTAATGAAAGTTGTATGCAAGATTACTTCATTCCTGCATCTTCTCAATTGTTTCTTCCTTATATTTGCCCTTTTCCTTTCCTACTTGGTGAGATTTGGCTTTACGTTCGAGGATCTTTTTGCATTCCTTGCCCAGTTTTAGTCTGATGATAACCACCTTGCTGGGGTGAATGCCCACATGGACAGTCGTGCCAGTAGCCTTCTCCCGCTGCACTCGTTCAGTGTAGATGACATATTTCTTCCCATAAACCTGGACTACTTTGCCAGTTTGCTGCCCTTTGTAGTGCCCTCCTACCACCTGAACTTCATCATCCTTTCAGATGGGCATGGATCGGACATTGTACTTCTGTCTCAGCTCTTTAGAAAGAGGGGAAGACATAATCTTCCTGCGAATGTGGGAAGGCGCGTTGAAATGCCTTTTCCAGTTCTTGCTTCAGTCAGAAGTCACAAAGGGATTGAACTTCATTTCGGCCGCTAGCGCTTCAGGGATGGTCGCAAAAGGGAAGAACCCCTCTTTTATCTTATATAGACACTGTCTCCGACAAGCCTCTTGCACTCCCAACTCCAGCTTAGTGGACCCTACTGACAGTTTCACACACACACACACACACACACACACACACACACGTGTAAGGACCCATGAGTCTAACACCTGAGCCCTCCAGGACGCACGGAAGGACCTGCTCATTTACGTAACACATGCTAAGTATCTACTCTGTGCAGGATCATTGTTCCTGCCCTCAACCAAGCCCTGTCTAATGAGGGACACAGAGAGAAAAATAAATCAGCAAAATACATTGTGATCTTAGTGTAATACATGCATGCTTCTAATTGTTTAAGTACATGGAAACCTCTAATGAGTTCCCAATGTCCTCATCCTACTGTGTTCTTTGCGTGAACATTCCTCTTGCAATCTTGTTCATCATTTGGCTTTGCAATGTCTTTTGCTACTGACAAAACAGAGTTAAACTCGAATGCATATCCAATGGGGAAACTCTAATAAATTCTAAATTGGGGACTTGAATTAATGAATCCCTGAATAACAGAGTTGATTATACTGCCCTTTGTATTCCAGTTCCTGGTGTTTTATTGGTTTTGTCTCTGAAATGACTGATGATCAGCAGATCTAATAATGACAGTAATGACTGAAGTCGAAAAATAATAAGACTTAAGCCACAGTCACATTAAAGCCGGTAATAATAATAAGCCTCTACCCGTACATTAAAGCCTTAGCTTGCTAATTGTACCTGTAACCTAAGCAAACAACTGCTGAGAGGAGAACCAAGAACATGACAGAGGAGCCAATATTCTGTGGCATCACAAGTTGGATTTTTTCTATTCTAAGAAACTCTAAAAGAATTTGTTGCCGCCCTCGGGGAGTTCACAGAGAGGAAGAAGTTGGGTCACATATTAGTTTTCTAGATCACTTATAAAAGGCCCTGATAAACAACAAAGTCCTACTGTATAGCACAGGGAACTATGTTCAGTATCCTGTGATAAACCATAATGGAAAAGAATATGAAAAATAATGTATATATATGTATAACTGAATCACTTTGCTGTACAGCAGAAATTAACACAACATTGTAAATCAACTATACTTCAATAAAAAAATTTTTTTTAACTTTTAAAAAGGGCTTGAATCGTGTCTTTGACACCAAAGCATCCACACACACCAGTCTTCTGGCGATATATATATATATATATATATATATATATACACACGCACACACACATATATAATATGTATATGTGTATATACATATATATATCTATACACAGCTACATACATATATACACAGATACATATATACACAGATAGCTATATATGTGTATATATATATACACAGATAACTATATGTGTGTGTGTGTGTGTGTGTGTGTGTGTATATATATATATATATATATATATATACACACACACACATATATATTTAATCTGGGTCCCTGTTCTCGGGGCTGTGTGGAAGTCCAGGACCTACCCAAGATTTCAGGGAGCTCCTCCTGAGGGGTGGCTGCAAGTCTCCTTCCATGGCTCACTCAGCCAGCCTGCTACCAGCTTGATTCCTCTTGACCACCTTGTACACTCTCAAGCCTCCTGAGATTGCTCTCCTCTCTGCCCCTCTGCACCCCTGCACGCCAATAATATTCTTTCTCCCCTCATTCTCCATAGTGGTACTAACATGGGGCTATTACAAGTTAAAAACTCTTACTGACTGTATAAGAATAATAAAAGCAGGTACAGGGTAGCCCAAACAGGAGTCAACTAAAGAACTCCTCCAAATCAATAATAAAAAGAAAACCCAGTTTTTAAAAATGGAGAAAACCCTTGATTTCAAAACAGACGTTTCAGAAGTTATATGAATCACTAGTACACACATAAAACGTTTTTTACCAGTGTTCCTGAAAATACCATGTAAATTTGTGTGAATACCTCATTATTCATCAGAGAAATGCAACTTAAAACCATGAGATACAATTTCTTACCCACTAGAATGGCTGCATTTTAAAGGAGTGACAAATGTCAAGTGTTAACAGTGACCTGGAGCTCCTAGAACTTGTGTACATTGCTAGTGGGGGATAAGAGAGTACAACCACTTTGGTGAACTGGTTGGCAGTTTATTGTAAAGAATATACCCACATTATGACCAGGAATTCCACTTCCAAGCATCTACCCAAGAGAAATGAAAATATATGTACACAAAAATCATACAGGAACGTTCATAGCACCTTTATTCATAATAATGAAACCCGGAAACAAACTAAGTGTTCTCCAACACGAGATAAACAAATTGTGAATTTTTTGTATTTAAAATCATAGCAATAATAAGAAGAAGAATAAGAAGAAATTATTGATATCCATATTAACATTGATGAATCTCAAAAGTATATTGAGCAAGACACAACTGAGTACATACCATTTGATTCCATTTATAAATTTTGTGCGGAATTAAAAAACAGTCAAAACTAATTTATGGTGATAGAAATCAGAACATGTGTTACTTAGGGTGGGGGTGGGACAGACTGACAGGAAAGGGACATTTCTGGGTAATGTAAAAGATCTCTATCTTAATTGGGGTGGTGGTTAGAGGAGGGTGAACAATGGTCAAAACTCATTGAACTGTACACCTAGTATGTGTGCAATTTGTTGTATGTAAACTACACTGTAAAAAAATCCTAATGCCTAGGCCACCCCCTAGTCCAATCAGATCGTTGTCTCTATGGGTAGAATGAAGGTACCAATATTTTTTTAAAGCTCCTCAGCAGGGGCCTCATCTTCCACAGCTAAAAACTCTGCCATGGGGTTTCCATTAAAAAAAGGAAAAAAATTGAAAACTTTCTCTTTGTATCTTTTAAAGGAGCCAGCTCAAACCAGAGCCGAGTTAAAAAAATTAGTTTTGTCTCACTTCCTTCGTATTTTTTAATGGATCACCACTGACAATAAAAATAAGGAAGGAAGGGAACCAACATTTATTGAGCACCTACCACGTATCATGGACCAGACCCTGAACTTTATACTCATCATCTAATCTTTGGAACAATCCTTTTGGTAATTATTATCTCCATTTTGGAAAATAAATCCTGAGAGTTGAAAAAGGCAGGTAATGTGCTCCAAATTTTTAAAAAATGCACAATGGAGAATAAGATCCAAATGTGTTTGACTTGCAAGTTTTCATGTTATGCTCACACAGATACTTTTTAGAAAGTCTGACACAGCAATTTGAAAAAAACAACCTAAAAAAGTCAGGCCTTGATTCTTAGTTGCTATAAGGCATGAGCTTCTGAATTGTTTGTTTTGTGGGAATCATACCTTTAAGAGTTGAGATTTCTTCCACTACCACACATAAGGAGGGTTGTGATTTGACAAGCAGTATCTGGCTTTCACCACAGTGAGTCCTAGATTCCACACCTCAGCTGACCATTGTGGGGCAGACCATTTTCTCATAGAAACAGCATTATTATTGGAGGTTGTATTCCTGAGCAATATGCTCAGCACCAAATAAGTCAAAGGAAAAAGTACTGATTAAAAACAAATATATAGGGCTTCCCTGGTGGCACAGTGGTTGAGAGTCCGCCTCCCGGTGCAGGGGACGCGGGTTCATGCCCCGGTCCGGGAGGATCCCACATGCCGTGGAGCGACTGGGCCCGTGAGCCATGGCCGCTGAGCCTGCGCGTCCGCAGCCTGTGCTCCGCAACGGGAGAGGCCACAACAGTGAGAGGCCCGTGTAACGCAGAAAAAAAAACAAAAAACAAAACAACCCAAAAAACCACAAATATATACCTTCACAATTATTTTGAATACTCAAGCTGTACTTCCCAGCCTATGAAATGATCCCAATCTTTCCAAGGGTCTCCAGGGTATTCTTATAACTGTGCATACAGCATATATAACACACAAGTCTAGGGTGGATTCACTCATAAAATGAATCCAAGATTAATAATCTAGCCATAACATATATTAAACATTTCAATAATTAGTTTGCTTGTATTTTTAGAATTTTAGAATAGCTTTATTTATATATTTATTTATTAGAATGGAGCACTGGTCCATCTTTTTAAAAAATATTTATTTATTTATTTATCTATTTGGCTGCATTGGGTCTTAGTTGTAGCACGCAGGATCTTCGTTGTGGTGTGCGGGCTTTTCTAGTTGTGGCGTGTGGGCTTAGTTGCCCACGGCATGTGGGATCATAGTTCCCCGACCAAGGATTGAACCCACGTCCTTTTCACTGGAAGGCAGATTCTTAACCACTGGACCACCAGGAAGTCCCTAGAAGAGCTTTAAAAGTTGATTAAAATGAAGCATAACTCTGCAACCTACCAGTTCAGTTACCAAACAGGTTGATCAGGGGAATGCTATAGAAAACCTGTCTGAATATCTTCAAGCTTTTGGAAATATCTTGGTGGGAGAATGGAGGGAGGAGATTAAAATGTGTACAAGATGAATGTCAAAAAGAATCATTGCAACAAACGCTTACTGAGTGTTACACACTGTGTTAAATACTCTACCTATATTATTCCATTTAATCCTCACAACAACTTTGTAAAGAGAGCACTGTTCTTAAGATGAAGAAATTGAGGTTCAAAGAAGTTAAATAACTTGTCTAAGGATGCACAGCCAGAAAATGACAAGATGAAGATAAAGGCCAAGCTGTTGACTATAAAGCCCCTTCCTCCCCAGATAATAACTACTCACCTTCTTGAGCACATGCCCTGTGCCGCATTGCAGGTGTTTCATCATTTAATCCTTACAAAAGTCCTATGAGTTGGGTACTATAATTATCATTTAACAGTAGAGGAAAAGGAAGCACAGATAAGTCAGTGTGTAACTGACTGAGCAGCCCTTCCTAAAGAGTGCTAACTGTTGAACACAAGCAACTAGAGGGAAGGCCTCCAATGGCATGCCACAGTAAGCTGTCCCTACCCTGAGCTTTTTATTCAAAATTTAGTTGGATAAAGACTGTGATGTGCTGCCCAGATATAGGACAACGTGAATTTGGTGGGATAAATTACATAGGATGGCTGAAAATTAGGCTGCAAAAAGATCTCAGTAGTCTAGAACAATGAGCTGAATATAATGAGATGTAACTGAGAGAACTAAACATAAAGTCCTAAACGGTTCCCAAACTAGGTCAGTTGAAGGCCAAATGAATTAACAGTGACACATGTAAAAGAGTTGTATGGAGTTTGACTTAAAGTGTGGCTTGAGTACTGGATGATAACTGAGTGTTATCACAAGCTATCCACCCCCACCCCTGTATGTGTACTTGCACACACCATTTGGAAATTAAAAGTAAGAATGCCCTTTCATACCCTGAGAAAACCATAATTCAAAAAGAGTCATGTACCACAATGTTCATTGCAGCTCTATTTACAATAGCCAGGACACTGAAGCAACCCAAGTGTCCATCAACAGATGAAGGGATAAAGAAGGTGTGGTACATATATACAATGGAATATTACTCAGCCATAAAAAGAAACGAAATTCAGTTATTTGTAGTGAGGTGGATGGACCTAGAGTCTGTCATACAGAGTGAAGTAAGTCAGAAAGAGAAAAACAAATACCGTATGCTAACACATATATATGGAATCTAAAAAACAAATTGGTTCTGAAGAATATAGGGGCAGGACAGGAATAAGGACACAGATGTAAAGAATGGACTTGAGTACACAGGGAGGGGGAAGGGTAAGCTGGGACGAAGTGAGAGAGTGGCAAGGACGTATATACACTACCAAATGTAAAATAGCTAGTGGGAAGCAGCTGCATAGCACCGACAGGGAGATCAGCTCAGTGTTTTGTGACAACCTAGAGGGGTTGGATAGGGAGGATGGGAGGGAGACGCAAGAGGGAGGAGATATGGAGATACATGTATATGTATAGCTGATTCACTTTGTTGTATAGCAGAAACTAACACAGTATTGTAAAGCAATTATACTCCAATAAATATGTTTAAAAAAAAAAAAAGAATGCCCTTTCAAGGAATTCCCTGGTGGTCCAGTGGTTAGGACTCTGTGCTTTCACTGCCAAGGGACCAGGTTCAATCCCTGGTCAGGGTGGTGCAGTCAAAAAAAAAAAAAAAAAAGCCCTTTCAGAGTAACACATAAAATAAGCAATTGATCAGGGCAGACAATGACAGCATCACTAGAGACAAAAACTTTCCTGGCAAAAATTTTACTTTAATCTGGTAGAGTATGGACATCAATAGGATGGTTGGTCAACAACTGAAGCAAAAAGACATAGGCAAGTCCCAGAGGCAAAGGGGATATGGATTGTAGATGCATCAACACATGCTCTTGGTTCTTGTGACATGTTTATCTTTGGAAGAGATGGATGTGGAAGGCTACATAGCTGGAGGTCAACACTACTGTTAGTGGAAGGTTCCAGTGTTTAGGAGGAATCTAAGGACACTCTATCTTACCTTCAGTGGAGGAGTCTTTAATATTATCAGGAGTAAGGATTTTGGGGGGCCATGGTGTTGGGAGCTGGAGGGAGTGAGAGGCTTGACCGAGAGGCAGCAAGCAAAGAATTTAAAAGCTACTGTGAACCTCAGGCAACATGATCTTGTACATAAGAGTCTGCAAAGGGAACTCTTGTGCACTTTTGGTGGGAATGTAAACTGGTACAGTCATGGTGGAAAACAGTATGGAGATTCCTCAAGAAGTTAAAGATAGAACTACGATATGATCCAGCAATCCCATTTCTGGATATATATCCCAAGGAAACAAAATCACTATCTTGAAGAGATATCTCTTCAAGAGGGGGAGGGAGGGATAAATTAGGAGGTTGGGATTAACATATACGCACTACTATTATAAAATAGGTAACCAACAAGGATCTATTGTATAGCACAGGAAAATATACTCAATATTTTGTAATAATCTATAAGGGAAAAGAATCTGAAAAAGAATATATATATATATTCACATATATATATATATATATCTGAATCACTGGGCTGTATACCTGAAACTAACATGATATTGTAAATCAACTATACTTCAAAAAAAATAAAGAAGAAGAAGAAGAGCTATCTCTATTCCCTTGTTCATTACAGCATTATTCACAATAGACAAGGTATGGAAACAACCTAAGTGACCATCAGCAGATGAATGGATAAAGAAAATGTGATACGTACACACACGGAATATTATTTGGCCTTAAAAAAGAAGGAAATCCTGCCCTTTGTGACCTGGAGGGCATTATGCTATGTGAAATAAGCCAGATAGAGAAAGACAAATATTGCATGATATCACTTATTTGTGGAGTCTTTTAAAAAACTCAAATGCATAGAGAGCAGAATGGCAGCTGCCAGGAGCTTGAGGGTTGGGGAAAACAGGGAGAGGCTGGATAAAGGGTAGAAACTTTCAGCTACAAGTTGAATAAGGTCTCAGTATCTAATGTATAGCATGGTGATACTGTATTGTATTGTATACTGAATTGTACAACTGAAATTTGCTGAGAGTGAAACTTGAGTGTTTACAGCAAAAAAGAAAAAAGGCAAATACATGAGGTGATGGATGTGTTAATTAACTCGATGGTGGAAATCCTTTCACAATATATATGTGCATCAAATCATCACGTTGTACACTTTAACTATATTAAATTTTTGTCAGTTATATCTCAGTGAAGCTGAAAAAAAGTTCTTTTAATTGCAAAGAATCTGTGAAGAAATGACTAGAACTAATAAGTGTGTTTAATGAAATCACACGACAAAGAGCAATGTACAAAAACTAATTGTATAGGACTTACCTGGTGGCACAGTGGTTAAGAATCTTCCTGCCAATGCAGGGGACACGGGTTTGATCCCTGGTCCGGGAAGATCCCACATGCTGCAGAGCAACTAAGCCCATGAGCCACAACTACTGAGCCTGTGCACCACAACTACTAAAGCCTGCACGCCTAGAGCCTGTGCTCTGCAACAAGAGATGCCACCACAATGAGAAGCATGTGCACCGCAAAGAGTAGTCCCCACTCGCCGCAACTAGAGAAAGCCTGCTCGCAGCAACGAAGATCCAACGCAGCCAAAAATAAATAAATAAAAAATAAATAAATAAGCTAATTGTATTTCTATAAACAAACAATTTGAAAATGAATTAATTTTAATTTATAATAGCATCAAGAAAATACAATACTCGGATTAATTAAACAACAGAAGTGCAAATCTGTGTACTGAAAACTACACAACATTGCTGAGTGAAGTTCAAGAGGATTTATAAAAAAGGGGAGATACACAATGTCCATGGATTGAAAGATTCAATATTCTTAAGATGGCAATTTCCCCAAATTGATGTACTATAGATTCAATGTAATACCTATCAAAATCTCAGTGGGATTTGTTTTTGGTAGAAACTAACAGCTGTTCCTAAAATTTATACAGAAATGCAAAAAACCTAGAATACCGAAATGATTTTGAAAAGGAAGTGCAAAACCTGAGGACTTTACTTGATTTTAAAACTTACTACCAATCTACAATAATTAAGAAACACTGAGGGACTTCCCTGGTGGTGCAATGGGTAAGACTCTGGGCTCCTAATGCAGGGGGCCTGGGTTCAATCCATGGTCGGGGAACTAGATCCTGCATGTCACAACAAAGATCCCACATGCTGCAAATAAGAGTCCACATGCCACAACTAAAACCCGGCGCAGCCAAAATATATAAATAAATAAATATTTTAAAAAAAGAAACACGGGACATTTAGATGGATGGAAGAGAATAGAGTCCAGTAACAGACCTTGATGATCACTTGGTTTTCAAGGAGGTGCCAAGTAATTCAATGGGGAAGGAAACGATAGACCTATAACAAAAGGTGCTGGGACAGTTGGATAAACACACGCAAAAAGATGAAACTTGACCCTTACCTTACATCATTCATAACAACTTAAAGAAAACATAGGATGAAATCTTTGCAACCCGCGATTAGGCAAAGAGTTCTTATATATAACACAAAGACAAAATCAACACATTGAATTTCATCAAAATTAAAACTTTTGCTCTTTAAAAGACATCATTAAGAAAATGAAAATATTTGCAAAACCTGTATCTGATAAAGGACTTGAATCCAGAATATATAAAGAACTTTTGTAATTCATCAGTAAGAGACAAACTACCCAATAAGAAATGAGCAAAATATTTTAATAATCACCTCACCAAAGAAGATATATAAATGGCAAATAAGTATATGAAAAGATAATATCATTAGTCACCACAGAAATGCAAATTAATTAAAACCAAGATGAGATACCACTACATACCTACTAGGATGACTAACACAAAAAAGACTGACCAAGTATTGGTGAAGATATGGAGAAACACATACATTGCTAGTGGGAATGTAAGTTGGGACAACCACTTTGGAAAACTATCTGGCACTTTTAAAAAAGTTAAACATGCACTAATCATTTGACCTAGCAATTCAACTTCTAGGTATTTACCCCATAAAAATGAAAATGTATGTCCACAAAAACACTAGTATACAAATATTCATAGCAGTAGTATTCATAATAGCCCTCAGACTGGAAACAGTGTTTACCAACCGGCAAATCAGTAAATGAAATGTTGTATATCTATAGAATAGAATATTACACACAATAAAAGCATTATGCTAAATGAAAGGAGGCAGACACAAAAGACTAAATATTGTATGATTCCATTTATATGAAAATTCTAGAAAATGCAAAACTGTAGAGACAGAAAGATCAGTGATTGCCTAGGGCTGGGGGTGTGAGCAGAGATGGATTGCAAATAGGCACAAGGGAGTTTTTCCTGGTGATGAAAGTGTTCTGAAACTGAATTGTGGTGATGGCTGAATAATTGTATGAACTCACTAAAATTCAACAAAGTTTACACTTAAAATGGGTAAATTTTATGGCATCTAAATTAAACCTCAATAAACATGTTTTAAACAGAATAAAACAGAAAGTTATCGTGTCTTCAAGGCATCCTTTTTGGCTCACCTCTGAAATACCTGGCGCCTGCATAACTCTGTGGTAAAATTTTCCTTGCGCACTCCTCTCTACACCCTCAGAAGGCCTCGTAGGAGACCAGGAGTGGATGGTTCAGCAAGCGGATCTAACCTTAGTCGGGGTGGGGATCGTCTTTCTCTCGGTAGAAGTTAGGAGAAAGCTGACACACAGGAACACAGGCAGAAGAGCATGATCAGGATGGTGAAGACCTTAAAATCATATTCTAGTTAGTCACTGTTCTTCTAGCATATACTTTTTGGTCTTTACTGTGCCAGATAAGTGATGTGGCTATAAAATAATAAACATTATGGGCAAAGTCCTTGCTCTCATGGGGCTTATATTCTAGTAGTGTGAAACAGATCATAGATAGATAGATAGATGAATGGTTACTGAGATAGATAAATAAATGACAGCCAGTTAGAGATATAGATGGGTATAGAGATACAGAGATAGATAATATACAGATACAAAGATAGAAGACAGGTAGATGAAAGATAGATAGATAAAAGAAAGTACAGGCATATCTTGTTTTTTGCACTTTGCAGATACTGCATTTTTTTTTTTTTTTAAAGTTTTTGGCCATGCTGCATGAAGGATCTTAGCTCCCCAACCAGGGATGGAATCCGTGCCCACTGCAGTGGAAGTGTGGAGTTCTAACCACTGAACCGCCAGGGAATTCCCAACACTGCATTTTTTAAAATTGAAGGTTGGGACTTCCCTGATGGCGCAGTGGTTAAGAATCCACCTGCCAATGCAAGGGACACGGGTTTGAGCCCTGGTCTGGGAAGATCCCACATACGGCGCAGCAACTAAGCCCGTGCGCCACAACTACTGAGCCTGTGCTCTAAAGCCCATGAGCCACAACTACTGAGCCCATGCGCTGCATCTACTGAGCCCATGTGCTGCAACTACTGAAGCCCATGTGCTACAACTACTGAAGCCCATGCGCCTAGAGCCTGTGCTCCGCAACAAGAGAAGCCACCGCAATGAGAAGTCCACGCACCGCAACAAAGAGTAGCCTCTGCTTACCACAACTAGAGGAAAGCAGCGTGCAGCAATGAAGACCCAATGCAGTGATAAATAAATAAATAAATAAATAAATAAATAAACTGAAGGTTTGTGGCAACTCTGTGTCAAGCAAGTCTATCAGCACCATTCTTCCAAAAGAATTTTCTCACTTCATGTCTCTGTGTCGCATATTAGTAATTCTTGCAATATTTCAAACTTTGTCATTATTATTATATTTGTTATGGTGGTCTGTGATTAGTGATTTTTGATGTTACTATTGTAATTGTTTTGGGGCACCATGAACTGTGCCTATAGATGATGGTGAACTTAATAAATATGTGTTTTGATGGCTCTCCTGACCAGCTGTTCCTTCATTTCTCTTCCTCTCCTTAGACCTCCCTATGCCCTGGGACACAACAATATTTAAATTAGGCCAATTAATAACCCTACAACGGCCTCTAAGTGTTCAAGTAAAAGGAAGAGTCACACATTTCTCACTTTAGACCAAAAGCTAAAAATGATTAAGCTTAGTGATGAAGGAGTGTTGAAAGCTGAGAAAGGCTGAAAGCTAGGCCTCTCGCACCAAACAGTTAGCCAAGTTGTGAATGCAAAGGAAAGGTTCTTGAAGGAAATTAAAAGTGCTACTCCAAGGAACACGGGAATGATAAGAAAGCAGAACAGCCTTACTGATGATACAGAGAAAGTTCTAGCAGTTTGAATAGAAGATCAAACCAGCATTCCCTCAAGCCAAAGTCTAATCCAGAGCAAAGCTCTAACTCTCTTCAGTTCTATGAAAGTTGAGAGAGGTGAAGAAGCTGCAGAAGAAAAGTTTTAAGCTAGGAGAGGTTGGTTCATGAGGTTGAAGGAAGGAAGCCATCTCCATAACGTAAAACTGCAAGGGGAAGCAGGAAGTGCTGATGTAGAAGCAGCAGCAAGTTATCCAGAAGATCCAGCTGAGATAATTAACGAAAGTGGCTACACTAAACAATAGATTTTTTTTATGAGATACTTTGATTACACAAACTATTTATACCACAGGCAGTAAGAGCCACTAATGGTTTTTGAGTGGAGGAATAACAAGATAAGACAGGGTTTTAGCAAAGTGAATCTAGCAGCCATAGAGAGAATGGATTGGAGGGGAGAGGTTTTTTAAAAATTATTATTTTTTGCTTATTTATTTTATTTTATTATTATTTTTTATTGGAGTATAGTTACTTTACAATATTGTGTTAGTTTATACTGTACAGCAAAGTGAATCATCTATACGTATACATATATCCCCTCTTTTTTGGATTTCCTTCTCATTTAGGTCACCACAGAGCATTGAGTAGAGTTCCCTGTGCTATACAGTAGGTTCTCATTAGTTATCTATTTTATACATAGTATCAATAGTGTATATACGTCAATCCCAATCTCCCAATTCATCCCACATACACCCATCCCCCTTGGTGTCTATATGTTTGTTCTCTATTTCTGCTTTGTAAATAAGAGTGTCTACACCAATTTTTTCAGATTCCACATATATGTGTTAATATGCAATATTTGTTTTTCTCTTTCTAATTTACTTCACTCTGTATGACAGTCTCTATGTCCATCCATGTCTCTACAAATGACCCAATTTCATTCCTTTTTATGGTCGAGTAATATTCCATTGTATATATGTGCTACATCTTCTTTATCCTTTCCTCTGTTGATGGACATTTAGGTTGTTTCCATGTCCTGGCTATTGTAAATAGAGCTGCAGTGAACATTGCAGTACATGTATCTTTTTGAATTATGGTTTTCTCCAGGTATATGCCCAGTAGTGGGATTGCTGGGTCGTATGGTAGTTTTATTTTTAGTTTTTAAAGGAATCTCCATACTGTTCTCCATTGATTCCATAGGGAATCAATTTACATTCCCACCAACAATGCATGAGGGTTCCCTTTTCTCCACACCCTCGCCAGCATTTATTGTTTGTAGATTTTTTGATGATGGCCATTCTGACTGGTGTGAGATGATACCTCATTGTAGTTTTGATTTGCATTTCTCTAATAACTAGAAATGTTGAGTATCTTTTCATGTGTTTGTTGGCCATCTGTATGTCTTCTTTGGAGAAATGTCTATTTAAGTCTTCTGCCCATTTTTGGATTGGGTTGTTTGGTTTTTTTTGATATTGAACTGCATGAGCTGTTTGTATATTTTGGAGATTAATCCTTTGTCAGCTGCTTCATTGGCAAATATTTTCTGCCATTCCAAAGGTTGTCTTTTCATCTTGTTTATGGCTTCCTTTGCTGTGCAAAAGCTTTTAAGTCTAATTAGGTCGCATTTGTTTATTTCTGTTTTTATGCTCATTACTCTAGGAGGTGGGTCAAAAAAGATCTTGCTGCGATTTATGTCAAAGAGTGTTCTGCCTATGTTTTCCTCTAAGAGTTTTATAGTGTCTGGCCTTACATTTAGGTCTCTAATCCATTTGGAGTTTATTTTTGTGTATGGTGTTAGGGAGTGATCTAATTTCATTTTTTTACATGTAGCTGTCCAATTTTTCCCAACACCACTTATTGAAGAGGCTATCTTTGCTCCATTGTATATTCTGGCGTCCTTTGTCATAGATTAGGTGACCATATGTGCATGGGTTTATCTCTGGGCTTTCTACCCTGTTCCATTGATCTATATTTCTGTTTTTGTGCCAGTACCATACTGTCTTGATTACTGTATCTTTGTAGAATAACCTGAAGTCAGGGAGATTGATTCCTCTGGCTCAGTTTTTCTTTCTCAGAATTGCTTTTGCTGTCAAGGTCTTTTGTGTTTCCATACAAATTGTAAATTTTTTTGTTCTAGTTCTGTGAAAAATGCCATTGGTAATTGATAGGGATTGCATTGAATCTGTAGATTGTTTTGGGTAGTACAGTCATTTTCAAAATATTGATTCTTCCAATCCAAGAACATGGTATATCTCTCCATCTGTTTGTGTCATCTTGATTTCTTTCATCAGTATCTTATAGTTTTCTGCGTACAGGTCTTTTGCCTCCTTAGGTAGGTTTATTCCTAGGTATTTTATTCTTTTTGTTGCAGTGGTAAATGGGATTGCTTCTTTAATTTCTCTTTCTGATCTCTCATTGTTAGTGTATAGGAATGCAAGAGATTTCTGTGCATTAATTTTGTGTCCTGTGACTTTACTGAATTCACTGATTAGCTTTAGTAGTTTTCTGGTGGCATCTTTAGGATTCTCTATGTATAGTATCATATCATCGGCAAACAGTGACAGCTTTATTTCTTCTTTGCCAATTTGGATTCCTTTTATTTCTTTTTCTTCTCTGGTTGCCATGGCTAGGACTTCCAAAACTATGTTAAATAATAGTGCCGAGAGTGGGCATCCTTGTCCTGTTCCTGATTTTAGAGGAAATGCTTTCTGTTTTTCACCATTGAGAATGATGTTTGCTGTGGGTTTGTCATATATGGCCTTTATTATGTTGAGTTAGGTTCCCTCTATGCCCACTTTCTGGAGTATTTTTATCATAAATAGGTGTTGAATTTTGTCGAAAGATTTTTCTGCATCTATTGAGATGATCATATGTTTTTTATTCTTCAATTTGTTAATATGGTGTATCACACTGATTGATTTGCATATATTGAAGAATTCTTGAATCCCTGGGATAAATCCCACTTGATCATGGTGTATGATCTTTTTAATGTGTTGTTTGATTCGGTTTGCTACTATTGTGTTGAGGATTTTTGCTTCTATGTTCATCAGTGATATTGGCCTGTAATTTTCTTTTTTTGTGATATCTTTGTCTGGTTTTGGTATCAGGGTGATGGTGGCCTCCTAGAGTGAGTATGGGAGTGTTCTTCCCTCTGTAATTATTTGGAAGAGCGTGAGAAAGATAGGTGTTAGCTCTTCTCTAAATGTTTGATAGAATTCACCTGTGAAGCCATCTGGTCCTGGACTTCTGTTTGTTGGAAGATTTTTAGTCACAGTTCCAATTTCGTTACTTGTGATTGGTCTGTTCATATTATCTATTTCTTCCTGGTTCAGTCTTGGAAGGTTGTACTTTTCTAAGAATTGTCCATTTCTTCTGGGTTGTCCATTTTATTAGCATATAGTTGTTTACAGTAGTCTCTTATGATCCTTTGTATTTCTGCAGTGTCAGTTGTAACTTCTCATTTTCCATTTCTAATTTTATTGATTTGAGTCCTCTCCCTTTTTTTCTTGATGAGTCTGGATAAAGGTTTATCAGTTTTGTTTATCTTCTCAAGGAACCAGCTTTTAGTTTTATTGATCTTTGCTACTGTTGTTTTTGTTTGTTTGTTTGTTTCTATTTCATTTATTTCTGCTCTGATCTTTATGATTTCTTTCCTTCTACTAACTTTGGGTTTTGTTTGTTCTTCTTTCTCTAGTTGCTTTAGATGTAAGGTTAGGTTGTCTATTTGAGATTTTTCTTGTTTTTCGAGGTAAGGTTATATTGCTGTTAACTTCCCTCTTAGAACTGCTTTTGCTACATCCCATAGGTTTTGTGTCATTGTGTTTTCATTGTCATTTGTTTCTAGGTAATTTTTTCTTTCTTCCTTGATTTCTTCAGTGATCTTTTGGTTATTTAGTAGCATATTGTTTAGCCTCCATGTATTTTTGTTTTTTTTACAGTTTTTTTCCTGTAATTGATTTCTAATCACATAGTGTTGTGGTTGGAAAAGATGTTTGACATGATTTCAATTTTCTTAAATTTACTGAGGCTTGATTTGTGACCCAATATGTGATCTATCCTGGAGAACGTTCCCTGTGCACTTGAGAAGAAAGTGTATTCTGCTACTTTGGGATGGAATGTCCTATAAAGATCAATTAAGTCTATTTGGTCTAATGTGTCATTTAAGGCTTGTGTTTCCTTTCTAATTTTCTGTCTGGATGATCTATCCATTGGTGTAAGTGGAGTGTTAAAGTCCCCCACTATTATTGTGTTAATGTTGATTTCCCCTTTTATGGCTATAAGCATTTGCCTTATGTATTGAGGTTCTCCTACTTGGGTGCATAAATATTTACAATTGTTAAATCTTCTTGGATTGATCCCTTGATCATTATGTAGTGTCCTTCCTTGTCTCTTGTAACAGTCTTTATTTTAAAGTCTATTTTGTCCAATATGAGTATTGCTACTCCAGTTCTTTTGATTTCTGTTTGCATGGAATATCTTTTTGCATCCCCTCACTTTCAGTCTGTATGGGTCTGAAGTGGGTCTCTTGTAGACAACATATATACAGGTCTTGTTTTTGTATCCATTCAGCCAGTCTGTATCTTTTGGTTGGAGTGTTAAATCCATTTACATTTAAGGTAATTATTGATATGTATGTTCCTATCACCATTTTCTTAATTGTTTTGGGCTTGTCTTTTTCTTCTCTTGTGTTTCCTGCCTAGAGAAGTTCTGTTTAGCATTTGTTGTAAAGCTGGTCTGATGGTGCTGAATTCTCTTAGCTTTTGCTTGTCTGTAAAGCTTTTAATTTCTTCGTCAAATCTGAATGAGATCCTTGCCGGGTAGAGTAATCTTGGTTGTAGGTTTTTCCCTTTCATCATTTTAAATATATCCTGCCACTCCCATCTGGCCTGCAGACTTTCTGCTAAAAGATGAGCTGATAACCTTATGGGGATTCACTTGTATGTTATTTGTTGCTTTTCCCTTGCTGCTTTTAATATTTTTTCTTTGTATTTAATTTTTGTTAGTTTGATTAATATGTGTTTTGGCATGTTTCTCCTTGAGTTTATCCTGTATGGGACTCTCTGTGCTTCCTGAACTTGATTGACTCTTTCCTTTCCCATGTTAGGGAAGTTTTCAACTATATTCTTTTCAAATATTTTCTCAGACTCTTTCTCTTTCTCTTCTTCTTCTGGGACCCCTGTAATTTGAATGTTGGTGTGTTTAATGTTGTCCCAGAGGTCTCTGCAACTGTCCTCAATTCCTTTCATTCTTTTTTCTTTATTCTGCTACATGGCAGTTATTCCCACCATTCTATCTTCCTGCTCACTTATCTGTTTTTCTGCCTCAGTTATTCTGCTACTGATTCCTTCTAGTGTATTTTTAATTTTGGTGATTGTGTTTTTCATCACTATTTGTTTGTTCTTTAGTTCTTCTAGGTCCTTGTTAAACATTTTTTGTATTTTTTCCATTCTGTTTCCAAGATTTTGGATCGTCTTTACTATCATTACTCTCAGTTGTTTTTCAGGTAGCTTGCCTATTTCTTCTTCATTTATTTGGTCTTGTGGGTTTTTGTCTTGCTCCTTCATCTGCAACGTATTTCTCTGTCTTCTCATTTTCTCTGACTTACTGTGTTTGAGGTCTCCTTTCTGCAGGCTTCAGGTTCGTAGTTCCTCTTGCTTCTGGTGTGTGCTCCCAGTGGGCGAGGTTGGTCCAGTGGTTTGTGTAGGTTTCCTGGTGGGAGGAAATGGTGCCTATGTTCTGGTGGGTGGAGCTGGATTTTGTCCCTCCAATGGGCAGGCCCGTGTCAGGTGGTGTGTTTTGGGGTGTCTGTGGACTTAATAAGACTTTAGGCAGCCTGTTTGCTGATGGGTGGGTTTGTGTTCCTGTCTTGCTTGTTGTTTCCAATAGATTTTTAATGTAGACAAAAGAGGCTTCTATTGGGAAAAGATGCCATCTGTGATTTTCATAGTTGGCAAGGAGAAGTCAATGCCTGGTTTCAAAGTTTCAATGACAGGCTGACTCTTTTATTAGGGGCTGATGTAGCTGGTGACTTTAAGTTGAAGTCAGTGCTCATTCACCATTCTGAAAACCCTAGGGTCCTTAAGACTTATGCTAAATCTACTTTTCCTGTGCTCTATCAGTGAAACAACAAAACCTGGATGACAGAACATTTGTTTACAAAATGGTTTACTGAATATTTTAAGCCCACTCTTGAGACTTACTGTTGCAATCTACTGCTCAGAAGAAAAGATTCCTTTCAAAATATTACTGTTCACTTACAATGCACCTGGTTACCCAAGAGCTCTGATGGAGATGTACAATGAGATTGATGTTTTCATGCCTACTAACACATCCGTCCTGCAGCCTATGGATCAAGGAGTAATTCTGACTTTCAAGTTTTATTATTTAAGAAATATGTTTCAAAAGGCTATAGCTGCTGTAAATAGTGATTCCTCTGATGAATCTGTGCAAAGTCAATTGAAAAACCTTCTGGAAAGGATTCACCATTCTAGATGCTATTAAGAACATTTGTGATTCATGGGAAGAGGTCAAAATACCAACAGTAACAGGAGTTTAGAAGTTAATTCCAACCCTCATGGATGACTTTGAGGAGTTCAAGACTTCAGTGGAGGAAGTAACTGAAGATGTGATGGAAAATGCAAGAGAAACAGAATTGGAAATGGAGCCTGAAGATGTGACTAAATTGTTATAATCTCAAGATAAAATTTTAGTAGATGAAGAGGTGCTTCTTGTGGTTCAGGAAAGAAAGGGATTTCTTGAGATGGAATCTACTCCTGGTGAAGATGATGTGATGGTTGTTGAAATGACAACAAAGGATTTAGAATATTACATAAACTTAGTTGATGAAGCAGTGGCAGGGTTTGACAGAATTGACTCCAATTTTGTAAGAAGTTCTCCTGTGAGTAAAATGCTATCAAACAGCATTGCATGCTACAAAGAAAGCTTTTGTGGAAGAAAGCGTCAATCAATTTCACAAACTTCATTGTTGCCTTATTTTAAGAAATTACCACAGCCGTCCCAACCTTTAGCAACCACCACCCTGTTCAGTCAGCAGCCATCAACATCGAGGCAAGATCTTCCACCAGAAGAAGGATTATGACTCACTGAAGGCTCAGATGATGGTTAGCATTTCTTAACAATAAAATTTTTTTAAATTAAGGTATGTAGGATTTCCCTGGTGGCACAGTGGCTAAGAATCCACCTGCCAATGCAGGGTTCTATCCCTGGTCCAGGAAGATCCCAAATGCCGTGGAGCAACTAAGTCCGTGTGCCACAACTACTGAGTCTGCGCACCACAACTACTGAAGCCCACGCACCCTAGAGCCCGTGCACCGCAACTACTGAGCCCACGTGCTGCAACTACTGAAGCCTGCTTGCCTAGGGCCCATGCTCCACAACAAGAGAAGCCATCGCAATGAGAAGCCCGTGTACTGCAATGAAGAGTAGACCCCGCTCACCACAACTGGAGAAAGCCCACGTGCAGCAACGAAGACCCAATGCAGCCAAAAAAATAAATTAAGGTATGTACATTCTTTTTAGACATAATGTTATTGCACACTTAGTAGATAACATTAAGTGTAAACATAACCTTTATATGCACTGGGAAACCAAAGAATTCGTGTGACACGCTTTATTGTGATATCCGATTTTTTTGTGTTATTCACTTTATTGAGGTGGTCTGGAACCTAACTTGCAGTGTCTCCAAGGTGTGTGTAAAAAGAAAACATGTTAAGTACTCAGAAGAGAGTTAAAAAGGTGACATCAGAGAATGGCAAGAGGGAGCCAGTCATGCAAAGACCGGAGGGAGGAGCATCTTAGGCACCATTTTTTTTTTTTTTTCTCCTTTGCCCCTTGTGGTTCTCCATTCCCTCTTTACTCAGCTTAAAATTCAGAGTCAATAGACATAATCACTCCCTAAACTCCCTTGATCACCTTAATTCTGTCATACTCGTTGGCAAACTCACAGCACTGGTTAAATCCAACTTTCTACCCACTCTGGTCTCACTTTAAGCTTGTCACAAGGAACTTAAGAAGACCCTTACTGTTCCCCAGCTAACATCCTCCATCTCCCTGATCCATTCACTTTCCTGCAGTCTACAGTCATACGTTCACTTTCTGCTAATCGACTGTTTTACACCTGTGCCTCTCTTTTCCCCTCATCTTCACTATCAGCTGATGACTGTGCTTCTTTCTTGAGAAAACTGAAGAATCAGAAGAGAACTTCCACTTGCTCCTACCACATCCACATGTCCGTACAGGTGTACATGCTTAGACCCCGTCCTTCCTGCATGCTCCGTGATCCTACGTAAAAGCTTCCACTTATGCATTCTCCCCCTCCCCCAGCGGACTCAAGAACACCAGACCAGCAAATCCTACCTCCATCCTACATCATGAACTTTTCCTCTACTGGATCATTTCCATCAGTATATGAAATTTTTCAAGCACTTTCAAGACAAGCAAACAAAAATCTCTCCTTTACCTGATTTCCCTCCTTTGATTGTTACCTTATTTCTCTGTTAGCTTTTGTAGCCAAACAGTTGTCTATACTAGCTGCCTCTAATTCCTCTGCTCCTGTTCTCATCTCCAATCCATCTTTTGTGCCACCACTGATATGGTTTTTTCAAGGCCAACAAAACCGACAAAAATAAAACCCTACCATAAAGAAAAATGAATGAGGCAGCCCTGAGTAAAAGAAGAGGGTGGGGTAGGTGGGAGAAAATCCTAAATTCTAGCAGCTGGATTGACTCCCTGTATCATAAGAATTCCTTACGTAAACTGTCTTCTTTCCACTCCATTTGAAAAATACTTCCTTTCTACGCATTTTCTTTATTTTTTCTGGAATCTACTCTTGCCCAGCTTCTGAATATCAGATTAACCTGCTCACCATTTAGGGGAAAGGAGAGTAAAACCAAATCATAGCAGTGAGTGAGAGAGCTTTCATTTACATTTAGCTACGAAATCAATGTGAAATCTCAGAAACCTAAAAGACTCTTTTACCCAACCAGGAATGAATTTTTTTTAAGTTTGAGAAAGAATTAGCCCCCAAACAATATCCCTCTATCCTGAAATGAATGTAGTTGCCATTTGTGATAATTTTGAGCTATCCCTCTTTATAAATGGCCTTGCCAGAAATTTTGTATATTAACCCCAGACAGGTTAGAAAGTCTGGCTGCAGCACTCTGCTTACTGATGTTATCAAAAGGGACAACTGTGACTTATCTCAGTGAGGTGGGCTCAACTCCCCTTGCAGGCAAGGTGGTTCCTATTGGGGACTGCACCACATAGGCTGACATTTGATAGCTGTCCTGGTCAGTTGGATAATACAGGAAATGTCATGGATTGTGCAGACCAGTGCTTAGCAAAATGCAAGTCACAACCTATTCGTGGGTTATGAAATTAATATCGTGGGTTAACCAATTTTTTAAAAATTAATTAATTTTATTTTTGGCTGCATTGGGTCTTTGTCACTGTGTGCACTCTTTCTCTACTTGCAGCGAGCAGGGGCTACTCTTTGTTGGGTTGTGTGGGCTCTAGGCCTGTGGGCTCAGTAGTTGTGCTCGTGGGCTCTAGAGCACAGGCTCAGTAGTTGTGGCGCATGGGCTTAGTTGCTCTGCGGCATGAGGGGTCTTCCCGGACCAGGGATCGAACCTGTGTTCCCTGCATTGGCAGGTGGATTCTTAACCACTGCGCCACCCAGGAAGTCCACCAATTTTTTAGAAGATGAAATAGAAGAGAAAATATCAGAGTTCAATACACACACTCAGATTATGACATAGTTCACGAGACCTTGGTTTCCATTATGAAGAGGTGCATCCTGGATCATAAAATTAAAAATTTTTTAAATTAAAGCCACTAGTCAAGATCCATTCATAATGCAATAGCCAGAGTGGTTGAATGCACTAATCAAAATTAGAGGACATTTGGAAAATTTCCACATCATTTTCAGCATCATATATCACCAGGCATATATGCCTGACACAGGGGAAATCCAGAGAACTTTAGAGAGAAGCTTTCCTTTATAGAACCAGGTGAAGAGCTTGAAATTAGTTTCTAACGTAAATTACCATCATGGAGACTTTATAATTTACAATCCACTTTCACAAACTTCATCTTATTTGAGTCTCTTGTTCAGCCTCTGTAGTAGGCAAGACAGGAAGGTGACAGAACCTCAGACAGGTTTCAATGATCTATTTAGTTTAGTCAGGAGCCCAGCCAGCAGCTGGGAGAAAAGATCTAGCCCCACAGCCCCAGGGAGAGAATTGGCAAGGGTGCAAAACCACGTGTGGGTCCCAGCCAAATAAACGGAGGTTCAGGGCAGAATTCCAGTCTCAGGAGGGAGAATGGAAAAGATGAACAGGAACTAGGGCAGAAGCCCAGGTATTAAACAAGGCTCATAGGTGGCCAGGCTCATCCCCAGCACATTGGATTCTAACCTCACCCTTGCAGAGTTCCAGGTCCCATAACCGGCTTTTGAAGAAGCAGCAGGAGAATATCATGTGGATAAGGGGCAGGATGGAGAGGCTCTCAAGCACTGATAAAGGCATGAAGAGACCAGTGGGGAATGGCAAGTTAATTAATCTGGCTGGCATGAGTAGTGAGGGCTGCCAGGTAAAATACAAGATGCCCCTTTAAATCAGGATTTCAGATAAACAATGAATATTTTAGTATAAGTATGTCTCATGCAATATTGGGCACACATGTATACCCAAAAATTGTTGTTTATCCGAAACTTACATTAAACTGGGCAGCCGGTAGTTGTATTTACTAAATCTGGCACTCCTACATGTGGGTCTTCTGGAGGATGTGGCTAGAAGGCTTGGCAGGGCAAGACCACGAAAAATCTTATGTGCTATGCTGGGCAGATAATGAGGAACCATGAAAAATTTTAAGCAGGGGAATAATATATTCGGGTTTGTATTTTAGAATCACCATTATAGTAGCCCTTTGAAGAACAAAATAGTTCAGAAAGACAGGAACTGAGAGACCAGAAAGCTATTTAAATAGCCCAGACTCAAGGAGAATTGAAAATAACTGCTCACTTCACAATTCTGCCTAATGCTAGCAAGATTTCCAGGTTCATGTGGGCAACAGCGACCAGACTATTCTTTCCAGAGCTGCTCTTTGTTTCAAGGAACAAAAAACTTTTGGGGTGGGGCAAGGAATAGATATATTTTGTCTTGCCCAAACTCTGTGCCTGTCACATACTTCTTGAGGAAGCTGGAAAGATACGTGTATATATCCATCTCCATGTAGTAAGCTCATGTCTGGCTCACCATCACATCCCAGAAGGTAATCAATAAACACTTGTTGAATGAGTTCCTTAAGGACAAAGTCTATCTTCACCATCTTTGTTTCCTTAGCATCTGACCCAGGGCTGGGAATAAGTTTCTCAGAAAATAGTTCTTGATTAAAGCGATCTAATTAATTAACAACCAGAAGTGCTTCCTATTAACTACATTTGTCCAACATTACATCAAAGGTACAACCTGGCATATTTTTCACAACCTGGCAAAAGAAGCCTGCCTCATCTATGGGACCAGAAAACTTTTCAAAAGCTGCATAATGATGCTGATTAGAGGGAGTTTTAAATGTAAGTTTCCTCGTTTGTGTGAAAATGAGCGGTTTTTTTTTTCTTTTGAGGTGTTTTGTTTGGTATTTTCCTAACTGCTTCCACAAGTATTGTCAGTGCCTGACTGTTAATAAATCGAGATCTTAATTAAGTATTTCTCAGGTAGATCATCATAAAGTGGTATGAACCAAGTACTTGTCTTCAGTCCTCCAGTATCAGTATAGTTACTGGCATATGTATCTTTTTCAAGGCTGAAGTGTGAACTTGAAGGCAGGACTTTATTCTTATTTATCTTCATAGTCACAGAACTTTTACCAATAGCAGTTTTGTTGAAGGGTCAAGAGTAGGAAGCCAAAAGGGATAGAATAATTCTAAAAAGTGCGTGGGGTAAATACAAATACAATAACAACATTATTACAGCTACTTGTTATTAAAAATTATGTTCCAAGTACCATAAGAGGTCTTTACATATATTTTATTAAATTTTGATTAAATTTCAGTCCTAAAAACTCCTCTTTGAGGTAGGTGTTATAATCCTCATTTTATGCATAAAGAAACAGAGAATCAGAACTGATGAATAATTTACCCAGGATGACACAGCTAATAGATTTGGCAGAGCTGAGATTAGGACCTGATTCCAAAGTTCATCTCACACACCAAGAATTGGCATTTTGCAAGTGTGTATTGGAGAGATGAAAGAAGATTGTTATAAGAGTTCTCTTTCATCAGCAACTATGTAATACCCCAGAGGGCTAAAGTGTGATAAAGAATATAACGATGTGAGTGCACGGATGTGGAAGACAAGAGGTATAGAGGTATTCCCTATATTTTTGAGCTGTGTCCCTTTTTTCTCTGTGGAGCTTTGTATTTAAGGGAGCACATGACATGACATATAATTAGGCTTCATCTCCACCTTGCTGGAAGTTGTTATTGTTGCCCTTAAAATTATTATCACACTGTTATTATCTGGGATGAAACATATGAACTTTAGATGTTACGATCAGTAATATCAGCTTGTCTGCCCTATCCAAAGGAATACGTTCAGTTCATGCTCAGATATGCAATGGAACCTCATCGATCTGGATGTGTCTGAGCTCACCTGTGACAGTCCAGATCCTTCTCCAAGCTGTAATTACATATACCAGCTAGTCTCCAATCCTTTAAAGTTGCAAATGTGCACTTTTTGTCCAGATGCTGACATCTTTCCAGCAGCCCTCTTCAGCTTGCTCAACTGCCAGCCTCCTTACTTAGTTCACTGGGTTCCAGGAAGAATCCGGGTCTCATAAAGAATGCTGCCTCTGATAATTTAATTCCAGGCTGAGCAGAGTAAAATCAGTTTGAACCTCACCAAACTGAAAGTCTATGAAAGTAAAATTTTTGGAGTCTATGAAAGCAAAACTCAAAGGGCAAGTGTTGGCATAACTAATTATATGAATTAGATGGAATTTGAAGAGGAACCAAATATGGTAAAAAGAGGGGAGATAGCAGTTGGTTTAATAAAAAAAAAATTGAGAAAGCAAATTATGTTTTTCTTGGCTCTGTAAATTAGAAGCCAAAAAATGGTCCACAGAAGTGTAAGAATCAAAAAGCATCACCAGTGTTCCGCTTTCACCAAAAACATGGAAGAAATTTCCTAGAAATGGTCAGGATGGAATTATGGAAAAAATCCTCTTCAGACCTTCACTGGTTCATTCACTGCCAGGCAGGGTGCTAAACATGGGAGATATAAGATGAACATGGCCGTGACCCTCAAAGCTTACCCTCTAGTTCAGGGAGGTACATCAACTGTCCTGTACAATGAAGTGTGAAAGGCACCAGGAAATAAATATAAAATGGACACAGTGGGTGCACAAAGGGGGAGTGGTCATCTCTGTGATTCTAATAAAATTACTTCATAGCAATCATGTAGGGTTGTTCAGTGAGACGGCAAACTGTCGCATGGAAAGGGGAAGGAGAACCTGAATTAACAGATATACTGGAGTCAAGGCACAAGGATGGGGGTTTTGAAGAAGCAATCAGTTCACACCAGTCCTAAGACACGAATGATCTGGTAAGTGTTCTCCATCTTTAATTTCTAGGTTATGAATTTCACAAAGCAGAATTGCTGCTATACGTCGTCGCTAAGTTAACTCCTGTCCCCCCCCCTTTCCATTGCCACCCCACTACCAGATATATCAGGTGAGTAGGGCTCAATTCGAATTAAATGTGTCACCTGGGGCAACTCCTCACTACGCAGGGCCTCAGTTTCTTCGCCTGTAAAGTGAGAAACCCGAACCAACTGTGAAGTCCATTTCTGCTCAGAATTACTAAATAGGACAAGAAACCAGAAAGGAAACTCAAGAGAAACAAAAGTGAAAGTGCCCAAAGGAAATACAGTAGTAAACAAAAGCACAAAATTCTATATCTCACTGAAAAATGTGGCAGAGTTCCCAAATACTTTTTTCAGCAACCCGTGAACACGAGACTTGGGAGAGAATGAAATGCCTATCACGCCCTCTGAATGTGAATGAGATGAGTGTAACACGAATCCACCTTGCTCCATGCAACTGTCTTCTTAAACAATGACCCTGAACAACCATTTATTAAAATTTCCTTTCTAAATAAGTCAATCCGCGATGAAAGGTCCGTCCCCACGTAACAAACCCCACGGACCACCACACAAGGGTGTGTCCCGCTTTGGGAAGAGAGAGAAAAGGGGGTAGAGAAAGACATGAAGGAAGGATTCGAACCAATATTATATTCTGCCTAGTGTGTTGCCACGCGGTTGTTATGCAGAACATCATGGAAGCAAACTATTTTAAAACTTGGGAAATACAGTAGCCTTTAAATTTGATCATTTCCTCCTTCACGGTGTTAGTGAGACTTCTCTGCACGTAACCCAGAACGGTACACCCGCCCGGGAGGGAGAGCGCGAGCTCCGGGGTGGACCGGCAAGTGGAGGCGGCCAGAGGAAGGGACCAAGCTGACAGCTTCGCAGAGCGTTGGCGGCGGGTGTGAGACCGGGACCCGCAACCGCCACGGCTACAGGGCTCGAGCCGGACCCTCCGGTGGCACAGGGCTCCCGAGGTGGGAGGATGCTCCCTGCCCACTGCGGGAGCCTCCCTCCTCTGAGCAGAGGAGGCAAGGGCGCGCAGTCGCGCGCGCGCGCACACACACACACATCATTCCCCTGGAGTTGTGTCTTGTCTCTTTTGTTTTTCTCCCTTCCCGGTCATGAGACCCGGAAGTTTTTTTTTTTTTTTAATCCTGTCTCTCTCTTTTCCAACCCCCACCCCCCCAATCTATCACATGGCAGAGATAGAATAAAAACAGAAAAATGGCGACGGTCACGTTGTGGCGAGCACGTTGTATCCTTGCTGCGTCATTAGATAATCCTCATGCAAATAGCTTGAAGAACAAAGGAAGGGGGGCCCGAGACCCCCGGGGGCGCAGGTGGGTGTGGGGGCGGCGTGCCGGGCGCGGGGGTGGCGGTGCGTGCGCCAAGCCGAGCGCCGGCGGGAGGCGTGCGGCCGCGCGGGGCTCCGTGCGCCGAGTGTCTACGTCTGTGTGCGCGCCCCTGCGGCGCGGTGGAGCGCTGGCCGGGCTGCTCCTGGCCGGGTCTTGCGGCCCCAGAGCCCGCCACCCGCCCGCCCGGGGGCACGGGAAGCCGGGGGCCGAGGAGAGCCGTTCCGGCGAGGCCGGCCGCGACGCGCGCACACGCACACGCCGCCGCGGGGCTCGGCCGGCTCGGCGGCCGCGCGGGGGGCGGGCCGAGGGCGGGCCGGGCGGGGGCCGAGGGCGCGCCGCTGTCCGGCGCTGGGCGGCTGCCTGCAGCCGCCGCGGGGGACCGCACGCAGCTCGCCACCTGGGGGTGGGCGGCGGCGGCGGCGGGGCGCCAGGGCGGCGGCACGGAGCGAGCTGGGACCCCGCACTCTCGCACGGACTTGGAGGGTATTGCTGGGCTGGGTCTGTTGTCCTTGGGGTGTGTTTTTTTTCTGCGGGGTGGGGGTGGGGGTGACCTCGCCCATCGGCATTTGCGCGGTTTCCCTCTGGCCCTCGCTGGGGTGTCAGGAGCGACGCAGGTTGGACGAGGGCGCGGGGAGACCCCCGGTGCCCCGCTCAGGTCCCCTGGCGGGCCGGCGGCGCGGAGGGGCGGGGCGGCTATGTGTAAATGTTGCGCACTCGCTTTTCCCCCACCCCCGCCTGCTTCCAGGCAGCTGGCGTGGGTCCCTCGCCGTCCGGCGGCGACTGTAAATAGAGCCTGGATGTTGTTTACATGAAGGATCCGGCGGGAGGAGTCTGCGAGGAGGAGGCGGAGGAGGAGGAGGAGGGAGGGAGGAGAGAGGAAGATCGGAGTCCCCGCGGCGGCGGCGGCGGCGGTGGCGGTCCGGGGTGAGGGTGAGCCCTGCGCGGCGCGGGCACCGGGCGCTGCCACGAGGCCGGGACGCTGGACCCTGGGGTAGGAGGGAGAATGGGCGCGGGGCGGGGAGACGGGGTCTGTCAGAGTGGCATTTTTAGCTTACAACCTGCCACGCAGATTCTCCGGAGCGATAGAGGAGGGGTTTGCGGGGAGGGCGGGGAAGACTGGATTTCTCTGCACGTTCATTCTCCTATCCCCAATCTTTTCCCGCTTCCTCTCGGGGCTCACCTGTTTATTTCCATCAGCCAGAGCTTTCAGTTTTTATTTAGACATGAGAGGCTGTTTCTTTTATTAGAAGCGTAATTGGGGAGGGGGTGCGTGGCTGTAATTTATGCCGGTCCCGGTCGCTTTTCAAGAAGGGGGAGGGGACTTGGCGGAGACCGCCTGTTCCCGGCCGTAGCTAACCCCAGGGCTTCTCCCTGCCTTCCCGCGGCCAAGGAATCTTTTCCCTCACTCAGCTACCCGCAGGCCAGCTGCCACCTTCTTGGAGAAGGACCACACCTGTGTTTATTCCTCGCTTTGGAAGAGAGGTGAGCTGAGAAACCGGGAAATCCTGTGTTCCCCAAAGCTCTTAGCCAACCATCCCATCCCAGAATTGGCCAGAAAGTGCTGCTTTCACCTGCTGATTGCGCTGGGCACGCCCATCCCCCCACCCCAGCAAGTTGTGGTCTACAGATGTGTTGGGATTTTCTCTTGCCTCTGGACCTGCACCCCACCACCCGGCAACTAACTGCTGGGTTTAGATTGAGAGAGAAGTGATCCCCTTGGATTTAGTGTGCGTTCCGCATTCCCCAGTGGGTCTTCCAATGGAATCGTCTGCTTTTCCTCCACAGCCCCCTTTATTCTTCTGCTAAGAGCTTAGTCCAGAATCTGGCCTAAGCAGCCAGTCTCTGGCTCTCTTTTTCTGGGCTCCACCCTGGCCCCTCTTGGTTCTCCAGAGCCAAACACGCCTCCCAAGCAGAAGGCACACCCTGCCCTAAATCTCCTCCATTCCAAAAGGGAGGGGAAAACAGTGGAAGAGAAGGGAGCCAGGGGTCTTCCTTCTGTCCTGAGTATCCCCAACAGCATTTCCCTCTTCGAGCTTGATGGATTTATAATCCCTTTTTTCTTCTTATCAGCTGCTCCCCCCCCACCCTTTGACCCTAGTCCTATGATAGATACTTAGGGAGGTGCGGATGGGGGGGGATGGATTGTCACCCCTTTTCCCTGGTGCGAGGCATTTTCTTTCTCCTTGGTCTTTTCATTTTTGAGATGCTTAATAAGTAAAATATGTAAATATGTTTGCATGCTTATTTGAACTTGTTTTCTTGCTGGCTAATGAGTAGCTGGGACTCAAAAGGGAGGGAGGGGAAAGCGACGCGAGGTGCACATTCCCGCTGGTGTCCCCCACATGAACATCCCCAGAGTTGCAGGAGGAGACCCTTCTGTGAAAGCCAACAGTCTCCCTTCCATGACATCACCACCTAAGCCCTTCCAACTTTAGCTTCAGAACAGGAAGAAGGCTCAAAATAGAACTACCTTAGGAATCCAGCTTCTTTAAAAGATCAACTTTTAAATCAGCTGCAGGAGGAACACTGTACTTTGACATGGGTAGAGAAAGCTGTAGTGTTTGTAGTAATTGGTTCTTTTGGGGAAGGGTATGGGGATACTTTCCACGTATATTCACGAAATGCTTTTCTCAAGGTCAGTTGGGTACCTAGACCGATGAATGATTAATCAGATGGTTCTAGATTCTTTATTGAATTATTCATGTGTTTCGGTATGTCAACAGTAACAAGTACTTTTCAGAATGAATTAAAGAGGGGCTCCTAGAATGTGCTCTAGAGAGTCTGCTAGAGATAGAGGAGGTTGTTGGTGGGGAGGGAGCTTTTGAAGGGGAGGGAGCTTTTGAAGGCGAGGAATCTGAGGTTGCAGTGACAGCTGTTTTGAGTATGGAAGTTGAGAGGCTTACTATAAACAATGCCTGTAACTTTTGCAGGGTGACTAATATCCTGGACAAAGAATTAACGATGTCAGGATTTTCCACCTTTACCTCGAAAATTAACTCCATATCTTTGAATCAGGATGTCTCCATTTTTTCCCCTGAATTCTCTGAGCAGAAAGAGTTGTTCAGTCTTTAGGAAGGGCTGCTTAATAAATGATCATCCCTGAAGTATTAACGACAATAAGGATTAGAAGTAAGGCAGAAAATACTTGGCATAATTTGAGTACCTGGTGGGTGCTGTAGAATGACTTGCTGGGTGAAGGGTTCCGGTTTGAAAAAAAGTCCGGATGACAGGACTTTGTCTACCTGCATGAATGCAGTAGCCACTAGCCACGTGTGGCTGTCAAGCACCTGAAATCTGGGTAGGGTGATAAGTCGGTTTTTAAATCAAAAATTGGTGTTCCATTCAGTTTTTGGAAAACTTCGTTATGTTTGGAAACAAGTTGGGTATGGGCATCTACTTTTTAGGCTGTAACTTTTATGAAATCTAAATTCAGATTATTTCTGATGAAGGTTTAGTGTTCGAGTTGACATGTGTTATAAGTGAATATGCTCTGGATTTCAAAGACTTAGTACAAAAAAAGAGTAAAATATCTCACTAATGTTTATATCGATTACATGTTCCAATGAAAAGATTTTGGGTGTATTGTGTTAAATGAAATTTATGGTTAACGTCACTTTAACCTGTTTATTTTTTAGTTTTTTCAAAATGTGACTACTGGAATGTCTAAAATTACATACATAGCTTGCTTTTTACTTTTCTGGGACACCACTGGCCTGTAGCATTGCTCCTTTTTCTCCCTGGATTAATTTTAAAAGAGGTGACTGCGTGAAATACAGTTCCTTCATGTTTGTCAACCATTTACTTTCCCCTGCTATTTTCCATTTGGAGATTTGGGAGCACCAAGAGTTAACTATCACAGTATATGAGACTAATAGTGACTGCCCTGCAGATTTCTATGCAGGAGGCGTGCCCTGCGCAGGAAGGTCAATAAAGACGTCCCGGGTGCCGGAAGGGCTGGTAGGGGTGTCTTGGGAAAATTAAGCGATCCACATATCTGGCCAGAGCTGCTTTTGTAAAAGGTTCCTGGGCATGCCAAGATATATCAGAGAACAGTTCGTGGTACTGTAACAGTCATGACACCTGGTGGCATCTTAGTGATGCCACCCACCTTTGTTTATTTTCTCTTTCTTTGCATTCACTTTCTGCCCTCACTTCATAGCAACATTGGTGGTAATTGGGCCCACAAGGTTCCTGACCCTTTTCCTCCAACAAAAGGTATAATGTCGACCTGGATGGAGATGTTACTATCTTTGGAGTTTGGTTTTATCTAATGAGATTCAGTAATGGCAGTGGAAGGGACTTGGGCATTTAGTACTCTCCCCTCATTTTGTAGATGACAAACTGTCAAGTATCTTGCAGGTTGACATACAGAGAGAGGAATTAAGCATGTACGTTTGTTGATAAGCTATTTCGAGAATCCCTGGGAAATGAAGAAGTTTGTCAATGAATTAGGCAAGTATTTGTTGAGCTTGCACTCTATGGAAAGGACTGTGATGAATGTTGTGGAAGGACATGAAGACAGCAGTCTCTGACTTCAGGAACAATGCTGTTGGTTTGAGGAAATCAGATGTAAACAGTACCAAAGTAAATCACAGTTTAAGATACAGCACTTCATAATGAGTGCAGTACCTCTGTGTTACAAGTAGAAATGTGTTCCTTTTCCAGGTGTTACAAGTAGAAATATGTTCCTTTTCCAGGTGTTACAAGTAGAAATGTGTTCCTTTTCCAGGTGTAGGAACAGAAGCTCTGAGAATGGTGGACTCTGCAGAAAAGAGGAGTGTGATTGTGTTTCTGGAACAGCCCAAGGCTCTAGAAGTAGAGGTCAGTGCACGTCTTTGGTACCGCCCCCTTTAGCTGTCCATTAAGGGAATTTGAGAAGTAAGACCCAGCATTTCTAAATGGCAGTGCTGCCAGTAATGAGGAAATCATAGATTAAGTGGAGACACCCAGGGTTTTTAGAGAGACTAGATAGGGGTGGGTCATTTTGAAGTCAGCTGGTGTATTTTTGATTGGTTATTCTAAAAGGGAATGATAACAGAGGTGAGACGGAATAGAATTGACTTGTGAGCAGACTGAAATCCAAAATCTGGGGAAACAAATTAAATCTCGAGCAAAATCCAGTAGTGAAAGAAGTAGACAGTTGGACTACAAGTGTGTATTCTGAGTACACATGTAAAGGGGAAAAAGGCCCGTAGAATAGAACATTATATTCTATTAAGCATTAAGTGGGATGGTCCATTTATTTGTAGATTTTTAGTCTCCTGGAGCCTTTTTGGACTAAAATCCCCACCAGTTCGTTCCTCTTTCTGTCTCTGCATTACTGTATAGAGACCTTCTGTGTTAGGTTTTTTCTTCATGACTTGCTGAGGTTATGCAGTGTGACTGTTTAGAGGCCAGTGCTTGGAATGGGTAAAACAATGTCACCCCCTCTGTAATTACTCCCAGTTAATGCTTCTCTGTGAGAATTGGGGCTGACTTGGCCAAGGCAGTGGTCCTTGGCTTCTCCTTGCCGTTTTAGCTGATTTATTTCTCCTAAAGAAAGAAAAAAATGTGTAACCCCCTTATTCCTGATTGCCTCCTAATCTTGGTACAAGTTAGTTTTCGAACACTATTACCAGCAAAGCTTTGCCATGAAACGCAGGTATGCATTCTCTGTATTTCTGACAGAGCAGTAGTTGACATTTAGCACTTTCCGTTGACAGTACATTTTTATAACATGACAGTTTGGTCAAATGCGCACATTTTATAATGTCACTGAGTTGGATTGTGGTTTTCAAGTTGGGGAAGGAAAAAACATCACACTTCA
Organism: Phocoena sinus; assembly: GCF_008692025.1. Taxonomy (NCBI): domain Eukaryota; kingdom Metazoa; phylum Chordata; class Mammalia; order Artiodactyla; family Phocoenidae; genus Phocoena; species Phocoena sinus. Next base: position 56,309,479 of record NC_045763.1, on the reverse strand, counting down.
GTAAAAGACCAGTGGATTTAAATTCACCTGTTTAAACTATTTTAGTTTTAAAGTATTGTCAGATATTTTGCATGCCAGCAGTTCATTTCATGGCTCCTCCAGTTATTTAATATATAATCAGATACTTAAAAGTTCAAAATCACTGTATTTTCACTTTCGGTCTATTGATAAGAGAGACGTGACATGTTTTTTGTGTGTGCATTTGTACTCCACAAGGTCTAAAAGCACGTTTTTAGTATACCAGTTTGCCAGTAGTACTTGGTTTTCTAGTTGATAATATTTGGTGTATGCATCACGAAGAAATTGTTCTTGTATCATTTTCATCATAGAAGAACTGAGTTTAAAATCAATCAGGTTGATCTCTGGAGGAAAGCATTTTACATCATTATCTTTTTCTTCCTCTTCTACTGTGCAGTACACTTCCGTACTGTAGCATTAGCACCTGCCATCATTTGTTTTAAAATTAAAATAAGTCAATTTTTTAAAGAAAAATTACTGAAAAAGAAGTGTTTCTGATAGATTTAGTTTTTTAAATGCGCATTTATAAGAAATAATTTCCATGAAGAAATAAAACGTTTTAAGTGTTTACTAGTATTTATAAAATACAGTTCTGAAAATCCACATTTTGTTCTTCCTTGAAACTGCTTTAGAGTTCTTCTGAGAAAATCACAGAGTAATGGCAGTTTGCTTTTTGTTATTACTTGGCCTCTAGGCTCCCCGCCCTATCCCCCCACGCCCAGTTTAGGTAGAAAAAGAAATGAGAGAAAAATAAGGAAGTAAAGGACATACTCATTACTTTTTGCACCAAAAATCTTTAGTTGTCTGATTTTTGGTCATGGCTAATAGAGTGAATTTCAACTTTGTAGTACATTACAAACATGAAGTTCGGGTTTGTTGACTTCATATTTAGACATTCAGTTGCATTAGTACTCAGTCTTTGTGAGGAACAGTCTAATAACTACTAAGTATATCAGTTATTTATTTGTCCCCATACTTACTTACCCTCTAGTATCTCACAGTAAGTATTCCTCTTTTCCAAAACTGACAGAACTTGTGGCTGGGAATTGTTCGGTGGTAATCTTTTTATCCTTTTTGATGTATCAGCTATCTAAAATTTCATTCTCAAATAATCACAATATCTTTGTTCATGTAACAGATGTTTATAATTTGGGTAAAATGTGTGACTATTTCCAGGAACCTTAGGTTAAGGGATCCAATTTTTTTTTTTTTAATCTTCATTGCCCTCTCGTGTTTCAACTCTGCATTACATCAGTTGGCTAAGACCTAGGCGATGACCTCTTTAACTGTTACACATTTTTGCACTTCAGAGAATGTTGTTTTAATTTGTATGTTGGTGATTGTTTCACTGGATATTCCTTTTCTGAAGATGAGGTCAGTTTCATAGTGCATAAACTTAACAGTTGAGCTAGGCTCACTGTACTCTATTTTCTGACCTGTGCTCATCTAAAGAATTGATTCATCTCTCTGACTTACTTGAAGTAGAGAGCTAATATCTAATTTGCATATAATGAGTCTTTGAAACTGAGCAAATGCCTAATTGAAAACACAGTTATTTTTCAAATATCTGTCAAGTTACACTCATATTGAAATAACTTGCGAACTTCTGACTGACATGGAAAAACAATGAGTGACTCATGGCTTTAATAAGTTGATTATTCTGAAGCCTGAATTCTAGTTTCAGAATCTTTTTGTCCTTTTTGTTAAAAGTACATCATCCCTGGGACTTCCCTGGTGGTCCAGTGGTAAAGAATCCGCCTTACAATGCAGGGGACAAGGGTTCGATCCCTGGTTGGGGAACTAAGATCCCACATGCTGCGGGGCAACTAAGCCCGCGCGCACCACAACTACGGAGCTTGCGCGCCTCAACTAGAGCCTGCGTGCTGCAAACTACAGAGCTCACGCACCGTGGAACCCACGCACCACAACCTGGGAAGAGAAAATCCTCATGCCGCAACCAGAGAGAAGCCTGCACACCACAAGGAAGAGCCTGTGTGCCGCAGTGAAAGATCCTGCGTGCCTCAACGAAGATCCGCGTGCCAACCAAGACCCAACGCAGCGAGAGATAAAAATAAATAATAAATAAATCTTAAAAAAAAAAATGTCCCTCATCCTTGAAGATGACTTCAGGGTACATCTCAAAGGTACAGATAATTTTAAAGCAAGTGACGTGTATGTGTTGATTTTTTAAAAGGCATTCCAAAGGTTGTTAACGATCCTTCATCCTAACTGTAAAATTGACATAACTTTAGTGAAAACACCTCACAGGTGTGATAAATATGTAATCATCATCAGTGTCATCAATTTGAGTATATTCTTAGCACTCAGAGCAAGAACAATAAAAGTCATTCTTTTTGCTAGTTTTTCTTAAATCATAAAACTCCCACAAGCTTCTGCTTCATGGTCTGAGATGCTGAGAAAACTAAAAATTTTAAGCAAAAAGTAGATGTTTTCAGAAACTTTGTTTGCGTAAATTGTGTAAACTGAATATCCCCTTGATGGAGTTGAGTGGCTAGGTTGGGGTAGAGAAAAACACTAGGTTCAGTCATTTGACATGGATTTGAACTCAGGTTCAATGTAACTTAGTGGTATGATCACGTAAATCACCTAACCTCTCTTAGATTTTTATTTTCTTTCTGTAAAATGGGCTAATGATACCTAACATATTCCAGAATCCTTTTGTGATGAATTAATGAGTGATTCATTGACAACCCCATAGGGGTTCTTGTGAAAACTAAAGCAGAAAGCCATAGAAAATTACTGAATGTTAGGCAGATGTGAAGTATTCTTGCCATGTTTGATCACGAGCACTTTGAGGATAGGGACCAGGTCTTATTTATCTTCATTTCCTGGACATCTAGAAGAGGTCTTGGAATATAGTAGACCCTAAGTAAATATTTATTGCATGAATGATTGAGGTCAGGGAGATGGAATCAGCAAATCCATGCACCGAAGAGGTAACACTGTGAAGTAGAGCTGGAAAGCGTATGTGATGTATTCGTGGTTGCTCATCAATATGTATAAATCATGTGTTCATCTTTTGTCTTAATATAATTCAACCAGGCGTTTTACTATTTCAGCCTCGCTAATTGTTGGGCTGTGACACTACTTTTTCTTCTGCTTCCCCAAATCTCGAACCAGAAGGGGATCTTTTAGTCTTCCACTTCCTGGGGAGCCTTCAGAGGGAGTCATGCAGCCACCCGGAAAGGATGCTGCCAGCCGACACAGTGACTGACAGGCTGCCCTGGCTCAGTTATCACAGTGCTGATGCTGTCCATTCTAAAGGTACAGTACTGTGATAACTGAAGGATGGCAGCCATCTTGCCTTCCATCAGAGGAGCTCTGTCGTGCCTGGGAAGGAAGACAGAAGATGAAAGAGGCATGGGAAACAGTGGCAGGGACCCAGAAACCCTCTTACCCTGTTCCTGTATTGTGCTTTCCCTAGAGCACAGGGAATGTTATTCCATCTGTCTTTGCCCTGTTTTGTGATATGTGACTAAAGAGGAGTTGGGTAGTTGTTTGCCTTGTTGTACTGAGCAGACATGTTATTAAGATCTTTTGGGACTTTTAAGAGACTGATTTGGGATAAGTGCGAAGTGTGGATTAGTATCTCTGGAGTGGCATTCAGAGACATTTGTGCCACTTTTATAAACATAAAAAGTAACCTGATTAAAATATCTTGATGCTTGTCAATATTAGATGTTCAGAATGAAATTCAACTTAAACAGGGAGAAAAAAGCCCTGCGTGTTGAACAGTATTCATATTATTGCGCGAATAAAATTACGTCTTTGTGTTTAAGAGTGGATAGAGACATGTAGACATGTCATGTTTCTTTCCGTAACAAAATTTAGAATCTAGTCTAATTCAAAACTTGTTGAATGCCCATGTTATTGCTGCTGTCACCTTTACATGAAAGTAAAATGTAAATAATTTTACTTGTGTCAAATAATTAAGGACTACTCTGCAATGACATCTAGAACAAGTCAATTTCAGAGATATGAAGCTATAAATACCAGCCCAGCATTGGGTGTGCATAAAAGACTAGGAAATTTAACAGAGCACACATCTTCAGCCTGCATCCTTGAGAGTACTTCTGGGGTTAGGGGTGGGGTTATCATAGAACCCAGGGCTTCCCACATCCCTCCTCCCTCAAGACTCCCGAGGAAGCTATACACGTGGAACAGCAGCAAACAAGGATCAGAATGCATGACCTGATTATGTGTTATGTCATAGCCCATTGCAAGCTCAGGTAATTTCATGTAGTTCAGCCTCAGTGCCCTAAACAGAGACCTCTTAACCTCTTCCCAGGCTCATGTCTATACCTGGAAACCTTCCCACCCCATGGATAGGAACTGGTTTAGGAACCCAAAGCCATGGGCAAAGAGAAAACAGAGCCTGCTGAGCTCAGGACCTGCTACCACAGGGCAAGAAGAGCCAGGGAAGGCTCAAGCCCATTTTATTATCAAGTCCTTCACTGGGACAGAGTATGGAAGAAAGGGAACCTGAAGCGAGTAGAGAGGCAAAGTGTCACCTCCTCTCCAGAGAGCTTTGTTCTCCCCGCTCATCGTGCTCCTTTGTTGGTCTACAACAGTCCTCTGACCTCTTCCCTCCCCTTCTTGACCCCAACGGAGCCATTGCTGGAAGAACCCTTTGAGCCACACCTGGTTGGCCCTGAATTGCTTTCCACATAGCATTGACCACGTTATGGCCCAGGACCTTCACATGTCTGCATAACTCAGGATTTCTCCAAACTGCAGGCTGACTCTGGTTTTGATTAGTTATAGGGGGATGGCTCTGCCCAGGTGTGTATTAGATTACCAGTTCTGCAATTCCTTGGAGTTTCCTGCTCCCTTAAACAGAAAAGGAATTTCAGACAGAAACCCTGGAAGAACTTCTAAGGAAGGAAAGTTCTGGGGTTGGTGAATTATCAACTTGATACACTCCTCTAACTTTTAGTGTTACAGCAGGTAGAAAAAAAGTGCTTCGGGGAGTGATGTGTTGTGCGATCGTTGGCCTCGGTGAGGATTTCACCACCTACCTTGATCTTCCTGTTTTTTCCCATTACTAGTTTTACAAAAATTCGGGTTTTATACTCACTAGATCTTGACCCCAAGTCCACACCCGAACCCGTGGGCTGTTGCAGAGCTGAGCGTTGGGTGTAGTTTGGAGTCACTCCTGCATTTCTGCAGACAGCCATACTGGGGCCCATTTCCTGTCAACAGGAAAGCCTGGGCTCAGTCTGGGGCGTGAGCACCAGAGGGCCTGCCTAGGCCTGGAGGTCCTTGGTGCTTTGGGGCAGTTCATAGATGTAAGGGGTTTCCAGTGGGTTAAGTGAGACGTGATGCAAGCAAAATATGATGGGGTTTTTCAATTGCTTCGTTTAAAACACACATACACACGATGTGTGTTTGGTTGGTGTATTCATTGTATTCTTCAGTTTAGGTATGTGAGAATGGGAGGACTGGAATTAAACTCAGGAATATCACATGATCCAGCATTTCCACTTCTGGTTATATACCCAAGTGAATGGAGTCAGATATTTTTGCACCCGTGTTCACTGCAGCATCATTCTCGATAGCCAAAAGGTAGAAGCAACCCAGGTGTCTGTCGATGAATGTGGATAAAGTGTTTACACATACCACAGAATATTACTCAGCAGTATTAAGGGAGAAAATTCTGACACGTGTTATGACACGGATGAACTTTGACAATAGCTAAGTGAAACGAGCCAGGCACGAAGCAGTGTATGAGTCATCTTATATGGGATTCCTACAGCAGTCAGAGTCATAGAACCAGAGGAATGGTGCTTGCCCAGCACTGCAGGAAGGGGGAAATGGGAAATTCACGTTTAACAGAGTTACTGGGAAGATGAAAAATTTCTGGAGTTGGATGATGATGGTTGCACAATGTGGATGTACTTAATACTACAGAACTGTACACTTGAAAATGGCTAAGATGGTAAATTTTAGGTCTATTTTACCACCACCAAAACCAAAAAAAAAACGGCAAGGTAATAGCACTGTTGCAGGATTGAATTGATTGCTCTCTTCTTTAGACAGTCTTCAGTGTGAAGATAATTGTTTCAAATAAGCAATTAAAATGTAATTCCCGTGTCTTTATGCATTTAAAGTTCTCTAATCTGTAGACTGTTAGACACATGTCCAGGGTTTCTCACATAGCATAGCTTTAAAATTTTGTAAAATATAAAGAAAACTAAGTATAATAACAATGAAAGTACTAAAAGTAGAGTGAAGAAAAGGCCTCAACAGGAAGGCAGATGATGGGGCACCTCGTGCTGGCTTTATGCCTTTTCTGGTGAAATTGGGCAACTCAGTGGACCTTTCCATGCTCTAGTTGCCTCATTTGCCTGCCTCTTTGGAGTAGTGGTAAAGATGAAATTTGTGTGTGTGTGTAGTTTGTATCGTATGCATAATTGTGTGTGTGTGTGTGTGTGTGTGTATGTATGTGTGTCTATATGACCATTTTGATGACCAAAGCAACATTCAAGTGGCATATTATTTCTTTTTCTCAAAATGTAGAAATGCAATGTCTGAAAAGATTTTAAAATAACTTTTAATATTTTAAAATAAACTTTTAATAAACATCCTAACTGGACTTGTCACTCAACTATTCCCAGCCTCATTAAAAGTAGTATTCTGTAGCTTGCTCTTCATCACAAAAGGTTTTTTTTTCTATTATTATATGTGTAAATTTGAAAATAAAAGCATAGAGACTAGAAATAGACAGCAATAACCTTCTCTAAGGGATTGCATGTTTTATTAGCCCTGAGTAGCTTGCTCTTCATCATGAAAGTTTTTTTTTTTCTATTTGTTATTATATGTTTAAATTTGAAAATAAGAGAAGTAAAAGCATAGAGACAAGAAATAGACAGCAATAACCTTCTCTAAGAGATCGCATGTTTTATTAGCCCTGAGTAAAAGGCATCATTTGTGGATTGTATCCTCTTTATCACAAAGCTCTCACTTGGACTCATGCTCTGGAAATCAGATTTTGGTGGTAGGAATGGCCCTCGTCAGATCCCATGCAGTATTCTACCTTGATCATATCACACAGAGTTGGAGCAGAAAGTGAGCTCTGATCCCTGCCGTGCCAATTTCAAATATTTTGCTATGCCGTGTATGTTCTGAGCTTCCCTGAATAACCAACCAACTATAAATATGCCACGAATTTGTCTGTACCATTATTAAACTGACTTGTTTCTTCCAAATCAATTGCTTTTTGAGACAAGAAGATTCTTATGTTTCTGTGCTTCATGTAGAGGATTTTTTCCCCAAAAAATTGCTTCCTTAAAACTGTACATTCATATTCACAATTTATCCTCACCAAACAGTTCATTTTCACCATTACCTGTTAAGAATCTTTTATTAAACAAGTTCTTCATTAAGCATGAACAAGAGTAAGGGAGGCACCAAAAAACCACTTTGTTTTTTCTTTCTATATCCAAACCATGATTATGAAGATTCCCATTGGAAGGGAATGCCAGATACCAGAGGGTGTGCCTGGAATATTCTCAGCTGGAGTTCCTTGTATTGGTTGAAAGGGTTTTGTGTTGTAATGTGTGCCCCTAATGTAATAGATGTTGAAACAATTCACATAATTGACATGGAGTAAAGTAAGTTGATTATGTCTTGCTTTATGCATTTGGACTATTACTGTACTTTTATTTTTCATGAGATTATGAGGAGATGGATAGTTCTGTTAAAAAGTGGGAAGACAGAGAGGCCAGTTCCAGTGTAGTGGGAAATTCATTTTCATTTTTTTGCCACTGTCTTTGTAAATGAAATTCCAGACATATTATTCAGACTGCAATTGCTTGATTTTTTTTTTTTTTTCACTTTGAAAATGAGTATCTTTGGACCAGGGATATCTTAGGGTCAGTGGGCGTAGCTGCCTAGAGCAATTTGCAGAGAAGACTTTTGAGGCCCCGTCTGGGTTCCACAGAAAGGAGTGCTGTAACCACCTTTCCATGTCTACCTGTGGTCAACTCTCAGTGTCTGTCACTGGCATCAGATTGTGATGCAGGGGTACATTGCTGACCCCTTTCCAGGTACTATAAGAGCTTTAGATCCTCTGGGAAGGCAGACATTCTCAAAAGTTATATTGATAGACTAGAATGCTGGGAAGCTATGTCACTGAGAATCTAGACACCCTTTTTTATGGGGAAGGCAGCATGGGCTTCTAATTAAAATGTCTACCAGCATAATGTGTAGAATTATGCCTAGACATAAACCTTCCCGGTTTTATTATCATTCACTGATTTCTGTAAAATTATTCTAATACTATTCTAATACCATAAAATTTGCCACACTTTAGTAAATGCATTTTGGGCAATCTTGCATAGTTTATATATGTAGAATTTTGTGTACATAATTGGGTCTAGTAGCTGGAAGAGGACTTCCTTCCCCCCCCACTCCTTTTTTTTAAGTTGTCAGGATTATTTGCTTGAAATGAGTTAGTATTTGTTGAGTGCACGTGTACCAAGACTCTTGTTTCATCCTAATTCAAATCTTTGACGAAGCGTTCTCCACATTTCATAACTGAAGAACCTGAGGAAGCTCACAGAGTCTTCAAGACACAACTAGTAAGTGGTAGAGGAAGGGGATAAGTCTAGAACGGAAACAGTATAAGAAATTAAGTTAATGTAAATTAATTCTGCTTTGCTTTTGAATGTAGATTAGTAGATGAGGCTTTGAAGAGGAATTAGACCCAGCATATGTCACAGTGCTTTGAAACTTACACGGCACCTTCCCCCATCCACCATGGCTGCTTTCTGCCTTCTTAGCTGTACACTATAATTGCCTTTTTATTTTTTTATTTTTTGTTTTTTTGGCCACACCAAGTGGCTTGTGGGATCTTAGTTCCCTGACCAGGGATTGAACCTGGGCCCTCAGCAGTGAAAGTGCGGCGTCCTAACCACTGGATCGCCAGGGAATTCCCTATAATTGCCTTTTTAAAATGAAAATCTGATCATGGCACAATTTTGTTTTAAAACCCTCTGATGGCTTCTTTGATCCTCTTGGGATTAAGACTACTGTCCTTAACATGCTCCATGATTGTAAAGATTCCCATTAGAAGGGAATGCCAGGTATGAGAGTGGGTGCCTGGAACATTCTCAGCTGGAGTTCCTTATGTTTAAATTGGTTCCCACCCACCTCTCTGGTCCCATGTCTCATACCCAGTTGACCAGCCCATCCTTTGTCCAGGGAATCAAGCTTCTTTCCCCCTCCAGTGCATTTCCTTCTGCCTGAGTCATCCTTACCATTCACTTCTCTTATCCTTCACTTTTCTTATCTGTCTCTGATTAAATATTAAATATTAATTCCTCAGAGAACCCTTTCCTGACAGTCTCAACTGTGTCCAGTCCCATGGCACTTTGTGCTTTTCTTTCAATATACTTATCACAACTGAACTACATAAACGTACATGTTTGGGGGGGGGTGTGTTTAATGTCTCATTAGATTGTGAGTTCCTTGAGGGCAGGAACCATGGCTCTATCCATTGCTATGTTCACAGTGCCTGGCACAGAATCTGCCATGTGGCTCACTGTAGAAATCTAACGTGGTATGAGATGCTGAGTGGAGTCTTTCCTGTTTTCTAAGAACGGGTGAGAAGAGTCCACAGCTGAAAAGGTGTTTAAAATCCCCACTCTTCTTTGATCAGAGAACTCCAGCTCTGTGGCCAGCATTTTCCTGCAAAGCTTCTTCAAAAGGTGCCATTCAGCAGAACCAACTCTCAGATGACCCTTATCGCTCACACCCATCCCCGTAAAAGAGGGCTGGGAGCAGGAGAGAACTTTCCTCAGAGAGCAGTGTTCCACTTGGAGCTCATCTTTTGTCTGGAACTTGGTGAGCCGCTAGCTATCCCAGTAGGAGCTCCCCACGACCAGACTCTGCAAAGCTAAGAGAAGGAATGGGGAGAGGGAGGAAAGGAGAGATGCTGAGTTGGGTGGGACAAGGATGTGAGTTTCTTGGACACTATGGTCAATGGAAGTGAATCTATAGAAGGTGGCTTGGGACTTAAGCCTTCTGGCTAATGCCTCGCGGGAGAGCAGCTGCCACAACCCATGAGTGGATCCCAGGAGTGAGCCAGGGTATGGATGGTATCCCAAAAGACAAGCCTCTGGCCAGTCAGAAAACTCACCCCCACCAAGGTGGGATGGCTCAGGCGGGAACCCTCTGTGGAACTGATGAAGCGGGGAGCCCCGTTTGACGCAGAGCTTTTTTTGAAAGATGTCATTTCAGCAGAACCAGCTCTCAGACTCACTGTCGGTGGTCATGAAAGGAACCAGCCAAGAAAGTAGTAAGCTCTGGGAGAAGAGGAGAGGCGGGGGTGAGGGAGAGACCACATCACGCCACCCCAGCCCCTGGAGCCTCGGGCCTGGCCTCAGATGGAGAGAAGTACAGACCTTTGTAATGACGATGGGATTAAAATCCTCATCAAAGTGAAACGCTTGGCAACTCGACTTGGTTAGAGGTCAATTTGAGGCCCTTACTACTCAAGAGGAAAGGGGAGCACAAAAGAAGCTACTGGACATAAAATAGTTTCATGTTTTACTCTTCACTGAGTTGAAAGTCAAAACAGTTAAAATTATTCGTTAAAAGGATGAAAGGACTATAAAATATCCCTTCAGGGGCTTCCTTGGTGGCGCAGTGGTTAAGAATCCGCCTGCCAACGCAGGGGACACGGGTTCGAGCCCTGGTCTGGGGAGATCCCGCATGCCGTGGAGCAGCTAAGCCCGTGCGCCACAACTACTGAGCCTGCGCTCTAGAGTCCACGAACCACCACTACTGAGCTCACGTGCCACAACTACTGAAGCCCGCGTGCCTAGAGCCCGTGCTCTGCAACAAGAGAAGCCACCTCAATGAGAAGCCTGCTCACCGCAGCCAAGAGTAGCCCCCATTCGCCACAACTAGAGAAAGCACGCGCGCAGCAACAAAGACCCAATGCAGCCAAAAATAAATAAATTAGTTTTAAAACTATATCCCTTCAGGTAAAAGTTTGCATGTCCGTGTATCGTTCCCTAGTTAAGTCCCCTCACCCGCTGCTTCTAACGTGTGAAGGAGTTGAAATGCCAATTCAATCCTAACACTTCCAGCAGCCTGTTCCCTCCCACGACTGTCCCCTCTCCCTTGTCCAGAAAGCAGAAGGCGATTTAGTGAGAAAGTAGAAACCAGTAAGGACATTTCCCCGTAACCCAACTCCTGGCACATTTGCCTGAAGGCACCGTGCATGAGGCTAGATGGGAGTTATTCAGGGTTACCTGTGGGTAGTCATCCAGTGGTTTGAATTCCACATCTTTGACCGTTCTTCTTTGTCACTAATAGACTCATTAAGAGTATCTCAGGGGCTTCCCTGGTGGCGCAGTGGTTGGGAGTCCGCCTGCTGATGGAGGGGACACGGGTTCGTGCCCCGGTCTGGGAGGATCCCACATGCCGCGGAGGGGCTGGGCCCGTGAGCCATGGCCGCTGGGCCTGCGCGTCCGGAGCCTGTGCTCCGCAGCGGGAGAGGCCGCAGCAGTGAGAGGCCCGCGTACCGTAAAAATAAAAAAAAAATTAAAAAAAAAAAAAAAAAAGAGTATCTCAATGCAGAACCAGGAGGCTTAGAAAACAAACTTGTAGATGCACCTGGCTTTAACAATGTCAGTCCTAAGAACCTGCTGTATATAGCACAGGGAACTCTACTCAATACTCTGTAATGAGCTATGTGGGAAAAGAACCTTAAAAAACAAAAGATACACTGATAACTGATTCACTTTGCTGTACACCTGAAACTAACACAACGTTGTAAATCAACTATTCTCCCATAAAAATTAAAAACAAAACAATGTCAGTCCTTACTAGACACCAAATTGTGGATGACTGACAGGGATCTACTTCCTAGTCGTTAGCCCCATCAGTATACTATAGAGAATGGGAACCCAAGAGCTCATTTGGGTTCACGGCATTTTTCACACTGTGGGTTTGAAATCGATTAAATATGTCTTGACCAGCACTTAAAAAAATAAGACAAGATAGAAAATATCAGAGTGCACAGCATGTGGTAAGGTAATATTACTTCATGAAACTTCGCAGTTGCCCCCTTGAGTGTATGTGAGTGTGTACTGGGACACAAATTTTTTTTTTTCACTTTGGGTTTCAGTTCGGTTCATAAGTTATTGATCTAGATGTTAGATTCTAGATCATCTCATTATGTATTGCAGATTTTGGAAACTAAAGCCCAGAACAGTGAAGACACTCGTACACGGTCGGTAGGAAGAGTAGGAACTGAGACCTGCATCTCAGTCTCTTAGTTAATGTTTCCCCTTCTTCTCACCAGCCCAGAGAGAATAGCAATAGTAATAGCTAATATTCAGTGAGTAACTACTATGTGCCAGCCGCTGCACTAAATACATCGTCTTATTTCATAGGAAAAGGGGGTTGTTTGGCTTTGTGTTTTGTTTCAAGTAAATGTTAATGGCTGAATGGTGACTTAGTGCTATAAGCTGCGGCTAGAACAGATACAGAAGCTGTGAGTAAACATTTAAAGTTTTTATAGCAATTTGACAGAGTAATTTTATGTCTGTTGACTCTAGTAATAAAAACATTGGCTTGCATTTTATGTCTTTAATAAACACTTTTCTAGCAATTCATTTTCATTGTAGTTTATAAAAATATCGGTCCATGATGGACTAGAAATAAGAACAAACTGGTTCTTCTCCACAGATAGTTTGAGAAGCACTGACTTCGACCCAGCAAGGCCAACACCTTTGTCCCTTGAGGCCTCTGTAGTCCTTTTGAAGTGGCAGGTTGTCATAGATACCCCTGGAAGAGGCAGATTGCTGGATGCAAGCCTCCTAGCAGCAGAGAAGGGGTTACTGTGTTATCTAGAGCCAATGAGGGACAGCTGCCCTTGTCTTGGGAATGACTAGTGGAAAAGGCACTAACGCCAATAAATATTCCAAAGCTTTCATTTACTTCAGAACTCGAGGAAGTGGGACTGATGGGGATGCTTTCCCCCTCTGGGAAAGCAGAAAGAGCTCCTTCTTTGTAAAGTTGCCCCATGAGAAAAATTTCAACACAGAACAAATTAAATTCTCATTTCCCAAGACTCTCAGTCAGAGTGGTAAGAGCAGAGGGATGATGCTACAGAGGTCTTTGGAAAAATAGGGCTCCATTAAAGGGAGCCTGTGGATGTCCTTGACATGCAGGCTCTGTAGAGGGAAGCACACTTCATAAATCCTGCGGGACTGCTTTTTGGCTGAATCCTAAGATTTGTACGAAGAACTGTTTTGAGTGAATCATTGTGTCTTTGCATCTTCTGGAATTCTGAAGACTGCAGCCAAGGAGTTGTTAGCAAGGCTGAGCACTGGACTGAGCATTTAATCAGTTGAATGCTTCCTTATGTTTTTTTTCCTGGTTTGTTCTCATAACAAGTGACCTTCGTCCAACTCCTAGCAACCCATGATTGTGGAATGTTCCCTCCTGAGGAATACTGCCTTGTTTTTTCATTCTGAACACACTGCAAATCTCTGAAAATTCAGATGACCTTGTTTGGACAATGATAATAATGTAAGCTAACTGTACCTGCTGTGTGCCCAGTATTTTACATATGTATTATATTTTACGTATGTATTTACTTAGTGTTTACATACTAAGTGTCCCAACAGCCCTGGTCAAATGGGGGCACAGGGGAACTAAGGCTTAGAAAAGTTAGGTCACTTACCTGATGTAATTTGGTTCCGTCCTCAGCTTCTGCATTTCTATGTTTCCTGCAGATTCATATCAACGTCCTTGCACAAGGGAGACAATGCCAGAACTCCAGAGTCATGACATTTTCATTGATTCCTTCTACCTGAAGACAGTATCAGGGCCCGCTTCCTTTTGGTTTTGATTTTGAATACACACCACCTATTGAATAATTCAGGAGTGGAATGATGCATATATAATTGTAGGTCCTGCAAACTCAGAAGTGCCCGTGGTAATAATAGCTAGCATTGATTGAAGACGTTCTGCATAACCTGTCCATGCAGTAGTTTTTACCTGCATTCTCTTAATCTTTCCACACCACCTCCTTCCTATCCCTATTTCTGCTTTCTTTTTCTTTTTTTTTTTTTTTTTTTCGGTACGCGGGCCTCTCACCGCTGTGGCCTCTCCCGTTGCGGAGCACAGGCTCCGGACGCGCAGGCTCAGTGGCCATGGCTCACGGGCCCAGCCGCTCCGCGGCATGTGGGATCTTCCCGATCCGGGGCACGAACCCACGTTCCCCGCATCGGCAGGCGGACTCTCAACCACTGCGCCACTAGGGAAGCCCCAAAATTTTTATTTTAAAAAAAAATGTTTATTTTATATTGGAGTATAGTTGATGAACAATTTTTTTTTTTTTTAATAACGTTTTTTTTCTTCCCCTGTGCCTCACTGCTTGCGGGATCTTAATTCCCTGACCAGGGATCAAACCCTGCATTCACGGGACTGCCAGGGAAGTCTTTCTGCTTTATTTTCTTACAGCACTTTTACATAGTCTGTTCACACTAGCATACTTCAATTTACTTAACTGTATTTATTACTACCTCTCCCCCACTAGAATGTAAGCTCCATGAGGGCTGTGTGTCTTTTTAGCTCAATGATAGAAGTCCCCAGCAAGTAAAACCCGGTCTGGTACATAATAGGTGCTCAAATATTTGTTGAATGAACCGTGTCAAATATCACTATCATCACAAACTGAGGTTTGTGGTATTAAATAATGTGCTTAAATTGGAAGCAGTTACTCCTTTTTACCTCAAAATCAGTTTGGAAATGTTAGTGATAATAGCTTCCTTTCTCTGCTACATTGCTGGAATGAAAATCTTAACACACAAAAGAAGAGGTTGCTTTGACACTTTAGATACACTCCTTAGAGCAGATAAGCAGTGTGTATTTGTTAAATACGTATATTGGGCCTCTCATCTGCAGTAGTAACGATGGCAAGTATTAAGGTAAATAAGGTATCTTTTCCTTCTATCCTGTTGCGGTGCCCCCAGGTTTTATAACAGAGTGGAGGACAAGCTTTGTATGAATTGACTCGCTAACACAAGACAGCTTCTGTTGAAGCAGTCGTGGGCTTCTCACGAGATAGAATTTCAGGGCTGCGAAGGGCCTGAGAGCTGTCTAGGCCAGCCTCCCCACCTCTCCCCCCAGATGCCAGATTGTGGACTCAGGTCCTCCTTCACGGGACAGCCTGTTCCACTGATGTACAGAAGCATTGTTATTGGATGTCTGCATTGTCAGAAAATTCTTCCTACTGAGCTGAAATGTATCTTCAGGTAACTTCTCCCCATTGGTCTGCGTTCTGCTGTCCAGGGAATGACAGAATAAATGAAATCATCCTTTCACCGTCAGCCCTTCAGATATTGGTCTGTCTGTACTCCTCCTTGGGTTGCTCTTGTCCCAGTCCCTCAGACCTTCCGCCTGGCATCTTTCCAGCCACTTGCCCACGCTGCTGGCTCCCGCTGGCACGCTCTCCAGCTTGTTCACGTACGGTTTGCGTCCTCCGGGTGTGCTGTCGGGGTGACATCCGTTGTGTTTTGGCATTTGCACCACCCTGTTGACTCCTTCACACCCACGAAATCCTTGAGTGTGAACTATTGTCGGACGCAAGGGGGAAGAAAGTATTGCACAGAGAGAACCAAGGATTACTGATGATTATGAAAAGGAATGGTGATGTCTGTAGACACTCTGTCCTCCATTTCTTTGGGCACTGCTGCCACACCCAAGACAGTTATGATGAGAACAACTATTTATTGCATTTGGACTGTGCGTAAGACACTGTCCTAGCCACCTTACATATACTTCCTATTTAACTTTCAAAGCAGCCGCATTCATAGGTATTATGAAACTCTGTTACATTTGAGGAGACAGAGATTAGGAGAGATTAACTAACATGCTTAAGATCATATATCTTGTAATTAGTAGAGCATGGATAGGAATCTGTTTGACTACAAAGAGGACAGGCTTAGCAATTCAAGGCTCCAAGTTTTGTTCTCTCTGAAAAACATGCACAGGAAGGTATTTTAAAGGAGTTATGATATCTTCTTCCTGTCCTCTGAAGGAGGAAAGGATCCCTGTTATTGTGTTTCTACTCTCTGCCTGCTGTTCCGTATCTGTTTATCTCATTTAGTCCTCAGGACAATTCTATGAGGAGAGCACTGTTGTCATTAACCATTTGACAGGGGAGGAAACCGTGGCTCAGAGAGGATAAAGCTATGTCACTCACATAGCTCCCTGAGCCCAGAGCCTACATGCTTTCTGCCATACTATGCCATTTCTCAGAGAAGATTTTTAACTCAACCCTAACTGCCTCCCTCCCAGAGGGTCTCTGACCATGACGGTCTCCCCTCTCCTGTGCAGCATTACCAGACTTACTGACTTACCAAATTACCTAAGCAGAAACAAGAGGTATCTTTTAGATGAGCATTCACTCATTGGTAAAGGCTTCCTATATGCATATCTTTGAGCCAAGGATCAGCCTTAGAAGCGAAGTAAGGAGCCAGCTGAAGTTATTAGAGCTCAGCCCAGATGTGGCCCGTCATGCTTCCTTCTCCAATTGTAGGACCCTATACATAAATCCATGGTGAGTGCAATGGCTGCTGTCAAGACCTGATCATTAGTGATGCTCACTTGAGGGCCATGGACCCGCCAGCTTTCAGACTGAATTAACTTACTTGCCAAATCACAGGTCCAGAAATCTAGAGACCACCAGTAAGAATCTTGACAAATCACATTACTAATCTTTGCATTTGCATGAAATGTAAGTGTTCACAAAATGCTTTTTACTTATATTATTCCATTTGTTCCTCCCACCAACCTGGTAACAGAGACCAGGCAGGGGTTCATCGGCAAATAGGGAATCAGAAACTCCGAGAGACTCAGAGACTGGCTCAGAGCCTCACAGTCTCTAGGGCAGAGCCCCGGACACAGTTCATTCAAGCTGTGAATCCCGCCCTTGCACTCCTGCCCCTTCTCCCTTTACTCCTCTCTCACACTGTGCCCCAAACTTCTTGTATATCTCTGCCCTTGCCACTGGCCCATTAACTAAGAACAGTCACTGGCTCAGAACGAACTTCACTAGAGCAAGCAGGGACTGCTCTCTTTCAGGCTTCACATCCCATGCCATCTGGTCACCCTGACTTTCTACAGAACAGATGCGATGGTTTACAGGTTGTCATCAATCTTCGCCATCACTTGGGAAGTCCAGTTGAGTCTGCAGTTCTAAGCTGCCATACATGTTCTTTTTCCCCAGGCAAGTACCTGTGTATTAAGCTTAATGTCACGCTAGCCATTTGAAAATCTTAAAACTTTACTTGGTTCCTCTAGGGTGGACAGTAAACTGAGAAATTGCCCTGGAAGCCAAGGCTTTCCTGTGGATTGGCTCAGGGAAGATCGTCTGACTTAAAGCTCACTCTGCGCTTGGCCAATGGGCAGAGGCTGCAGTCTCCACACCACCCAGCTCAGAGTTGAAGCCTGCTGACCCCCACCCCGTCCTCTCTCTAATCTAGCCTCCCTTCTAAAATGTTGTCATTTCATATACGTTCTGTGATTAGAATCAGATTGTATGTAACCTTTTGGAAATGGCTTTTTTCTATTCAGCATTATTCCCTGGAGGTTCATCCAAGTCATGATATAGATTTTTGTTTTGGTTTATTATCTAAAGTCCATACATTAAATGAAAAAATTTTTAAGTTTAATTAATTTTTTTAAATTTTCACTTAGACGTAAAATATATATATATATATATATTTTTTTTTATTTTTGGCTGTGTCGGGTCTTAGTTGCGGCACGCAGGATCTTTCGTTGTGGTGTCCGGGCTCCAGAATGCGTGGGCTCTGCAGGCTCTGTATTTGCAGTACGTGGGCTCTCTAGTTGTGGCTTGCGAGCTCAGTAGTTGTGGTGCGCGGGCTTAGTTGCCCCGCAGCATGTGGGATCTTAGCTCCCCCACCAGGGATCAAACCCATGTCCCCTGCAATGGAAGGTGGATTCTTGACCACTGGGCCACCAGGGAAGTGCCTCACTTAGATTTTTGATGGGGGTGTGTGTGCGTGTGTTTTTAATTAACTAACATCTGTAGCCGAAGTTACAGAAGCTAGCTATGCTACTTCCTAGCCAGGAGCCCTTGTTGATAGCTTGATCTTTTTGAGACTTGGTGTCCTCACTTTTAGAATGAGTATAATAATTAGAACTTTATATTTGACTTTTTAAAGTTTCGAGGAGGAGAAGCATCCATATTCCCCTCACTAATGCAAGCTTATTGTAAAGATGCAGGACAACGTCTTCTTTAGCCACAGGGTAACTCAGTACTTCAAGTATTGGGATAAACAGCAGGCCTTGTGCATTGTTTATGTGTGACCCCCTGTCATTCATATTATCCAGGAGAAAAGATCTGAATGGGTTGGTTGGCTGATTCCAATATGGAGAACCTGTAATGGCCCACACCAAACCCCTTGAAGGTGTCCTCTCGAGGCCCTCTTGTCGATGTGCTAGCGGAATCTATTAACGTCTCTGTCTGGCCATCTGTCAGAACCAAGCAAAGATGCCTTGGGAGGTGATGCCCCTTTTGCAGGAGGTAGGTATTCAGTCTGAGGCTGATGGCCACATATCAGGTATGGGACTCCCCAGAGAGTACAGCTGATCCCTGGCTTTAGTCCTTTGTACATGAAGGGCAGATATATTTCATTCAGAGTAAAACACACGAAGTCCCCATTCAGTCAATGTGTTCAGAAGGGTCTCTGCATGTGAAAGGTCCTTAAGGCTTAATGGACCCCCAACCAGGACAGCGTTTCACAAGATTTATAAGGAGCAGAATTCAACGGCCAAGAACACCTTTGGCCAACTATAAAGCCCTCTACAAATACTAGTGATTTCACAAAGTCGTCTGATTTAACATGAATTCAGTGTCATCTAAGTAGCATTTTGGTTATGTTCCACTAGGAAGGAAATTTCCGTGTGTGTGTGTGTGTGTGTGTGTGTGTGTGTGTGTGTGTGTGAGAGAGAGAGAGAGAGAGAGAGAGAGACAGAGACAGAGACAGAGACAGAGACAGAGACAGATTTTTAAAAATAAGTGACCCTGGTTTGTCATAGCTATTCAGGTTAAACAGGAAAATGAAAACACACACATACACAGACACACACACTCACACACACACATCTGCTTGTGTTTCTGAAAGGAGACAGCAGAGTTCAGTATAGAGCTGGAAACAAAGCCAGCTGGTTCCTCTGAAATGTCAGTGGGCAGGAACCTACAGACTCCCATGATAGCTTGCGGATTTCTTCTGATAACAGTTACAAAGTGCCCAGCAGGTAGGAACAAAGGTCAGTCTAGGCACATCCGGGGTCCTGGGCTGTGATACAGTATCTAAAAACAAACATAAATCATTGAAAGCTTAGGAGTTCGGGCTCCTTCCTCAGACTCCACATTTGAGATGCAGAGAGGAACTAAACTACATCTTTGTATATTTAATCTAATAATTTTTTTTCCCTTTTCAACTTTCAAAATAACCCATGTCTTAGATCAGGCTGAGCCTGGGGAAATGAGAGTATCACCCGCCCTGGGTTGAGCCCATCCCACTTGAAGACTGTAAATAGCTTATTCCACTTGGCAGGGGTCCTCCTCACCTTGGTAATGAGTAATTCCTGCTGGCTGCTGCTGACCCCAGGCTGGAGCAAGGCCTTCAGAGCACAGAAGGAGATCTGTGTGCCCCTTTGCTTCTTGGCTTCTGAACAGCCCAGCCCTGCCTGGAATCACTGGGCATTGACACTTTAGCGATGCCTGAGACCAGATTACAGATCTTCATTTTTCATGATGAATCCTACCGTTTTAATTTTGTGGATCTTGATAGGAATAGGAGCAGTAAGGTATGTCTTTGCATATCCCTTCCCACCCTAGACCCCAAGTCCTGAGGGCCCCTTCACCACCTATGCTCCCTTTTATCCCAGTAATTGCCATATTTTCTTGTCTTTTATGATTTTTCTGTCAGCTTCACTAAAATGTGAACACCTTCTTGGCAGGGACAATGTCTTTTTTTCTTGGTCTCTCCTGCCCCTAGCAAAATGCCTAGCACGTAATAGGTGCTCTATAAATGTTTATTGACTGAACATAGAAGAACCAGAATGCATCCGTAGGAAGGTGAGCGGGATCCATAGGAAGGGGGAGGCCCTGGAATCCAGGTCACACGAGGAGCTGGTGTGTGTGGTGTGTCGGGAGGCTGCAGTGGACAGGATAACGGACGCCCGAAGATGTCCACGTCTTCATCCCCTGAACCTGTGAATACGTTATGTTACGTGGCAAGGGAGAATTACAAATTGCAGGTGGAATTAAGGTTACTAACCTGCTGACCTGAACATCAGGAGATTATTGTGGATTATCCAAGTGCTCAATGTAATCACAGCGTTCTTTTTTTTTTTTTTTTTTCTTTCGGTACGCAGGCCTCTCACTGCTGTGGCCTCTCCCATTGCGGAGCACAGGCTCTGGACGCGCAGGCTCAGCGGCCATGGCTCATGGGCCCAGCTGCTCCGTGGCATGTGGGAACTTCCCAGACCAGGGCACGAACCCGCATCCCCTGCATCGGCAGGCGGACTCTCAACCACTGCGCGACCAGGGAAGCCCAATCACAGGGTTTTTATAAGAGGGAGGCAGAAGGGTCACGGTCAGAGCAGGGGACGTGCTGACAGAAGCAGAGATTGGAGTGACATGGCCACAAGCCAAGGAACACAGGCAGCCTGTAGAAGATGGACAGGCGCAAGGAACAGATTCTCCCCTAGAGCCTCCGGAAGAAACACATCTCTGCCAACACCTTCACCTTAGCCCTGTGAGGCCCATTTCCGACTTCTGACCTCCAGAACTACAGGATAATACATTTATATTGTTTTAAGTCCACTAAGTTTGTGATAATGTGTTACAGCAGCAGTTGGAAACTAATACAGAGGCCAATCGTAGTGGAAAGAACCTAACACAGGGCATGAACCTGGAAAAGGAAATGGCCATGTGGGAATAGCTCAGTTAACACCCAAAGAGACCTTCCCGGCTGAATCACCAGAGATCAAAATTAGTTGACAGTACAATCGGAATCGGTTACTAGCTCAATGTGTGCCACCTCTAGCCACCTAGGTAGTGAGTGTCTCTAATAACTCGGGAGAAGCCCTAGTACAGCTACTGTAAAAGAGTCTGTCAGACCTGGGTGTGCGTTCTTTGCCACCTGTAACTGTATGGTGTTCAGCAAGTTATGTAACCTCTCTAAGCCATAGTCGTCTTATCTGCAAACTGGGGACAAATCTGTGTCTTAATTGGCAGGGTTGATGTGAGGATTACATAAGATAACACGTGTCATGTCCTTAACATGCCAGTCACATGGTAAACACTAACTGCTTTCGATCGCTACAAATACACATACAGTCTTGTTTATAACAGCAGTCTTTGAGGTATCATTGTCCTCCTCCCTGACTAGGTCACGTGTAGAGTCTGTGGTGAGTTCTGGGAACAGAAGTTCGAGAAGAACAACCAGGATGGTTAAAAGACCCTAAATCAGGTTCTCTAAAAAGAATGGCCAAATGAATGGAGAGGTTTGACATGAAGCTCTTTGAAATATTTTCAGCACTGGTTACATGATTTGTGGGATCCAATACAAAATGAAAGAGTGGGGTTCCCTCATTCAAAAAATTATGAAGAATTTCAAGGGGCTCCCCTGGTGGCGCAGTGGTTGAGAGTCCGCCTGCCGATGCAGGGGACACGGGTTCGTGCCCCGGTCCGGGAAGATCCCACATGCTGCGGAGCGGCTGGGCCTGTGAGCCATGGCCGCTGAGCCTGCGCGTCCGGAGCCTGTGCTCCACAACGGGAGAGGCCACAACGGTGAGAGGCCCACGTACCGCAAAAAAAACAAACAAACAAAAAAAAGAATTTCAAGATGATGACAACAGAGCATTAGACGAGCACAGGGCCCTGCTGCACAGTTCACACACCCATGACATGGCCCTGAGTATCATCATGTAAAAGCGACAGATCCACTCTGTGAGGCAGTGGTGACAGCAGCAAGAAAGTGAACAAGTCCAAGGCCTTGAAAGATGAGGACAGTGGGGACCATGATCACAATGAAGAAAACATCACATAGAAAGATGGTGAGAAGGAAGCGTAGGAATGGGACAGGCGTCAGAGCAGCAGCAAGAGGAAGGCTGTTGTCCTGGATCTGAGAGCATCCCTTGCAGTACAGCTACACTTTCTGGTACTTCAGGAGAACCCCAGGCCATCCCACCCGCTCACAGAACTTTGAACAGAATAGCAGCCAGGTTGATGCCTTTGATACCTCCTGTCCTGGAGGTTTGACAGCAACATGATAGCTCCCTGCACTCTGACAGGTCACAGTGCCTTCTTCCAAGTAGGAATTCTTCAGAGGAGGAACTAATCCTATCTGGGGGATGATGCAAATAAAAATAGTAGCAAGTGAATTATTTTCCTGGGGAAGGGTTTGGCATCCTGTTGCTGGCAGAATCTCATCCTGGCCATGCTGCGGGAATAGTTCACGGTTCGGGGGGAGATCTGTGGGCATGTGGTCTCTGTGTGGTTTCAGGAAGACATTATTTCAATATAGAATAAGACTGGAAGTGACCTAGGAGCCACAGCGTGAATCTGGACATGTGTGTGTTTGTCTGAAATGGGTGGGAGGTGTCCAGCCAGTCCTTCCTTCTGCTCACTGAAGGGACATCTATGAGCCTCACACTCCCCTTTTGCACTCATTCCTACCCTCCAATATTGCTGACTTTATAAAGCAGAAAAACGGAAAATGTGACTTTGTAACAGACACACTTTGGTTTTTAATGGGGCTCTGTGGAGGGGAGTTCAGCCTTTTTTTTTTTTTCTTTTTTGCTGTGTGCTGTCCAGATGCCTCTTGGGCATTCTGTTGTGTTCTTCTCACGCTGTGACATCATGACCACATGTACGAACCAGCACGGTCACCTGAGGGTTGTCAGTGTTGTGAAGGTCTGTGCATCCAGGAAAAGCTTTCTGTTGAAGTGTCCTGGAATAGCTGTAAATGCTCTCTTCTAGCTCTGCCATGAAATTATTGGGACGTTTTGTTGATTTCTTTCCCCTCTTCTCCCAAGCCCACCATGTTCTAAAAATGTGTTTCTGATTTTGTACAGTCTCTGCTCATGCCCTCCCTTCTTCCCTCCTGCGGTGGTGCTCTCTTTCCTTCTGAGGCGCGGCTGCACTTAGCATTCCATCCAGTGGGCTACACTGGTTTCACTGAGGCGGCTTGGAAGGGACGATGCCTTGGTCAATTAAACTGGAGCAGAATCCAGCCAGACTAGGAGCTAGATTATAATGTGTGTTCTAAGTGCAGGAATTGGAGCTGAAGACAGTGACTGAAATCATTTTCCCATGTGAGAAGGGCCTGTGTGTCCAGCCTGTTTCCGTGGGCTCTTGCGTGCCCCTTTTTGGGGGAAGGGAAATGGGAAGCTGGTTGATGGTGGCCTTAATGTTTTATTTGGTAGATTCTGTGATTCTGAAAGTAAGACATCTGAAGAAAAGGCGGCCTTGATGGATGCCGTCGTGCGCATGGCTGTGCCCGTCTCTAGTGGCTGGAAAAACCTACCTCCCATTCTCAACACCTGGTAAACCCAGGATTTAAATACCAGGATGATCCAGGATGCCCAGACAGAAACCTCTTAAAGGTTGACACAAGCATGCTCTTAAAACGACCTCTCATCAGAGCACCTAGGATTCAAATAAGTAATGATTAAGAGTCATACAGCAACCTCCAAGTAGCTTATTTGATTCTTGTGAGTGAAGATTGCAGTTCTTTGAATTAAGACTTTCTTTAAAAACATATCCTTGAAGGCTAGGAAGATCCTCAGAGAAAGATATGAGAGTGACAGGCATTTCCTTTTTGTGTATAGATTAATTTCTTCTCACTTTCCAACTTCTGAACACCCTCTAATTACCACTGTTTGGGGATGCTTTTTCTTTAAAAAAATAGAGGAGTAAAGGGGCCAAATAGAGGTGCTTCTATTACAAATAAAGTTAGGTTGGATAAGAAGATCAGGCAAAGATATAAACTCCAGGAACATAAAGAATGAATTCTGGGGGGCTTCCCTGGTGGCGCAGTGGTTGAGAGTCTGCCCGCCGATGCAGGGGACACGGGTTCGTGCCCGGGTCCGGGAAGATCCCAAATGCCATGGAGCAGCTGGGCCCGTGAGCCGTGGCCGCTGAGCCTGCGCGTCCAGAGCTTGTGCTCCGCAACGGGAGAGGCCACAACAGTGAGAGGCCCGTGTACCCAAAAAAAAAAAAAGAATGAATTCTGGGGTCCAGACAATTGTGGAGGGCTCAGGCAAATATAGGAGCAATACTGGCTAAAATAGGAAGCAAAGTCTGCTTCCTAAGATTTGTTTAGATCCCAGGGAGGTCTTCACTTTTGCCTACACTCAGATTTACCATGAACATTCCAAAGAGAACAGACATTTGGATTTGCCCTCCTATTATGTGCGTGTGGATGGGTGCACATATGTATAATGTGTTCATGAGCGAGGGTCTTGTCAGACCAAGTGGTTAGGTACATTGTCCGTATTTTTGCTTTTTTAGTTTTTGTCTCATGTGTTCAAGATTTTTGAACCTCTTTTTTTAAATTGAAGTATAGTTGATTTACAATGTTGTGTTAACCTCTGCTGTGCAGCAAGGTGATTCAGTTATACATATATATACATTCTTTAAAAAATTCTTTTCTATTACAGTTTATCACAGGATTTTTTTTAACATCTTTATTGGAGTATAATTGCTTTACAATATTGTGTTAGTTTCTGCTGTATAACAAAGTGAATCAGCTATATGTATACATATATCCCCATATCCCCTCCCTCTTGTGTCTCCCACCCTCCCACCCTCCTTATCCTACCCCTCTAGGTGGTCACAAAGCACTGAGCTGATCTCCCTGTGCTATGCGGCTGCTTCCCACTAGCTATCTATTTTACATTTGGTAGTATATATACGTCCATGCCACTCTCTTACTTCATCCCAGATTACCCTTCCCCATCCCCGTGTCCTCAAGTCCATTCTCTACGTCTGTGTCTTTATTCCTGTCCTGCCCCTAGGTTCTTCAGAACCTTTTTATTTTTTTTTGATTCCATATATATGTGTTAGCATACGGTATTTTTTTTTCTCTTTCTGACTTACTTCACTCTGTATGACAGACTCTAGGTCCATCCACCTCGCTACAAATAACTCAATTTCGTTTCTTTTTATGGCTAATATTCCATTGTATATATGTGCCACATCTTCTTTATCCATTCATCTGTCGATGGACACTTAGGTTGCTTCCATGTCCTGGCTATTGTAAATAGAGCTGCAATGAACATTGTATCACAGGATATTGAATATAGTTCCCTGTGCTATACCATAGGACCTCATTGTTTATCCATCCTATATGTAATGGTTTGCATCTGCTAACCCCACACTCCCAATCCATCCCTCCACCAAGATTTTTGAATCTCTTATGTTTTCTAGAGCTGCTCCTGTTTCTCCTTTCTCTTTGACATTGAAGTATTTGAAAGTTATCTTTTCCCATCAGAAGCATGCCGACTCTATGCCGGTTAGGACAAGGGGTTATCCCTTTTATGCAGCATCTTACCCACAGTGTTCACCAAGATAGTCTGCCTAACAGCTTTAAATGGGGGGCGTTGAATAGTCAATGTAATCAAACCACCTATTTTTTCCAAACTAGCTTGAGAGGTTTTTTCCATTTATTTTGACTCCATGGGCCTCTGATATGCTGAGATATGACACAGCTTTGGGTATGGCATCACCTGTTCTAGAAACCAAGGCAAGAAGGTCTGCTGGGGAACTGGAAGTCAGTCTCTAGTTCGGCTGTTTTCCCATGACCGCCTTGCTGGGTTTTCCATTTGCAATTGGCCCCCACTCCCTTCTAGGGCTCTACTCTTCATCCTTCTGTTCACATGTGTGTGCTTTTTTCCTGGGACACTGGCAATAATGTTCCACCTGGAGAGAAGCTTGTGTGTTCCACAGTGCTCCAAGAAGGAATTCTCAAGTATTTGTCAGTGAGAGGGAACAGAGGCTGCTTATGAGAGTGATTGTACTTTTAGAGCAATTGTCTACTGCAATGATTATTTTGGGGAGAAAAAATGAAGTGATAGACTTGACACCCATCAGACAGAACTAGAACTAAGGGGAAGAAACTTCAGACATAACATAAGGGAGAACTTTGTAATCAGCCAACTGAAGAGAGGAGAAACTTTGGCACTTCTGTCCCCAGAGGTGTTCAGGCAGAAGGTGGGCAGCCACTGTACTGGAGGACAGAGGACTCCTCAGCACTAAAGGTATTCAGAATCTGAAGAAATGAAAAATTATACTAAATGACTGCTAAAATGATTTCTAGTTCTCATACCTGATAATTCTATCAAATATTTTAAGAAAGGGGATTTTAAGAGCCCTCAAGCTTTTCTCAAAACTTTAATGCTGTTTTTGAACAATATAAAACACACATACACACTCACACACACATACCGTTCATTCCTGCATTCACAGCTTTTCATATATTTTCCCTATTGTAATTATTCCACTCTTTTCTGTTTGTGCACTTTCATGATTACATATTTCATTGAATGGACATAGTATAATTTATTATTCCCTAGTTATTGGGTGGCTCCATTCTTCCAATGTTTAATTATTATAAAGAGCTATGCTCTAGATATTTTTGCATATGCAACTTCTCCTCCCTCTTGAAATCTTTATTAGAATAATTCGAGCTCATTAGGTTGCAAATTATACATACAGCTCATTGGAGCAGCCTAAGTAAAAGAGGTTTGTGGATAAGCATATAGAACAATCACAAAGATACAAAGTTCGGCTTCCCTGGTGGCACAGTGGTTGAGAGTCCGCCTGCCGATGCCGGGGACATGGGTTCGTGCCCCGGTCCGGGAGGATCCCACATGCTGCTGGAGCGGCTGGGCCCGTGAGCCATGGCCACTGAGCCTGCGCGTCCGGAGCCTGTGCTCCGCAACGGGAGAGGCCACAACAGTGAGGCCCGCGTACCGCAAAAAAAAAAAAAAAAAAAAGACACAAAGTGCAAGACACACGTAGGAACTGGAAAGGTCTTCAACACACCCCATCTCCCCTCCCTGGGCTCTTGTTTTCTTTAGACTGCCTTTCTTCTTTGCCTGCTCTTAGTTTCCTGTTCCCTTATAACTTTGGGTCACATGAGGCTTTGACTTGCCTTGGAGCCAGAGACCTCAGGTTTTTATCAAGAGTCTAGAGCCAAGCACTCTCTGACCAGAATTTCAGTATCTCTTATACCAGATTCCTGAGTCAGAGTCTGATAAGCCAAGCTCCTGAGACTTTGTGACCTGAGCTCTCCTCTGACTGGTGGAGGGGGAAGGGATTGGTAGTGGGGACAGGGCTCTGGGGTCTGTCCAGATTCAAACAGAGCTCTACCACTTACTAGCCGTGTAACCTTGTGGTAGTTACTTAGCTTTTCTGTGTCTCTGTTTGTTCCTCTGTAAAATGAGGGTACACTGGCACCTACTGCAAGAGGTTATTGCGAGGATGAAATAAAATAATCCTTGTTAATGATTATAAGAAAGGCACTAAGTCCTCAATATGTGTTCTTGGTTGTTTTTTTTAAATTTGTTTTGTGGAAAAATATATATAACATAAAATTTACCATTTTAACCATTTAAAAGTGTACAGTTCAATTCAGTGGCATTAAGTAAGTACACCTTTTTTGTGTGTGTGTGTGTTTTTTTTTCTGGCCACACCACACGGCTTGTGGGATCTTAGTTCCCTGACCAGGGATCTAATGGC
The DNA here is from genome assembly GCF_008692025.1 of Phocoena sinus. Lineage (NCBI taxonomy): Eukaryota > Metazoa > Chordata > Mammalia > Artiodactyla > Phocoenidae > Phocoena > Phocoena sinus. The sequence continues at coordinate 56,281,632 of NC_045763.1, read as the reverse complement.
GGTCACAGCAGTGAAAGCACGGATCCCTAACCACTGGACTGCCAGGGAATTCCCAGGTACATACACATGTTGTACAACCACTACCATTGTCCATCCCTAGAAGTTATTCATCATTCTAAACTGTAGCTGTTGTTTTTAAACAATCATTGTTATGATTATTCAGATATGACTGCTTGGGTCCTCCTTTTGGAAGGGTGTGATGGGGATGTTCCCCAAAGACAGGAACATAGTGGGTAGGCACCCTCAGTGTCTACTGAAAATATTACACTCTTACAATTCTTTAAGCCTTACAGATCACTTTTACACATTATTTTATGAAATCCTCTCAAGGAAGGACTTCTTAAAGTAGAAAGGGGTTATAATCCTTATGTTACACGAGACCCACCTGAGGTTTAGGAAATCTGAGTTCCCCAACTTCTCCAGTCTTCTTACTTGTACAGTCAGGACTCAAGGTCAAGTCTTCTCATCCAAGTTCGCACCTTCTCCATGACATCTCAGAGACGTGATTACTCAGCCAAGCTTTATACCGTTTGTTTGTAGTTCCTATTACATACGCTATTTCAGCTTACGAGAAGGAAGAGAAGAATTTCAGATTGGAACTTGTGGGTGGGTTTTATCTGGGAGGTACAGGCCTTCAAGAGGTCTCTTGGCTGGTTTAGTTGACCAGTTTTCATCCTAACATATAGGAAAAACAATAATTAACTTTATTGTATAATGTGGTGACTCTGTGAAAGCCAAAGAGTGGAGGGATTGCTTAATAGATCTCTTAATTTTTACTTTGGGAAAGTCCTGAAATATTTGCTGGAAACCAATGGCATTACTGAGTGTTTTAAAGAGAGAAAGTGAAAAAGGCACCATTAGAATCAAAATGGGTGAGTGTCTGCTGGTGTCTTATGGTTTATACAGAGAAACATACTGTGTATGATTGGCTTGATTAAATTGAAAAGATTAAAGTGAAAAACACCTTTGCCAAGTACCAAAAATCTTATAAAAAGTCTTCATTTTATACAAAAACCACAGGAAGGACACTTGTGTGGACTCAAGCTACCTCACAGCACCTTTCTAGCAACTAGATTAATGTTTGCTGTTAGGCAGTGTTTCCATTAAATTAATGACCACTTTTTTGGGTTAGATGCTTGCCTTCCATTTGGCACTTAGGCTCATTTCCTGTCACTTGTTCTAAAAGAAAATCACTCAGGATAACTGAGCACCTTAGTGTGATGAGCTTTCATTATGTCTGTTTTGATTATTCTTTTTGTATGAAACTTACGGATTCTCCTGTGCCCTTCATAGCAAGTCACATATCTTCTCTTTGACTTTCAGCCTGATCCCCCCCATCTATGCCACCCTGATCTCACCCTATCTATGCTGCTCTATTTTCCTTAACTCTACGGTACCAGTTATATGATTTCCTTGTAACTCTCAAATATGTTATATTCAGCCAGTCTCTGTGTCTTTACCCATGCCTTTCCTGTACCCATGTGTAATACCTTTCCCCTTTATCCATCCTGAACATTTCAGTCGTTCACTGGCAACAAAATCCAACTTATTCTCTATGCCTTTCTTTTCATTTTTTATTTATTTATTTTTGGCTGCGTTGGGTCTTCGTTGCTGTGAGTGGGCTTTTTCTTGTCGCGGCGAGAGGGGGCTGCTCTTCATTGTGGTGCGCGGGCTTCTCATTGTGGTGGCTTCTGTTGTTGTGGAGCACGGACTCTATGCACGTGGGCTTCAGTAGTTGTGGCACACGGGTCAGTAGTTGTGGCTCACGGGCTCTAGAGCACAGGTTCAGTAGTTGTGGCGCACGGGCTTAGTTGCTCTGCGGCATGTGGGATCTTCCCGGACCAGGGCTCAAACCCGTGTGCCCTGCACTGGCAGGCGGATTCTTAACCACTGCGCCACCAGGGAAACCCTCTACGCCTTTCTTGATCATTTTAACCCATATAGATTTCATCCTGCTGTGAGTTTGTATAGCTTATAAATTACTACCATCGTTTATTGAGCACCTATTAAGGGCCAGTCCCATTATCTCTACTCCTCATTACAACTACACAAGGTAATCATTGTCATCCTCATTTTATAAAAGAGGAAAACGAGGTTTCAGAAAGATTAGGTGATTTGCCCAGAGTCAAACACCCTAAAATGCTAAGCTGAGGTTAGAACTGCAAGGATAACTGATTCTAAAGCTCTCTCTCTTTCTACCTATGCTGTCTCCTAACTACCTACCACCCAGCTACATGTGTTCTCTAAGTGTTTTATGTGTGCTAGTTTTTTCTCCTCAACTGGCTCTTAAAATCAGGGACTGTATAATTTAAAAATTGTATTCAGCTGCTGGTTGCAGAGATCCTTTACTATGGCTTCAATAAGATAGAAGTTGATTTTTCTCTCACTTCAAAGGAGTCCAGAGAAAGCTGGCCAGGACTGATAATGTGGACCCTAAGAGAAGAACATCATGGTCCAAGCCTCTTGTAGCTCTTCCCTCTGCCATACCCAGGGTGTGAGCCTTATCCTTGGGTTTACAAGATGGCTTCTGGAAGTCCAGCCATCATTTTTGTGTTCCAGGCAAGATGGAAGAAAGGATGAAGGGAAAAGAGTAGGCCTCCCAGTTGAATTTTAAAGACCTTTTCTGGAAGCCTCACCTTGCAACTTCTGTTTATATCTCATTGGGCACCACATCTGCAAAGAAATGCAAGGGAAATATTTTTTAGCTGAGTACACTGTACACTGATGCACTGAACAATGACGGCAGTCTGTTTCCGAGAAAGATACAGATGTTGAACAGGCAACTAGTTTCTGCCACAGAGACCCATGTCACGATCTTCTTTTATATTTGCATAGCACCTAGAAGGTGTTCAATAAACACTGGTGGACAGTCTAATGTAGAGAAATAGAGAGTGGAAAAAGGTAATTTAGAAAACTGATAAATGAAGAAACTGAAGAGACAGGTAGCCACATGCGATTTCTAAGTATTTTTATAAAAAAAAAAAAATACACACTGTCTTCTCCCTAAACAACCCTGCTGTTATTCAGGCTTCCTGTATGGAATGAATGCTTAAAAAATTAACATCAAGATTAAGAAAATGAGGCCAAGTCATTTGAAATTATTTTGACTAGATTCATGGTTGTTTCTTTCAGCCTTCATTCTTTGCATACATTTTATTTCCATTAACAAAATTGGAATCATAAAATGTTCTGTTTTGCAGAAGGACTCATTGCAAACCACCACTTCTGACAAAATGACCAGTACTCAGGAATAGCCGATGAGCACTTAGAGGAAAAGAGTAGATTACATTTCCAATAGAAATTAGTGCTATGCATTTCTGCAGCTCTTCTGAGTTTCTTATTTTGACTTGCAAAATAATTCGAACGCTTTTAAGAAATATCTATGGTAATTACCTGAAGTGTTTCACCAGCCCCCAGATTAACATCCAGAGAGGGTCTTTGTTTGAGATTAAAAGCACATTTTGTAATTTTTAATTTTGTTGTATTTTCAAATTTAGAAGAACGAATAATACATGGAACATCTGTATGCCCTGTACACAGCGTTACCAATTGTTTACAGTTTAGCCCATCTGCTTTATCGTGCTCTCTCTCACTCCCCACCCCTCCCCCTCTCTTTTTCTATAGTATGTAGGTATGACTTTTTTTCTGAAATTTTGAGAGTAAATTGGCGATATCATATGTTAGGAGACCCCTAAACACTGCAGAATACTTGCTGAGAAAAAGATATTCTCTTACATAACCACAACAGTATGATCCAAACAAGAAGTTAACATTGATACAACACTGTTATCTAATACATGGTCCTTAGGCAAATTCCATTAATTGCCGCAGTAATGTCCTTTACAGCCGTTTTATTTTCCCAGGGCAGCATCGTGTGTCGCATTTGGTTGTCATGTCTCTTTAATCTGGAACAGTTCCTCGGCCTTCCTTTAATGTTCTCTAACTTTTTAAAGAATATGGGATAGTTATTGGGTAGAATGTCCTTCAGCTTGGGTTTGTCTAACTTGCCTCACGATTACATTCAGGTTGTACCTTGTTGGCAGGAATTCCACAGAAGTGGTACTCGGTCCTTCTTAGAGCGTTAGATGAGAAGGCACATGATACTGGTCTGTCTTAATAATACCACTGAAATTGACTTGGATTGCTGGTTCAAGTAGTGTCTGCCAGATTTCTCCACTGTAAAGATACTATTTTTCTTTTCTAATGAATAAATGATTTATAGGAGGTTTTGGGGAACTATGTAAATATTCTGTTCCTTAGCCAATATTCATCTACTAGTTATAGCTTCCACTGATGACTTGCAAATTCCATCATTCCTTCTATTTTCATTAGTTGTAATTTTACTGTGAAAACAGGTTTCTCTCCTAAGAGAGAGTTTCGGATGCTGTGTGGCTATATGTTTCTTTTTTTTTTTCCCTTAAGCCATTTTCTTTTTTTTCTTCCATTTTTTATTTTACAGCACTGTGTACGTTTAAGGTGTATATAGCATGACGATTTTACTTACACACATCATGAAATGATTACCACAATGACTTTAGTGAACCTCCATCATCTCCTATAGATACAAAATTAAAGAAACAGAAAAACAATTTTTTATCTTTGTCATGAGGAAAAGGAAACATTTTTTCCTTTGTGACGAGTCATTTACTCTCTTAACAACTTTCATTTATAGTGTACAGCAGTGTTCATTTTATTTATCATGTTGTACATGACACCCCTACTACTTATTTATGTTATAACTGGAAGTTTGTACTTTTTGACTACTTTCATCCAATTCCTCCTCCCCCCACCCTCCCACCTCTGGTAACCACAAATCTGATCTCCTCTTCTATGAGTTTTTGGTCTGTTTGTTTTTGAAGTATAATCAACCTACAGCACTCTGTTAGTTCCCGGTACACAACATAGTGATTTGATATTTCTATACATTTCAAAATTATCACCATGATAAATCTAGTTTTCATCCATCACCATACAATGATGTTACATAATTATTGACTATATTCCCCATACTGTACATTTCATACCCATGACTCATTTACTTTATAACTGGAAATTTGTACCTCTTAATCTCCCTCACCTATATCTCTCCTCCTCCCACCCCTCTGGCAGCCACATGTTTGTTCTCTGTATCTAAGAGTCTGTTTCTGTTGTGTTATGTTTGTTCATTTGTTTTGTGTTTTAGATTCTGCATGTAAGTGAAATCATACAGTGATCGTCTTTCTCTGTCTGACTTATTTCACTTAGCATAATGCCCCCTAGGTCCATCCATGTTGCAAATGGCAAGATTTCATTCTTTTTTATCATTAAATAATATTCCATTGCACATGTATGCCACATCTTCTTTATCCATTCATCTGTTGATGGGCACTCAGGTTGTTTCCATATCTTAGCTATTGTAAATAATGCTGTAATGAACATAGGGGTGCATACAGCTTTTCAAATTAGTGTTTTCATTTTCTTTGCATAAATGCCCAGGAGTGGGATTGCTGGATCATATGGTAGTTCTAGTGGCTGTATGTTTCTGAGACTTTGTCTTAGTCTGGTAGGGTTGCTATAACAAGATACCATAGACTGGGTGGCTTAAACAACGAAAATTTATTTCTCACAGTTTTGAAGGTTGAGAAGTCCAAGATCAAGGTGCCAGCCAATTCGGTTACTGATGAGAGCTCATCTTCTGGCTTGCAGACAGCCACCTTCTCGCTGTAGCCTCACACGGTGGAGAGAGTGTACTGATGACTCTCCCTCTTTTTATAAGGGCATTAATCCCAACATGGGGTCTCCACCTTCATGATTTCATCTAAAACTAATTACCTTCCAAAGGCCCTAACTCCTAATGCCATCACATTGAGGGATTAGGGCTTCAACAGATAAATTTAGGGGGAACACAAACATTCAGTCCATAACAGACTTTATAAAGAAAAAATTTACCCCCCCATTGTAAGAAGATGGTGTCTCCCTTGGGCTGGGTAACTGTGATAGTGAGCGTTGCAGCCCACGCATAGTAAAAGTGATTCCTTACTCTGTCCTATGTAACCGGGGTCCCAACCCCCAGGCCACACAGCAAGAGGTGAGCAGTGGGTGAGCGAGTGAGCGAAGCTTCATCTGCCGCTCCCCATCGCTCCCCATCGCTCGCGTTACCGCCTGAACCATCCCCCCGCCCCGTCCATGGAAAAATTGTTTTCCACGAAACCGGTCCGTGGCGCCAAAAAGGTTGGGGGCCGCTGCTCTATAATATAACCCTTTTATTCTATTCTCATTTTTATTATCAAGTGCTTCGGGAATTTGGCCGCTCTCCTCTTGTTTTAGCACAAAAGTCTGTTTCTTATGTGTTGCTATCAGACAAACCTGGATTTAAATTCCATACTTCCAGTTGTGTATGTGACATTGAGAACCTTCTTTGGACTTCAGTCTCTTTGCCTGTAAAATAGGGATGACAAGACCTATTTCAACGTGTTGTTGGGGGTGGGAGGAGTAATGAGATAATGTATGCGAAAGCTTGTAACATGGTATCTGATATAAGAAAGTAGTTAATAAATACGTTTCCTGTCTTTAATTTAAAATTCCAATTTTTAGTGACCTGGTTTTGCAAGTTTCTTCACTTGCAAGAGGTTATATGCTTGACTTGCTTAGAGAAGTTAGATGATCTTCTTAGATGTGAAGTCTGCATCAGAAAGAGAAAGGTTTAGTGGTATCTACCAACTTTTAGATGATTCATGTGGTTATATCAGTTTTATTCCTTCCTTTTTCCTATCTTTCTCTTTCTTTCCTTTCATTTGACATGTATTTAATGGCATTTGCTATGTGCAGTCACTACTGTAGGCCCTAGGGACAGCAGCAAACATTTCCTGACCTGTCATCAGTTATATTCTAATCAAAGAAGACGGAGGATAAATATAGGAAACCACATTTTCAATTATGCATGGTAAGTGCTTTGGAAAAAAAATAAAGCCAGGAAGGGGAATAAGGATTGTGAGGGGGTTGCTATTTTATTAGATGATCAGAGAAGAACTCACTGATAAGGGGACATGTGAGCAGAGACATGAAGGAGATGAGAGAGCCAGTCATTAGAGTGACTGAGGCAGAAGCCTTCCAGGCAGAGGAAATCTTTCAAAGAGAAGACATCTAAGGAAGAGAATGACTTACTGAGAGTTGATCCAAGGGAGTCATGAAAGAAGCCAAAGCAGTTCTGTGGAGCACAGCAACACGCCATCTCCCTTCTGTGGGTGTGCATATTGGCAAAAGCAGAATGGCCAGATGGCGGTCAGGGCTTGTGGCAGCTGTAGGGGCTGCAATTCAGCCCCGTCTTCAAAAAAGAATGTGCTTTCTTCCCACAAGCTGCAAGGAGTGGCCTAATAATAATAATAATAACAATAATATTTTATCCCGTAGCCACACCTACTGGCTTAATTGCTATGATAAAATCATGTCAACTTTCAGTCAGACCATGGTTGGGGAGCACTGTAATGGGCATTTGCTAGTTTTTGACATCTCAGCATCCATTTTCCTCTTCTTTTGGTAAACATATTCTAATTTCTTTCTGGTGAACTCCCCCTCCCCTACTTGCAGTCCATGAGCTTTGGGTCGGCTCTAACTCTGGCTATAAGGAATGGAACCTATGACTCCTCTTAAAACTATGAGTGTACCTATTCCCCTGGCCACTGCAACTGGGATTCATCTGCAGTCAGTCAGGACCAACTAGTCTTTTGCCGAAGCTGCTGGGAGAAAAGCAAGTGCTCACTTCCAGTTCACCTGAACCTGGGGGAATGTTGCCTGGAGCTGCTGGAGCCATATTGGTGCTATCACTGAAAAGTCTGTCCACGACTGTGTTATACAGCAAAAGCAGAGCCAGGAGATGAATAGGGAGAAATGGGATCCTGTTGTCATTTTTACCCCACTGGATCAGGACATTCTTAAAGCCAAAACTATCCCAAGAACTTTCAGTTCTGTGATACAACAAATTCCAGTTATACTTAAGCTGGTATAGGCTGTATTTTCTGTTTCCATTAAAAGAGGTTTCCCTGGTGAAACAGACTTCCTCATTTCATTCAATTCAACCACTGTTAAAAGTCAATTAGGACTCAATAAAAATACAAATAGCCCAATTAAAAATGGGCAACAGGGCTTCCCTGGTGGCGCAGTGGTTGGGGGTCCGCCTGCCGATGCAGGGGACGCGGGTTCGTGCCCCGGTCTGGGGGGATCCCACGTGCTGCGGAGCGGCTGGGCCCGTGAGCCATGGCCGCTGGGCCTGCGCGTCCGGAGCCTGTGCTCTGCAACGGGAGGGGCCGCAGCGGTGAGAGGCCCGAGTACCGCAAAAAAAAAAAAAAAAAAAAAAAAAAAAAATGGGCAACAGATTTGAATAGATGCTACAGACTAAATATTTGTATCCCCTTAAAATTCATTATGTTGAAATCTACTCCTCCATTGCGATGGTATTAGGTGGGGTCTTTGGGAGGTGATTAGGTCATAAGAGCAGAGCCCTCATGACTGGGATTAGTGCCCTTGTAGAAAAGACCTCAGAGAGCTCCCTTACCCCTTCTGCCACGTAAGAACACATGAAACGACTGCCTTCTCTGAACCAGGAAGCGTGCTCTCACCAGACACCAAATCTGCCAGTGCCTTGATCTTGAATTTCCCAGTTTCCTGAATTATGAGAAAGAAATTTCTGTTGTTTATAAACTACGCAGTCTGTGGTGTTCTGTTATAGCAGTCTGAATTGACTAAGGCAATAGATATTTCTCCAAAGTAGACATACAAATGGCTAATAAGCTCTTGAAAAGATGCTCAACATCATTAGTCATTAGGGAAATGCAAACCAAAGCCACAATGAGTTACAATTTCATATCTCCTAGGATGGCTTCAATCAAAAATACAGACAGGGACTTCCCTGGTGGCCCAGTGGTTAAGACTCCGCACTCCCAATGCAAGGGGCCTGGGTTTGATCCCTGATCAGGGAACTAGATCCCGCATGCTGCAACTAAAGATCCCACATGCTGCAACTAAAGATCCCGCATGACACAACAAAGATCCTGCACGTGGCAATGAAGATCTTGCGTGCTGCAGCTAAGACCCAATGCAGCCAAATAAATAAATGTTTTTTAAAAAATACAGACAGGGGCTTCCCTGGTGGCGCAGTGGTTGAGAGTCCGCCTGCCGATGCAGGGGACACGGGTTCATGCCCCGGTCTGGGAAAATCCCACATGCCGCGGAGCGGCTGGGCCCGTGAGCCATGGCCGCTGAGCCTGCGGGTCCGGAGCCTGTGCTCTGCAAAGGGAGAGGCCACGGCAGTGAGAGGCCCGCATACAGCAAAAAAAAAAAAAAAACAAAAAAAAACAGACAATAACAAGGTTTGACAAAGATATGGAGAAGTTGAAACCTGTGTACATTTGGGAATGTAAAATGATGCAGCTGCTTTGGAAAACGGTCTGGCAGTTTCTCAAATAATTAAAGTTACCATGTGACCAGCAATTTGGCTTTTCAGTATATACCCCAGAGAAGTGAAAGATATGTCTACAAAAAGCCTTCTATGAAAATGTTCATAGCAGTTGTATTTATAATAGCTTAAAAAATGGAAAACAACTCAAATATTCATCAACAGGAAATGGATAAACACATTGTGACATAATCACACAATGAATACTACTCAGGAATGAGCTAGTGATACATACAAAAACATGAATGAATCTAGAAACACGCTGAATGAAAGAAACCAGACCTAAAATAATATAGTACATGGTGTGACTCCATTTATATGAAATCCAAGAACAGGCAAAACTAATCTCTGGTGATAGAAACCAGAAAGTGAGAAGGAAAGGTATTTAATTAGAAAGAAAGTTTAAAAAAAATGCTATCATAAAGGAAAAAAAAGAAGAAAGGAACAAAAGGGTATGGAAACTTTCTGGAACTTGAGGTGCTAATTACATGGGTGTGTACGATTGTAAAACCTACTGAACTGAACCTTAAGATCTGTGCACTTCACTTTTATTTTTATTATTTTTTTTAGATCTGTGCATATATTTTAAACATAACTCAGAAAGCTGCCCAAAACATTATAAAACATTGTAACATTATAAAGCATTATAACATTATTTGTTATAGCAGCCTATGCAGACTAATATGTCCTCTTTCAAATGGTAGAGGACATAATCAGGAAGTAGGAATACAAAGATAAACAGGGCACATTCCCCACCCTGTGCCAAAATCTCAATCCCTGATTGCAATGTCACTACTTCTCCCAGGAATCTGTCATCACTACCAATCTCTGCTCCACTCTACTATGGAAACCTATGATGGTAGTGGCTCTAACCCAGGGAAATTTCTACTTTTAATGCCTGGCCAATGTGGATTAAGAGAACAGATAATCGCTCCTTTAAACCCTTTTACCACTAAGGTAAAATGTGGAATAGCAAATTCAGTGTGGCTAGAGCAAAAGGTATACAGAGAAAAGTAGAGTCACAGAAGCACATAACACATAAACAAATACAGAGTGTATGTAGTATCAGAGTTTCATGGGACAGTGTGATTAGGGGAAAAAATCTAAAATGGCTCTTTGGAGAAAGGCAATAATGAAAAAAGGTTTGAAAAACACTCATATAGACAATACTTAAGGCAAGGAAAGTGGATGTGATCACCAAGAGAATGAGGGTAGACATCCTGGTCTTCAATGTATAGAGTCAGAGAGTTAATGAGATAGCAGCAAAGAAGATCAAAATGATATCATTTTTTAAAATGTAGACTGCTTTTTCGTTTCTGATGAAAAAAGCATCCACCAAACTTACCTGATCTGATATGTGTGAAAAGCTCTCCTATCCAAAAACATCTTTCCCCACCAACTTAAGAATGGACTGCATCCCCCCATTATTTTCTCCTTTGATATAGAGCACTGAAGTGCTAAATTAAATGTTATATTAAATTTTCCCCAATGAGTGTTTTAGCACAGGATTAATTTGCAACATTTGTTCTCCTTCTTCTTCTTAGCAAGGCATCTCAACCCACTGTTGACTAAGGTGACCAAGTTACTCAAGGCCTCATCCCTCATCTTAGAATGGAGAACATTTATAAAACATGAATTCCCAACTTCCACTCCTTTTTTACAAAGTTTTGTGCCAAAGTTCAAGAGAGCAGGTGATTTCTATCTAAAAATTCAGAAATTAAAAAGATAATGAAAGCAATAAAATAGTGATTACCATCTTCAGATCATTAAGGTAAAGAGCCACCAACCCTTACAAGCTAAGTTTCCACTTTGGGTAACTCGTCCTCACTTCTTTCTTTCTTTCTTTGCCTCATCCCACCTTCCAGCATTACGCCTCATCACTTACTGTCTACTGATCAGTTTAACTCCAGAAAGACGATGGAAATCCTAAAATGCATAGCACTTACAGACTTCTGAAACATCTGTTTTGATGGTGTTTTATGGATTAGAAAGAGCCCTATTGCTTCACTAGTATGGACCCTCTGCAACTTAAAAAGAAAAAGCAATGTGAATTCCATTGGGGGAGTGGAGAGGAGAGAGTACAAAAGAAAAATGGTATTATTTTCCAATACCAAGGAAATTCATTAGGAAACACATTAAAATGCACTTGAGTAGTCATCACCCTGAATTGTTTTGGAAAAGGCCCTGCTTTGAAAAAACATAGGGCAAAAACATCTTCAGTGCTGGAGCTTGGCACAGTGAGACAGCAGGATGACAAATGTCTTATTCCCTATGGTGCCTTCATACATAGAGGACATCTGCTACTATGTGTTTCTCCCCCTGCCATGAGTCACCTTTATTACAGTCTAATATTATGTTACTGCTATTTTCCATGTCTACCTGTTAGTGATAAGACACAGATGTACTCCTCCAGTGTGTGGGAAACAAATTAATCAAGTCAGGAGGCTGAGCTTTTAGCCTCAGCTCTTGTACTAATTACGCAGTCTTAGGCAAATATCTCAAACTCTCTTTGCTTCACTGTCTTCATATGGAAGATAGGAATTATAGTAGACGTGGTTCCAATGACATGGAAGCTGACTTCCCCCTGCTCATTAGGGGTTCCTCAGGCCATAGAGCCAATATATAGAGAAGGGCTGATGTATCCTTATTAAGCAGTAATTGGCTTGCTGCTACATGGGGATGGCATAGGGAAGGCTCTTTTAAATTTTATTTATTTATTGGCTGCACCGTGTGGTGTGTGGGATCTTAGTTCCCAGACCAGGGATCGAACCTGTGCCCCCTGCATTGGGAGCATGGAGTCTTAACCACTGGACCACAGGGGAAGCCCCAGGGAGGACTCTATTTTTGTTTTTAAAGAATTATTTATTATTTATTTATTTATTTTATTTAGTTTTGGCTGCGTCAGGTCTTTGTTGAGGCATGCAGGATCTTTAGTTGTGGTGTGTGGGCTCTTTATTGCTGTGCACAGGCTTCTCTAGTTGTGGTGTGCGGATTTTCTCTTCTCTAGTTGTGGCGCACAGGCTCCAGGGCACGTGGGCTCTGTAGTTTGTGGCACGCAGGCTCTCTAGTTGAGGCGCACGAGCTCAGTAGTTGTGGTGCGCGCGGGCTTAGTTGCCCCGCAGCATGTGGGATCTTAGTTCCCCAACCAGGGATCAAACCCACTTCCCCTGCATTGTAAGGTGGATTCTTTACCACTGGACCACCAGGGAAGTCCCGGGAAGACTCTTTTTAAAACTCAGGGATGCAGTGCATTCCTGGACATATATCCAGACAAAACTATAATTCAAAAAGATACGTACACCCCTTTGTTCATAGCAGCACTATTCACAATAGCCAAGACATGGAAACAACCTAAATGTCTATCAACAGATGAATGGATAAAGAAGATGTGGTACACATATACAATGGAATACTACTCAGCCATAAAAATGTTGAAATAATGCCATTTGCAGCAACGTGGATGCAATTAGAGATTATCATACTAATGGAAGTAAGTCAGAAAGAGAAAGACAAATACCACATGATATCACTTACACGTGGAATCTAAAATATGACAAAAATGAACTTATCTATGAAACAGAAACAGAATCACGGGCATAGAGAACAGACTGGTGGTTGCCAAGGGGGAGGGGTTTGGGGGAGAGATGGAGTAGGACGTTGGGGTGAGCAGATGTAAGCTTTTATATATGGAATGGATAAACAACAAGGCCCTACTGTATAGCACAGACAACTATATTCAATATCCTGTGATAGGGCTTCCCTGGTGGCGCAGTGGTTGAGAGTCTGCCTGCCGATGCAGAGGACGCGCGTTCGTGCCCCAGTCCAGGAAGATGCCGCGTGCCGCGGAGCGGCTGGGCCCGTGAGCCATGGCTGCTGAGCCTGCGCGTCCGGAGCCTGTGCTCCACAACGGGAGAGGCCACAACAGTGAGAGGCCCACGTACCGCAAAAAAAACAAAACAAAAACAATATCCTGTGATAAACCATAATGGAAAAGAATATTAAAAAATAATGAATGTACCGTATATATATAACTGAATCACTTTGCTGTACTGCAGAAATTAACACAACATTGTAAATCAGCTATACTTCAATTTAAAAAACTGACAAAAAAATAAAAAAGAACTCAGGGATGCAGGGGACAACCTCCTAGCATTCTTTGACCCAGGGGCCAAGTCTGGTCACTGGAAAAGTGCATTCGCCTAATGAAGACAAGACTACCATGCCTCATATCCCATATGTATGAATTTTAGGTCTTTCCAAACATGTTTTAGGAAAGCAGGCAAAAGCATCTTTATTCCTGCAGCCTGGAACAAGGAGATGTGTAAAAAACAAAACAAAAAAAATGAACAAAAACATTCAGCCCAAGTGCTGATAGAAAATAACAGGAGGGCTTCCCTGATGGCTCAGTGGTTGAGAATCTGCCTGCCAATGCAGGGGACACGGGTTCGAGCCCTGGTCTGGGAAGATCCCACAAGCCGCGGAGCAACTAGGCCCGTGAGCCACAACTACTGAGCCTGCGCGTCTGGAGCCTGTGCTCCGCAACAAGAGAGGCCCCGACAGTGAGAGGCCCGTGCACCGCGATGAAGAGTGGCCCTCGCTCACCGCAACTAGAGAAAGCCCTCGCACAGAAATGAAGACCGAACACAGCCAAAAATAAATAAATAAATAAAAATTAAAAAAAAAAGAAAATAACAGGAAAAGAAATGGGAGGAGAATTCCTTGGCAGTCCAGTGGTTAGGACTCCATGCTCTCACTGCCAGGGGCCTGGGTTTGATCCCTGGTTGGGGAACTAAGATCCCACAAGTCCCGCAGTATGGCCAAAAAATGAAAGTAAAAAGAATAGAAATGGGACATAGAAGGTAGCCTTGAGTACCAGCTTAGGCCCTGTGACCTGCTGCAGAAGCAAGGATTATACAAGCTCTGTTTTATTTCACTTAGTCGTTTCCCTTTCCCCTAGACCACAAGCTTTAAAAGAAAAATAATGGAGGTGGCTAACATTTTAGGTTCAGGTAGACATGTGACCAGCTTCTCATCACTCCAGATCTACTCTCTACCCTTCTTCTTTCTGGTACATTCCTTGGGAGGTTGACCTAAATGCACTGCATCACTTTCTTCTGATTTCTAGTCCGGTTCATCAACAAGGGAGCACAGAGAGAGGATCAGAGGAAAGAAGGGAAAAGAGTACAGTCAGCGTATTCACGCTCTTTCTATAGTCACGGTACTGTGAGCGGGCTGCATCCTTCCACTAGGTGTCCTAGCTCCTGTCAAGCAGCTCTGTTTCCTGGTTCTTATACTGGCTTTCTCTCCTTGCCCCTTCAAGCCTATGTGTGGTAATGGAACTACTAAGTTACTAATACCAGGGTTTTTTATTATCACTTTTGGGTTCCTTAAATCCTGCCCACACTTTTGTAAAGAACCCCTTTATTAAACTCTCCTCAAATTACCAAATTTGCACAAATAAATGATGTCTCTTCTGGTGGGGCCCTGACTAATGTAGACAGGTTTTTCACAGGAGCCACAGGGGGTAATTGAAAGATCAAATGACATTTGTTTAAAATGTGTGTGAAATCTCTATGAAGAATATAAGGACTTTGTAGAAGTTTAAAGGAAGCATATGTAATATATATAGGAAAATGCATAAAATGTATATGCATAGTTTAAAGAATAATTTATAAAATGAACACCTATGTAACCAGTACTATGATCCAGATATAGAATATTGCTGGCTCCCTAGAAACATAAACTCTCCATCCCACCCCCAGTTAAAATCACCTTTATTCTGTGTTTTATGGCAATTATTTCATTGCTTTTCTGCATTTTACCAACTAATGTGTATTTTATCAGCTATGCAAGAGCATCCTTTATGTTTAAAAAATTTTTTATTAAAGTATAGTTGATATGCAATGTTGTGTTAATTTCTGCTGTACAGCAAAGTGACTCAGTTATACATATATTCTTTTAAATATTCTTTTCTATTATGGTTTATCACAGGATATTGAATATAGTTTCCTATGCTATACAGTAGGACCTTGTTGTTTATCCATCTTGATGTAAGCATCCTTTAAATCTAGTTTCATTTTGCCTGTTATAAAACTTATACATATGGAGTTATACTATAGACATTATTTTGTCTTCTTTTGCTCAATATTATGTTAGATTCATCCATGTTGTTGTATACAGCATCCATGTCTTATACTTTGTTCACTTTCTCTGCTGTCTACTGTCCCATAGTAACTATATTCAACCCATAATTTATCTATTCTACTTTTGATAAATGTGAATTGTTTCCAGTTTCAGGCTATTCAGAACAATGCTACTAAGAAAATCTTGTGCTTACCTCTAGGGCACAATGCAGAAGTTTCTCTAGGACAGTGGTTCTTGAACTTTGTGGTTTCAAGACCCCTTTACAGTCTTAAACATTATTGAGGACCCCATGGAGCTTTTATTTATAAAGTTATATCTATGATTATTTATTGCATTAGAAATTGAAAATTTTTTATTATTTTATTAAAAAATAAACTCATTACATGTTAACATAGTGTTTTTTAACATTTTATTTATTTATTTAGGCTGCATAGGGTCTTAGTTGCAGCACGTGGGATCTTCGTTGCGGCACGTAGGCTTCCCTCTAGTTGAGGTGCATGGGCTCAGTAGTTGCAGTGTGCGGGGCTTAGTTGCCGCATGTGGGCTTAGTTGCCCTGTGGCAGGTGGGATCTTAGTTCCCAGACAAGGACTGAGCCCGTGTCCCCAGAATTGGAAGGTGGAGTCTTAACCACTGGACCACCAGGGAAGTCCCATAAATAATGTGTTTTTAATTTAAAAACTAAGTTTTAGGAAGAAAATATGGAATAATTTTTATGACTTCGGAATAGAAAAAGAACTCTTAAATAATACAAAAAGCAAAGCTACAAAAATAGATAAATTAGACGACATTAAAGAACTCTTATTCATGAAATGATACCTAAGAGAGTGAAAACTCAAGCCACAGCCTAAGAGAAGATATTAGCTACAGATATAACCAACAGACGACTTGAATCTAAAACATATAAAAACTCATACAAGTCATTATGCAAAAGTCAGGTAACCCAATAGAAAACAGGCAGAAGATTTGAATAGGCACCTCATAAAAGATGGAGTCCACAAAGCCAATAAATGTATGACTACTTCCTCCACCTAGTTCCCTTCATTGCAAATGCAGCATAAAACGACAATAAAGTACCAATGCAGTACCAACTGGTAGTGATAATGTGGAGTGGTGGGAAATCTCCTGAGCTGTTGATGAGAATATAAATTAGTACAACTATTTTGAAAAAGGGTGTGGCACTGTCCAGTAAAGATAAAGTTATACATACCTTTTGACAAAGCAGTTTCACTTCTAGGCTTGTATCCTAGAGCAGTGATTCTCAAAGAATGGTCCATGAACATCTCAAGGTCCCTGATACTTTCGGGAGTCTGTGAGGACAAAACTATTTTTATAATAAAACTTATATGTTATTTGCCTTTTTCATTGTGTTAACATCTGCACGAGCGGAGCAAAGCAATGGTGGGGAACAACTTCTGAGAGCTTAGCCCAAATCAAGGCAATGGTAGCAAACTGTACTGGTAGTCATTGTATTCTTAAATACCACTTACCAAAGAAAATGCCAGTTTCACTTAAGAATATCATAAATGGGGGCTTCCCCGGTGGCACAGTGGTTAAGAATCTGCCTGCCAGTGCAGGGGACACGGATTCGAGCCCTGGTCTGGGAAGATCCCACATGCCGCGGAACAACTAAGCCCGTGCATCACAACTACTGAGCCTACGCTCTAGAGCCCGTGAGCCACAACTACTGAGCCTGTGTGCCACAATTACTGAAGCCTGCACGCCTAGAACCTGTGCTTTACAACAACAGAAGCCACTGCAATGGTAAGCCCACCCACCACAACAAAGGGTAGCTCCCGCTCGCCACAACTAGAGAAAGCCTGCTCGCAGCAATGAAGACCCAACACAGCCAAAAATAAATAAATAAAAAATAAATTTAAAATTAAAAGAAAAAAAACTTCTTTATAATGAACTGTTTACTCTGAGCACATCTCCCCAGGGTTTCTATCCACTGGAGTCCAGCTGTTTGAAAAAAAAAAAAAAAGGAATATCATAAATGAAGCAGTAAAAATTAATTTTATTAACTCTCAAGTACATTGTACACTGAGTACGTTTTTTCTGATGAGATCAGTAGTGATATTAACAAATGTGAGATTTTTGATATTATATTAGGAAACATGAGCTAACATTTGGAAAATCTGCATAACTCAGTTACTAATATTTTCCAAATGACTGATGTGTGATGTTTAAACACCTTGATTTATGTTAAAAGTTACACTCAAAGTGGGGCTTCCCTGGTGGCACAGTCGCTAAGAATCCGCCTGCCAATGCAGGGGACATGGGTTCAAGCCCTGGTCCGGGAACATCCCACATGTCGTGGAGCAACTAAGCCCGTGTGCCACAGCTTCTGAGCCCGCTAGCCACAACTACTGAAGCTCACGTGCCTAGAGCCCGTGCTCCGCAAGAAGAGAAGCCACTGCGATGAGAAGCCCGTGCACCGCAAGGAAGAGTAGCCCCCCGCTCACTGCAACTAGAGAAAGCCCGCACACAGCAGCAAAGTCCCAACGCAGCCAAAAATTAAAATTAATTAATTAAGAAAAAAGTTACACTCAAAGTAAAAAGAAAGAGCAATGGATTTTAATATAACAGAATACGTAGTGCACTGATATGGTTTCAAATTCTACATTGCAACTAATCTTTAAGAAACTACCAGTGTAATGGCGAATAGAAGAGATGATAGTAGGAATCTTTCCATTTTTCCTTCTTTCAAAGAGAAAGCTTCCAGTATTTCACTAGTATGATGTTTGCTGTAGATTTACTGTATTAATTGACTTTAATTGACTTTAAAGTTCCCTTGTACTTCAAGTTTGCTGAATTTTAAAATTAAGAATCTATGTTGATTTTTTTTAACCATTTGCTTCTTATAAATAGATAGAGGTGGCCATATGGTTTTTTGCCTTTAATAATGACAAATTACATTGATTCATTTTCAATGTTAAACCAACTTTGTATTCCTAGGATAAATCCAATTTGGTTTTACGTATTATCCTTTTGTATTGCTGGATTCAGTTTGTTAAAGTTTTGTTTCAGATTTTTAAATTAATGTCTGTAAATCAAATTACTCTAAATTATATTTTGTCATATTGTCCATGATAACTTTTAGTATCTTATTATGAAGTTGGGGAGTCGTTTCCTTTTTTATTTTCTGTTTATGTGATATTAGAATACTTTGTTTCTTAAAAAAATTCACATTAAGATTTTCTTTGTGGATTTCCTATGAATGATTCAATTTATTTAATGGTTATAAGAATTTTCAAGTTTTTTATATTACTATAGGCTTTGCTAATTTTTCTGCTAGGAAAAATAGACTAGTCCACATAGACTACATTTAGTCATCCTCTTGATCTTTCCAATGTCTGCAACATCTTGAGTAATATGCCCCTTTTCATTCCTGATAGTTGTGCCCTCTCTTTCTCTCACCAGACATTTGACACCCTACTTAGTGTTCTCAGAGAACCAACTATTGGCTTTATTGTTCCTCTCTGCTATGTATTTTTTCTATTTCATGTATTTTTGTTCTTATTTATAATACCTTTTTTACTACTTTCTTTCTATTTTACTGTTTTTTTCTCATACCCTGAGATGGACGACTGGCTTGTTAATTGTTAGCCTTTTACATTTTTTAATATAACATTTAAGGCTATAATTCGACCTTCTAAGTACTTTTTAGCTGTATCTTACATGTTTTTGATAGGTAGGGTTTCTTTTTTAATCATTCAATTGAAAGAAGTTTTTAAAATTTCCATTATGAGTAATTTTCCAAATATTGTGTCTGTTCCGTTTACCTTTTTATTATTGATGTAGTTTGATCACATTATGGTCAGAAAACCTATTCTGCGTTAACTTGGTCCTTTAATAAAATTTATTGAGGCTTGCTTAAATGATCTGTATGAGTCCTTTTTGAAATGTTCTGTGTGGACTTCAGAGTATTTATTTTGCAGTTGTTGAATGTAATACATATATAAAATCTCAATTAGGTCAACTTTATTAAGCATCATTGTTTGAATTATCTATCAGTGATTTTTTTTGGTCTTCTTATTCTATTATTAACAGATGTACTTTTTTTAACAGATGTATTTTTAAACTTTCCATATAATTGTGGATTTGTCTATTTCTCCTTGTAGTTCTGGTATTCTCTTACATAGTTTGAGGCTATGTTTTTAGGTGCATATAAATTTTATATTTCCCTGGTAAATTGAAATTGTTTTTTTAAAAATTTAGTTTTTATTATTTATGTTTGGCTGCATTGGGTCTTTGTTGCTGTCTCTAGTTGTGGTGAGCAGGGGCTACTTTTTGTTGTGGTGCACGGGCTTCTCATTGCAGTGGCTTCTCTTGTTGTGGAGCACAGGCTCTAGGTGCACGGGCTTCAGTTGTTGTGGCATGAGGGCTCAGTAGTTGTGGCTTGCAGGCTCTAGAGCACAGGCTCAGTAGTTGTGGCACACGGCTTAGTTGCTCCATGGCATGTGGACCTTCCCGAACCAGGGCTCGAACCTGTGTCCTCTGAATTGGCAAGCAGATTCTTAACCACTGCACCACCAGGGAAGTCCCTATAGTGTTTTTATCCAGTCTGAAAACGTTTGTCTTTTAACTTATGCATTAACCTATTGATATTTTATTTAATTAATATTAATAACTAATATATTTTAAATCCATCACCACATGTGATATTGTTTATTTTTGCCACTTCATTTTTCACTCTCTACTGAGTTATAGGGTGTATTCTCTGTGTCTGTTCTTTTAGAGGTTAGATAAAATTTATATATATACATAATCTATCAAGTCAAAAGTTAGCCAATAATGTTATTTTTGTGCTTGATACTACAAAGGCTTTAAACACTAACTTCATGTACTTTCTTCCTAACTTCCATGCTTTTATTTTTTGTGTATTTAACTTATTTTTGGATCTGATAAGACATTATTAGTGTTGTGTAATGAACAACAATGCATTGATTAGATTTAATTTTTATTTATTTATTGACCACTTTCTAGGATCTTCATGTTTTCTTGCATCTCAGAGCTTCCCTCTGAGATCACATTCTTTCTTCCAGAATGACATCCTTCAGGATTCCCTTTTTCAAGGGTCTGGATAGTAGCAAATTCTCTGTGCTTCTATTTTTTTTAATGTCTATATTGTGCACTCAGTGTTGAAAGATATT
Organism: Phocoena sinus; assembly: GCF_008692025.1. Classification (NCBI taxonomy): domain Eukaryota; kingdom Metazoa; phylum Chordata; class Mammalia; order Artiodactyla; family Phocoenidae; genus Phocoena; species Phocoena sinus. Next base: position 56,260,904 of record NC_045763.1, on the reverse strand, counting down.
TTCACTAGGAATAGAATAATAGGTGAACAATTATTTTCTTTCACCTCATGAGGGATATCATTGTACTGTCGTCTGGTCTACCTTGCTGTAGAAGTCAGTTGTCAGTCTAACTTGTTCCTTTGATAATGATCTTCACCCCACAGCCTACCCCAATATCTTTTTTTTTTGGTGTTCATTAGTTTTATGGTGAATCTAGGGTGAAGTTCACTCATTAGTTAGTTCTTCCCTCCCTCTCTCCCTCCTTTCTTGGTTTCTTTTTTCCTATTTAGAATTTGTTAGACTTTTTGAGTGTGTGGATTGGTACTATTCATTGGTTCTGCAAAAGTAGAGACCATTATTTCTTCAGATATTACCTCTGTCATATCACGTCTCTCCTCTCTTTCTAGAACTCTAACTAAATGTAGAGTTTAGTTACATTTGAGACTTCTCACTCTCTCTTCCATAATCTTAATCTCTCTCATATAGTCATTTCTCTGAATCTCTGTGCTGTATTCTGCAAAATCTTATGACATAAACTTCCTGTTCTCTAATTCTCTTTTCATTTATGTCTAATATGCTGTTAAACCACTGGTTTTTGTTTTGTTTTTAATATCAGTAATTGTGATTTTCATTTCTAGAAGTTTTAGTTGGTTCTTCTTAAAAACTTCTTGGTCACTTTTTATAATTTCCAGTATCCTGAGAATATTTTCAAGCTTCTTTGTGCCTCATTGTTTTTTACTGTGTGCTGCTTATTGACCTTGAAAAATTATTTATGTAAATATTCTGAGGCACAGGACAAAGATGACTTTTCAAAATGGATTTGTATTTGTCACTTTCAGTCTCTAAGGGCTTTGCCAGTATGGTACCAATTTAAATTAAGTTTATGGCTTGAATCATTTTGGACCACCAAGTGTTTGTAGCTGCATAACACCAGCAAGTGATTACAAATTTTCAAGGATGAAATTGTTTCCCTATTGAATTGTTCAGTAGTCTCCTGCAGGTGGAGATTTGGAGAAAATGTAGCTTTTGAATTCCCAATATCTACTGGTGGATTTCCTTTTGTACTTTACTCTTTAAGAAGACAGAGGCTCAAATTAGCTGGATTAACAAATGCCCTCAGGGCAAAAGTGTCTTCAGTACTCAGTAAATCTTAGATTTTATCCATCTCATTAGTGCTTTGATACTTTTAATATAGTTTTATTTTTTAATACCTTTAATGTTTGATACTTTTAATATTCAATCTAGCATTCTTAATTGTCAGTTTCTGCAGTCGAGTGGCTGGGGTGAGCTACTCGTGGACGCGCTCCTCAACTGGTGTCCACTGAGGTCTCACAGGTGCTCTCTCTGGTTTTCTGCTCTTCTATGTTGCTCGTGTATAGCTGGTGTATTTCATGGATGGTCATGTTTCTCCACTTGTTCAGGACTTGGTGGTATGCCTCAGCTGACTCAGGCCCACCATCAATCTCATCAGCACTACAGATTTCTTTGAATCTGCACCACACTCTCTGTTCAGTGTCCTCACCTCCACTTCTGCTGTGGGGCTACTTTGTCCTCCTTATGGCAGAACTACTATCTCTTAACTGAGCCATGGTCTTTGTCCTCTACAAGAGATGTGGGAGGATCTGTGTCCCTTCTTCACCACACAGGGGCTAATGGAAGGTCAGATTGGGCCCTCTTTTGCTTTCTCTTCTACTCTGTTCTCTTTCCTCCTCTCTGCCCATCCCACTGTGCTGCTGGCTCACCTTAAACACTGATTTCCTTCTGGTATCCCAAATGGGAAGTAGAGGAGAATCCCTCTGGCTTTAGCCTTCCCTTTAACCCTTCTAACACACCTTTCCTCTCTGAGACTTATTCCTGGGATCAAGAAAACTTCTCACTGGCTGGCTTTCCAAAATCCAACTCCAACTTCTCCCCACAATCCACTGGAACAGGTAGAAGGCTTGAACATTCCACTTCTTCAACGTCGTCTCTTTGCTGTATCCTGGGACAGGAATTCAATGGCCCGGTCATCATATGTGGACAAAGTTGTTTCCCTATACTATAAGAGAAACTCCATGATCTAGGCTATCATGTTTAACCCTTGATATGTCAATGGTGGTAAAAGGAATGTGGAGAATACCTTCTCTCTTGCCTCTTTTTTTTTTTTTTGGTGTTCTAAATAACTATTTTGATCAAAAATCTTATTTTTTATGTCAAAAGATAATTTTTAACCCTTTAAAAAATTAATTCCTGCTTTAACAGTCTTAACCCCACCCTCCACATACCACCCTTAGGCACATGGAGGCTTGAGGCCAACCAAAGAAGAGATCATATTCATGAAAACGCGAAAGAGAAAAGCATATTAATATGTTCCATAAATATCCAAGTTACATATATATATGTATATTGTTTTATAATCAAAAGCATTTGTGTTAATTATCTATTGCTGTGTAATAAATTATACCAATCTTTAGTGGCTTAAACAATGAATAGTTAATATTTCACAGTTTCTATAGATCATGAATTTTGGAAGCAGCTTAGCTTGGTGATTCTGGCTCAGGGCCTCTCAGGAGGTTACAGACCAGACGAGAGCTGCAGTCATCTGAAGCCTTGACTGAGGAGGAGGTCAACGTCCAAGTTCACTTACATAGCTACTAGCAGGAGGCTACTGCTGCTTGCTGGCTGTTGGCTAGAGGCCTCTGTTTCTCACCACATGGGTCTTTCCTCATGACATGGCAACTGGCTTCCCTCAGAGCAAGTAATCAGAGAGAGAGAGCAGGAAGTCATCATGCCTGTTATGTCTTAGTCTCTGGTCACCACTGCCATTGCTTTATTCTAGTCATTGGAAATGAGTGACTAAGTCCAGCTCATACCCAAGGAAAGGGGAATTAGGCTCCACCTCTTAAAGGTAGTGACAAAGAATGTGTGGATGTTGTAAACCACCGAAACATTAAAATCATTTATTTCCCACTTCCTATGTGCAGAGTGTAAAAATCAACAACAAAACAGAGATATTTTTCTTACATAATGGAGCTGAAAGTCTAGTGGATATGTGAACCTGAAAACGAGCAATTACTGTACACTGAGCTGTGAGTCCTAGTTTTCTCCCATGTGACATGGGGGACAATAGGTGCTTGGGGGCGCATGAGTCAATACATGTGAAAATGCTTTTGTGTAAGTATAGTTTAGCAAAGTGATCAAGAGCTGAGATTCAAGAGCCAGAAGGTCTACATTCAAATCCCAGCTCTGCCACTTACTGGCCAGTTGACCATGGGCCACTAACTCATCTTCTCTGTGCCTCAGTTTCCTCATCAGTAAGGTGGGAGAGTAACAGTACTCAATTCATAAGATCCTTGTGAGCATTAAATAAGTTAACGTTTGGAAAAGTCTTAAAAGGTGCCTGGAACATAGCAAGATTTAGTTACCACGGTTGTAAACTGCAGGCTGCTTCAGAAATGAAGGGAATTATTATTCTAATTTCTGAGATAGGTATATATCCTTATGCCTATCTAACTGAAAGTGAAATTAACTTTTTAAAAAAGATTTAATTTGTAATGATATATTTCTACTTTGTTTCTTTTTAAGCATACAATATGTAGTAAAATGTGAATGTCACTCTTCACCTCCACCCTTACCCGCTCATCAGTCCCACTTCCTTCCCTAGAGGAAACCACTTTAACAGTTTCATGAACGTTCTTTCAGAATTTTCTATTTAAAAGCTATGTATTTTAAAAATAGTTTAATATAAATGGAATCATACATATCTGGTACTTTACTTGCTTTTTTCTGTTAATAATTTTACTGTTAATAATTTAATAGATCTTTTTATGTTTGTGACTATAGTTTTATATCATTCTTTTTAATGACTATGTTAAATTTTATAGGATAGATATACCATCAATTCTCTAACCATTCTTCTGTTAATGGACATCCATGTTGTTTCCAACTTTTTACTATTATAAACAGTTGTATAATAAGTATAAACTTTTAAACAGACTTCCTAACCTTCAAAGACTTCATGAATATAAACATTTTTGATTAAGAACTGTTACACTCATTGAACCTGTACAGCTGTGGGTGACCATTGGGTGATCTGTCCATCCCATAGGGGTGGCTTCCTGGTTTCCTTCCCTGATCACAATTCTTTGGACTGGGAGTTGGCACCAGCCCCAAGTTGTACGAATCATAGTCTCTCCTGTGGGAACTTGGAATTGGGGCCAAAAGTGAGGGTGACTCTCTCCAGGCAGCCAGACTTGGGTCACTATGGAGCTATGGGATGGTTATCTGATCCATGAGGGCCAGAAGTGCAGCCACAGTTGGCTGGCAGAGACAAAAGAATGAGACAGACCTACAGAGAGGAGATGAGAGACAGAGTCTGGGTATTTTCCCAAGATGGTACCTGGATCGTCCTTTCAGGGACCAAGTTACATTCCTGCCTTGGATTCTGCTAGATACTGGGCTTGCAAGAGCTGGTTTTTCCCTATTTATATTCATAAACATGGGTCCCATTGTATCTTCCTTCAAGATTGAGCCCCAGTTACTCTGATATCAGAGGAATTCCTTGACCACCTTAGCTCTAGCCTGAACCTGTAGGCATTGGCCGTTAGGTCCACTCACTTGGAACTTACACCAGTTATTTTGGCCAATTTGTTTCAAAATCATGAGTATCTAACATTACTGTGCAAAGAAGAATTCTAGGTAAGGACGATAAAAGTCAATATCTTTCCTTTTTTAAACTTTTAATCATCTTGGATGCATCTTTTTAAGGCAGATGACAAAAATTACCTAGCTTATTAAATTGAGTGCATTACTATTTCATCATTTCTGGATGATTCAATGTAAAGATTATAAAGATCAAACATTTTATACACAGGCATAGTTCAGTAAGTCTACATGTTCAACTGACATAATGAGCACCTGCTACTAAAACAGAATAAAAGAAGCCCCCTCTTTGAAAAGGAAAATATGATATCAGATATGAGTCTCTCTTTCAAAATGGAAACTGTTTTAATTAAAGAAAAGCTATAAAGCAAACCACCTAGACCTAAAGATATTTTCAAATTCAGATGCTATACTGTAAAATATTCCAGTCTGTCTGAAATATTTCAGACAGATATATCTGTTTATGTATCTCTCTTGCTAGAAAGCCCATACTCATTGTTTACCTCTGTGTTAGTATGCATATCAAGGTTGGTGAAATATTTAGTTGTGGGGTGTCCTAAAATGAGTATAGCTGGTGTCCAATCAAGAGAGTTTGTAAATAATATTTACTGTTAAACTTATGATGATCTTATTTTGTTTGTTTTGGTTTAGAGCTAAGCCCCTTGTTTCCACCTACAGAATTTCCAGTGTGATTTTTAAAATTTGTTTTATTTTTAATTGAGTATTTTTTTAAAAATTAATCATACTCATATGAGAATGTATAAGACGTAAATGTACATTCTGAAGAATAAAATAAAGTGAGCATTCTGTCTAACCTTCCCCAGGTTAAGAAAAGAGCTTTGAGAGACTTCCCTGGTGGCGAAGTGGTTAAGCATCTGGCTTCCAGTGCAGGGTACGCAGGTTCAATCCCTGGTCAGGGAACTAGATCCCACATGCATGATGCAACTAAAAGTTTGTATGGCACAACTAAGGAGCCCACTGGCCGCAACCAAGGAGCACATGTGCCGCAACTAAAGAAGCCGGTGAGCCGCAACTAAGGAGCCCGCCTGCCGCAACAAAGACCCAGCACAACCAAGATAAATAAATTAATTAAATTAAAAAAGGAAAAGAGCTTTGACCTTGTGGAAGAAAACTCCCCTTATAGGCCTCTTCAATTGCTTCTCCCTCCCTACATCACTGGGGTAATACCAAAGTCCTGATTTTTAGGATAATCATTCCCTTGGTTTTCTTTAGTTTCCTTTGTGCATCCCTAAATAAAGTAGTATTTAGTTTTATCTGTTTTGAGCTTAGTATAAATAAAATCATATTGTATGTTTTCTTCTGGGGCTTGCACATTGTGTTTGTGTTATCAGTGTCGATGTGCGTAGCTGTTAGCTCATTGTTTTCATCGCTGTATGGTAGTTCCTTTTATAAATATACAATAATAATTATATATTCTACCCTAGTGGATATTTAGATTGCTTCCAGTTTTTTATCATTATGAACAATGCTGCTATAAACACGCATGCACATGTTTCCTAGTGCCGGAGTTTCTAGACTAGGGTAAATAACTGGGAGCAGAATTGTAGCATCATAGGATTGTACATATTCAGTCTTATGAGGTAATGCAAAACTCTTTTTCAAAGTGCTTGTACAAATTTATGCTCTTATCTGCAGTGAATAAGAGTTCCCATTGTTCCACAGCATCTCATTTGGAATGGTCAAACTTATTTTTTATCAGTCTGGTGGGTATGTAAAAATATTTCAATGTGGTTTTGTTTTTTTTTAATTTATTTATTTTATGTATTTTTTTTGGCTGCGTTCAGTCTTCGTTGCTGTGCGTGGGCTTTCTGTAGTTGCAGAGAGCCGGGGCTACTCTTCGTTGCTGTGCGTGGGCTTCTCATTGCGGTGGCTTCTCTTGTTGCGGATCACAGGCTCTGGAGCACAGGCTCTAGATCACAGGCTCAGTAGTTGTGGCACACAGGTTTAATTGCTCTGTGGCATGTGGGATCTTCCCAGACCAGGGCTTGGACCCGTGTCCCCTGCATTGGCAAACAGATTCTTAACCACTGCACCACCAGGGAAGTCCCTTCAATGTGGTTTTACTTTGCATTTTCCTCCTTACTTATCAGGTTGCACATCTTTTCATGTGTTTAGTGGCTATTTGAGTTTCCCCTTTCATGAAGTATCTGTTTGATAGTCTTTTGCCCATTCTTCTATTTTGTGTTTGTCTGTTTGTTACTAATTCATAAGTATACTTCGTATATTTTTTATGTTCTTCTTTTTGTTCCTTTTTTTAATTGAAGTATAGTTGATTTACAATGTTGGGTTAATTTCTGCTGTACAGCAAAGTGATTCAGTTATGCATATATACATTCTTTTTCATAGCCTTTTCCATTATGGTTTACCACACGATATTGAATATAGTTCCCTGTGCTATACAGTAGGACCTTACTGTTTATTCATTCTGTATGTAATAGGTTGCATCTGCTCGCCCCAAACCCCTACTCCATCCCTCCCGCAACCCCTCCTCCTTGGGAGCCACAAGTCTGTTCTCTATGTCTGTGAGTCTGTTTCTGTTTCATAGATAAGTTCATTTGTGTCATATTTTAGATTCCACATATGTGATATCATATGGCATTTGTCTTTCTCTTTCTGACTTACTTTGCTTAGTATGATGTTATCTAGTTGCATCCATGTTGCTGCAAATGGCATTATTTCAACCCTTTTAATGGCTGAGTAATATTCCATTGTATATGTGTACCACATCTTCTTTATCCATTCATCTGTCGATGGACATTTAGGTTGTTTCCATGTCTTGGCTATTGTAAATAGTGCTGCTAGGAATATAGGGATGCATGTATCCTTTTGAATTATAGTTTTGTCCAGATATATGCCCAGGAGTGGGATGGCTGGATCATATGGCATCTCCATTTTTAGTTTTTTTGAGGAACCTCCATACTGTTTTCCATAGTGGCTACACTAACTTACATTCCCACCAACAGTGTAGCAGGGTTCCCTTTTCTCCACACCCTCTCCAGCATTTGTTATTTGTAGACGTTTTAATAATGGCCATTCTGACTGGTGTGAGGTGGTACCTCATTGTAGTTTTGATTTTTATGCCACTCTTTTATCACTTAAATGTGTTGCAAATGTTTCTTCTGCCAGTTGATGGTAGGTATTTTATGAAGTCTTTTGATGGATAAGTGTTCTCAATTTTAATACAGTCCAATTTACCAATCTTTTCTCTTATGGTTTATGTGTTATGTCTTAAGAAAACTTTCCCTACCATAGGGTCATGAATATTTTCTCCTATATATATATTTTTAATGTTTATAGTTTTGCCTTTTACAGTAGATGTTTAATTCACCTAGAAATTATTATTTTGTATGGTATGAAGTAAGTGTCCAATTTCATTTTTGTAATGAATACCGAAACATTCCAGCACCATTTACTGAAAGGTCTGTCATTTCTCCTTTATTCTGTAGTGCCTCTTTGTCCATATTAATTTAGATCTGGGCTCTCTCTACAAATTCATTGATGTATTCTTCTATCCTTGGACCAACGTCTTACTATCTTAATTATTATGACTTTATAAATTTTAATATCTGGTAGCAAGTCCTCTATCTTATTCTTCTTCATCAAGAGTGTCTTGGCTATTTTTGGCCTTTTGCACTTACATATAAATTTTAGAATCAAGTTGTCAAGTTTCACCGAAAAATTGTCTATTGGGATTTTGATTGGAATTGCAATTGAATCTATAGATCAATTTGGGAGAATTCACATCCTTAAATGTTAAGTCTTCCAATCCATGAACATAGTATATCTCCATTTACTTACGTTCTCTTTAACAACATTCAATAAAGTTTTATAATTTTCTTGCATATATTTTGTTAGATTTATTCCTGGATTTTTAAAATAAATTTGGATGCTACCACAAATGTCATAGGTATTATCTTCTTAATTTTCATTTATGAGCTGGTATTTAGAAATCAATGATTTTATAATTGTATTATTTTCTAAGGCTCCTGTAAAAAATTGCCACAAACTTAGTGGCATAAAACAACAGAAGTTTAATATCTTGCATTTCTGTAGTTTAGAGGACAGAAATGGGTCTCACTGGGCTAAAATCAAGGTGTTAGAAAGACTGTGTTCATTTCTGGAGGCTCTAGGGGAGAATCTATTCCTTGCCCTTTATGGTTTTTGTTTTTTTTTTTTTTTTTTTTTTTTGCTGTGTTGGGTCTTCGTTGCTGCTCACAGGCATTCTCTAGCTGCAGAGAGTGGGGGCTACCCTTGGTTGCGGCGTGCTGGCTTCTTATTGCGGTGGCTTCTCTTGTTGCGGAGCACCAGCTCTAGGCACGTGAGCTTCAGTAGTTGTGGTCCGTGGGCTCAGTAGTTGTGGCTCGTGGGCTCTAGAGCGCAGGCTCAGTAGTTGTGGTGCATGGGCCCAGTCACCCTCCGCCATGTGGGATCTTCTGGGATCAGGGATCGAACTCGGGTTCTTCAAACAGGCAGGCAGGTTCTTAGCTACTGTGTCACCAGGGAAGTCCCCCTTTCCAGTTTTTAGAGCCACTTACATGCCTTAGCTTGTGGCCCCCTTTTTGCATCTTCAAAGCCAGCAACAGCAGGTCAAGTTCTTCTTCTTTTTTTTTAATTAATTAATTAACTTATTTATTTTTGTCTGTGTTGGGTCTTCGTTGCTGCGCGAGGACTTTCTCTAGTTGCGGCGAGCGGGGGCTACTCTTCGTTGCAGTGCATGGGCTTCTCATTGCAGTGGCTTCTCTTATTGCAGAGCATGGGCTCTAGGCATGCAGGCTTCAGTAGTTGTGGCACTCGGGCTCAGTAGTTGTGGCTCATGGTCTCTAGAGTGCAGGCTCAGTAGTTGTGGCGCACGGGCTTAGTTGCTGTGTGGCATGTGGGATCATCCCGGACCAGGGCATGAACCCGTGTCCCTTGCATTGGCAGGCAGATTCCCAACCACTGTGCCACCAGGGAAGTAATGTACTCCTTATAGTACATTACCTTGCCTTTTCTGTACTTTTAAGTACACTTGTGATTACATTCAAATAATCCAGGATGATCTGCCCATCTCAAATCCCTAAATTAATCATATCTGCAAAGTCACTTTTGCCATGTAAGGCAATATATTCACAAATTTCAGGGATTAATATCTAGACATCTTTGCGGGGGTAGGGGGCATCATTCTGTCTACTATGGTATTATTGATTTTGTATCTTGCAATCTTACTAACATCTCTTATGAATTCTTGTAATTTATCTACAGGTTCTTTTAGATTTTGTACATATACAATCAAATCATTTGCAAATAATGACACTTTTGTCCTTTCCAATTAGTGTGTGTGTGTGTATCTTTTCCCCCTACCTTTAAGGCCAAGGTACAACAAAAAGAATGGCTGGAAAAATAAAAAAACAGCTAGGACCTCCAATATAATGTTCAATAGGATGGGTTATATCAGGCAATCCTATATGGTTTCTGCTCTCAGATAGAATACGTTCAGCATTTCACCATTACGCATAATATTTGCTGTAGACTTTTTTCTTCTGAAATTGAGATTATCATATGATTTTCTCCTTTAATGTGTCCATATCATTAATTACGTTAATGATTTTCTAATGTTCAGTCAACCTCCACTTCTGAGAAAAACCAAACTTAGTCATGCATTTTAGTAGTTATGCTAATGAGGGATATGGGCCTTTTATTTTCCTTTTTTTGTATGCATTGTCCTTACTAGGTTATAATACCTAGGTTATAACAGCCTCATAAAATTAGTCACAGAGGGTACCTGCTTTTTCTGTTCTCTCAAATAGTTTGTGTAAGATTAGAACTATTTGTCACTGCAGTGGTTTTAATAAGATTGCTGACATTTTCTAAACCTAAAATGCATTTTATTTATTTATTTTTTTTCGGTACGCGGACCTCTCACTGTTGTGGCCTCTCCCGTTGCGGAGCACAGGCTCCGGACGCGCAGGCTCAGCGGCCATGGCTCACGGGCCCAGCCATGCCGCGGCATGTGGGATCCTTCCAGACCGGGGCACGAATCCGTGTCCCCTGCATCCGCAGTCAGACTCTCAACCACTGCGCCACCAGGGAAGCCCTAAAATGCATTTTGAAGTTTGTACATTCTTCTGAAGTTCTGTGTCAAGTGCATTATCATCTTATTTAATGCATTTAATTATTCCGTCCAGGGGGATTGGAAGCATTTATCTCTTTTTTTTTCTTTTTTCTGATAGGGAAAATGAAGCTAAACAACTTACATATAAATCTAAAGATTATATAGCCACTAAATGGCAGACCAGAACTTTCATCAAGACTTCCTGACTTCATATCCATTGTACAGCACCACATTTTCATTGATATTCTCAAGAAGTACTGATAGTTGGCTGTGGTGGTTTTAAATTCTTTTGAAAAAATTTATGTTGTTTCTCTCTCTTCCTTTGATGTTATTTCTTGCCATCACTTTTTTCCTTTCTTTCTCTTTGCCCCACTATTTATGTTATTTCTAGTATGTTTTGCTCTCAGAGACAAAAGTAGATTATTATTTTGTAACAGTAAATATGCTCTGAGTGTCTGAGGGACATTCCTAGAAGTAACCAGCATGAGTTTTGTAACATCCATTTTCCGATGCTAAGAAGCTTTTATCATTTTGTGTTACAAAAATTTCAGGTTACTAGACTGTTAATTATCTTTCTATTTATATTTCCTACACTTCACTACTCAAAGTGTGGTCTGTGAACCAGCAGAATTGGCATCTCCTTGGGGCATATCAGTGGCAAAACAATCTCAGGCCCCATTCCAGAACCAGTGAATCAGAATCTGCATTTTGGCAAGACCCCTGTGTGATTCCTATGAACATTAAAGTTTGAGAAGCATTGGCCTAGCTCACCAATTAGATTATAAAACATCTTTGAGGGCTTCCCTGGTGGCGCAGTGGTTGAGAGTCCGCCTGCCGATGCAGGGGACGCGGGTTCATGCCCCGGTCCGGGAAGATCCCACGTGCCGCGGAGCGGCTGGGCCCGTGAGCCATGGCCGCTGAGCCTGCGCGTCCGGAGCCTGTGCTCCGCAACGGGAGAGGCCACAACAGTGAGAGGCCCGCGTACCGCAAGAAAAAAAAAAAAAAATCTTTGAGAGCTTCTTATACCTTTTCATATCCGCAGTTTTAAGCACCATGCCTTACACATGGTATGAACCACACACTTATGAAATGAAGGCTATGGTGATGATTTTCTAAAACACATGGCAAATCAGAATCCTCAGTTCTGTTTTTGACTGTCAGGAACTCCATATATTGCTTAATTTCAGTAGCCTTCAGTTTCTCATCTGTAAAAAGGTGGAATATAATTGCATTTTCTCTAATGACCCAACCAATTCCAAAATGCTGTACCATAACTGATAAATATCATCTTATAGTTAAACTAATTAATGTTGATAACAATTGAAATTGTTCTGAGATATTTTCTTTGCAAAAAAATTCAACACCAGCTGTGTAATGGTATTGAAAGAAATACATAATATATTAAAAACTATCATTTGCATCCAAAGTTGTTATTGGTAAGATCTGACTTGGAAAAGATGTTTTTTTTTGTTTGATCAGATATCTTTTCTCAAGCAGCAAAGCAGGGCAATAATAGGGGCCAACAATTTGTGTTTCTAGAGTTCAGGTTTGATAGTCTGGTAAAATGGCAAATCAGGAATTGCTATATGGGAAAAATATAGGAGATGATTTTTTAAGGTTCAACATTTTTATTACTGAAGAATAGAATGGCTTATTAGAATGTTAGGAGATAATGCTTTGATTTCATGAACATTGTGTAGGATTATCAAACCAGAATTAATATATTTTACCTAGCAGTCTAGAATTTCACATTTTTCTAGCAATTTGTATTTGTTCCTAACTTCAAGATATCAGATGTAGAGAAGGGTAGATAAAAGAGCAAAGTTACAGAAGTTTACCCCATTTCAGGGTGTATCTGGCTGACCTAAAAAATGAGGCATTTCATAGTTTGATCTGCTGTTGTGTCCATCACTGGAAAACCCAGCATTTTCTTGGATAAGAATTTGCACTCAAATTGTATTACCATAAGGAAATCATAATCATCATTGTGGAAACCATTTTTGACAACCCACAAAAGAATCAAGTTTTACTCATGATTGCCACTTATAGTTTTGATTCCTTTGATCTTCACATCTACTTGTTGGGCAATTCTGGTCCCTAAATTAGACATTTGGTATACTTGGTCAGCCTTGAAACTTCAAAGACAACAAGCTGTCCAGCCATCTGCAAGACTGTCATTGAAGTCCCTTGTGTTCTCACAGATTGCAGCTTGTCTACTTTGAAAGATGAGCAACAAATCTATTCCAAGCCTGAGTAAACCAACTGACCAATCTCAGAGCAACAACGATGGTCACTCATGGGTCTAGCACTTCCCATTCGAAACACCAAAACACTGTACTTAGAAAAGTAAGGTTAGTGGAAACCTGGTGTCTTCCACACCATCTTGGAGAAGTACTGTTTATTTATTTATCTGGTTGCGCCTGGTCTTAGTTGTGGCTCGCCGGCTCCTTAGGTGTGGCATGTGAACTCAGTTGCAGCATGCATGTGGGATCTAGTTCCCTGACCAGGGATGGAACCCAGGGCCCCCTGCATTGGGAGCACAGAATCTTAACCACTGTGCCACCAGGGAAGTCCCAGAAGCACTGTTTTGTTTGTTTGTTTGTATGTTTGTTGGCATATTTTGTGTGATTAAGAAGTGCTCTTAGCTTATGGGAATAAGACAAAAATGTCTCTCACATATGCCTTTGGCATTGTCACATTTAACCTTTTGCATGTATGTATTGAATTTGGAGATTGTTGTTTTGTTTCGTTTTGTTTTGTTTTAGATGGCTGGAGTAAGAGGGCCTGGAGTAAGACTTTGCAGATATTACGGCAGAAGGCATTTAATTTTCATAAAGAAGGAAAAATACACCCATCTCATAATTACAAGCATTGGAGTTGAAACATTGAGACAGTTTCTTTTCCTGCTTTCCACCACTAATTGGTAGATGACCTTGGGCAAATCACTTAACCTCTAGATTTCGTCATCTGCAAAATGAAAGCATTGGTTTACAGACAACCATTTAAATCCCTCCTCCAAATATTCATTCATTCTCTAATTTATTCAGGACCTACGATGCGCCACCGGCACTAATTAACACTGTGATTCTTGGAAAGCTCAAGATTGTCTCCAACTCCTTTTCAGCATCACTCCCCGTCCTGCCTTAAAACCAGCTCCTGAATTCTCCCCCAGAGATCGAAACACTTTTCCTGTCTGAAAATATCATGGGGAAGTGTCAATTGCCTTCACCCGGCGTCAACCGAGAGCGCGTGCTCCCGCCGGTTAGTGACTTTTTCTTTCTTTGTAAACGGCAACCTCTGCATTTTAAACGGCAACCCAGTCACCCGAAAAAATGCAATTGAAAGGGCGCCCGGAGGTCAGGGCGGGACACCCAACCGCTCCTTTTTCGGCCGGGGTAACCTGGGAAATATTTTTTGGGCTCTGTCCGAGTCACGCGGCAATTCCACGGCAGGAATTGTGCAATGCGGCGAGTCGGGCGGGCGTCCGGGGGTGGAAACAAGTGGGGAAGGCTTCCGCAGTGCCAACTCCCGCCCCCACTAGGGAACTGCGAGGCACTACGGCGCGGTCAGGCCAGCTGGGCTCCGGGTGGCCCCCAACCCGGGCCAAGAACGCCTCGCTTCGCCGTAGGGGCCGAGGACTGAGAAGCGCGTGGGCGCCGTCCCTCTCTCGCGCTGGGTCAGCCGCCGCCCGCGTCCCGGGACTCTGTGGGGAGCCGGAGCACGAGGTGGAACGGCGCCCCAAGGCGACGCGGGGGGGATGCAGGGGGGGACGCAGCCAAGCCGCATCGATCGCGAATGGGAACTCCGCGCTCGCGCTTTCGGTAAGAGCACCGGGACTTCCAGCGGCGCCTCGCTCCCGCCCTCGCCGGCCCGGCTGCCCTTTCGGATGGTGACGCAGCCGGCGGGGTACGCAGAAGTCTGCGCGGAAACCTGGAACCTCCCCCGGCCGCGGGCGCCGCCTTCCCGCCCCCGCGCAGCCTTAGCCGCGCCGCGCTCCGCTGAGCCCCGCGCCGGTTGTCCCGCAAGGAGCGAGGACTTGAGCCGCGCTGAAAGGGTTAAACCTCTGAGCGGTCCCTGGGTGCAGGCTCGGTGATGAACGTTTGGTCCCACTCATTACTCACGTCACTATCTTTGTGATGTGCATACTGTCGTTAGCTTCACTTAAAGAGGTGGGGAAACAAGCTCAAAAAAATAAAGTTACTTTCTTGAAGTCGAACAAGGCAGAGCTGCGACTCAAATCCAGGGCTGTCTTGACTCAGATATATCCTACTTCTCTTGGATCAGCCGCTTCATGGCTTTCATTCCAGTGAGCCGCGAACAGGTAACAGGTGGGACAGGTAAACAGAACTGGAGCTCCTCTTCCTGGGGTGACGGGAACAGTTTGCTTCTGGTTGGTGCTCACACATTAGCCCAACTGTGCTGTAAAAAGAAAACAAAACAAAAGTTTTCCGTGTATACCATGAAGTTGAAACGGTTGGAAAGCATTTCTCAGCCCTTGTGCCTCTATTTTCAAACTGTACACTGGGATCCGGGACACCTATCATGTGGGATTGCTGGAGGATTAAATAAAACGGTATTTTACACGTTAATTCAGCACATGTTAATTTTTCCTTCCTTTTGCAGCGCTCCCGGGGACATCGGGGCACTCACCCTCCTCAACACTGAAGAGGGGACGCAGTCATTCTAGGTCAACCCCTTCCTTTTCTGACAGATGAGAGATATAATCCACGCAACGGAAGATCACTTAACCCCATCGCCATTTAATTAGTGACAGACACCAAGCTAGGGGGCTCTGTCTCTTGGCCCCTACAAAGGCTCTTTTCATTTCACCCCCCCACCCCCACTTTTCCTCCAAAAGCTTCAGAACGTGACTTCCTTGGTGACCGATGGCAGTGAAGTGGGCGGGAACCTTCCGGAAGGCTAGAGGAGGAAGTCGAGTGATGGGGCTCACAGCCTGCCCGACCCCTGGAGAGGGGGACCCCCCACCCCGCCTGGGCCTCTTTGCTGGCCCGGGGGGCGGGTGGTGGTGCCCCTTTTGGTAACTCGGGGAGTTAGAAGTCCGTGTGTGTGTGTGTGTGTGTGTGTGTATTTCCAGCTGTGGAATGTCCAAGCAAAAGTAGATTAAAGTAAAAAGGAATATGCTAGCTTTAGGATTCTATCCTGGATGGGATAGAGTCCTTCCATGGCAAATCATTTCAATATCAGCACAGAATTTTCAGGGGAGTTTATCTTGAAAAGTGAAACACGCTAATGGAAGTTTTCTAACATCATAAAATCTTGGGAATCGTCCACTCTGTTTGCTTGGGTTTCAAAATCACTACTGACTGGAGCAGCTGCTTTTCCCTTCCAAGGGTCCATTTTCTGAAATAAGCCTAAAATATCTGGACGGCCTTTCCCTTGGGTACCATGGAATGTTGAGAATATGAATGGCCTCTTAGTAGAGTTGGAGCTCCAAAGGGAAGTAGTAGGACCATGAAAGGTCCTTTAAAAACAAAACTCTCCTTTTTAAAAATCATAAAAATAATTAGTACTCATTGTGGAAAAGTTAGATTTTTTTTTTCAGAATCCGAAAGAAGAAAAAGAATTGGAATCCCACGCCCAGAAAACTGTTAACAATTTGATGTATAGCATTATATGTAATCAGACTGAACACACTGCTTTTTTCCTCGAACCACCTCTTTTCCTTGAATAAAATATCATGACATGCCACTAAATATTTTCCATACTTGTTTTAAAATATTTAGTATGCCATTGTACATTCATTTAGCCAAAGCCCAATTGAAGGACTTAAAATTGTGCCCAGGATTTTGCTATTGAAACAGCAATGAAGAATGAGCCTTGTAGCTAAATCTTCAAGTCCATTCTCAATTATTTACAGAGGTAAATTTCCTACAAGTGGTATTTCTGAGACCAGGGATAAAGATTGCCCTACAGAGACCTTTTCAGCTTGACTTTTCCCCCCAGTGTTTTCCTGGACTTTCTATACCATTTGTTCACCAAGAGTTTATTGAGCACCCAGTACATGCCTGGATAAAGAGATGAACCCTCTGAAGCATAAAGTACCATAGATGTTGTCAGAGAAAGCTTTGGGTAGCCAGATGCCCAGTTTGAAGAGGATCATGAAAGACCAGTAGACTTTCTTGAGACCAGCACATTTTAGGTGAGAGGAGGTTAGTGGGGAGCATTGAAAAGGGATGGGAGGCACAATGAGGTCAAGGGGGAATTTCCTGTACAAAAGCATGGTGGCCTAATAGGCTGGTGGTATGTTTTCATATATTTGGGGAAATTGTGAGTTGTCTGGTGTGTGTATATTAAGAGCCGACCTGGGAAGGAGAGCAGGACAGAAGACAAAGAAATAGCCTCTGTGTCATGCTAAAATGTTTGGACCTTATTCTCAAACAGAAAGGGATTTATGGTGCATCTAAGGTCATGATAAAATTGGATTCCACCACTTAACCCATTGATGGGCACTGTCTTCAATGGGTCCCCCAAATCATTCCTGGGGAGGGAAAACAAAAGATAGAAAAATTTGCAAAGGAAATCTCCCAAAAGAATGTTAAAGACTGCAGAGAATCAACCAAACTCATTGGTAGTTACTACTGTATCCATCACACTTAAGGGCGGGCTGTAGTTATAATTAGTAAGTTGGATCATGAGAAAATTTCTCTTCTCTACCTTGAAGAGAGTGGCTTTAATACTGGTGCATGCCCAGACATTACTTCAGTTTCCTATCAGAAAAACAAATCCAAGTCTAAAAACATGCTGCATAGATGGTGGTTTAAGAAAAACTTACTTATAGACAAAAACTCAAGTGCCTGCCGTGACCAGGTAGGTAACTTTCAACAATTCAGGAAAGTTCTCAGCTATTATTTCTCTGAATATTTCCTTTCCCTCATTTTTGCTATCTCCTTAGGGAATCTGGTTACATGTGTATTAGACCTTCTTTTATTTAAGATCCCGCAGCTTGTGGGATCTTAGTTCCCTGACCAGGGATTGAACCGGGGCCCTCGGGCAGTGAAAGCGCAGAGTCGTAACCACTGGACCACCAGGGTAATTCCCCTAGACCTTCTAATTCTATTGCCCAAGTCTGGCACTCTCTCTTTCATATTTTGTATCTGCATTTGGATAATTTTTTAGGATCTGATTTCCAGTTTGCTAATTCTTCAGCTTCGTCAAATCTCCCTTTGAACTTGAGTTTTAAATTTCTGTCATTTTTTCATTCCTAGAAGTTTTATTGGACAATTCTATATAGTTTCTTGCTCATTTCTGTTGGCTTTATTTTCTTGAAACAACGTCAGTCTCTCCCCTGACTTCTATACCTCCATCAGCAGGAAGCAAAAGGGATGCCTGTAGTAACCTGTGCTTCAGATAAGGACATTTCTTCCCTTACCCTCACATAAGCATTGTCAAGAGCAAAGAGAGAGGCCTAGCACTCTATATGCTTTTGTGAAGAGAATTCTCCCTCCACAGCCACCATACTCACAGTGGGGTTCCTTACCACTGCCTGCCCTGAAACCATTATAATCTCATTATGCCTCTGTCACCTGTTAATGTCAGTTGCACAAGAAGCCCAGGACTCTCAAGTCATCCCTCACACCCAGAGCTAATCCCCATGTGGCTCTTAAGGACAGTCTCTACTGTAGTACTCCATATCTCTCCTAGTTTTTTTCTTTTTTCACCACTTGCCATACGACATATTTTATTAAGTTATTTGTTTGTCTTCCTCTCCTAAAATGTTATCTTCTTGAGAGCCAGGGTATTTATTTTGTTGGCTGCTTTGTCCTTAGAGCTTAGAACATTACATGGAAAATAGAAGGTATTCAAAAAATTTTTGTCGAGTGAATTAATATTAAGCCTTCTTATTTTATATTCTGTGTCTTGACATTCTATAGCTGAGGATTTTGCAGGTCTGATTTGTGTTATCTGTTGCTGCTGCCTTTTACTCTCTGTGCCTCATTTACTTGTGTGTTTTATGGATTTTGACTCTGAACTCGTACTCTTTGGATTTTGTCTGTAGGAATTCTTCAAAATATAGATTGAAGTTACATTCATTCAGAGATCATTTGTGTTTATTCTTATAGTTGCCCGGGGTCACTACTTAACCCAGGACCAAATTAGTACCTCTACCTGTTTTTAACTACAAAAGTAGGGTGACCTGGACTACAAAAATATGTGTGGGATTATCAGTTTGTGGATGTAAATTATCAAAAGATACACATGTCAAAATATATGTATGTGTATTTATCTTTTGATAATTTATAACCATATTCTCCTTGGTACTTGGCTGTATATATTTTTCCCACATGCCAAGGTCCAGACAGGCAAGTTTCCTTGTCCCTGTCTGTGCAGCAGGTTTTATTCTGTTTATCCTTATACTGGAAATGTAGCCCCCTTTGGGTTTTCCAGCTTTATTAGATTTCCCCATCTTGGGTGGACTTTAGCTTGAGCTGATTTCTAAAAGTCCAGTCTCCTCAGATCTCTAGATTTCTCAAGAGTAACTTGATTTTTCACATGAAATCAGCAATTTTTAAGTGTTGACAGTCAGTTCAAATTTATATTTTTAAGTGCTGGACAAAACAGTTACCATGGGTCATATGTGAGCTTTGGTCTACCAGTTTACAATCTCTGTTCTCAACAGGTTGACCCATGTGTATTGTATATATATGATGCAGGATGCATTTTGTTGGAATACATCTATTAGATACAATAGCCACAGATTTGGAGAGAAAAGTCCAATTTTAGATTTCTCCTTCTTTTTCTCTATAAATATATTTGCCAGATCATGTGTCTAGATTTTTCTGTTCAGGAAATATGATCATTAAATCTACAATATAAGGAAATATAGGGCATAGTCCCTGCCCTCAAGGTTTTACATTCTATGCAAAGTAGAATGTGCAAGATGGATTGAAGTATCGTGAGTTTTAAAGAAGGAAGACCATCTAGGAAGTCACTACCTCAGTCTGGGCCTGCATTAAAAGAGCCAGAGTGAGGGCGTGACGGCACTAGAAGGAAAGGGGCAGATACCAGATATTTAAAGGAAGAAGTGAAAGGAGTTGATAACTGAATGAATGTGGGCTAAGAATAGGAGAGGAATTATGTTCGTGCTTTTGTGATCAGTAAAATTCTAAAATTTCTTTTGGTTTGCTCATTTCTCATAAACCAGACAATATGAAAGATTTTATAATTTATAAAAGGCTCAACAAATGTAATCAGTTTTTATATAATAAGGAGAAAAGGAAAAATTCAACTATTGGGGGAAATATTTTGGCTGATGTATTTATATATATTATCCCCTTCTAGTACCTTCTCAACATTAAAGGACTGCCTTTCTCCTTTAGTAAACAAAAATAAATGTGCACAGGCACATCAAGATTTCAAAATATCTATAGGCTTCTCAGGTTGGAAAGCTCCATTGAAATAGACTGTCAGTGTTCTCCGAAATCAATGCTGTTAGTTCCACTTATGGCATTTCACTGGCATCTGATTGTTTGAAGGGGCTATAGGGAAACTGAGGATGTTAAGTAAGATGGATTATGGATCACATTCAACTCTCAGTGGGCCTGGCAGGCATAACTCCCATTATTGCTAATGGGAGTTTTGAGTATAAGCTTTTGTGTACCTAAGAGTTTACCATTAAAAATCTGTCCATCTCCTCATCCTTTCAGTAGGTTGCAAATAGCTTTAACTTTAGGTGTAACTGATTAATTGGTTGGGACAATGGCCTGATTGTAAATGATCAATGCCCAGCAGGTTCCCCCAACTTCTGCCCCTTTTTAGTTCCACCCTAGAATAAAGAAAACAATTTAGAAATTACCAAGCACTTTCACATGCATGGTATCACACTTGAGTCTCCGCAATTCTGTACTGAAAGTAGGTTAGTGTCTTAGTTCAGGTGGCTATAACTAAGTACCAAAGACTGAGTGGCTTATAAACAATAGAAATTTATTTCTCACAGTTCTGGAGGTGTCTGAGGTCAAGGTGTCAACATGGTCAGGTTCTGATAAGAACCTTCTTCCTGGTTGCGGACTACCATCTCATTGTCTCCTCCAGTGGTGGAATGAGGACGAGAGAGTTCTTTGGGGTCCCTTTTACAAGGGCACTAAACCCATTCCCAAGGGCTCCACCCTCATGACCTAATTCCCTCCCAAAGGCCCCACCTCCTAATACCATCATATTGAAGGTTAGAATTTCAATGTATGAATTTGGGGGAGACACAAACATTCAGTCCACTGCAGTTGGGCTTAGCTACTATTTCAATTTAGAAACTTGACTATCAGTTTGCCTTGAAGTTTCTTGTTCAACGTCACAAGGCTTGCACACGTGAAAAGAGGATTTGAACCTAAGACTCATGGCACCAAGTCCATTGCTTTTTCCAGGGCTCCAAATTGCTTCTCAGCCATTCAATTTAACAAGTGTTAAATTACATGTGTGGCTTTATCAGGTTCTGAGGGTGGCAAGAGTGCACAATATTGCCACGGCTCCCCAAGGACTTAGAGTTTATTTGATCAAGATCTGTGTACACATAAAATAGCTACAGCATGAATTGTGTTTTCATGAAGTATTTTAGGAATGTAGTGAAAGGAGAAATCATCATGGCTGTTCACTGGGGAAACTTTCATGGAGGAGGCCTGTGGGTGTTCATAACTGCTTGGTAGCAAATTAGGTACCAAATTAGGTAACTCATCAAGAGGATGAATACTCTGTGTCGGGCACTGTGCTGGGTGCCTCTCTTACCTTCTCTTATTTAAACCTACTCTCCACTTTACTCTCCACTTTACACTCTACTCTCCCTCAAAATGCAGGCAGACCTATGGGCTAGAACAGAGAGAGGGGGGATCTATTGTGTACATGGTCTCACTTTATAAAAGAAAGTTCTGACCCTCAAAAAAATGCTTTGAGATAATTATGAAAAGGCCAAGCCATCAATCAAACATTTTGCCAAGTTTAGGAAAACAAGAGAGAATATAAGTACAGAGGACATTAAAGGATCAGCATCTTTTTTTGTTTTGTTTTGATTTTGTTTTTATGAGATTATTTTATAAAACTTCCTATGTACAGCACAGTGACTATAGTGAACAATACTGTATTATATATTTGAAAGTTGCTAAGAGAGTAGATCTTAAAAGTTCTCATCACAAGAAAAAAATTGTAACCATGTGTGGTGATGACTAGATGTATTGAGGATCAGCATCTTTTAAACAGACCCAGTCTTTGTGGCCTAATACTTGGGGGACAGTCAGCTTCAGGAGGTCAAGATGCTTTGTTCCCTGAACGATTGAGGAAGGTGATCCCTAAGGAAGCTCATCTCCCTGGACAAGTTTCTAAAGCTATCAAATATGGTTTACGTGTGTTTTCTAGAACTTTTATTCAATGTACTTTTTGTACATACATTTTTACAATACATACATACTTTTGTATTCATATTATTTAAAACTTTTTTTCCCTAATGCCCTATGTTCCATGGCAACAGTTTTGTCAACACTGTAATGGTTGGCCAGCATTGGTGCTGGTTGGTACACCCTTCTCCACAGCTGTCGCCAAGTGTACAACTTGTTGCCAAGGTTCCAAGTTTACAACACAGAGGAGAAAGGCTTCAAGCAATTGCAAGAGAAGTGGGCAGCATCAAACATTAGGTCACAGGGCTCAAAGGAGGAGGATAAGAAGATGCTGGAAAATTAGGTGGAGAGTTGACAAACAAGACCAGTTCAATTAGGGTATGTTTTTATTGTGGTGAAATTAACATACATAATATGCTATTTTAACCATTTTAAGTGCACAATTTAGTGGCATGAATTATTTACACTGTTGTGCTACCACTACTACTATCTATTTCTAAAACTTTTCCATTACCCCAAACACAAGCTCTGTACCCATCAAGCAAATAACTTCCCATTACTCCTCCCTCCAGCCCCTGAGAAACACTAATCTACTTTCTGTTTCTATGTATTTCCTACAGTATTTGTCCTTTTGTGTCTGGCTTATTTCAGGGTTCATCCATGTTGTAATATGTATCAGAACTTCATTCCTTTTACTGGCTGGATATTATTCTATTGTACGTATATACCACATTTTGTTCATTCTTCTGTTGATGGACACTTGGATTGTTTCCACCTTATTGGCTATTGTAAATAGTGCTGCAGTGAACATTGGCATACAATACCTCTTTGAGTCCCTCTTTTCAATTCTTTTAAGTGTATCCTAGGAGTGGAATTGCTGGTAATTCTGGTTAACTTCTTGAGGAACTGCCAATCTGTTTTCCACAGGGACTGCACCATTTTACATTCCTACCAGCAGTGTATGAGTGTTCCAATTTCTCCACACCCTTGCCAACACTTGTTATTTCTGTTTCTGTTTGTTGTTTGTTTATTTGTTTAATAGTCATCTTCATAGGTATGAAGTCGTTTCTTATTGTGATTCTGTGTTACATTTTCCAATGACGAATGATGTTGAGCATTTTAAAAGTTGGGTTGTTTGTCTTTTATTGAGTTGTAGGAGTTCTTATATATTTTGGATATTAAACCCTTATCAGATGTATGACTCGCAGATATTTTCTCCCATTCTGTAGGTTCTCTTTTCACTTACTTTTTTTTTTTTGTATTAGCAAAGTTTTACTTCTGGAGGGGATATATGTATACGTATAGCTGATTCACTTTGTTTTACAGCAGAAACTAACCCAACATTGTAAAGCAATTATACTTCAATAAAAAAAAAAAAAGATTTGCTTAGGTTAAAAAAAAAAGTTTTACTTCAATTTTTTCCTGCTTATAAATAACTTTGAAAAACTTGATATGCATGAGGCTAGCATAGCTGTTATTTAAAGGCAATGGAGGGGCCACTGAAAATGTCTCTCTGACAAGAGACATTGTTCAACATCTTCCCCACGCTGCAGGTGAAGGCAGGAGGAGTGGGTAGAGCTCTGCCATCAATCCCCTGCCCCAGTACCCCTCCCCATGGTGAATCAGACTCTGCTAAGCTGACAGCTTAGAGCTCCTAAGGTTACCTGAATATTTCGGTGTGTTAGGGGAAAATGCCAGGGTTTCAAGATGGCCCATGTGCCAGCCTGATGGGCCCTCAGCCAACACCTTCTTCCCACTCCAGCCACAAGAAGAGCCAAGCTCCTGGCTGGCTGGGGCCTGCTTGGGCCCTTGGGTGGGAGGTAGCCTTTCACCCCCAGCACCCCTCCTCACTCCCCGCCAGGAATTTTTGGTATCCCCTGTCTCACGTGGTATGAGATGCTGCTGAGACCTAGTCGTGGCTCTGAGGCAGACAGTGAGGGGTGGCAGGCAGAGGTCCAAGGACCGTGGCTGGGGGCAGTTCTGGCACCTGCAGCTCTGGGCTGCCCCTACTTTTATGTTTGTTTCCAGACTGTGGACCCATGCAGGGAGGGTTGGGTGGGGCATGCTGATGGCAGCCTCATCCCTGTAATAGGAGAAGAGGGCAAGAAGGGAGAGACAAAGAGTCCTGAGGACAGGGACAGGGCTGAGTGAGAACCAGACAGGAACTTGCCCTGAAGTTTGCCAGCTGTGGCCCACCTGAAACAGAGCTCTGCTTCCAAGAGGACCCCTCAGGTCAGCCCAGCTGGGTGACCACCCAGGGCATAGGCAGGCCAGACCGAACCTGGGGCCACAGCATTAAATAACATTGGCAGAGGAGGACTAGTTGAGGACAAAGCATGGTGAGTGTTCAGGGTGTGATGCTGCCAGTGCCCAGCCATCAGAAGGGGAAGCAGCGCTCCTTGAAGTGACCCACATGGTCCAGGTTGGGCAGGCAGGCATACTGGCTCGGGGCAGGAGTACCAGAGGCTCCTCCTCCAGGGCGGAATGTGGTCCTGGATCATCTCCTTGTTCACAAAGCCCGAGCTGTAGTTCCAGGCTTCAGGGGCTTTGTCTACAATGTACCAGAGCTTGAAGCAAGTGGAATGTTTGTTTCTGCAGCTCCGGCTGCAGCAAAATGTCCTTCTTGGTCTGATTGGCAAAGAGCAGTTGGCACACGGTGTCATCCAAGTCCCTCATGATGGCACGGATCACCTGTAGCATCCAAGTGATGCTTGTTCCTCCTGTGATCATGTGAACAGAGTTCACTTCTTGATGGGGTTGGATTTCTTGTCTGGACAGATGGCAAGCTTTCCTTGGCTCTGGTAGACTAGCAGCCAGGTTGGGCCCTGGAACTCAATGATGTCTCCATCTTCTTGTTTTCCAGGTATGGGAACATCTTTACTTCCAGTGGGAAACTTGGGTTGGGTGTCTTTGAAGTAAACCTTGATGACCAGGTCCACTAAAGCCCTTTCATCATGGCTGGAGATGGTGTAGGGCTCAATGGTAAGGTTTTGGTGGATTTGAGCTGAAAAGTAGATGTGATGGCCTATGAGGAGGCCCAAGATGTAATGGGGCTGTAAGTAGAACCACTGGGTGTTATGGCTGATGATCTCCTCATCGATAAGCCACAGTGAGAACTTGATGTCCAGGCTTTCAAAGGTAATGGCTGGGGCCCAGTGCTGGATAGCAGGGCTATAGAGGAGCCAAGCTGGGGAGAGCACCGTGTGGCCCAGTGTGCTCAGCTGGGCCCTGTGGTGGTGGCTGCTGCCCCAGCCAAGAAAGTTGGGCTGCCTCTTTTCACTTTCTTATTAATATCTTTTGATGCACAAAAGTTTTCAATTTTGATGAAACCCAGTTTATATATATATATATATATATATATATATATATATATATATATTGGCTGTTTTGGGTCTTTGTTGCTGTCTCTAGTTGTGGCGAGCGGGGGCCACTCTTCATTGTGGTGCGCAGGCTTTTCATTTCAGTGGCTTCTCTTTTTGCAGAGCATGGGCTCTAGGTGCGCGGGCTTCAGTAGTTGCTGCACGTGGGCTCAGTAGTTGTGGCTCACGGGCTCTAGCGCTCAGGCTCAGTAGTTGTGGCGCACGGGCTTAGTTGCTCTGTGGCATATGAGATCTTCCTGGACCAGGGCTCGAACCTGTGTCTGCTGCATTGGCAGGCGGGCTCCTAAGCACTGTGCCACCAGGGAAGTCCTTATCTTTTTTTTTTTTTTTTTTGTAATTGTTCATGCTTTGGTGTCATATCTAAGAATCCATTGCTAAACCAAACGTCACCAAGATTTACCCCTATGCTTTCTTTCAAGAGTTTTATGGTTCCATTTTGAGCTAATATTTGTATATGACATGAGATAAGGCACCAACTTCATTCTTTTGCATGTGGAAATCCAGTTGTTCCAGAACCATTTGTTGAAGAGACTAATATTTCCCCATTGAATGAAAATAGTACTCCTCTGGAAAATCAATTGGCCATAGATGTATGGGTTTAATTTCTGGACTCTCGATTCTGTTTCATTGGTCTATATGTCTATCCTTATGCCAGTGTCACACTGTTTAGATTACTGTAGCTTTGTAGTAAGTTTTGAAATCAGTTGTGAGTCCTCCAACTTTGATCTTCCTTTTTAAGATTATTTTGGCTATTTGGAGCCTCTTGCAATCCCATATGAATTTGAGGATGGGTTTTTTTCATATCTGAAAAAAAGGTTGCTAGAGTATTGATAGAGATTGTGTTGAATCTGTAAATCACTTTGGGTAGTATTGCCATCTTAACAATTTGAAGTCTTCTAATCCATTAACATGGATGTTATTCCATTTAGTTAGGTCTTCCTTAATTTCTTTCACAGATGTTTTAGAGTTTTCAGTGTACAATATTTCACCTCCTTGGTTATATTTATTCTTGGGTATTTTATACATTTTGATGCTATTTGAATACTAGTGGAATCGCTTTCTTTATTTCCTTTTTGAATTGTTCATTGCTGGTGTATTGAAACACAACTGATTTTTGTGTGTTGATTTTGTGACCTGCAACCCTGCTGAATTTTTTTATTAGCTCTAGTAGCTTTCTTGTGGATTCTTTGGAATTGTCTGTATGTAGAATCATGACATCTATGAACAGAGATATTTTACTTCTTTCTCTCCAATTTGTTTCCCATTTATTTATTTTTCTTACCTACTTCCTCTAGCTAGAACTAGTGTTGAATAGCGCTATTCAACTAGTGTTAAATAGCAGTGATGCAAGTAGGCATCCTTGTCTTGTTCCTACTCTTAGGGGGAAAGCTTTCAGTCTTTTACTATTATGACGTTAGCTGTGGGTTTTTCATAAATGACCTTTATCATGTTGGAGAAGTTCCCTTTTATTCCTAGTTTTCTGAATGTTTGTATCATGAAAGGTTGTTGGGTGTTGTCAAATGTGTTTTCTGTGACAACTGAGATGATAATTTTTGTTTACATTTGTTCTATTAATGTGGTTTACTACATTGATTAATTTCCTTATGTTGAACCACTCTTGCATTCCTGAGATAAATCCCACCTGATCATGGTGTATAATCCCTTTAATATGCTGTTGGATTTGGTTTGCTACTATTTTGTTCAGGATTTTTGCATCTAGAAAGGATATTGACCTGTAATTTTCTTTTCTTGTGATGTCTTTATTGCCTTTGGTATCAGTGTAATGCTAGCCTTACAGAATGAGTTGGTAAGTGTTCCCTCCATCATGGTTAACTGCATCAACTTTGGAGGCAGATGGTGTCAGTTTTAATCCTGCTTTTGCCACCAAAAAGTTTGTAATAAGTTTTTCATTATTTAACCTCTCTAAACTTCAGTTTCCCATCTATAAAATAGATGTGTTGGGAGTATTAATTGGGATCATTCATTGTAAAGCCAGTGGTGTGCTGGTAAAGGTTTAAAAATCAGCTCTTAGGGGACTTCCCTGGCAGTCCACTGGTTACGACTCCACGCTCCCAATGCAGGGGGCACAGGTTCCCACATGTTGTTCCCCTGGTCGGGGAACTAAGATCCCACATGTTGTGCGATGCAGCCAAAAAAAAAGAATCAGCTCTTAGAGAAGGTGGGAGTGGGAAACCCTGATTTGTAGTGTTTGCCCATTTCCATGGTGTAAATACTCCTGGCTGATTTAAAGATACCATTGTGAAGTCATCTAAGGTGTAGATGAGAAGAAATGTACACAGTATGCTCTCATGAGCCAGTGGGAGCTGACTCCAGTACATCACTTTTTAAAAAAAGTATGAAGTACAGAATAAATGATCAATCATGAAATATTATCACTTCAGTTGCCTTTAACAAAAAGCATAAAATAAAATGAAAATAGAATGATTCCTGAAAAGTCAAGATATAAATCTCCCTTTCTATTGCCTTATGTTCTAAAATAATTTATATTCTAGGCATTTTGAAACGTTATCTTCAGATGGTCTGTCCTCTGTGGGAATCACACTGCATATCCCCTTACTATCTCTAGATCTTGTGTATCATTGTTTACAGTGAACATAATTACAGGGCAGATGGTCTCTGTCCACAAGTCTGTCTGCCCTGCTGGCAATTCACCGCACCTGGAAAAACTTGTTACTCCTAATTGCTTAACCATGTTAACCTTGAAGGCTGCTGGAAAACTTAGAGGCATCATCCTGCCTTGGCTCCCAGGTAGATAAGGTGTTCTGCCTGATACTGGTCTTGACAGCAGTCACCATGCACTCATGCTTCCCCTAGAAGGCATAGATTGCCCAACCACCTCATCAGGCAAACGATTCTGCCAATGTCATGTCCTCTAGACTTCTGCTCAGACCCAGGCTTAGGAACATTTATGAAGCAAAGACTGTCTTGCCCTGTTCCCTGGGTACCTTGTCCCAATTCTTTTACAAAGCCACTGTTGTCCCATGTTCCTTATCCACCCATCTATCCATCCATCGTCCATCCAACCAAGACTTACAGAGTGCCTAATGGCTGCAAATACAAAGATGGTATATGGTTTCCATTGTCCATAAACTCACAGCCTGGGATGGGGTAGGGTAGAGTGGAGACAGATATGCAAACACACAGAATATATTGTGATACGGGAAAGTACAAAAGTATATGCAAAGTACTCTGGGAAACTAAAGGAGGAATTCTGCTTGCTTCTGGAAGTTAAGGAGGTTTTCGCAGAGTGTGTACAGGTAACCATAGTGTAAAGCAGAGGCTTGGGGCCAGATATGGTAGACTTTGTGTGCCTGACTGTGCCATTGAACCTGATCCTTCAGCAACAGGGAGCCTGTCTTTTCTTTCCTTTTTTTTTAATTGCCCTGCATCTTAGAACTTCAAGGCTATGTTCCCTGTTAATAATAAAAATATAACTAACTTTTTAAGGGCTTATAATGTGCCAGATATTGTACTAAGTGCTTTAAAATCATTATTTAACTTAATCTTCACAACAGCCTTGGAAAATAGAAATTATTATCATCCCCACTTTACAGATGAGAAAAATGAAATTTAAAACTCTAAGTCACATAACTAGGAATGGGTAGAACTAAAACCTAGCTCTAATTCAGTGCTGAGTCTGTGCTCTTAGAAACACAAGCCAGCTGCACTTGGTATAGTTGAGGGCCTGGGAAGAGTGGTCCCATCTCCCCACACCAGCCTCCCAAAACTTCCTCCCGTTTTACAGTGCTCATACGTTAAACCCTCTTACCACCTACTTGGGCCGATAGCAATTATCTGAAAGTACCTTGTTTAGGAGGCAGCGGTAGTTAATGTGGAGAAGGACTTCGAAGGATGTTGACAGCAGTGTGAATTTACTTCCAAGAACTGCGGTTGCTGTCGGCTGACGTTGAGTTAGTGATTAATATGCTCTTGTGTGATTCAGCTAATGCCCCTCCCAAATAATGTGTTAACCCAGTGAAAAAAGCACATGTCCAACTAAGCTGAAAGTCAGACCTCTGTGTCAACTCCCATTTTACATTCTGTAGAAGGAAAAGCAGTCCCACTTAACACTGCTTACCAGGTATTATATATATATATATATATATATATATATATATATATATAATTACATTATTAATTATATATAATTAATTATATAGATATAGAATTTAATTTAATGTTGACATCGACATCAACTCCGTGAGATTGTATGTGTGCAGATAAATAACCTGAAGCTCAGAAAGGTGAAACCACCTGTTCAAGCTCATGGAGTCAACTTCTTTCTACTACTCCAGGACCCTAACTATTGGGGTGGTCTTGTTTAGTTTGTATCATAGTGAATAACCACTCTTCTTTTTAATACAGAAACGTTATTTATTTTTAGAGATGTCTCTAAAGGAGCATTATTATTTTAGGGATGGGGGTAGTGGAAAGCATGGGCACTTTGAAGCTAGGTATTCCTGGGTTAGAATTCTAGTTCCTGCTCTGTAGTGGTGTGACTTTTGGTAAATTCCCTAATCTTACCTCAAAAGATGATTGTGAGAATTGAAGCAGGTGGCTGGTCCCTAGGGGTACTTCAATACACGTTAGTCCTTTTCAGCTGCTGGTTGGTGTAACATGAATGAGCATCTCCAGACAACTCAAGCAAATTGGTTAAATAATCAATATATTCTTAGAGTTTATTTTAATTAAAGAAAAAAAACCTCCTACCAGGTGGCCTTTTGGGGGGAAATTTAGGGACGGTAGTGTCAAACGAGGCAAATCATACAGCTCCTGCAGGTTGAGACTCAACAGACCCACCAGTGAGGCCTATTATACCCATGAGAGTTCTGGGGAGGAACAGGAAAAGCTGCTGTGTTGAAGCTGCAAAAAATCTGGTCCGGGAGACAAAGCACACAGACAGATAGAAAGAGAAATAACGATAGAAGGCAACAGAGGGCAAGAGTCCAAGGAGTGATGCAGGCAATCAATACTGCACGAATTTGGAAGAGAGAGAGAGACCGCTTAGAAGGGGCCAAGTAACCTTTCCTGACCTGTCTCCTGCACTCTGTCCTCCTTCTGTCCCTCCATAGTACTTCAGGTTTCTCTTAGAGTCTCCAGTGCACTTAGCTCTTCGTAACAAGGTGGAGAAACTTTTACTGTCTCTTAATAGCTGGTGCCAGAATTCCTCTTGGGGATGGAAGCATCTAGGTTTGGAAAATTCGGTGTAATGGAATAATAGGCTGGGGAGTGCTGGAGGCACAAAGCTGAGACCCGAGGACCTGGCTGTTGGAGGAGGGGCGACTTACTGTGTTAAGACAGGGAGAATTTGAGATGCGTGGGGACAATCTGGGATGGAGTGAGTGAGGAAAAGAGAGGAGAGAAGGCAGAGGGAAAGGGAAGAGAGCAGCCATCAGCGCAGCAAAGCTGTGATTCCTCCCCACAATTACCTACATCTCCAGCGATTGCTGCTAAA
Source organism: Phocoena sinus (assembly GCF_008692025.1). NCBI lineage: Eukaryota > Metazoa > Chordata > Mammalia > Artiodactyla > Phocoenidae > Phocoena > Phocoena sinus. The sequence goes on along the minus strand of NC_045763.1, from coordinate 56,229,980 downwards.
CCCAGGCAGCTTTGTAGGAGTACCTTTGATGGGAAAACCAGGAAGAGGCCAAGTTTCGTTTCAACACTGCAGAACACATTAGACGTGGGGCGGTGGAAGTTACCCAGCTCTTGAAATGGCTCTATACTTCTACAGGCCAGGTAAAGGCTGGGGGTTCAAACCTAGTTTACCCAGATCTTTGAGAGGCAGACTTCTGATTTATCTCTCCAATTCCTTTCTCTTTTCTTCTTTGACTTTTCCTCCCCTCCAAACTTACAGTACCTGACACATAGTAGGCACTCCATAAATATCTGTTGTGCTGAATCAAATAAGAATATGATACCTGGTTTCTGCTGTCATGGTACCTAAAATTGAGTGAAGACAACACAAACGCATTTCACACATAAAATTAAATCTAATCTTACCAATTCTGAGAAGGCTATAGGTACCCATTAAATAGGCCTAACGTCTCTGTTTTTCAGTATCCTTCAAGGTTTTGCTCACATTTCATCTTCCAGGAAGCCTACCAGGATTTTCAGTGATGTGTCCTATCTCTGAAATCTTATGACATTTCCTACCTGTATCAGCAAATTTGACACTTGATCACTTATTTTTTGACGGATGTCTTTCCTTTTTCACTACATACTACAGTCCCTGAGGGCAGGAAGCATGCCGCCCTTGGACAGAGGCGGCCACGCTCAGTGGCCTGAGCGTGAGTACATATAGTACCTTAATGCACATGGCTGTTCAGTTGATTGTTACTGATCATATGTGTCCTGCATCATATTCTCAGAAACTTGAGAACTTAGTATGTGCTTGGCAAATATTAGTACTGATTAACTATTTGCTGAATTGAGTTGAATTGTTGGGTAGCATAGACCTCTGAGATTGTAAGATTCCTAGATATCATTCTCGTACCAAAGAAACGGAAAATTAGAAATTAGGAAGGAATCAAATCGGATTCTTGTTAAGCTGTAATTTATCTTCCTATTGCTTTTGGGCATATAATTCAGGCTTTCCACTTCAAATGCAAATCTGATTTCTTGGCCAGTAAACTTTGTATGGCTACTGTGAGGGTAAGAAATAAATATGCATAGCATTTTGAGGCTGGTAGGCAGCAGAAGATCATGTGATCTAACCCAGGCGAAATGTGAGTTCAGAGAGGTTAAATAGACTGCCTTATGCTCTGTAGTCTGTTGTAGAGCTTACTTGCTTTCAAGTTTCCTGCTTTCTGTTCCAGTGGTCTTTCCGGGGCACTAAGCTTAGTTGTTAGAATAGCATTTCTTCAAAGTGTATTCATTATTAATGCAGTATACTAAGTCCCTGGGGTAGAATAAGCCTCATTATTATAGCTAGTAAGTCAGTCTAAAGTCAATCTGATATTCCTGGAAAACTGAATAAATTTTGTAGTAAAGTATCCTTGGGCTCACGGCCTTCTGAGGTGGCCATCATCTCATTTGTCCTATATTTTTAAAAATCCATAAATGAGCCCTTCTGTGTTAACATTCATTATAGCTTAGCTTTATTGATTCTGTTATAGTGCTGTTAATTACAGGAACCACAGAAATTTTCAATTAGGTTAAAGTCATAATAAATAAGATTAGTAATACTTATTCTGCTCTGTATATTGAGTGTTTTTATGATAAACTGATGTTTATCTTTTCAGACATTACTACATTAACATCTTATAAAATAATTATATGAGATATTTTAATTTTTTAGGCAAAAACATTTGAGTATCTTCTAATAACTAGTGATGTTAACTATCATTATTAATCCTCATGACAACCCTATGAAGTGGACATTATGGTTATCTTCACTTACAGATGAAGAAATCAAAGCTTATAGAAATTCAGTGTCTTGCCCAAGATCCCACAAGAGGGGAAGCCAAGATTAAATGAGATGATATATATGTACCTAGCACAGTGCTGAGCAGATAGTGTAGTGAATAAATACAAGTGGAAGAGTCAGTGTGAAGTGAAAATAAGTGAAAGCAAAGATGAAGCTGTTGTGAGGATAGTATATGAAGTATGTGCTATAAGTTCCTATATATTATACATATATGACTAATATTTGATGCTGAGCTTCCTAACAATCAAAGGGAGAAACGTAATCAGTTACATAAGGGATAAGTAACCTTGCTTAAGAGAAGTATATACTCAGCCATAAAAAGGAATGAAATTGTGTCATTTGCAGAGATATGGGTGGACCTAGAGACTGTCATACAGAGTGAAGTAAGTCAGAGAAAAACAAATATAGTATATTAACACACATATATGGAATCTAGAAAAATAGCATAGATGATCTTATTTGCAAAGCAGAAATAGAGACACAGACGTAGAGAACAAACATATGGACACCAAGGGGGGAAAAGAGGATGGGATGAATTGGGAGGTTGGGATTGACATACATACACTACTATGTATAAAACAGACAACTAATGAGAACCTACTGTATAGCACAGGGAACTCTACTCCATGCTCTGTGGTGACCTAAATGGGAAGGAAATCCAAAAAAGAGGGGTTATATGTACACGTATGGCTGATTCACTTTGCTGTACAGCAGAAACTGACACAGCAGCGTAAATCAACTATACTCCAATTTAAAAAAAGAGAGAGAAGATAAATATTTCTGGAGCTCAGACCTAAGGGTCCTTTTTCAAGACAGAGGATTTACTTTAGCAGGGACCTTAGAGGTTGAGACAAAGTCACTATGGGATGCTGTTAGGAGCCTGGAGAAAGTGATGGCCAAGCCTGAGTGAAGTGGAGAAGCCTGAGTTGCCCTGGCAGGAGGCAGAGGAAGGATTAAGAAGTTGGAGGGGCGTACTAGAAGGGAAATGTTATGGAAGACCCACCAGAGCATTATGTTCCATGGGAGGCCTGAAGGATACAACATTCACCTAAACCATTAAGAATGGCTGAGTAATATTTCATTGTATATGTATACCACATCTTCTTTATCCATTCATCTGCTGATGGACACTGTCGTATTTGTTTCTTGATGGAATTATACTAATACATGCTCCTCAGCTAGTAACTAGCTAATTACGTGCCATCCATGCATTGTAATGTGGTTGGAATAGTGAGTTTGTATACACCTTCTTACCTAACCTTCATAATCATTTATGGAGGTAAATGGGCTGGGTAATATTATTCCAATTTTACATGTGAGGAAACTGAGGATTATTTTAGGAACTTGCCTGGGGTACACAGCTAGGAAGTGGCAGAGCTGAGGTGAAGTTCAAACTTAGGTTCACATTTACTCCAAAGTCAAATTTACGACTAGGCCATGGGACAGTTGGGCTGAGGGCAGAGTTATCATCTTATGAGAGTTGAAGTATCTGAGGAAGAAGGATCTCATGTCTTACAGGAGTGGGCTGAGACAGTTCAAATCAGATCAAGGTTTATCTCAAGTAATAATTTGAGGGCAGAATCAATACCGTATCAAATGTGTGATGCCTCGAGACATCAAAGTTCTATTCTAGACAGTATCCCCTCAGTAATTTTAGTCTGAAAAGGTGTTTTAAAGTGTGCATTCAGGGACTTCCCTGGTGGTCCAGTGGTTAAGACTCTGCGCCCCTGATGCAGGGGGCCAGGGTTCGATCCCTGGTCAGGGAACTAGATCCCAATGCCACAACTAAAAAGATCCCACATCCTGCAACTAAGACCCGGGACAGCCAAATAAATAAATAAAGTGCACATTCATAAGCATAAATATGATTCATTTGCTTTCATCTTTTTTTCTTTCGTTGAATTATACTCTTAGTAAATATCTATTTATCTTCTACTACATGTCATGCATGGTTCCTTCTAAGTAAAAAATTATATAGTTTCCTTCCTATTACATTTAATCAGACTCTTTTTCTTCCTTTCAGTCTATCCTTATGAGTAAGTATTTTCAGTGGTCTGCTGTATTCATGGTACTAAGCAGTGGAAAAGGATCTCTTAAAGTGTAATCATTTCACCATCATAGACGGAGCCTAACTCAGTGCATCAGAGGTCATATAGAAGATCTGTCCAGTTACCATCTAAGTTTAGTTTCGAGGTGAAAGATTTAACATTTAATTTTACTTTTCCTTTTTTTGGAGGGTGGGATGAGGGAGAGGGATTGTTAAATGAAGGGCATACATTTATTGAATACTATATTTTCAACATAAAAGACAGTCTTGATTGTAAAAAAAATAGTACTTTAGACACTTCAGAGCATCCACTGAAATTTTAGATGGTTTAAATATTGGATATTTAAAGTATTTAGCTATATAAAACCTAGAGTAATATAGAATGAACACATGCCATTTCCTTTTCCTTTCTATCCCTTAAATCTTGTTTTTTCCTCAGCATGTATCACTATTGACATTATTTTAATTATTTATTCACTTACTTGTTTTCAACTATGCTCCCCAACTAGGAACCTCTTCTGTATTATTTCACTGCTGTATTTGCAGGACAGAATAGTGCCTGGTACATAGTGGTACTCACCAAATATTTGTTGTATTCATTTATTTAACCTAAAAAGAGAGGATAATTTCCTAAAGAATCACAGATGATATCACAATGCGAACAGACAGACAACAAACCCAAAACCCACAGCAATTCAACATGCTTGACTACAAGAAAACGGAAAACTTCTACAAGCATAGTTTTTTAAAGAGCAAATAGTATGCTGAAAAAATACATATCAAAAGCATGACAGAAAAACTATTGCTATTTTAATTGAAGATCCTATTATTACAAATTGATAGAAGATACCATAGTGGACAAAGAACAAAAACAGATTGTATTTCCCCTACCCACACCAGCACACACATTGGTAAATTAAAAGAAACACGAAAAACAGAAACTAGTGAGAAAGCATAGGGAAAATTATTAATCTCTTTAACAATCATGGAAATTCAAAATTAAAGCAACAAGGTATATATATATATTTTTTTTTGCGGTATGCGGGCCTCTCACTGTTGTGGCCTTGCCCGTTGCGGAGCACAGGCTCCGGACACGCAGGCTCAGCAGCCATGGCTCACGGGCCCAGCCGCTCCGCAGCATGTGGGATCTTCCCGGACCCGGGCACGAACCCGTGTCCCCTGCATCGGCAGGCGGACTCTCAACCACTGCGCCACCAGTGAAGCCCAACAAGGTATATTTTTAAAACATTAAAGTTATAAACCATTTAAAATGTTAAAATGTCCATTGTTACAAAACCTAACATTGTGTACATTTTTTAGGGCAGTGTAAATTCATGGAAATTTCTTGGAAAGTGACTTGCCATTATGAATCTGTGAATCAAGAATCTAAAACTATTTAGTCTATTTGACTCAATAATTACATTTCTGTGAATCCCTCCTAAGGTATTATCTAAATATTATATATTTAATTATTATTTAGGTTATTTGCATGGAGAAAGTCATTAGTTATGAAACTTCTGTAGTAAACATTTATAAGTAAAATGCTTATAAATTAAAATAAGTTTAAGGAAACATTTACAAAATTACATGTACACCATGATTATGCTTGTATTAAAAATATCCCTAGTGAAAAAATAACTGCAAGAAAATTTGAGGTGATTTTGCCTCTCTTTTCTAGTTTCCAGAATTTTATGATTTGTACAATGGTATTTTAGTTTAGTTTTGTTCGGAATAACCTTTTTAAAAAAATATTTATTTATTATTTTATTTTGGCTGTGCTGATTCTTAGTTGTGGCATGGGGGCTTCTTAGTTGTGGCATGTGGGATCTAGTTCCCTGACCAGGGATTGAACCTGGGCCCCCTGCATTGGGAGCATGGAGCCTTACCCACTGCACCACCAGGGAAGTCTCTGGTATAACGGTTTTTTAAAAAATTTCATTTATTTATTTATTTATTTTTGGCTGTGTTGGGTCTTCGTTGCTGTGTACAAGCTTTCTTTAGTTGTGGTGAGTGGGGGCTACTCTTCGTTGTGGTGCGCGGGCTTCTTATTGTCGTGGCTTCTCGCTGTGGAGCACGGGCTCTAGGCATGCAGGCTCCGTAGTTGTGGCACGTGGGCTCAGTGGTTGTGGCACGTGGGCTCAGTAGTTGTGGCTTGCGGGCTTTAGAACTCAGGCTCAGTAGTTGTGGCGCACGGGCTTAGTTGCTCCGCGGCACGTGGGATCTTCCCAGGCCAGGGCTCGAACCCATGTCCCTTGCATTGGCAGGCAGATTCTTAACCACTGCGCCACCAGGGAAGCCAAGCCCTCTGGTATAACCTTTTAAAGGCAAACCTTAGTGTTTGAATCTAATATATTTCCCCATTGTAATCTAGGAAACAGCTTTTGCAGAGAAAGACTGGTGAGCAGATGTTCTTTTGATGAAAATTTATGTGTGAAACCTATGTATGTATGATTGCTGGCTGGATGATTTTTTTTTTTAAGAGAATTTCCTAATAAGAGGCTTCTACTTCATTACATTTAGTTTGGTTCAGTTTGAATGAATATTTGTAGCAGATTGTAGGTTTCTTGCTACATATGACATGTTAGAAGGAGATATGTTTATTCCTCCTTTTACACTGTTCTCTCTCTCTCTCCTGTATATTCCCTATAGAGTAATCTTTAAAAGCTTTTCTATTTTCAAACATAAAATTGAATTCCTCGCCCAATTTAGTTGGTGGCATCCTTGGTCAACTCGTCGACTAATTTAGAGAATTTGGGAATCATGTGAAATTCCTTCCTCTGCCTCAGCACCCAGATCTAAGCAGTCATCACCCACTGTCTATTCTATCTCCTCAGGTTTTTGACAACTTCTCAGTATCCCTCCCTGGTCCACTGCCTTAGATGTTGGTCTCATCACTTGCAGTTTGAAGTTCTACAATGTTATATGATTAATCTCCTTGCCCTCCAATCCATCTTCCACATTATCCCTACATTAGTGGTTCTCAAAGGGGATGATTTTTGTCCCCCAAGGCATATTTGGCAATATCTAAAGACATTTTTGGTTGTCATAAGTGGACCAGGTGGACTGGGGAGTTGAGGGGGAAGAGTGGAGGGTTGCTACTGGCATCTAGTAGTTAGAGGACAGAGATGTTGCTGAACATCCTACAGTGCACAGGACAGCAACCCTATCCCCCATAACAAAGAATTTTCTGGCCCCAAATATCAGTAGTGCTGAGGTTGAGAAACCCTGCCCTGGAGTGATTCTTCTCAAATAAAAATCTGCTTACATACCTCAAAAACACACTATTTATTTTGGGCAGAAGTTTTTGCATAAGGCCCATCTTTTCTTATTCCCCAGTCACACAGCATATACTTATTACTGCCTGAATGTGCCACTTTCTCCTTGGTTCCTGTAACTTACCTGCTACTTGTAGCTTCTTCTTTTATTTTCGGTTTCTTCAGGCTGGGATTCATGGTTCTTCTCTTGATCACTTTTAGAAGAGCATGAATCATACTGAGTGGTTGCTTATCTATCTCCTCCACTAAACTGTGAGCATCCAGAGGACAAGGAAACCATGCCCCATAGGATTAACAGAAACTGGTAACTAACAGAAATTCTTGAGCTTGTCTTAACAGCTTGCTAAAACCCCCCTCTGCTTGTAGCCTGCCTTCACTGAGCAAGCCTTAATTATTTTGTTGCAAATTGCATACCCTCCAAGATTCCCATAGCCTAAACAGTAAGATGTTTGCCCAAGTTGTTTTCCAGGAACTTGGGATCAGCTGTTTAGTTTGAGCTCCAGCTGGCTAAGGCTGGTTGGGACCACTGACCCTAAAACTGGGTCTGTGCAAGTGTTCCATAAATAACCTTTTGAAGTCAGAGGGCCAACAACCGTACCCTCAGATCATGCCAAGTGCCTCCATTTTTGAACATGCAGGCCATGAAGAAGCATGTAATTCAGATACTCCTGTGCGGGACCTGATTGTCTCACCTTTCCCCATGCCTAAGACCACACTCCTTCTTTATTTCTGAAATATCCCAAGGTCCTCCCCTTTGAGGAGGCAGATTTGAGATTTATTCTCCCATCTTCTTGCTTGGCTGCCTTGTGAATAAACCCTTTCTCTGCTGCACACCTTGGTGCCTCAGCATTTGGCTTGCTGAGCTTCCGACAAACAAACGTGGTTCAGTAACATCAGGAACTGGGTCTTGTTTTTGGAATCTTCAGGACCCAGTGCAATGCCTGGTATAGTGGAATGGATCTGAACTCAACCAAGGACCTCTGCTCATTCCATTTCATGAGCCCTGCAAAGCAACCAGATTTGTTCTCGGGCTTTTCTTTCATTTTTCTGTACCCTTTGCCTTACCTGAAATACTGTTCTTTCATGTTTCGGTCTCCACTCATTTCACTCCCACCTGTTCCTTAAGACCCAGCTTGATTAAAAAAAAAAAATCACAATAACTTACTAAGTCCACCACTTGTGTCAGGCCCAGCATTACCTTAGTTCACTTTCGGCATAGTCTTTATGAGGAAGGTATTATCCCAACTTAACAGGTGAAGAAAATAATGCAAACAGCCTTGAGTGGCAGGTGAGGCAAGACATTCACTCAAACACCCACAAGGTAGGCAGCTGGACTGACCTTCCCCACTTGATTCTCTTTTCTTCTCTGTTATCTCTGCTGTTTCCTTCCAGAAGACACCCTAGAGATTGTTTAGTCTGCCCCTCAACTCTTTTTTTTTTTTTTGCCCCTCAACTCTTATAAGTAAACTGTGAACTGTTTAGGGCAGGGGTCCTCAAACATCCCTCCACACACACACAGCAGGAGGTGAGAGGCGAGTGAGTGAAGCTTCATCTGCGGCTCCCCATCGCTCGCATTACCGCCTGAACCATTCCCCCCTCCCCCCGCAAGTGGAAAAATTGTCTTCCACAAAACCGGTCCCTGGTGCCAAAAAGGTTGGGGTCCGCTGGTTTCGGGTAACACAGGTGGTTAATGGTGGGAGCCAGACCTAAACCCCAGAATTCCAGATTCGAATGCGCCTCTCACGCACCACGTACCACACCCAGCACTTGCTCCATATGAAGTAAGCTGCCAGTAACTCTTCAAGTCTCCAGGAATCCTCCAGCAGGGTTGGTGGAGTCAGGGCACATGCGGAAGCCTCGGTGAGCAGTGAACCGAGCTGCAGAAATCTGATCACGCATAGCTTAGGCAGATTCTCATCCAAGGATTTCCGGGGAGAAGGCACTTGGAGTATTTTAAGCATGGGGGTGAGTGGAACACATTTGAATTTTTAAAAGCTCACTTTGTAGAATTAATTGGAGACTGGATTGAATACAGAGTGACAACTTAAGAGATGTTTGTGGTCCTTCAGATGAGAGATGGTGGCAGCTAGGATCATGTTGTCGGAACACTTAGAGAAACAAATGGACTGGAGACATATTTAGGAAGTAAAATCACCATGATTTGGTCGTAGACTGCCTATGAGGTATGAATCTGGCTATAGTGTGACCTTAACTAAGATAATTAAGACTTGTTTCCTCAAAGATAAAAGGAAGATAAAACCTACTTTGAGGGATTATTAGTAAAAAATGAAAATCACTGGACACACATTAGATATCAACAAATGTTTTTATTACTATTTATAAGTTTTTAAAAAACTTCTAAGACCTTGAAATACAGAATGGGTTGGACGTGAAGTAACCTGTTAACGTTGGAAGGTTAATTTCTTAAGTTCCTATTACTCTCATGCTTCACAAGCTGATCTCTTGCTCGGTGGCAAAAAGGGGCAGAGGCCTGTGAGAAATGCATCGCAGTGCACAAAGATATGGTGAAGGGCACTCCAAATTCGAGACGGGTAAACCTATGGCCAAATCCTGACAATTTCACTTTCTGCGTTCGCAGATCTCTCATTCTTGCATTGCTGTTTCTAGAATACGTGATGAAAAGAAGCGAGTGAGGGCTGGGGGAGTGAGAGAAGCCGCATGGGGGCGGGGCGCGAAGGCTAGAGGCGCTGGGTTCTGCGCGGAGGCGGTGCCGCCGCCTCCGCCTTCACCGCGGTCCCCGCCCCCCTTTCCGGGGGCAGCCGCGCGTGACATCACGGGGAGGCGGGACCGGCCGCGGGGTGGTAGGCGGGGCCAGCCGCGGGGCGAGGCGGGAGGCGGGTAGCGCAGGCCGCGGCGGCCGTGGAGTAGGTAGCAGCCGCAGACTGCCGAGCCCAGCGCCCCAGCCCTGGTAGCCCAGCCTGCGCCCCCTCCTCAGCCCCCGGTGCGTGTACGCTGGGGCTCTGGGGGGCTGGCCGCTTAGGGAGCGGGCCGTCCGACCCTGACCCGCGCAGTGACCCGGAGCCCCCCGGCCCAGGCGCACACGGAAGTGGTGAGTGTCACCGACTGGAGGTAGAGAAGCCTGCGGCGCCCGGAGGTTAGGGGCGGGGAGCCCGGCGCTGGCTGGAGACGCGGCCGCCGCTCTGGGGCCTCGCGCGTCGCGCACCCGGGGCCGCTCCTCGAGCGTGGCGCTGGACCTGGGGGCCGGGCCGGGGCAGGGTGGGGGCGAGCGGGGCGGGCGGGGAAGGCGGGGGATTTCCAGCTGAGCGGAGACGGCCGGTGCCGGGAGGTCGGAGGCCGGGGGCCCCAGGCCCGAAGGGGAAAGGTTAAGGCTCGCTGCCCCCTCCCCCAGAGCGCACACCAAGTTTTCATAAACAAGCCTGGGACGCGCTGACATCCTGTTTATACCACCCTGAGATACAGGCGCGGGCTTGAGGTTGGACGTCCCTCGCTGTTGCACGGAGAACTTGACCGCCAGCCCTCTGACAGAATTGCCGGGGAGCGGAAGGAGGATTTTTCAGGCCTCAGGACGGATGCTGAGCGTCTTAGCCATTTGACTTCTTTGCCATCTCAGCGAGGGAAAGTTTCTGGGATTTGGGGCCCAGTTTGGGGCAGGGGGGCGTCTGGGGACTCAGGAGACGCCCCCTTTCCTTTTAGGTTCTGTTGGGACACTGGCCCCAGGTAGCGGGCGGAAAGTCTGAAAGACGCTCACTGGGCGAGATGGCCAGGGAAGAGGAACAGTGAGAGCGAACCACTCAGGGAATTGCGAGTCCTGCTGTAAAGGACTAGTAACCGAAACTGGGGCTGGTCTCTGGCTCCATGTGTAACTCCTCAGACCCCATCCGCACGCCGTCGCCAAGCATCAGAGGGAGTCGTCGCTTTAGCAGGACTAGTAAACACCCCTCTCAGGTCACTCCCCTAGGTTCCAGGGATGTGGGCGCCTTGGATGTGTTTACCGAGGAACTTCTCTAGGGGACTAGATAAAGGGTATGATTATTGCCAGGTGTTTGTGCACATTTTTTTGTTTTTTTGATTGTATATTCTTTGCGAATTCTTGTGTGTCCATGGGAAAGAGGATCCCATCGTCCGTGCCACTTCTCTTAATACGTGGCTGTGAGCTGTCTTATGCCCCTGGTTGGATACATGCTGTTGACTTTTTTTTTTTTTTTAAGAGTGCAGGGCTTTTTTCTCAGTGGCAAGAGTTTACAGCTGTATAGAATTGTTATTACTTTTTTGGGAAAGCATTAAAAACCTGACATAGTTAAGTGATGAGTATAATGCAGAAACAACTAGGTATGATCATGGAGTGTTTGATTGTTGGCTTTTTTTTTTTTTTAGAAAAAAGATTTGAGTTATGGGCATTTACACAGTGGAAAAAATTTTTAAGATGAACATTTTATATTGATTACATTTTTGTTCCTCGCTTTCCGAAACTCCATTTTGTGTTGTTTCTGCCTTTGCTTTGGGTGACTGATGTTTTTCAAGACCAGGCAGTCGTTTTTATTGAAGGATCAATGTATTCTTTTGTACTTTGTGGTGAAGGTTAATGGAGGCTACAAGGGTACCAGACACTTTGGGTACAATATGCATTGTAATATGGAGAAAATGTCTCCTATGTATAGATCCAGATCACATTTAAAGATGCAGGTACCTGCGTGATTGTGGACATTATGAATAGGAATAGTCACAACCTCTTTAACTTTGCATGTCATATCAACTAAGCACTTACACCGTATCTTAGTTTCTCTAAATAGCTACAAAAATGTATTTTTTTAATACTAGGATTGCAGTGTGACACTCCATGTTGAATAAAGCCAGTTTAGTTTCCCTACTCCACAGTATACTAATTGCTTATTATTATTGGGAAGTGATGAAAGAGGGTGAATAAATTATACGTACATAGACAAAATAATTCAAACATTTCCCGAAATATAACTACATTTCAATTTGTTGTAATTTAGTCAGTCTTAATAGCAATTTGGCTAATGTTCTGTATGTACTGGTAATTATCTTTCTGATCAATTGGTATCTACCTTTTACAGATGTAAGTTGTTAAGGGGAATTAGCTTGCAAAATGTTTTCAATTCAAGCTTTTGCTAAAAAGCTGGTAGAAAGTAAGGAATTTTGAGGGCAAAGTTGCTTTTGCAGGAAAAGAGACTCATTAAATGGCATGAAGAAATTTAAGCTGAGTGCTTTTAAATGGGATAGTGAGGTCTGCCACTTTAGATTCTGGGTTCACAAACACTAGTGGTTTCAACTGCAGACCACAGATTCTAATAATGTTTTGAAGTTATCACTTAGTTTCTTCTGAGTAGCTGGAAGTAACACATATATTTGGACAGAAACCCAGCTGGAGCAAGTATTGAGAATGTATAGGTTTATAAGAGTGGACACTAAGGTACAACTGCATTAATAAGGTTTATTAACAAAGACCAAGGTCTGTTTTCCGACTCCTCTGTTAAGTGTTTCCTCCCCCCACACACATTATTTTATATATCTTTATTATGTATATACTTATGTTCTAATGAGGTCATATGCTTTTAGAAGATTTATCATCTGAGATGTGAGTATTTACAAGGAAGTTTTTCTTGTTCATTTCCACATTAAAAAAAATTGTTTTAAGTGGATAGGGAGTTGATTAATTACTGAATCTTGCTGAGCAAGCAGCTTCTGATGGTCTGACTTATGGTGGTCCAGTGTTCTGTGGACCCTTATCATAGAATAAAGATGCCAGAAAGAACCTCGCAGATTCTTTTAGACCAGTGTTCCTCAGCTGGGTATGATTGTGCACCCAAGGAGATATTTGAGGTTTATGGAGACATTTTTGATTGTTAGAACTGTGGGGGTGGGGTGGGGTTGAGAGGAGGCAGTGTTACTGGCATCCAGTGGGTAGAGGCCAAGGATGCTGCTCAACATCCTACAATACATGGTGCAGCCGCCTACAGCAGAGAATTATTTGGCTCAAAATATCAATAGTGCTGGTCTTGAGAAATCCTGTTTTGGAATGCCAGGTGGGTAACGAGAAGATCCTGGCTTCTGTCATGGCAAGCTGCTTCACTTCAGGCCCCTATTTTCTTCATCTGTAAAATGAAAATAAAAATATCCATCTTGGCGATCTCACGAAGCTGTTGGGAAAAACTAGGTAAATAATGGATGGAAACTGAAGTGCTATGCAAATTATAACTATAACTATTGTGAATAGTTGATCTACAGTGCTGTGCCAATCTCTGCTGTGCAGCAAAGTGACTCAGTGATACACATAGAGACATGCTTTTTTACATTCTTTCCCATTATGGTTTATCACAGGATATTGAATATAGTTCCCTGTGCTATACGGTAGGACCTTGTTGTTTATCCATGCTATATATAGTAGTTTACATCTGCTAATTCTAAACTCCCAGTCCTTCCCTCCCCCCTCCCCCTCGGCAACCACAAGTCTGTTGTCTGTAAGACATGATTTTTTTAAAACCAGATGAATTGTTATATATACTGGTCGTTGAGGAGGAAAGGGGTTGAGGCAGTATGTTGAATGCCAGGATTGGATGGTTTGATGTTACTGAATTCTTTGTTATTCATTTTTTTGGGTAGAGGAATTATTTAATGTAGTTATGTAATTATTAGAACATAAATTTTTTAACGGTTTTTTTTTTTTTTTTTTTTTTTTTTTTTTTTTTGCGTTACGCGGGCCTCTCGCTGTTGAGGCCTCTCGCGTTGCGGAGCACAGGCTCCGGACGCACAGGCTCCGGACGCACAGGCTCAGCGGCCACGGCTCACGGGCCCAGCCGCTCCGCGGCGTGTGGGATCCTCCCGGACCGGGGCGTCCCCTGCATCAGTAGGCGGACTCTCAACCAGTGCGCCACCAGGGAAGCCCAACTGTATTTTTTTAAACATAAAGATTATTTTCTCACTATAATGAGGGAAAACTCATAAAAAAATTAGAACATAGAGGAAAGAAGAAAGTACAGGAGAAGAGTCATCCATGGTCTACTCCCTTTTCCATTTAAGGACAATAACGTTCTTAGCAATTTCTTTTCTGTTAGAGTCATTTATATTGGAAGAAGAGCTAACGATGAAAAAAGTGGCAGTAGTGACCAAGGAAGGTGCTGTTTGTTTCTATGCCCTTCATTTTCTCTTTTCTAATAAATATGATGTACGGGCAGTTACATTATAGGAGACATTAGAGGAATTGGTTCACTATTTTTATACTTTGTGGGCTAACCTCCAAGCTGTGTTCTCGTTTGGCATGTTGTTTCCTCTCTGCTTCTTGCTCTCCCCTGAATTCAGCTAGGTGTGCCACTATTGCTTCCTGTCCCGAAACCCTATGGTAACATGGGGTTTTAAACAGCTGCCATGTTGAAATGACCGGGTTTCTGGGGCAGGAAACTACTTCCTGTGAGTATTCTTTCCTGTGAAGTGCACCAGCTTTTTTGGCAGTTTGAGGCAAGAAGAAAGCATAAAACTTTAAGTTCGTTTCTGTGGTATATTTACTTCTGAGATTTTATGATCTGTGATTCTTAACAGCTGGCAGCGGGCACACATTTTTTCCTTGGTGCTCTATGAGTAAACTGCCGATCCTGAGGCAAGACCTGCTTTAGAAGCAAAACGAAAATTTCTTTAAGTCTACTCTAGGCAGAAGACAGAGCTGGTCTTTGTTCAGATATTTTTAATCTGTGGTAACTGAATTTACTTACCAGTAATATTCACACAGCATTTTGTTCATCCATTTATTCATTCAGTAAATACTTTTTGAGCTCCTGCTATGAGTCTCAGGGAGTGAATAAACAGAACAAAACAGGCAAAAATCCTGCTTTTATAGAGTTTACAGTTTAGTGGAAGACCCTTGAGCCTGTTGAGAGTTTCTCAGTTGCAGGTTATACACGGCAGCCACTGTGACTAGAGCAGGGTACTGAGAGGCAGCAGAAGGAGGTAGGGCTGGACATTCAGGATGGGGCCAGACTGTGAAGACTGCACAAGTCTGTGTACAGTGTGAGGTCAGGGACTGTGACCTGTGTTGATCGAATGAACAGGGAAGATGGGAAGCCATTCACAGTTTTTGAGCTCAAGAATAACATTAGAAAATGCAACAGCTGTGAAGCACTGACAGTTCTATAAAGGGTCAGCTTCATTTGACCATTGTGCAACTCTTCATCCTCCCCATCACAGAAAACATTCCTTACTTATCCACCACTTATCAACTGTTAGAAGACTACTAGGAAATAGAAAATGCTTAGAGCCAAAATAGATGTCATGAAGTCTGTATATGCTTTCCTTATAGTAGAGTAAAACTTATTTTTGGTTTGCTTTTAATTTATAAAGGATTTGTAGACAATCTACCTAACTGGTTTTCAAGTCAATAGGAGATTAAATACAAAAAACACAAGAGATGGGAATTGTTAAGAGGATGAATACAGGAAGGAACATTCTCTGAGGCAGGCAGTGTTAGTTTTTATATTGGAAGTGAATGAGGAGAGGTTTATGAAAAGCAGAGCCATAACTCAAAAAGTGGAGCACCTTGGCTGGGGCCATTTAGTGGAGGGGTGAATGCCATCGTAAATACCTTAGCATATTGAAGGTGTCACTTTCACAGTACAGTACAGTAATTGGTGTTGATAATGACCAGTCCATTAAGAAGAGAAGAGGTCAAGTTGTGGAGCATAATGGAGATGAGGCCATATAGTTCTGGACTTTAGCAGAAAAGGGCAGCCTGAGGGCTTGGGAGGTGAGCAAGTGGTGGGCAGAGGTGGGGGTGGAGTAAGAAGCTGCAGTCAGGATTGCGACAGGACAGGCTTGAAGAAGAGGTTTTCTTCAGCGTTAAAACCCAGTGAGGAATCTTTGCTTCACAGAAGGAGCTTTCACTCTTCAGGGTAAGTGATTGGAGAGGTCTGCAAGAGGAGGCTGCCTCTGCAAAACTTAAAAAGGGGAGCTGTGGCTACCTGTGGAGAAGGGGGTAACAGCTGGAACCCACCAGTTGGGGTGGTGCGGGGGACTAAATCAGGTCAACTAAATTACGCCTCTGGATGGTGCACAGACTGATTTACTGTAGATTAGTCTTGTTTTTCATAATCTGTGTTTTTGGAAGCTCTGGAGCTGGACCGTTGGTTTGATCCTAGCTGTAAGAATGTGGGCAAGTTATGCCTGTTGCCTTATCCATAAAATGAAGATAAGATGGTACCTACCTCTAAGATTGTTTTGAGGATTGAGTGACTACACCTAAATACACCTAACGATTTTGGAATGGTGCCAGGTACATGTTGTGAGCTAAACATTTGTTAGCACGCGCGCTCTCCTTTTTTTTTTTCCTCCTTCTGATTGGTGAGTATGCTTTGTGGTAAAAACAAAGAGCTCATTATATTCAGAATGCCTTAAGATGGTAGGGAAGTGTGACCCACTAAATGCAAAACAAAGAGTAGCTGATACATTCTATATTACAAAGGCTTCAGTTAGAAATGGATAAGTCAAAAACATTTAGGCACCTAAACAAGGCAGTTTCTCAAATCTAGAAGAGAT
The DNA here is from genome assembly GCF_008692025.1 of Phocoena sinus. Classification (NCBI taxonomy): domain Eukaryota; kingdom Metazoa; phylum Chordata; class Mammalia; order Artiodactyla; family Phocoenidae; genus Phocoena; species Phocoena sinus. The sequence continues at coordinate 56,213,303 of NC_045763.1, read as the reverse complement.
ATAGACCGCACCAAGGTGGTAGATAAGTTATTTTTAAGAAAAAATGAGAAACAAAGTGTTTTTAATTTTACTTTAAATGCCATCCAAGGTATATAATTTGGTAGGAATGTACTAGACTTCCCGGGAAAGTCAGTACTGTGTTGCTCTCCCTGATTCAGTTTACTTAGCGAGTGGTGAGCTGTTGGCAGAAAGGCACAGGCATACCTGTTTGTAAAATGGTGTCTTTAGAGTTGTGTGGAAATTTAAAATCTTATAAATCAGATAATATGCTATGGAGTTTTGCTGTTTAATGAATTATAAAAGTGTAAGAGAACTCTTAAATATATGTTGTTTCCCCTGAATGCTGTTTTATTAGTTTCTTTTTCCATGTATGTGTTGCATTTTCCTAAAACAAGATTTACCCCAAATATAAAATTGTACAAAAAGTTGGTCCTTCCTCCTAATCATATTTTGAATATATCTGTAGTTCTTTCTTAGTAATGTTTATGTTGCATTTATTCATATTCTCAAGAACAGTAGTTGTCATGTGGTTGGAAAAGAGCTCTTGATGATAGTCTCATCCCATGTGCTTTGATACCAAAGACGTTAGCTGTCTCTTTTCCTTGTCTTTCTATTTGAGAAGGAAAATAACAGTAGAACTCCCTAATTTTTATTGGGTGGGGGGGTGCAGTAGGTAAGGAAGTCCAGCTCATATAGTGAACAGGCTGACCTGTAGGTATTTAAAATAATAAATTTAGGTCTATTAATTTCAGGTACATTAATTCAGACAAGTTCGAATGTATAAAGTGGGAATAGATAAGAACAATTTGTAATTAATGCAACTCTTGTTTTTAATGGTGTTTTAAAGGGCTTAAGGGTATTAGAACTGACAGCAGTTCATTCAGTTAAGCACAATTATATCTGCAGGCTTATTTGCACAGTTAATTAAGCTCAACTATAGCAAGGCTGTAAATTATAGCAATTTTTTTCAATTAGTAGAATTTAAAATAATCTTTTATGTTATGGTGAGAGAAAAGACAGAAGAAAAATATCAGGGAGAAAACAATCTACCAAATGTATATTTTCCGAGTGAAAAATCTTGTTATTAAACTAGTTTAATTGATCACACACAGGGAGGCAGACAGATGTGACTCATACAGTAAAGAAGTGCACTGGATGTTTGGATGTTTTGCCAGGTACACCTGCAAACCCATTTTAGGGCTAGTTCACAAAGTACAGACTTAAAAAAAGAAGATGCTTAATGCCTAAATTTAATATTCTGAACGATTTTGTTCCAGAAAAGCCGTCTGTAAAACTTTAGGCAGGTCTGCTAATCACTGTATATCAGTTACCTAATTGGGAAAATCATTTGATGTTTGGTGGTATCTCCAAAACACCCCATCTTTTTACTTGTTTAGAATGACCTTCACTCAGTTGGTCAGAAGTAGGAAGGGGAGGTCAGAGGAAGCCAGACTGGCCTGAACGTAAATTGTAAGCCTACTTGATGTGGATTTGTGAAGTAAGCCACTTGGGATGCACAAACTGGCTGAGATAAAAACACTCTCAGGTTTTCATGTTCATTCCATTATGTAACAATTATCTGTAGGTTGCATATTATGTGAGAACAAGACGGTCCTGATTTCTGCCCTCAGAAGCTTCCTTGCTACTGGAAGACACAATAACTCAACAATTATTCAACTGTTTGTTTTAATTATTCTGAGTACTTGGAGAGATGTCTTAGTTTGGTATAAAGCAGAGGTGGGGGGCAGTAAGAAGAGGGGGTCTTTGTGACACTTTTTTTTTTTTTTACGTTGGAATCTGAAGGGTGAAGGAGTTAGCCAGGCTAAGAGAGTGGGAGCCTGTTAGCGCAGGCTCACAGCGTGCGCAAAGGATCTGAGGTGGAACCAACACTGCAACTGGAGCAGAGAGGATCGAGAGGCAGGCTGGTGAGGTCAGACTTGAGTCACTGTATGAAAAACAGAAGTATCCCACCCCCACCACACCGGGAGCACCTCTGTCCACTCTGCTGCCAAATGCCTTGAAAGCCTTACTTCCTCCCACTCACTCATTCTTTAACCCTTTGCAACCTGACTGCCACCTCCACACACTTGAGACTTATTCTTTGAGGTCACCAGTGACTTTTTGCTGTCATACTTAGGCCTTTTTTCTGTGCTTGTTATCTAAAGCATTTGATGCTGCTAAACACCCCCTTCCTGAAAGATGTCCCACACCGCACTGCTGTCTGGCTTCTGAGACACAATACTTCTCTCCTTTCTGTCTGTGTCTTTGCTCTCTTCTCTTTGGTGTCTTCTCTTCCTCTCCTCTCTCGCCGCCCCCAATACAGACTTTCTTAAAGGTTCTGAGAACGGCAGATCTTATTTATTCCTAGAACTGTGCAGATGACCTGCTTTCACCTGTGCCCCAGTTGTCCCTTTTATTCATATTTCTTCTTCTCCACTCCCTACCTCCCCAAATACCAGCTGAACAGCTTTAGGCACTGGCCAAGGCACTGGGGACACAGTGGGGAACAAGAGGCAGGGCCCTGTTCTTAAGGAGCCAACATTCTAAGATGTTAAACATGGCGATAAATAGGTGCTGTTACGTGCGATAAAGAAAATTAAGTATGGTAATTGGTAGAGAATGCTTAGGTGGGTGGGAGAGGGGCTACCTCTGAGGAAACGACATTTGGGCTCAGACCTGAATGATGGGTGATGAGCAGGAGCCAGCTCATGCCATGACCTGGAGGAAGAGTACCAGGCAGGGAGCAGCAGGTGCTGAGGCCCCACGGGGGGATGATCTTTCCATTTCATCTGGGCTCCCTTACCTGCATGTCTTGTTGACACCTCCCAGTTAACTGCTCCAGAATTAATATCATCTCTTTTTCTGACCCAGCCAACCCAGTGGATGATTTCTCTGTTCCTCTTAGTACTATCTCTGTTCACCACCCTCAGAACCAGTGGTCAGAAAACTTATCCTGTAGAGAGGAAGACAGTAAATATTTTCGGCTTTGAGGATCATGCCACTCTGTGACAACTCCACGGTTCTGCCACTGCAGAACTAAAGCAGACATTGACAACGTGTAAACCAACAAGTGTAGCTGTGTTCCAGGAGAACTTTACATACGGACGTTGACATTCGAGTTTCCACTTGTCACAAAATATTATTTTTTTCCCAACCACTTAAAAATGTAAAAATTTGTATAGCTTCCTGGCTGTACAAAACAGGCAAGAGGCCAGATTTGGCATGTGGGCCCAAGTTTGCTGACCCCTGCCTTAGGTCATCTTGGTTTCTCGCCCTGCTGCGCCCCTCCCGCACCCCCTCCGTCCCCCAGTCCAGCAGTCTGCCAGGCCCTCTCAGTGCTCCCTCCCAGTGTGTGGCTTCTTTGTCTTCTCCCCATTCCCTGCCTCTGACCTAGCTTTTCTTTACCTGAGGGATCACAGTAATCTCCAGCCTAGTCTCCCTGCTTCTAGCCTTTCCCTCCAGTCTGTCCTCCATACAGACATTGGATAATCTTCCTGCAGCTTGACTCAGGTCACAGAATTTCCCTGACCGCAGCCTTTGGAAGCCCCACAGAAAACAGTCCAAATTCCACCTTACTGTAGTATTCCAGGCTCCTTGTCATAAGATTTCAACTTTTCAGCTTATTCTCCCATTTCTCTCCTTCTGTGCCAAAGTAGATTGTTCACTATTTTGCATTTGTGCCTCAGACATTCCTCATATTTTTCTGCCTCCTCCTCCTCCACGGACTTTGCCCGTGCCTCATGCTCTCTATCTGTCACAATTCTGTAGCTTTCAAGGCCCCTTCAAATGTCCCTGTTCTCTCCGCCCCAACCCCCAACAAGAGGCATGTGTATACTTAGTGCTTCAGTGGTGTGTGATCCTCTTTTCTAGGGCATTGTCTTCTGCCTTGTGCTTCAGTTCCTTTGTAGACTTCCCTCCACTGTGCAGTCCCAAGGTTCTTGAGGACAGAGACTTATTCATTGTAATATGCCCTTTCACAGAAGATACCTGGGTTATTATTGAGTAAATGCTAAATCCTCTGTAGACAATTTGTAGAGGTTCAAAGTGGGAACTTTTTTTTTTTTTTTTTTGCGGTACGCGGGCCTCTCACTGTTGTGGCCTCTCCCGTTGTGGAGCACGGGCTCCGGACGCGCAGGCCCAGCAGCCATGGCTCACGGGCCCAGCCACTCAGCGGCATGTGGGATCCTTCTGGACCGGGGCACGAACCCGTGTCCCCTGCATCAGCAGGTGGACTCTCAACCACTGCGCCACCAGGGAAGCCCCGGGAGCATTTTTACTAGAAGGAGTTTGGCCAAATTAAATCCTTGATTCTTATATAAAGTAGTACAGTTTTGTGAATGATCACCAAGTATTTTGGAAGACTATGGTGATATTCTTCGTCCTGTCAGTGGCTTAAATAAATAAGTTTAGGCAAATTTTTGATGTTCCTCTTCAGGAATTTATGTTTCTTTTTATAAAAAAGGAAAAGAGAAAGACTTGTGTAAATCATAATGTTTCCTTGCCCGAAAACTCGAGGCCAAGTTATTTGCTTATTTTAGGTTGCTATTCATTTTTCTTACAGTGATCTCCCTGCCTCAGTCTCCCACCAGATCACTTTTCACATGTATTAAGTCCTCCTTTTAATGAATGGTTCTGTTTTGTAAGTCTTATATATTTATAAGAGTAGCCCCAACTTATATTTTGGTGAGAAATAGAAATTTAAATAATAAATACTAGGCCCTTGATTTACCCAACCTGAGGTGACACCAAGATGGTAAATATCTTGAAAGGAGCAGGCAAAAAAAGGCTCTGGGGCAATATGGGAATCATGATGTGGGTTTGGTGGAAAATGAGAAAAGCACTTTCTCAATCTTCTGGTGAACTTGTGCTTGGGGTAGCTTCCAGGTTTGTGGGATGTGTAGCACATCTTGTCCAATGGGAAGGAGAGGGAGCAAGAGGATGAGACTCAGGATTAGGCAGCTTTCCTCTAATAAGAGTTTGATAGTGTCTGGTCTTACATTTAGGTCTTTAATCCATTTTGAGTTTATTTTTGTGTATGGTGTTAGGGAGTGTTCTAATTTCATACTTTTACATGTACCTGTCCAGTTTTCCCAGTACCACTTATTGAAGAGGCTGTCTTTTCTCCACTGTATATTCTTGCCTCCTTTATCAAAGATAAGGTGACCAGGGCTTCCCTGGTGGCACAGTGGTTGAGAGTCCACCTGCCGATGAAGGGGACACGGGTTTGTGCCCCAGTCTGGGAAGATTTCACATGCCGTGGAGCGGCTGGGCCCGTGAGCCATGGCCGCTGAGCCTGCGCGTCCGGAGCCTGTGCTCCGCAACAGGAGAGGCCACAACAGTGAGAGGCCCTTGTACCGCAAAAAAAAAAAAAAAAAAGATAAGGTGACCATATGTGCATGGGTTTCTCTCTGGGCTTTCTATCCTGTTCCATTGATCTATATTTCTGTTTTTGTGCCAGTACCATACTGTCTTGATTACTGTAGCTTTGTAGTATAGTCTGAAGTCAGGGAGCCTGATTCCTCCAGCTCCTTTTTTCGTTCTCAAGATTGCTTTGGCTATTCGGGGTCTTTTGTGTTTCCATACAAATTGTGAAATTTTTTGTTCTAGTTCTGTGAAAAATGCCATTGGTAGTTTGATAGGGATTGTATTGAATCTGTAGATTGCTTTGGGTAGTACAGTCATTTTCACAATGTTGATTCTTGCCAATCCAAGAACATGGTATATATCTCCATCTATTTGTATCATCTTTAATTTCTTTCATTAGTATCTTATAATTTTCTGCATACAGGTCTTTTGTCTCCTTAGGTAGGTTTATTCCTAGGTATTTTATTCTTTTTGTTGCAATGGTAACAAACTCTTAGAGGAAGACATAGGCAGAACACTCTATGACATAAATCATAGCAAGATCCTTTTTAACCCACCTCTTAGAGAAATGGAAATAAAAACAAAAATAAACAAATGGGACCTAATGAAACTTCAAAGCTTTTGCACAGCAAAGGAAACCATAAACAAGACCAAAAGACAACCCTCAGAATGGGAGAAAATATTTGCAAATGAAGCAACTGACAAAGGATTAATCTCCAAAAGTTACAAGCAGCTCAATAACAAAAAAACAAACAACGCAATCCAAAAATGGGCAAAAGACCTAAGAGACATTTCTCTAAGGAAGATACACAGATTGCCAACAAACACATGAAAGAATGCTCAACATCATTAATCATTAGAGAAATGCAAATCAAAACTACAGTGAGATATCATCTCACACGAGTCAGAATGGCCATCATCAAAAAATCTAGAAACAGTAAATGCTGGAGAGAGTGTGCAGAAAAGGGAACCCTCTTGCACTGTTGGTGGGAATGTGAATTGGTACAGCCACTATGGAGAACAGTATGGAGGTTCCTTAAAAAACTACAAATACAACTACCATATGACCCAGCAATCCCACTACTGGGCATATACCCTGAGAAAACCATAATTCAAAAAGAGTTGTGTACCAAAATGTTCATTGCAGCTCTATTTACAATAGCCAGGACATGGAAGCAACCTAAGTGTCCATCAACAGATGAATGGATAAGGAAGATGTTGCACATATATACAATGGAATATTACTCAGCCATCAAAAGAAACGAAATTGAGTTATTTGTAGTGAGGTGGATGGACCTAGAGTCTGTCATACAGAGTGAAGTAAGTCAGAAAGAGAAAAATACCGTATGCTAACACATATATATGGAATCTAAGAAAAAAAAAAAAGGTCATGAAGAACCTAGGGGTAAGACGGGAATAAAGACACAGACCTACTAGAGCATGGACTTGAGGATATGGGGAGGGGGAAGGGTAAGCTGTGACAAAGTGAGAGAGTGGCATGGACATATTTACGCTACCAAACGTAAAATAGATAGCTAGTGGGAAGTAGCCACATAGCACAGGGAGATCAGCTAGGTGGTTTGTGACCACCTAGAGGGGTGGGATAGGGAGGGTGGGAGGGAGGGAGACAGAAGAGGGAAGAGATATGGGAACATATGTATATGTATAACTGATTCATTTTGTTATAAAGCAGAAACTAACACACCATTGTAAAGCAATTATACTCCAATAAAGATGTTAAAAATAGAAAAAGATTAGGCAGCTTTTACTACATCAGCTGTTTACATGCTTTGAATTTGATATTTAATTTGATCTTCTAATAGCCAGAGAGTTGGATCTTAATGGCATCATTTTCCAGATGAGCAAACAAAGCTAATAAATGGCAGAGCTGGAATTCAAATGTGCAGCGCTCTCACTAAAAACAAAACAAAACACAACAAAAAACTTTCTACTCTTCCACTGTCCCCCAGCTTTACTGAGATCTCATTGGAAAACCCTTCAACTCTTAAAAAAGCCTCCTTTCTATTGTCTTGTTAGTTGTCCCACCTCCCTTTTATTTCTGACATTGGCATTTAAATGAGAACCCATGGAATGCGTTCCTATCCTGTTTTCCAACGTAATGCTTCTGAAGTAGTTTTAGGCTTTTGGAGAAGTGTCTCTAGCCACCTATGTTGTATTTGGTATTGTTAGGTGCTAAGTAATAAAGAGGATCTGAAAGGAATTTTTTTTTTTTTTTTTTTTTTTTTTGGCAGGCATCTGAGGGTGTGGGAGGTGAGATGGGTAATTGGGTTAATTTAGCTGTCCTAAAGATAATTTAGTATTTTCCTGTGAAATATCTTTGACATTTTAAAATCAAACTTGATTTACTGTTATTTTATATTACCTGGTTATTATGTAACATGTCCCACAATTACCTGTTTGGATCTGAGTATACTAGATGTGTTGTGAAAAGCACTCTGGACTTAGAACCAGGAGGAGCCGGTCTTAGGCTTTCCTCTGACACTAGCTCTGTGATTTTGGGCTCATAATTGATCCTCAGTTTTTCTTAACTGTAAAGTGGATTTAATAGAACCTATCACCAAGGTGGTTTTGTGAAGGTTAAATGAGGTAGATCACTGCTTCAGACAGTGCCTGAGATTCAGTAGCATTTAATAAATGTTAGTTACCCACCCCCATCCCAAATATTGAACATTGCCAGAAAGTCTGTAAATGTAATGTAACATTTATGTTTATAAGTGGGGACTTTATAGATACATATTATTCAAGTTATGAACTTCTGATGCAGGAAGCCCACTTATGCAAATAGCTGGGTTCCCACTACTACAAAAGCATCAGTATAAGATAGTGGTTTGGACTCCCAAATCTGGAACCAGCATCTGTGGGTCTGAATCCTGCTTTATTTTACAAGCTGAGTTTATTTTACTAGCAAGTTATTCAACCTCAGTTTTCTCAACTGCAAAGTGAGGATAATACCACCTACCTTATAGGGTTGTAAGGATTAAATGAGCAAGTTTGTATATTTGTATACCAACATCCTATAAAGGTTTGCCACTTATTATTTGTTATCCTCCCATCTTCTCATTGTATAGACAGCCAGTAAGTCATCTGGAAAGTCCCTGAGATTCCATCTCATATCTTCTCTGATCAGGAGAATCCTCCGTACGTCATATACCTGTCTTTTCCCTCTGTCTTCAGTCTCTTCCTGGTTACTGCATTTTAGTTCATGCTACCCTTTTCTCATGTGTAATGCACTTTCATCAATCCCCTTTGTACATTTCTTGCCTAGACACTTAAAAAAATCTGTTCTATGTGAAACCCCAAACATTTTCTAATAGTGACTGATAATCCCAGCTATGTGTTCAGGATACTTTTTTGTGTGTGTGTGTGTGTGTGTCACGCGGGCCTCTCACTGTTGTGGCCTCTCCCGTTGCGGAGCACAGGCTCCGGATGCACAGGCTTAGCGGCCATGGCTCACGGGCCCAGCCGCTCCGCGGCATGTGGGATATTCCCGGACCGGGGCACGAACCTGTGTCCCCTGCATCAGCAGGCGGACTCTCAACCACTGCGCCACCAGGGAAGCCCCAGGATACTTTTATTCCAAGGAAGATGAAAGTTGTATAATCTCAAGCAAATGAAAAAAATGTATGTAAAGTATTGTTTATGGAATGCTTATTCTGTGCCAGTCATTCAGATTAATAAACTGAGGCTTAGAATGGTTGAATAACATGTTTAAAGGCACCCAGCTTTTATCTGGGGGAACTTGGATTTGAGTTAGGCCAGGTCTACCTGGCCCTTGGTCTCAAAATCCCTGAGCTTAGTTGCCATAAAACTACAGGCACCTCCTCGCCACTCCATCTGTACCCCTTATTAACGTACACTTGACTTTCCATCAGACTCCAGCTTTCAGATGACAAGATCACTCATGGTTCTCTTTGGCTGCAGTAATATTCTGCTCATTTGCTAGGGCAGCTGTATAGTGTTTCAGATACTTTGTGTTAAATTGGTCTTTTGTGTGTTGGCTTGGAAACCTAACCACATTTATAGTAGTGTGTATTGGGGGAAAATGTGCTCCAAATTTCAAACAACCAACTGGGAATGAATTTTTAAAAACGCCCAACTGTTTATAAACTCAAGACTACCAGTGTAGTTGTTAGAGTATATTACCTTCATTGATATACTTTAAAGGCTTATGTGTCATACTTGAACCAGACACAGTCTGGAATGGTATACACATTATTGCACTAATTTGCTTAGTTGTCTGTCCTCATCTGTGGCTGACGTTTGTATCACCAACCACTACCATTATGTTTGCCACATAGTAGGGATCCAGTGAGGAGACCTATTTAGTCCTCTTTAAAAAAATCCATGGTTTTTTTATACTTTTCTGTAGCTAGATATATTTCAGTAAGAAAAAAATCAATGGAACGTCAGGCAACATTGAAAGAGGAATATTGCCATGCAGCTACGAATCAGATGAAAATACTGCTTATGCTAGGCGGAATTAAGATATTTACAGGTATTTGGGAGCCAGACACTTATGAGAATATTGCTTTGATTATTGGGAAGCAAGGAAAGCAGTCAAACGAGTTCCTTCTTGGCTTCGAGTCTTGTTTACTTTTCTTAGGTTAGAACTGATAACTCTAATGGTTTTAAGAGAACATGGAGACAGGTCTGCTATGAAATGCCAGCATATTTAGTTCTAAGTTTATAGACATTTTCTAGTAAGTGCTGTTTAAGGGTTTGTAGCTACACAATGATCATAACATCTTATAATAATTTTAAGAGTTTGAAGAAAGCAAAGCCTTCCAGGGACACTTCCTTCCCCAATTTTACAACAGAGAAAACTAAGAGTCAGAGCACTTAGTGACTCACCCAAGACCTCTGTGGGCCACCACTTTAGCATCATGCTCAATTTGTGATTGAGTCATAAATGATACAGAAGGTAGTCAGAGGTAGAACTTAGGTAACTAAATATGTACCCATTTGTTCAAATAGTTCTGAGACGTCTAAGATGTATTTGTGGGTAGGAGATTTGGAAATTATCTGAGAGAAGTTAGGATTATGTAGGGTCCAGTCATTACCTTGGATATTATGAAGGGCAGTATCTCGTGGGAGAAGAGATGGCAAACTGTTGTTTACGGCCCTTGCCACACTGGAATTTGCAGAGGTTAGGGACCAAGTCCCTCTTATTTATCCTTCTAGTCCTAGTCAGCCTTGTGCCTGCTAGTGAGCAGCTGGTCAGTAGTGGAGTATTATTGATCACATGAATGCCAGGCATAGACACTAACTGTGGGTTTGTCTTGTGGAAGGCCTATTTGATTGTTTGGCTGGCATTTCTTTTTTTGTGTTGTTCCTTTTGTCAAGAGAAAAACCTCTTGACACAGCACCCCTAATCTAATTAGACCTTAATGGAGGTAACAGTTATATTAAGAACAGGAAAAACAAAGTGTTGAGAGGTCATTACAGATAAAAAGGTGCTCTCTTGTATAACTTTCATTTGAGACTTCAGGCAGCTGAGGTTCAGAGAGGTGAAGTGATTTTGAGTTAGCCCCAAGCCCTGTACTCGCCCACTGTGCCCCGTGGCTGCACTGCTCTTGACTGGTTTTGGGGAACAGCACAGCCTGTAATGCCTCCCCTCTGACAGTCTGCTCAAGTCCAGCTGCTGACGGGTGCCTCTGCTGCCACCTGGTTTCACAGAGCCTCCTGGAGGCCTGGTCTTCAGGCCTGCTGCCTCTGGTCACACTCAAGGCCCTGCCCACATACCACATGCCACCTGTCTTTGTCTTGTTCTTGCAGCGGGGCCTGCTCTCAGCACATTCTCACCGTGGGAATGAAGCCTGGGAAGTAATTCGGTCAAGGTATTTATGACTGAAACAGGGTGCCTCAAAGCAGACAATCTGCTAACCCTGACTTGGGCCTCTGAGGAGAGAAAAGTTTTTATTTCTTCTTTTCCTTTTACCTTTTTCTTTAGTCATTTAAAAGCTTCGGGCTGTGAATTAAAACTAATTGTAACTTTTTAATTTTATACAAGAAAGATACGTATTTTATGGGATCTCCATTGATCTGTATTATGTTTCCTTTCTAGAGACATTAGGCCGTTGCATTTTTAGTTGTTTCTCTAAAGAGTTATTTTTGAATTAATTATAGATAATTTATCCAAGCTATGTTCAAAAAGTGGTTTCATGTAGAATACTGTTAGCCATTCTTGCATTTACTTTTAGAGAAGTCAGGATGTAAGCCTAATATTGGCCCTTATGAGTCAGTCATTAGAAATTTGCTATGGCTACTGGTGAATTCTTTAAAAATTTAGTTAACATTTTAAAGAAATAACATATTTGCATTTTATGAAAATCAGAAATAAATAATTCTAAGATGTCACTCAGATAAACATTTTTGTTAATATTTTAGTGTTTTTTGTTTCAGACTTTGTTTCATGCATATATGGAACTATTAAGTTAAAAAATTTCCAAGGAGATCATAGAACATAGTGCTGTAATCTGGTTTGTTCACCAAGTGACTTCTCATAATTTTACCCCTATGAGGTAATAACTTTTGGTTAGGGTGATAGCTTTTTATGGTACATGGTTTGGATGAATGAAAGTTTGTTTACCTAACCCTTTAATCTGTTGCATATATGTTATTTGTTTTTCCTACTATAAATAATCCTGTTACACCTTTGTGCCTTTTTTTTTTTTTTTAATTTTCTGATTATTTCCATTAGGAGACTATAAATGGTATTGTTGTCTGAAAGTTATTCACATTTTAAGATTTTGGGTATTATTTATGCCATGATTTAAAAAGCACACACTGTATTTTAACAGAAATATCATAAATCTGCCCAGTTGGTTTTTTCTAAGACAGTAAGTTCTGTAGGTTCCTTGACAAATAAATGGTCCTGGGGACTGCGGGATGCCTGAGCAGTGCTTCTAACTGTTAGATCTTCCCCTGAGCACTGTAAACATTCTGGACTGCCAGATTCTAAGATTTGCTCTGGAGGTGTGAGATAGAAGCCGCCTTAAATAGCTGGAAGATAATCCTCGGGAAGAGACAGGCTTTGTCATTTTTGTGTTTACCAGGTGTGCAGCATTGAACCTTTAAAACCCTTCCAAGTAAAATAGGGTCTTCCCCCCCACCCCCCTTATGATTAAAATGCTGGCTGCTAATCTTTCATGATAAAGAGAGAGCAGTTTCAGAAGATGGATCATTTCCTGATTAGTGGTTGTAAAGATTGCACATGGATGGTATCCCCAGTGTTGTGAAGTTATTTTATTGGTCAGGTCTGCTTCAGTGAAATCAACATGGCTGGCTTCTCTTTGCAAAGACTTGTGACAACAAGTTCATAACTACACTCCCTGGGGAGCTCAGTTTACTTTTAAGATTTTGCTTCAGGCATCTCTCTGCAGCCTTATGCTGTGAGTCTTTAAGATCCCAGATATGAAACTGGTTTGACATTAATTCCTAGCATGACAGCTTTTTAGATCTCCTCTTTGCCTAAGTCAGATGAAGTCTGCAGAGCTAGCAGCATTCCTTTTCCCTTTATTTTCTCCTTTCTCCATGTCTGCTGGTTCACAAAAGAGAGTAATTGTACCTAGGCAGTCATAAACATTATTGATTAGATTTGTATTTAATAAAATTAGACCTTGTCAATTATTAGTGAAAACTAAACCAAGGGAACCTATAGTTATGGAGCATTGAGTTGAACAACTTGGAAAGGGCAAAGTTCTTCAAATAAGGCACAGATAAAAGATCTTATCTGTATATTCTTCTGTTCTTTGACTTAAGTATTAGAATGTTCCTCCAAAGCCTCAGTTTTCAGGGTAATGCTTAGGTGTTCTCTTTTATTTTATACTTCAGATAATTTAGAAACACTTGTATTTCTAAATTTATTTCTATTTTATGCATTGTATAGCTCTCCCTCTATATAATCTAGTATAGATTTAGATTGATAATTTTTTAAAATTATTGTTTCTTCAGAAATGTAAAAATATTCTGGCCTAACACGATGATGTATTTACCAACTGGAAAGATTGTGTTAAATTTGGAATTGTACTTACTAAATTATGGAACTGTGTACTACTGTTCTAGTATGTGATACTGCAGATAAAATTTCAAAGGAACTATGGAGAGAAAATTCTTGTAGAGGGTCGTATTGCTCAGTGAAATTGCTTTTCTTTTGGATGTCCCTGTTCTCTTTTGGTGTTTGAGGTGTGGGGGGAGGAGGTTTGCACAGGAAAGGTGTTGAGATTTATTGGCCCAGGTAACTGGAGCCTCTACAGAGCAGGAGAAGAGAATCCGTGAGCTCCAGCGATGTCAAGGCATGATCTCTTTAGGAGTCCTACTTGGTTCTGCTTTTCTTTCATTGGTCTCATTTCTTGCCACAATGAAGTTTTCTCCAAATGGCTCAAAAGAGAACAACTGGCTGACCCAAGGTGGTGTTTTTCTGGCTTCCATTTGTCAAATCTCTCCAAAGGACTTTTGCTTGGGTCATCCTTTGGTCACGTAGGTGGACAGTCATCAGTAGGGGTCAGGGCAGGACACTGTGATCTGTAGTCCTAGCAGGACCACGTGGCATGAGAGGTTTCTACACAGATAGAGACAGCAGATGTCTAACAACATCTTGAATTGGCAGTTAAAATTTTTTTCTAATTGTGGTAAGATACACAACATAAAATTTACCATCTGGACCATTTTTAAGTTACAGTTCAGTAGTGTTAAGTACATTCACATCATTGTGCAACCTATCTCCAGAATGCTTTTCGTCTTCCAAAACTGAAACTCTATACCCATTAAACAACACCCCTCCACCCCATCCTCCCCTCCCCCCAGCCCTTCACAACCACCATTCTACTTTCTGTCTCTATGAATTTGACTACTCTGTGTAGCTCATTTAAGTGGAATCATACAGTATTTATCTTTTTGTGATTGACTTATTTCACTTGGTGTAATGTTCTCAAGGTTCATCCACATTGTAGTATATGTCAGAATTTCCTTCCTTTTTAAAACTGAATAATATTCTATTCAGTGTATATACCACATTTTGTTTATCCATTCATCGACAGACACTTGGGTTGCTTCCACCTTTTGGCTATTGTGAATAATGCTGCTATGAACATAGACACACAAATATCTCTTCGAGATGCCGGTTTCAATTGTTTTGTGAACTGGCAGTTTTTTACACAACTCTTAAGTCAAACAGGTGAACTAAGTTCACCTTTTTCCATAAAAAACTGCCCTTTATCTTAACCTCCCTCTCATGTCACCTTCACTTGTTACCTAAGCCATATTGTGGGGCTTATTTTGACTCATCTCTCCTGGACTGTTAGTCACCAAGTGTGATAGATTTTTAACTCTTGAATATCCGTTTAGTCCAGTAGCTTCCCTGAGTGTGGTTTGTTCTCAAGGTGCTCTGTGAGTAAAGAATTTCATGGTCAGATAAGTTTGGGAATCGCTTGATGTTGCTTAGTTTATCCTTTTCCTGGAAAACTAAAATAAGAAACTATTGAATATTAGTCAACTGTTTTCCAGATATATGACCATGGAGCTACCTTTTCACTTAATATATATGAAGTTGAGAAAGAAATACTGTTCTCACTGCTCTTTGCCTTTTCACGCCCACTCCTTACTGCCTTTCTGTAGGTTTCATCTCTGGCTTAGATTGTAGCCCAGTCTCTGAAATCAGTGGGTTTAAATCTTTTTTGTCTTATTGATCCATTTGACAGTCAGTTGATGACTCCTTTTCTTGTAATAAAACAGCTTAGACAGTGAAATACGTAAGATTACAAATCATTCACTGATTTTGTTAGAGAAGAGCCGTCCTCTTGTTCATTCTCAGTTGCTGCAGCCTGGAAATATTGTATGGTGGGGAGTAGTATGGGCAGTGGAGTTTGGATAGTCTGTGTGGACAGGTTATTTAACTTTCTGTGTCTTAGTTTACTCATCTGTAAAACGAATATAGTAATAGTACCTACTTCATAGGGTTTTATGAGAATTAGGTGAGTCCTTATATTCAAAGCACTTAGAACAGTGACTGGTATATATAAGTGCCCGATAAATGTTAGTTGCTATTTCTGTCTTCCCTCCCTCCCTCCATGGTAATATCATTTTTTATCATCTTACTGCAAAAGATGATTTACGATTCCTGTGAAGTTCATTATTCAGTGATTTTGCATGCATTTCATAGTTAATCCTCAACGAAGGAAAAAAATGCATCTGATAATGCTCCCAGTAATTAACTTTTTTGGAGCTCATTAATTTGGAAAATATAGATCATCCTTTTATTAGTGTAGAGCAGGGGTCCCCAGTCCCCAGGCCACGGACTGATATTGGTCTGTGGCCTGTTAGGAACCGGGCCGCGCAGCAGGAGGTGAGCAGCGAAAAAGCGAAGCTTTATCTGCCGCTTCCCATCGCTCGCATTACTGCCTGAACCACCCCCTCCCCCCCCAAGTCCGTAGAAAAATTGTCTTCCACAAAACCGGTCCCTGGTGCCAGAAAGGTTGGGGACTGCTGGTGTAGAGTATTTGCTTTACTTAAACATTTATTCTCAAAACTTAGTAAACAATTTTAGAGGAAACACTGCAGAAGGAAGTGTGGTTATGAGTGAGTGACTGACTTAGAGGATTTTTATTTTTACTGAGACTTAAATATTTTTTCTTTGAGAGTTTGAGCAGGTAAGAGCATGAGTTTCAGTCATAGCCCTGTGACTTTGGACACGTGACCTAATGGCTTGCCATTTACTATGTACCACCATTTACTTATTTGCAGAAATGAGGCTGGTTATACTTAACTAGGGTTAATTTGAATATTAATGTGATAGCATGCAGAAAACTTTCCTGTGGTAGGTGATCTGTAAGTAGTTTCACCTCTTCTCTCTCTTTCCAACGGAGGCAGAAGAGAATTCCTGTGTAATCTGTTGCTCAGCTCTGATGCTCCTCACTCTGTGGTGGCAAATTTGCCTCTTACCAAGGCTTTATTGGTAAGCATTTTAAACTTTTCATTATTGTTGTTGTCATTGTTGATATTTTGTTTGACATGGGTACTATATTCACATGCTTCAGAAAGTAAACCAGTATAATTTAGTACAAATTGAAAAGGCTTGCTCCAGTTTTTGTCACTGTCAGCTTCCTTCCCTGCCCCCTTAAATAACCTCTTTTATGCATTTCTTGTGTCCAGATACAATTAAACACAAGTATATATTCTTCTCTATACAAAATGTAGCATACTCCATATACTATTCTGCACTTTGCTTTCATTTTACAGTATATCCTCCTCTCTTTTGGTATTAGGACCTGGAATATTTCCTTATTCATGTGTGTGTATGTTACATGTATGTATGTATGTATTTATTAGAGCTCCAGTGTGTTCTGTACCATGGTTTACTTAACCAGTCTCCATATTCATGGATATATTATTTGTTTCCATGCTATTATTACTGCAAACAGTGCTTCTTTGTATAACTCATATGTACAAGGTTGGATAAATTCCCAAGGTTGTTGGGTTAAAAGATAAATGCATTTATAATTTTTCAAAAATAATTTTTATCAAGATTGTAAATTGCTCTCCACTGGGTTCATACCATTTTGCATACATTGGCATGTATTTTTTTGCACTGCAGACAGCTCTCACCCCACCCTCCATACCATTTTTTGAGCTGCTGTCTTGGCAATGTGGAGGGAGTTGTACAAGTGGAGGAGATCCCATCTCATATTTCCTAAGTTGTAGTGGGCAGTTCAAGTCTAGTGTTTTCCAACCTGAGTAGTAAGACACAGAGTTATACTGTGGTGTGCGACTAGGCATTCTGCCCATCCTGATCTACTCTTCTTCCTGTCTTGGGCTCTGAGGATGGAATGGCTGGTTGTATTGTGTGCCTGATTTACCAAGTAGGTCTGGGGGACAGTCACTTACTCTGTACATAAAATATTATTGGCTGCTGTCTCCTTTTTTGGAAGTTATTTTTAAGAAGTTATATTCACTGTTTTTTTGCAAAAGTTTTTCTTATTTATTGAAGATTTAGAATCCAGAGAAAAGAATAAAAGCCATGTGGAATCCCATAACCGTAGTCAGTATTTTGATGAATATCCTCTCAATTTTATGTGCACATGCCCAACATAAATTGTGTTTATATACTGCATGATGTTTTATAACCTTTCCTTTGTTTGTTAGTGAATCATGAATATTGTTCCATCTTCCAATAATTATACATATATATATACACATGTATATATATACATAATTACATATATATATGTGTATATACATATGTTATTATTTTTTTCAGTGTAGAATTCTGTTAGATGGCTTCACTGTGATTCTGTGTTCCTGGATGAATATTTAAGATTGTTTTGTTAGTCGTTCTAAATAACTTTGTGATGAAGACCCTTGTAGCTAAATCTTGTATATCATCGTTATTTGCTTAGAAGTAGAAAGAACTTCTGGGTCAAAGGACATTTACAGATTGCTCTGCAGAACTCATGTGATGTTTATATTTCTAAATGAGAGTACTTGCTTTGTCACGTTTAATCAATTTGTGGATATTATAATTTAAAAAAATTTGCCAGTCTATTTGTAAAAAAATGGTAAATCTCTATTTTACTTCATAGATATTTGGTTATTAGTATATTTAAACTTTGTTTTTCATGTTGAGAATTCATGTTTTCTTTGTGGATTCCCTTGTCAAGCCCTTTGTCCATTTTATTATTGGTGTGTTTGTGTTTTTCTTTTTTCTTTTTTTAAAGCTATATGTTAAGAATATTAACTTTTTGTGATACATGGTACAAATATTTTTCTTCAGGTTTGCTTATATATTTAGGGTCTTTTGATACAGAAGTTTTATATTTTCATGTACTCATACCTATCAAACATTTCTTTTTCTTTTTAAAAATTTATTTATTTTAGGCTGCATTGCTTCTTCACTGCTGCACGCAGGCTTTCTCCAACTATGGCGAGTGGGGGCTACTCTTTGTTGTGGTGTGCGGGCCTCGCATTGAGGTGGCCTCTCCTGTTGTGGAGCACGGGCTGTAGACACATGGGCTTCAGTAGTTGTGGCTCGTGGGCTCAGTAGTTGTGGCTTATGGGCTCCAGAGCGCAGGCTCAGTAGTTGTGGCACACGGGCTCAGTTGCTCCATGGCATGTGGGATCCTCCCAGACCTGGGCTCGAACCTGTGTCCCCTGCATTGGCAGGCAGATTTTTAACCACTGTGCCACTAGGGAAACCCCAAGGTTTCTACTTTTGATGTCATGTTGGAGAGACCTTTTGACTTCCCTAATTATATAAACATTTATCTCTATTTAGACTTAGTATTAGGTATATTTGATATTTTTAAATGACAGAACACATTTTAGTATGTGGTGTCAGATGAATGCTAGCTTTCTTAATATTTTTTCTAACTGGCTATCCAGTTGTCTCACCACAAAAAAAAATTATCATTCTCCCCACCGACTTGAAATCCATGTCTTTAAAAATTGTTCTGTTTTCTTAAACATACTTGAAAATTTGTACTAAAACTCTATTAAAAGGACATTAGAGCTCTGGACTGTTTTCAGGCCGTTGGTGCCAGGGTGATATTAAGCAGGTAGCTTAACCCTCTCTTTGACTCGATTTCTTCTGTGAAGTCAGGACTGACCTTCAACCAGAGTTGTTAATGAGGATCTGATGAGATAATGGATATAAATCATGAAGTTCTGTATAGAGAATAAGTGTTTATAATACTACTAATTAGGATGGGGCCAGGTATTCCTGAAGCTCTAGAGCCACACTTAAACTAGTAACACAGCATAATAAAAGGTTACATTTTGTGTTTGGGGCGTATTAGAAAAACCAACAAAAGAGCTTCTCTGGCATTTGAGTGAATTCCCTAATGGGAACAAATAGAACCCTATCACTGAAATAAAAAAAAATTTTTTTTATCTTGATAGGGATTAAATACAGTAGTTAATTTCCTTAGTGATTAAACATAGAAAGCAAATGTAATGCTACACTTTTCACATTATGGTATTCTTCATTTGGTCTTTTTCTTTCTTTTTAAAAAAATTAAGACAGTTACTTTACTTTGAACACGAAAGTGGTATAAGCAACTGTATAGGCTCCATGATACGTTCTTCTCCCATTTGCTCCAACCCCAAGATAAAATTTTGGGAGAGGGGCTTCCCTGGTGGCACAGTGGTTGAGAGTCCGCCTGCCGATGCAAGGGACACGGGTTCGTGCGCTGGTCTGGGAAGATCCCACATGCCGCAGAGCCTGCACGTCCGGAGCCTGTGCTCCGCAACGGGAGAGGCCACAACAGTGAGAGGCCCGCATACCGCAAAAAAAAAAAAAAAAAAAATTTGGGAGAAAAAATGTATTATATTTGGTTAATTATGTTATCTACTATTACTTGTTCTAAGGCAGGCATGGCATTGACTGATATCTGGCTTAAGGTCTAAGAATCATATTCACATAGAGCATGCTAAGTGGTTGCATTTTGGGAAATGAAACTTTCATTTGGGTTACAGTTGAATGTGTGTGCAAATGAAGAGTTACTGAACCACTATTCTTGATTAATTAAAGAAGATGAATATGATTTGTCTACATTGTCACAGTTCCTTCCATGTAAACATCAGTTTTGTTTGTTCCTTTTACTGAAAAACATTCTGATGAAATAATCTTGCAAAGGAAAGATAATCTAGCTTTGAGTCTACAATAAAAATGCAAAAAGTAAACAATAGTCAATACTTAATTTTCTGCTCAGCTATGTTTAGGACCTTTACAAGTAGTGTATTAGTCTCTAGAGAGCACCACGGTGCTGCCTGTGCCAAAAATTTCATGTACTCTCCTTGAGCATCAAGATGGTCCACCCTGGTTCTCCAGCAGACACAGTGTGAAGCGGTGATAAGTTCCTGCAGGAAGTGTTAGCATGTCTTCTTTCCCCATGAAAGTCTGGATCCACTGTCCTCTTTATCTCTTATACCCAAATATCTGCTTCCCTCTAAGATATATCAAATTTTATTATTCAGATGTTCTTCATAAAACATCTTAATCTTTTCTTCTAGTTTGGTAGTTTATTTGCATATAGTTATTCTGTTCATCCAGGAGTAATTTCTCTCTTTTTGGATTTTGTCTAATTCTGGATCATTCTCATATTTGTTAGCAACCTGTTTCCAGTAAAAGACACCAAGCTGATATAGTGGCTCTAGGCTGACGGGACTTCAGTTGATTGAGTTTCCACTGATCCATATACCATATGTCCTCCGTCTTCCCTGCCTCAGCTGGAGAATTGCCTGCAAATTGTGGGGGATGGGGGTGTGTGTGGAGGGGGGCACTGAAGAGACACAGCTCTTCGTTTGGCCTTTAGATTCAGACATTGCCAATAAACTTACAGAGTCAGGTACATGGATTCATATTGGGGATTTGATAGTCACTGACTTTGAGACCATAGGTAAGTCATTTCATGCCTCTGAGCTTTGGTTTCTTCATCTGTAAAATGAAGTGCCTTTGTAGGAGTTTGAATGTAGTATCACAGCGCTGAGGCCTCTTTCCAGCACCAATTTCTTGGAAAGGAGGCTAGTTTTTTTACATTCCAACCAAGGGAAATTTGAAATAACTGTTAATTTACTTTACTTAATTTTTTTTGTCTCTAAAATACAAGCCAAATGATCTTCATTTTTACCTTTCGTGTCTGATTTTTTTTTTTTCTTTGGTGGTATGCGAGCCTCTCACTGTTGTGGCCTCTCCCGTTGTGGAGCACAGGCTCTGGATGCACAGGCTCAGCGGCCATGGCTCACGGGCCTAGCCGCTCCACGGCATGTGGGATCTTCCCAGACCGGGACACGAACCCGTGTCCCCTGCATCGGCAGGCGGACTCTCAACCACTGCGCCACCAGGGAAGCCCTCATGTCTGATTATTAAGAGAGTAATAAGAATATAAGCCTCAGTGAAGCAGATAAACCTCAGATAAGTCAAATGAAAGAATTTCCAGTAATGTCATTGTGTTCTGTATTTAAAAGTGTTTCAAAGATTAGATCAGAAATAAATGAAAAAGAAATGAAGGAAACAGTAGCAAAGATCAATAAAACTAAAAGCTTGTCCTTTGAGAAGATAAACAAAATTGATAAACCATTAGCCAGACTCATCAAGAAAAAAAGGGAGAAGACACAAATCAATAGAATTAGAAATGAAAAAGGAGAAGTAACAGCTGACACTGCAGAAATACAAAGGGTCATGAGAGATTACTACAGGCAACTATATGCCAATAAAATGGACAACCTGGAAGAAATGGACAAATTCTTAGAAAAGCACAACCTTCCGAGACTGAACCAGGAAGAAATGCAAAACATAAACAGACCAATCACAAGCACTGAAATTGAGACAGTGATTAAAAATCTTCCAACAGGGCTTCCCTGGTGGCGCAGTGGTTGAGAGTCCACCTGCCGATGCAGGGGACACGGGTTCGTGCCCCGGTCCGGGAGGATCCCACATGCTGCGGAGCGGCTGGGCCTGTGAGCCATGGCCGCTGAGCCTGTGCGTCCGGAGCCTGTGCTCCGCAATGGGAGAGGCCACAACAGTGAGAGGCCCGCGTAACGCAAAAAAAAAAAAAAAAAAAAAAAAAAAAAAAATCTTCCAACAAACAAAAGCCCAGGACCAGATGGCTTCACAGGCGAATTCTATCAAACATTTAGAGAAGAGCTAACACCTATCCTTCGCAAACTCTTCCAAAATATAGCAGAGGGAGGAACACTCCCAAACTCATTCTGTGAGGCCACCATCACCCTGATACCAAAACCAGACAAAGATGTCACAAAGAAAGAAAACTACAGGCCAATATGACTGTTGAACATAAATGCAAAAATCCTCGACAAAATACTAGCAAACAGAATCCAAAAGCACATTAAAAGGATCATACACCATGATCAAGTGGGGTTTACCCCAGGAATGCCAGCATCCTTCAATATACGCAAATCAATGTGATACACCATGTTAACAAATTGAATAAAAACCATACGATCAACTCAGTGGATGCAGAAAAAGCTTTCAACAAAATTCAACACCCATTTATGATAAAAACCCTCCAGAAACTAGGCGTAGAGGGAACTTTTCTCAATGTAATAAAGGCCATATATGACAAATCCACAGTCAGTATCGTCCTCAGTGGTGAAAAACAAACCATTTCCACTAAGATCAGGAACAAGACAAGGTTGCCCACTCTCACCACTATTATTCAACACTGTTTTGGAAGTTTTAGCCACAGCAATCAGAGAAGAAAAAGAAATAATAAAAGGAATCCAAATCAGAAAAGAAAAAGTAAAGCTGTCACTGTTTACAGATGATATGATACTATACATAGAGTATCCTAAAGATGCTACCAGAAAACTACTAGAGCTAATCAATGAATTTGGTAAAGTAGCAAGATACAAATTTAATGCACAGAAATCTCTGGCATTCCTATACACTAATGATGAAAAATCTGAAAGAGAAATTAAGGGAACACTCCCATTTACCACTGCAACAAAAAGAATAAAATACCTAGGAATAAACCTACCAAAGGAGACAAAAGACCTGTATGCAGAAGATTATAAGACACTGATGAAAGAAATTAGAGATATACAAACAGATGGAGAGATATACCGTGTTTTTGGATTGGAAGAATTAACATTGTGAAAATGACCATACTACCCAAAGCAATCTACAGATTCAATGCAATCCCTGTCAAACTACCAATGGCATTTTTCACAGAACTAGAACAAAAAATTTCACAATTTGTATGGAAACACAAAAGACCCCGAATAGCCAAAGCAATCTTGAGAAAGAAAAATGGAACTGAAGGAGTCAGGCTCCTTGACTTCAGACTATACTACAAAGCTACAGTAATCAAGCCATTATGGTACTGACACAGAAACAGAAATATAGATCAATGGAACAGGATAGAAAGCCTAGAGGTGAACCCATGCACATGTGGTCACCTTATTTTTGATAAAGGAGGCAAGAATATACAATGGAGAAAAGACAGCATCTTCAATAAGTGGTGCTGGGAAAACTGGACAGCTACATGTAAAAGAATGAAATTAGAACACTCCCTAACACCATACACAAAAATAAACTCAAAATGGATTAAAGACCTAAATATAAGGCCAGACACTATAAAACTCTTAGAGGAAAACATAGGCAGAACACTCTATGACATAAATCATAGCAAGATCCTTTTTGACCCACCTTCTAGAGAAAGGGAAATAAAAACAAAAATAAACGAGACCTAATGAAACTTCAAAGCTTTTGCACAGCAAAGGAAACCATAAACAAAACGAAAAGACAACCCTCAGAATGGGAGAAAATATTTGCAAATGAAGCAACTGACAAAGGATTAATCTCCAAAATTTACAAGCAGCTCATGCAGCTCAATATCAAAAAAACAAACAACCCAATCCAAAAATGGGCAGAAGACCTAAATAGACATTTCTCCAAAGAAGATATACAGATTGCCAACCAACACATGAAAAGATGCTCAATGTCACTAATCATTAGAGAAATGCAGCTCAAAACTACGATGAGGTATTACCTCACACCAGAGTGGCCATCATCAAAAGATCTCCAAACAATAAATGCTGGAGAGGGTGTGGAGAAAAGGGAACCCTCTTGCACTGTTGGTGGGAATGTGAATTGGTACAGCCACTATGGAGAACAGTATGGAGGTTCCTTAAAAAACTACAAATAGAGCTACCATATGACCCAGCAATCCCACTACTGGGCATATACCCTGAGAAAACCATAATTCAAAAGAGCCATGTACCACAGTGTTCGCTGCAGTTCTATTTACAATAGCCAGGACATGGAAGCAACCTAAGTGTCCACTGACAGATGACTGGATAAAGAAGATGTGGCACATATGTACAATGGAATATTACTCAGCCATAAAAGGAAACGAAATTGAGTTATTTGTAGTGAGGTAGATGGACCTGTCATATGAGTCTGTCATACAGAGTGAAGTAAGTCATAAGTCAGAAAGGGAAAAACAAATACCGTATGCTAACACATATGGAATCTAAAAAAAAAAAGTGGTTCTGAAGAACCTAGGGGCAGGACGGGGATAAAGACGCAGACCTACTAGAGAATGGACTTGAGGACACGGGGAGGGGGAAGGGTAAGCTGGGACAAAGTGAAAGAGTGACGTGGACATGTATACACTACCAAATGCAAAATTGATAGCTAGTGGGAAGCAGCCATATAGCACAGGGAGATCAGCTTGGTGCTTTGTGACCACCTGGTGGGGTGGGATAGGGAGGGTAGGAGGGAGGGAGACACAAGAGGGAGGAGATATGGGCATATATATATATATATATATATATATATATATGTATAGCTGATTTACTTTGTTATAAAGCAGAAACTAACACACCATTGTAAAGCAATTATACTCCAATAAAGATGTTAAAAAATAAAAAATGTTTCCATAGAGTTAAGGAATGATTTTTTTTTTTCAAATATGGATACAAGTTACAGTAAATCCTTGACTCTTTTGAACTCTTAGGGATGAATCATTTTGGGATAACCAAATTTTCCAGATGAGTGAGAATTTATTGTTATAATCACCATATTTTAAAATTTTTAACTACTTTCATGAGAAAGTTTGAAAATGTATTTGCTGTATTCCTTTGCACTGAGTTAACTGAATACAATTTATTTTTCTTTATTAATCAGGTTCAGTTGTGAACATAACTTATGCTAAGTACTGTGCTCGTAGCATGTTTTCAAGTATAAAGCCCTGGGTTTAAATTTAATTTTTTATCAATTATTGACTTTGTTGCCTTGTAACAGTAAATCCTTCTTAACCTCACTTTCCTAATTTTTTAAGAAATTGAGATTGAAAAGCTTGATATAAGATAGATCTTCTCTAAAGTATTATTGTGATAGGGATGTCTTCCAGGGTCTATTGAGTTGTGTATATATAAAACACACACAGTGTATTTGTTTCATACTAACTAGCTTTGGACTAGAATTCTTGCTGTGTTTTCTATAGTTTTTCTGTCACTTTCCCTGTATTCACTTCTGGAAGCCATCAGGGTGCCTCTAGGGCCTCTTCTCATAGGATTTACAGACTTCTTGGCATCTAGTCATTCCTATTTTATACACGACTCTAAGTGAAAAGGCCTGGCAATATGTAATGTTCATGAATATTTGTGTGGAATTTCTGCAGCATTTCTTTTTGTTGAACTCATATTTTATGTGTGTTCCAAAGCAATGCAGCTTAGCACCATTAAAGCATAAAGAGTATATTGCATACTGGTCTTTATTTAGAAAGGAATAGTATGGAGCCACCCAGTAGTGAGACACATAATCTAAGTTGTTTTTCTTTTATTTCCTGACCCCCTTTTATTGACTTGTGTGGCATGCATACACTAGTGGTATAATACATCCGAGTTTCACAGTACAGATTGAAACCATGTGATTTTCTGTGAGGTGTTTTTGTTTTGTTATGGATTTTTTTTAAAATTTTATTTATTTTTTTATACGGCAGGTTCTTTTTTTTTTTTTTTTTTAAACATCTTTATTGGGGTATAATTGCTTTACAATGGTGTGTTAGTTTCTGCTTTATAACAAAGTGAATCAGCTATACATATACATATGTTCCCATATGTCTTCCCTCTTGCGTCTCCCTCCCTCCCACTCTCCCCATCCCACACTTCCAGGCTGTCACAAAGCACCGAGCTAATATCCCTGTGCCTTGCGGCTGCTTCCCCCCAGCTATCTACCTTACTACGTTTGTTAGTGTGTATATGTCCATGACTCTCTCTCGCCCTGTCAAAACTCACCCTTCCCCCTCCCCATATCCTCAAGTCCGTTCTCCAGTAGGTCTGCGTCTTTATTCCTATCTTACCCCTAGGTTCTTCATGACATTTTTTTCCCTTAAATTCCATATATATGTGTTAGCATACGGTATTTGTCTTTTTCTTTCTGACTTACTTCACTCTGTATGACAGACTCTAGGTCTATCCATCTCATTACAAATAGCTCAATTTCATTTCTTTTTAAGGCTGAGTAATATTCCATTGTGTATATGTGCCACATCTTCTTTATCCATTCATCCGATGATGGGCGCTTAGGTTGTTTCCATGTCCTGGCTATTGTAAATAGAGCTGCAATGAACATTTTGGTACCTGACTCTTTTTTTTTTTTTTTAAACATCTTTATTGGGGTATAATTGCTTTACAATGGTGTGTTAGTTTCTGCTTTATAACAAAGTGAATCAGCTATGCATACACACATGTTCCCATATGTCTTCCCTCTTGCGTCTCCCTCCCTCCCACTCTCCCCATCCCACCCTTCCAGGCTGTCACAAAGCACCGAGCTAATATCCCTGTGCCTTGCGGCTGCTTCCCCCCAGCTATCTACCTTACTACGTTTGTTAGTGTGTATATGTCCATGACTCTCTCTCGCCCTGTCAAAACTCACCCCTCCCCCTCCCCATACCCTCAAGTCCGTTCTCCAGTAGGTCTGCGTCTTTATTCCTATCTTACCCCTAGGTTCTTCATGACATTTTTTTCCCTTAAATTCCATATATATGTGTTAGCATACGGTATTTGTCTTTTTCTTTCTGACTTACTTCACTCTGTATGACAGACTCTAGGTCTATCCATCTCATTACAAATAGCTCAATTTCATTTCTTTTTAAGGCTGAGTAATATTCCATTGTGTATATGTGCCACATCTTCTTTATCCATTCATCCGATGATGGGCGCTTAGGTTGTTTCCATGTCCTGGCTATTGTAAATAGAGCTGCAATGAACATTTTGGTACATGACTCTTTTTGAATTTTGGTTTTCTCAGGGTATATGCCAAGTAGTGGGATTGCTGGGTCATATGGTAATTCTATTTGTAGTTTTTTTTTTTTTTTTTTTTATGCGTTACGCGGGCCTCTCACTGTTGTGGCCTCTCCCGTTGCGGAGGACAGGCTCCGGACGCGCAGGCTCAGCGGCCATGGCTCACGGGCCCAGCCGCTCCGCGGCATGTGGGATCCTCCCAGACCGGGGCACGAACCCGTGTCCCCTGCATCGGCAGGCGGACTCTCAACCACTGCGCCACCAGGGAAGCCCTATTTGTAGTTTTTTAAGGAACCTCCATACTGTTCTCCACAGTGGCTGAACCAATTCACATTCCCACCAGCAGTGCAAGAGTGTCCCCTTTTCTCCACACCCTCTCCAGCATTTATTGTTTCTAGATTTTTTGATGATGGCCATTCTGACTGGTGTGAGATGATATCTCATTGTAGTTTTGATTTGCATTTCTCTAATGATTAATGATGTTGAGCATTCTTTCATGTGTTTGTTGGCATTCTGTATATCTTCTTTGGAGAAATGTCTATTTAGGTCTTCTGCCCATTTTTGGATGGGGTTGTTTGTTTTTTTGTTATTGAGCTGCATGAGCTGCTTGTAAATTTTGGAGATTAATCCTTTGTCAGTTGCTTCATTTGCAAATGTTTTCTCCCATTCTGAGGGTTGTCTTTTGGTCTTGGTTATGGTTTCCTTTGCTGTGCAAAAGCTTTGAAGTTTCATTAGGTCCCATTTGTTTATTTTTGTTTTTATTTCCATTACTCTAGGAGGTGGGTCAGAAAGGATCTTGCTGTGATTTATGTCATAGAGTGTTCTTCCTATGTTTTCTTCTAAGAGTTTGATAGTTTCTGGCCTTACATTTAGGTCTTTAATCCATTTTGAGCTTATTTTTGTGTATGGTGTTAGGGAGTGATCTAATCTCATACTTTTACATGTACCTGTCCAGTTTTCCCAGCACCATTTATTGAAGAGGCTGTCCTTTCTCCACTGTACATTCCTGCCTCCTTTATCAAAGATAAGGTGTCCATATGTGCGTGGGTTTATCTCTGGGCTTTCTATCCTGTTCCACTGATCTATCTTTCTGTTTTTGTGCCAGTACCGTACTGTCTTGATTACTGTTGCTTTGTAATATAGTCTAAAGTCAGGGAGCCTTATTCCTCCAGCTCCTTTTTTCGTTCTCAAGATTGCTTTGGCTATTCGGGGTCTTTTGTGTTTCCATACAAATTGCGAAATTTTTTGTTCTAGTTCTGTGAAAAATGCCAGTGGTAGTTTGATAGGGATTGCATTGAATCTGTAGATTGCTTTGGGTAGTAGAGTCATTTTCACAATGTTGATTCTTCCCATCCAAGAACATGGTATATCTCTCCATCTATTTGTATCATCTTTAATTTCTTTCATCAGTGTCTTATAATTTTCTGCATACAGGTCTTTCGTATCCTTAGGTAGGTTTATTCCTAGATATTTTATTCTTTTTGTTGCAGTGGTAAATGGGAGTGTTTTCTTGATTTCACTTTCAGATTTTTCATCATTAGTATATAGGAATGCCAGAGATTTCTGTGCATTAATTTTGTATCCTGCTACTTTACCAAATTCATTGATTAGCTCTAGTAGTTTTCTGGTAGCATCTTTAGGATTCTCTATGTATAGTATCATGTCATCTGCAAACAGTGACAGCTTTACTTCTTCTTTTCCGATTTGGATTCCTTTTATTTCCTTTTCTTCTCTGATTGCTGTGGCTAAAACTTCCAAAACTATGTTGAATAAGAGTGGTGAGAGTGGGCAACCTTGTCTTGTTCCTGATCTTAGTGGAAATGCTTTCAGTTTTTCACCATTGAGGATGATGTTTGCTGTGGGCTTGTCATATATGGCTTTTATTATGTTTAGGAAAGTTCTCTCTGTGCCTACTTTCTGGAGGGTTTTTATCATAAATGGGTGTTGAATTTTGTCGAAAGCTTTCTCTGCATCTATTGAGATGATCGTATGGTTTTTCTCCTTCAATTTGTTAATATGGTTTATCACATTGATAGATTTGCGTATATTGAAGAATCCTTGCATTCCTGGAATAAACCCCACTTGATCATGGTGTATGATCCTTTTAATGTGCTTTTGGATTCTGTTTGCTAGTATTTTGTTGAGGATTTTTGCATCTATGTTCATCAGTGATATTGGCCTGTAGTTTTCTTTCTTTGTGGCATCCTTGTCTGGTTTTGGTATCAAGGTGATGGTGGCTTCGTAGAAGGAATTTGGGAGTGTTCCTCCCTCTGCTATATTTTGGAAGAGTTTGAGAAGGATAGGTGTTAGCTCTTCTCTAAACGTTTGATAGAATTCACCTATACAGCAGGTTCTTGTTAGTTATCCATTTTATACATATTAGTGTATATAAGTCAATCCCAGTCTCCCAATTCATCACACCACCACCTTGTTTTAAGCCTTGTTTGGGGATTATATCCTTGACCTTGACTTTATAGATTACACATCTACTATGTGCCCAACCATGTGATTTGGATGGAATTATTCCCAGTTAAAGATGAGGAAACCAAGATTTGGAGAAATTAAGTAACTTTTTTATTTTAAATATGAGTAACTCTTGTCTGACTGCAAAGCTCATGCTTTTACCCATAAACCATGCTATATGTTAGCTCTGAACTAGTGACTCCAAACTTCTGCAAACTGTGACGCTCTTGTGAACTTGGGGTGAAATTGGGGTGGGGTAGATGTTTGTACTTATTCCCTTTTCCTGTGTAATGAGCAGTAAGCTACCATTTTCTGTGCCCACCTGCATGGTCACTCTTAGAGGTGTGTGTGGTGCTCATATATGTGTACATTCATGCAGAGAGCTATTGCTCACAGGATCATCTGGCATCCTCCTGCCTCTAGAAAAGAGGACCCATGGCAGCCAGATCAGTGAGCCATGGAACAAGGATATCTTTAGGGCAAAATATGTTATCCCCTTTCAGATAGTGATCTAAACACATGTGAGCCAACAGAGTCCCTATGAAAAGAATCCTGACTGGATCTTCAGCTTAGTTCAATTAATTTAATTATTAAATAAATATTCAGTTCATTATAACATTACATAAGAATGCCAGGGGAGGGCAAGTGCCCATGATTCTGTTCTGGAGTGCTAAGAAGGATGTCCTGAGATAGTATAGTCCTGCCATCTACTTCTGCCCCATCACATCCTTATGTAGACATAAAATATTATGAAGAGAGACTCCATGAGGAAGTGTTAGTTTTTCAGTTTCTCTTGCAATGAACTCTTAATTTTAGCTGAGAAACATGCAAGTATCTGGTCTGGGTTGAGAAAGAGTTTACTTAATAGTTTCATTTAGAGCTAATACTGTTTTGGGCTTTATAAATAGTTCTGGTGTTGAGAGAAGTAGAAAAGATAAATAGTTCTGGTGTTGAGGAAAGTAGAGCAATAAAATCAGGCTGGAACATGGCCATTAAGCCCAAACTAATCAGAACATCTGTGTGCCTTCATATAAGGCTGATTGATGATCTTGGTCCAAGCCTTCACTTAATTCATGTAATAACGTGGAATCAAGGGTTCAAATATGTACAAGTGCTTCTGGATAATATTTTATAACTAGGCTTTGTGTATAGGCCAGAGAAAGATTGTGCTCCTATCCCATTATTAGTGACTGGGCCAATAGTTGAAAAGAACCTTTCTGTTATTAATGGAAAAACAGGCATAAAATCACACAGTGCATCTAAAAATTTTGATTGAAGTTGTTCTTTACTAAAGGGCCATTTCTATGTCTTTGTATAATTGAACTTAATTTTTTAAAAACTTTGAAATAGTTATAGATTGGCAGGAAGTTGCAAATTTTGTACAGAGAGAGCCTGTGTTGTTTAGTTGAACTTTAACATAAGTGATGTGCTTTTCTCTTTAATTTTTAAAGATTTTAGACTTAGGGAGAAACTTTCTAAGATGAAAGACACTCAGTGTTGGGTCTCTGAAACTTGTGAACTAGTTTTCTGAATAACTTCAGACGCAATGAGAATAATGGCTGAAATTCAGATGGCTGTGGTCACAGCTGTGTCTGTGTCAGATACATGAAGTGGTTCCCTGGAAGCCAGAAGCACCTTTAGCAGGAGAAAAATGCTGTGGAGTTCTCTGGTCACTCCAACTTGAGCCTCTTGAGCCTTTAAGCTTCCTGTAAGTGCCTGGGATTTTGCAAATAGTACTAGTAGTTCTGGAGTTACAGTTGTCAAAGTAACAGGTGATGGCTGGAAGCCAGCTTGGCACCCAGTCAGCTCCCCAAATAGCCGAGGTCGCTCAACCTTCACAAGGTCCTGCAGACCAAACTGGGTGCTGCAGACCAAACCGGGTGCTGCAGACCAAACCCTTCCCCCAACATTTTTAAAAAACAGTCATTTGAAGAATTTTCTATAAAAGGCCTGAGCTGCTTCAGGCACTCAGGATGAGTTAAAAATGCACGGCTTTATGTTCTTATTCATACCTATTTGATTTAACCGTATGAAATTGCCATTCTTGTAGGTTTAAAAAAAAAAAAGTCCAATGTTGGAGGTTTTATACAGGTAAACCTAATGTTTTGTGCTGTCACACTGAAAATTCTTATGGTTGTGGAATAACATATTTCCAGGGAACACATTGTCTCAACCTCCTTATTTATAAAGGAAATACAGCATTTACTGTTTGTAAGATTAACTAACTTAATCCTCTTAACAATCATGAGGTAGGTCCTAGTATTTTCCCTGCTTTTAAGATCACTGCTAGCGAGTAGTGGAGCTGGGTTCATACCCAGGCAGTCTAGTCATGAAGCTGTACTGCTTCTCAGCACTTCTATTTGGCTCCACCTCCCCAGACATACTTGTGAAAGTCCTGGGTGTCTGGGCAGCTGATGGGCAAGTACATAGGTGTCTCTTTTTGACTTCATGGGAAAAAAGAACTTAATTTTCCCCTAAAAATGAATTAAGTCTTCTACAGTACAAGAGTTTTTGAGACTTAACAAGGATACTTTTGCAGTCTTTAGGCCTCTGGAGTTGAGGGTAAGGGTAGAGACTCGTTGGCCCTAATAATGAAAGTATAGATGATTATTGTCTTGGGAGAGGAGGGCTAATGTTTGTTTGGTAGAATCCATTCCAGGCTTGAAATCCTGTGGTTCTCTAATAAACCCCTGCCTCTCCTCTGTGTTGCTTAATGTCTTTGATCTTAGACATGGAAGGAAAAGAAGTGACTCAGCTGCGAGGGAGTTTAATTTAGGAATTGCTCATTGGCCTCTTGCTTGCCTTGTCCCGTATTGATATTGGTGGAGCAAGGCTTGGGGCTAGGAGATTAGGCCCCATGGGAGCTGTGTGAAGTGGGGAGGGGAGGGGTGTGTCCTTGGACCATCTTCTTCTGGGGCGGCTGTCCTAGGTGTTGAGACACACACCTATTCTATTAGATCTGTTCTGGGATGGTCCTACTGGATCCTATCTGGTCACACTCAAGCCTTTCCTGATTTATTTGTATACCAGTTATGGTTCTGACGTCTATTGAATAAAATTGTAAAGGCTCATACAGTGGTTTTCCAGGGACTTTCCCTTTTTTTCTCCCTTAGCATTAGAGATGAGCCATTGTGGTTGTAGGCTGTTCTGTCATCAACGTCTCAGGTATTCTGTCAGAGCGGGAAAGGCTGGACAAGCAGCAAGTTACTGCCAGGGACCCAGACGACTTCCCATTCAGACTGAGTAGGAGGGAGACACCTGTTGTTAGAGACGTGGTTTAAAATGGACTATGATCAGTCTTCCTCGTTTCATCGTCTGATGAACAGAGGAAGGAAAAGCTTAGAAATATATTTTGTAAGTATTTTTAAGGTATTTTTCAACACCTTCCAAGTTTGGCGTTTTAGTTTGGTCACAGTGGTTATGAGATTGAAGACTAGTTTAATTTGTTTGGTGGTGTCCTTCCCCAAGATGTCAGCTGCGTGTGTATTCTCATTCCCACTTCTAGAGGGCAATCAAGGGAGAAGAAGCTCCCTCAATCCTGTTTTGGAATAAGGGAGAGGTGTATATTCCCATGACTAGGATCTGATTGGTCTTCAAGTTGGTTTTCATAAGTTGATTATCACTCTTCCTGAGAACTGCTGTGGCCCTGGGGTCTCTGGATGGTCCTGCATGTGTCATTCATTGGTCTACTGAGTGCCTACTATGTTCTAAGCACTGACTGTGAGAAATAAGAATGAATAAACACAGCCTCAGTCCCTAGTTATAGTGTGGTGGGTGATATTTACACACAAAAAAGCAAGCTAAGGTTGTAATTAACATGTTTAACGGAATACTATGGGAGCACAGAGAAGAGAGCGACTCTGGAAGACTTCACAGGAAGAGGAGGCATTTGAACTGGACTTTAGAGAATGAACCAGAATTCTTCAGTTCTGATGGGAACTGCTCTCAGAAAAATCTCAGGAGGACAGAGCGTTAGGAACAGTCAGGGTTGAGGGGGCACTTTGGGGATCCATGATCCAAGGTCCGTACCCCTCTTGTTTTGTAACTGGAATGCCAAGCTATCCCTTTACTGTTTTTTTCTTTATTCTATGAATCATCTTCATCAATCACTGCAACTTCTATTTGCAATGACGCCCGGTACCGCCAATGAGAAAACCTAGTCTTTATTGCCTGGTTCCCCTGCTTGTGGCTGCCCCCACCCTTTGCTCTCTCCTTCTCAAAACAGCGTCATATGTTGTGCCTTTGTGCCATTTATTGAGCAAGGACCAGACTGCAGGGCATTTGAGTGATGCCTCTTCAGATCCCACTGAAACCCTTCCTCACTGATCTCAATTGGGGACCAGGAACAGAGGCTGCTTTTGGTCCTTTTCCATTTCTCCATAGGTTTTCTGCCTTCCTAAGATGCTCTGTCCTTCCTGGGTTTTGGTCAGTGTTTTTCTTTCCTCTTGTTTAGGATTCCTGATAGTGTCTGGGTCACTTTCTTCCAGTTCCCCAGTTTCAAAGGTGGACCTGAGTTAGGCCCTTCGCTTTGTCTTGTTAGTGTGTTTGTATTACTGGAGAGTATCCATATTTATATAGTAATTGTACAGTCTGTATTGCCCCAAAATCCTAAAGAACAGATTTGAATGATTCAAAGTTAGTCACTTCAGTATGAAACAATGAGTCTAAAGGCAAACCAAGGATTCTTTGAAAGCAAAAACTTTAACTTGGAGCAGCATGTTTGGTGAAGCAAATAGTTTGGTTTTGTGGTACCAGAAATAACACTGTTCTCTTTTTATACTCTCCATCCTACTGGGTTGTCAGAGACATGAGGATACTTTGAAGTGAATTCTGGCACCATAATTTTGTGGAGAGTCGCTGTGATAGAGCAGCACGAGAAGGAAGGGTGTCTGTCCAGTGTGTCCTTTGAATTTTTATTGAACAGTGAGCATCAATCAGCATGTTGCCTTAGTGGATCATGAGGGTAGGGTGCAGGTGGGAGGTGGGTGATGACCCTGGTCATCGTGAAAGCACATGTGGAAGGCCTTCTGGAATCCCGCTTTTAGGAGGTGTTGTGCAAGTCCCTCAGAAGTTTCTTTACTTCCCCTGGAAACGTGCAAGATAGGTATCCATCGTTCTTTTAGAAGGATTGCTCGGGGGCTGACAAATGTTGTACTTGCCAGTAGTTTTGCTGAGCTGGAGATTGGCCAGATTTGATGTCTGGATGGTGGCCACTGTTATTTAAAACAGCTTCTTGAGGCCAAGAATCTAGGAATTTAGACGTTCAAAGCACAGGGTGGGAGCCCTGTGTTCTCTCTCTTCCCAGACAAGGGAAGTGTTTTTACTGGCTGCGGAACTCTCAGTAAAATTGAACTTCTTTGCACCTGGGTTTACTCATCTGTAAAATAGGGATAATAATGTTATCCACCTTACAGGTAAAAGGCTTGGCATGGTTCCTGTATGTATAGCTAACACTGATGTAGTGTTTGCTTATATTTATTTATTTTCCTCATTAATATTCTTTCTTATCTGAGATTTCTCTGAGGTTCTGTACTCATTTAGAAAACAACTCTTGCTATGGCTTTAGGCTCCATTGGCAGTGGCTTAAGAATTCTTACTGGGAGGAAGAAACTTTTGTTAGCGTAGTTTTTTTTTTCTTAATTTCCTTCCCTTGTCCTTGGAGAGTGGTGCAGGGGAGAGGGCAGTGCAGAGTCAGAAATCAGTGGGGAACAGAGATGTGTAGGCAGAGGCACCAGCCAGAGCTGCTTACTGCCTAGCACGTTGTTGGGCGCTTGGGATTATTTGATGACACAATCAATGATTATTCCATTTTGCCAGTTTAAAAAATGCCATAATGTTAGTATTAGGAGAAGTTGAACAAAGGCACATGAGAACTCTTTGTACTGTCCTTGCAGGTCTTCTGTAAATCTAAAATTATTTCAGAATAAGTTTTTAGAAATCAGGGGAAACAGTTGTTCAATGGTTATAGAATTTCATTCTTGCAAGATGAAAACAGTAATGTACACTTAGTTAACAGAACTGTAATGTACACTTAGTAATTTTTAAGAGGGTAAATTTATGTGCTTTTATTACAATAAAAAGAAAAAAAAGGCAAAAAAGAAGTTAAGAAAAGCACCAGCAACAAAACTGGCATGTAGCACCATGCCTGGCACACAATAGATACTTACTACATGCTTGTTGGAGACAAGAGTGATAGTATTGATAGTCTCTTGTTTGGATATCCCTGTTTTTTTAACCATCCATTATCCTTTTTTTTTTTTTTTGGTACACTAAGGTTGCTTTCAATTTTTTGCTTTTATAAACAACATCTTGATTTAGCTTTATAGCTAAATTTCTGTGTGCATACAGTATGTTTTCTTATGATATATTTCTGGGAGTCACATGGTTCCTATTTTTTAGGTCTTTTATTCCATTACCAGATTGCCTCCAGATAGTTTGTAACAGTCGGCCATTCCCCACAGCAGTGCAGAGAACAGATTTTTGATAGGCAGAAATAGGAGATTGAGGTGCCAGGGGAGTAGCCCCTACACAGAAGAGGTGCCCTTGTCACACTAATGTTAAAGTTTGAGGGCCCCCTCTGAATGATGGCCTGAACTCCCAGAGCATCATTCCCCAGGGCACAAGCAGTCAGTCTTGGGCCAAATAGCTAGTGCCCCACTGCCATGGTTAGGGTGGGCTGGATCGCTTTTACTCTGTGGTTGGGGACGGGGACTCAGATGACTGGCAGCCGAGGTAGACAGCTGACAGCTGCCCCAGGTGTACAGAACCTTACTGTTGACAGATAGGGGAACAGAAAGGGAGTACTTTTGCTTAGGCCCTCCTTCCCCTGGGAGCTGCAGTCTGCGGGAGTGGGGGAGAGTGGGGTGGGCAGGTAATACAGACCTAATTAGGAATTGCCTTCCTTCATGAATATTAGAGCTTGACAAAGACTTTGAGGGTATCTGGTACGGTAGATTTTGACTCCTTGGAAGTCAAGGAACCCATTTCAAATCCAATCCCACATGGAACCTCAATGTACTAAAGAGATTAATTTTATAAATTCAGACTTGTAATATAACCTATAAGTATCACAACATTGACTTATGTTAAAGACAAGAGAACAGTGAAGCTGATTTCATGAGCACTGAGTTTTGAGTTGGGTTCAGAGTGGCAGTCTCCACCATCTGCCAGTTTTACTACCCTGTTTACTTCTGAATTTAGTTTTGGTTGCAGTATGTAAAAATCTGATTCCTGTGGATAAATAATTGCAGGTAGTTTACTACTAACTTATAGTTTCTGGATAGTCGTCAATTAATTAAATTGATCCAGAAGCCTGAAAGAAGAATAGAGGGAACTTTTATTACAAGGTAGAATCACAGTATTTTACAAATGCTTTCATTCTCTATGACACAGAGCAGGACAGATCCTAGTGCAACCTGTTAGGGATTCATTTGTTACGGCAGAACTGACTGTTCCCTTGTGATTAGAGTATGGTCCCAGAAGATGTACACCTGAGATTTGCCTGGCAATTAATTGAGCATGCTGCAAGTGTGCTTAGTAGTATACTTGCTTGAGCAATTTTAAGAGGGCAGACAAGTATAGGCCTGAATTTTAAAAAGAGTTCCAGCTTCCTTCAGAATCAATGACATACTTATAAACTGTTCAAATATAAGCTCGGAATTGATGAGAAAATATTCTGAGGTCTGCAGAAAGAG
The DNA here is from genome assembly GCF_008692025.1 of Phocoena sinus. Lineage (NCBI taxonomy): Eukaryota > Metazoa > Chordata > Mammalia > Artiodactyla > Phocoenidae > Phocoena > Phocoena sinus. The sequence continues at coordinate 56,175,999 of NC_045763.1, read as the reverse complement.
AATATGAATTCATTGGTAATCTTCAGTGGGTTAAAATTTGCTGTAAAATTTGAATTTGTGGGGGTTTATTATAATTTCAAAAATTGTTCAAATATATCTTAAAAATGAAATCTGAATACATTTTTTTCCTCAGTATATATAGCACACAGAACCTTTTGGTTGCTTAGAACAGAACTTGAAAATCCTTATCTGTTACATATTACAGCTTCACTTATTCTACAAATGATGAAATTCCTAGAGAGAGGAGGTGACTCTCCAAAAGTCACTCTGCAAGTTACTGGAAAGCTGAGAAGAGGGATTGCTTGGGTCTATTTATGCTTCTTTCTCTGTGCTGTTTTGTCTGCTGAACAGTTGGGACTCCCTGAGGGGTCAGAAGCAGGGAGATACAAGTGGCTGCCTCCTTCAGTTTTGTGTGCATGTGTGTAGGCACATGAATGCATTCCTGTGCACTGACTCACACCAGATACCATGAGAGGTGGTAGCTTCAGGTACGAGGGTGAAGTGTATGAAGTTTGGGGTCCACAGACTGAGCTTGCCTTTCCTGGCCGTAGTCCTTGTTCTGACTCTTTCTCACCACCTTTTGCTGCGTGAAAATGGAATCTTTTCAGAACTCTACTTTCAGGCATCTCTGCTCTGACAAGTGAGAGTAGAGCTAATCTGATAAACTAGTCTGAGTTAAAGGTGGGAGTGAGCTGACTGGCTCCTCCTCCCTGTTTTTGTATTATCATAAGCATGTCATGGAATAGAATGCTTTTTCCCCCAAGTGGCTGTTCTAGGGACGCGGGAGGGTGGGCAGATATTCTTGATAGTCAGTGTCTTTCGTGCCCTTAAAATCCCATGATACAGAGACCCAACCTTGAGAAATAAGACTTCCCCTCCTCTGGGCTGCTATTGATCTCTATGTTGCATTTGTGAGAATGAGAAAACAGTGCCTTGTCTGGTTGGGGCAGTCCTGTGCTGGGGAGTGTAGCCTGGCTAGTAGAAGGCAGGCAGGATTTCAACCAGCACTCCCTCACCTCAGCTGGGTGCTCTTGGCAGTGCACAACCTGCCCAGCCATATACTCTAATCCTGATTCTGCCTATTATCTTCCAGCCAAATACAGTGACTTTATTGTTTTGCACTGTACAGAGGACATACAGATTTGCTCATTGTGGGTGCTTAATAGATGTTTGGTTGGCTGATAAATCAGAGTTGACCAGATACAGAAAATAGTACTTTGCAGGGTGATACCTGTCCTCATAGCAGCAATGCCCATCCACACATTAACTTAAGAATTCTATAGTTCACTCAGTTATTAATTCACCAGATATTTCTTGAGCACTTACTGTGTAGAAGAAGGCAGGGTTGCAACAAATGTTTACTTAGCATTGATTATATGCCAGGCCCTGGGCTGGGTGCATAAGATACAGTGATGAGAAAGACAGAGGAGGTTCTTTCTCTCATCTTCCTGTGAAGGAGGTGGACCCCAAACAAATACACAGACCAATAAGTAATGCAATTCTAGGTTGTGATAAGTACTCTAAGGAAAATAAACAAGGGTGTGGTAAAGTGCAAATAGGAGTTGTGAGTAGGGGGAGAGAGCACTAGAGACCAGGCCTGGATGACAAGGATCTTCTTGAATAAGGTTGTCAGGGAATGTCCTTCTGAGACAAGCACACAATCAGACCCAGAGAATGGTAAGGAGCTGGTGGCAAAGAGCAGTCAAGGCAGCTTGGACAAAGGTGGGAAATACTTTGATTTATTTGAAGACCTCAAAATATGAACTTGGAGCATAATGTGAGACAAGGTCGGAGGCAGCACTGAGAGTAACAATAGCAAACACTTCTTTAGTCCGTACTATGTGCCAGGCACTGTGATGAGTGCCTCCCCATATATTAGCTCTGTTAATGCTGATAACAGTCCTATGAAGTATATATTATTATCCTCATTTTACAGATGAGGAAACGGAGGCACAGAGCGCTAAATAATTTACCCAGGATTTCACAGCTGGTAAATGGTAAGAGCAGGTATTCAAACATGAGCAGTCTGATTCTAGACTGTGCTCGGATTCACGATGTTATAGTGTCGATGGAGGCTGGATCATGTCAGGCCTCAGTTTCTTCATCAGTGAAGTGGAACTAATACAGGAGATAATGTGTATAGAGTGGCCTATCAGGAGGTATTCATTAAGTGGATCTTATATCTAGTGGTGGTGGTGGTGTGGTGATAGTGGTAGTTAGTATTGTGAGAGGATACAGGAGTAAATAAGGGACTAAAGCTCTAGGGAAGGGACATGCATATTGATTACTGTGATGCAAGGAGGAGTGGGGTAAGGGCCCTGAAGAAAGTGCTATGAAGGGGACTTCCCTGGTGGCACAGTGGTTGAGAGTCCACTTGCCAATGCAGGGGACACGGGTTTGATCCCTGGTCCAGGGAAATCCCACGTGCCGCAGAGCAACTAAGCCTGTGCGCCACAACTACTGAGCCTGCGCCCTAGAGCCCACGAGCCACAACTACTGAAGCCTGCATGCCTAGAGCCCGTGCTCCACAGCAAGAGAAGCTACCACAATGAGAAACCCGTGCACCACAACGAAGAGTAGCCCCCATTCGCTGCAACTAGAGAAAGCCTGTGCGCAGCAACGAAGACCCAACACAACCAAAAATAAATAAATAAATTTATTTAAAAAAGAAAAAGTTCTATGAAGGCTCTGAAGTGGGGTCAGTCCCTTCCAGCTGGAGAATGAGGAGGGGCTTGGGGGTGGGGGAAGAGGACCTTACTGTAGACCTTGAAAGATGGGCAGGACTGAAATATACAGAGCAGGTAAGAGGGACATTTCCTCTAAGCCACTGGGTGAGCAAAGATCTAGTATTTGCCCAGAGGCTGAAAGTCAGGGTGTGGGGCAGCACGCTGGCCATTCCAAGGAGAGAAGCAGGAACCAGGTGTAGGCAGAGTGATGATGGGTTGGACTCGTTCTAGTCAGCTGAAGCTCTGGGTCTTTAATGCATCAGCAAATGTGGAGGCCTGGTGTCCGAAGCTTGGCTTAAAGATCTAATTTGGGACTACTCCAAATCGGAGTAGTCCAGAAGTCTCAGATTGGCTTCTGGCTGAGTCAGTAAGAGAGGAAGTTTTTGTTTTGGCTTTTATTTAGCATGCTCTCTGGCTGTCCACCTAGATATGGACCTCCTGTGTCCACACAGATAAGTGCCACTCTAGTAGGAAGCTTTATTATCTGACTCTTCCAGACAGGTTGTTTTATAGGTGGTTGCAGACAAGTAACTAGCACAGACTTTGGAGCTAGGTAGAGCTGGACTGGAATTCAGGTTCTGTTACCAGCTTTTGACGTTGGGCCTTGTGTTTGGGCCTCAGTTAGCTTCCTGTGAAGTAGAGGTTTATAGCACCTCATGTTGTTGTGTAGGGGTTAAATAAGCATTTAGCACTACATGCCTAAAGCACACAGTAAGTGTTCAGATGATCGTAGTGGAAGTTACTAGATTGCGTGGCGTGGAAGGCTCTCAGTACCCACAGGAAGTCTGTTTGAGCCTACTAATTGCCTTCTCTCATATTTCTGAGGTTAGGAAGCCTAAACAGTTGGCAGGACTCATTGGAGCCATGTTGAGATGGATTTTAAAGCCATTCCCACACTCGGGACGTCATGCCACTATGTGTATTTGCTGTCCTAGTGTTAGACTGTCATTATGGGGCAGGAACAATAGCATCCTTTAAAGCATTTCCCATTGTGAGTGGAACGTCAGCAGTTTACATTCCAGTCCAGTAGATGCCATCTTGCTATTGACTGAAAATATTGACTGTTTTTCTGCTATCTAAGAAGGAATAGAGGAGAAGTTTTAGAAGAACTATCACTCAGTTCCTCAGACTTATTGAGCACCTACTTAGGAGCTAAGCATAATTTTAAGCTCAGTACACGAAACACAAAGACAGTAAGACTCCACTTGGCCTCACAGCAGCACACAGCTGGCTCAGTGATTTCTGTGGAGCTTCGCAGGTTGATGGTGGGGCGCGCACCTTTGGCACTTAAAGGGCGTGGCCAGGAATACTAAGAATCCTATCATGTCCATAGGGACAGTACTATGCAAAAAAGAATTTTTCTGTAGCTTACACGACTTTCAAACCTCTATCCAGATATTCTTGAAGGGGAAAAAAACGTGTTTATAACTTTATGAGCCTAGAACCTGATTTCATTTTACATAGAGTACCTTATGCATCATTTTGGTATACCCTGAGTTTTCTAGGAGTGCAACTACTATATAAATTGATATACTACACTATATAAATAGTATACTATTTTATTTTGTTTGGTACTTCATCAGCAGCTCTTCACCATTTTTAAAAATCATGTAACCAATATCACTGTGCTTGTATTTGTGTCGCCAAGAACACTCCAGTGTCTGTCTGCATTTGTAGTTATTATATTCATGGTTCTTCTGCTGCAAGTATTAGACTACTTCATTATATCTGCTAGTGTACTTACGACAGAGCAATTACATATTGAAATACAGATTCTTATAAATTTCTTTAAATCCTCCTTCATGTGTAATTTGGATATTATATTGATTACTTTGAAACTTTGCATGTAAATAGTTTATATATTTTTTGATTTTCATTTCAGGGTAGTAAAGGGAACAATATAAAATATATGTTTAAAAAAGGGGGAGGGGAATGTTGAGCATCATTAGTCTAGTGCATTGGTTTCATATGAATTAGACCTGGCAAAGTGCAGAGAAGTTTGTAGGGAGGGTTTAAACTCTGCTTTAAGTCATGGTATGTGTAGCCTTGATTCTTCTTCTTCCTTTTTTTTTTTTCTTTTTTTTTTTGCGGTACACGGGCCTCTCACTGCCGTGGCCTCTCCCCTTGCGGAGCACAGGCTCCGGACGTGCAGGCTCAGCGGCCATGGCTCACGGGCCCAGCCGCTCCGCGGCATGTGGGATCTTCCCGGACCGGCGCACGAGCCTGTGTCCCCTGCATCGGCAGGCGGACTCTCAACCGCTTCGCCACCAGGGAAGCCCCCTCTTCTTCCTTTTTATTTCTTTTTTTTCTGTGTTGCGTGGCTTGCAGGACTCAGTTCCCCGACCAGGGATTGAACTTGGACCACGGCAGTGAAAGTCCGGAATCCTAACAACTAGGCCACAAGTGAACTCCGGTGGAGCCTTGATTCTAAGCTCATTTGAATAAAGAGTTGTTTTTAGCTGACGGTTTGAAGTTCTAGAAAATGGGTGTATCTGAATGGATGTGAAGTGGTTGTAGTGGTTTAGTCCACAGTACCCTGCACCTGAGAATCTCAGCCCGAGGGACTCTAATTCTTGTCATATTCACCAGCCAGCCAATGGGAGTGGCCCCCTGTGATCTGAACCAAAGCAGTTTCAGAGCAGAGCGTTGTCAGCATGTTCTTTTAAAATGTTAAAGTTATCTGTTACAGAGCGTTGTCAGCATGTTCTTTTAAAATGTTAAAGTTATCTGTTACTGTTCAAGGGTGGGCTTTGCATTTTCAAGCTTCCGCAATTCTAATTAAACGGTGTTGTGTAATTGCTTATGGTCTTCGTAGTTTATAATCAGCCAGGGTAATGAAGGGGTAATGAGAGTGGAAGTTAGAGAAGCAGAACTCTTCCCCTAAGGCCTTAAACAAGTGTTAAGACCAGCTGAGTAGTGATCCTGGAAACATAATAAAATGTTTAATAAAGTGCTAATTATATTAGGTGTCAGTCATTGGAGGCTGGAGTTGATGGAAATAGCTGGTGGAGGAGGAGGTTAGATTGGGGTGGACCTCAAAGGGAGGAGAGAAGAATATAAAAAAGCTGTTAAATATTTCTTACCCCGAAATTCCATGCTGCTATTACCCAAGCAGTCACCTTGGCTTGTAGTTTGAATTTACATTCATAGTAATTAATAGATACCTTTAATTTACTACCTTATGTATGATTTCCTCTGTGCCTGGTCCTTGGTAACAGTTAGATGAAAGGGAATTGGTTATTACAAATGCAGAAACTTGAGCTTAGAAACTCAAGTGCCCAGGGCCACACAGCTCAGAAGTGGCAGAGCCAAGATTTGAGAGATGCCAAAACCATTCTTTAATGCCTTTCCATATCTTCATTCTGGAGATGGTGATCATGATTAAATTGTCCGCTCATCATTTTTTTCTACCCAGATTATAAAGCAGATCTCTGTTGGCCCAAGACTTGGAGATTTGTTTTAAGTTTTTGACATGTAAGCTATGATTGTATTTAAATGAGGTATGGTTAGAAGGTTGCAGCCCAGTTAGTAATTTAGCAACTTAAAGCATTTGACAAGCATGGTTAACCAAAAACCTAAATCATACTAAATGTTTGAAGTGGTGAAGGGTAGAGGAGATTTTTATATTGTTACTAGTCTGCTTTAAAAAATGTGTTTGTAAACTGAGAAGCCTAGGTGAGTCTATTTTTACTACTGATGTTAGTCTGGCTTTGGAAATTCCCTCATTGTGACTTCCTGTAAGCTTGGCTCATAAACTGACAGGGGATTCCACCCTTATTGTATAATTAAAGGTGAGGATACAAAGTGAGTTTGCATGCCCACAACTATTGTGAAGTTAGTTGTAGCTGCCAATGAAACTGTCAGGTCAATGAAAAAATCTTGTTTTTAAAATGGGGTGGTCTGGCTAGCTGTTCTCAAGTAGTTAACTGGGGAGGACATTTAATAGTTTTTTTTTTTCTTCTTAAAAACAGTTAAATAAGGAACTCCACAACACCTTTGGATGCTGAGGGAATTTTTGTCACTGAAGGGACTACTGAAATCTCTATTTCTCTGGAAGGCTTACCAAATGTCTAAACATTTACGTGTAGAGAGAGGGTTGCAGGTCCCAGGCTGCACCACGTTATCTATGCAACTCTGTGATTTGAGGCCAGTTTCTTAGTCTCTCTTTTGACTCCATTAACTCCAGCCGTGTGGTAACTAGCAATTTCTGTTCTGAGGGCACATGTCAACAATTGTCTCCTTTAGTTGGGAATGGAATCTGGGGTCAAGCCCAAAAATGTAGGCTGTTTCAGTTTCCATCCTAGTGGCCCTTCTCCCCACCCCTGGGATTTCTATCCTGCCCTTCTCTTCCCCTGCCTGTCCAGGCTTCCAAGGTTCCCCTGACCCACTTTGTGAGGGACAAGAAGGAAAGGTGAGGGGAGCAGACTGGATTGGATTTAGCCATAGAACTGTCGCTGGGCCTGGTTCTGATTTTGACTCCATCACTTCTTGTTCTTTTTGGAAATAGAAGGATCCACTCATTAGCGCTGTTGGGGATAGGGACAAGTGACAAGTAATAGCTTTTATTATATTCTGGCTTTCTTTAGCTGACACTTTCACAGGTGGAAGTGATAACTCCAGCAATCCACAGTACAAAGGAGATACATAAGAAAGGGAGAAGGAAGTTTAAGAATCATTCTTCTCATCTACATTGTTTACAAAAGATTGAACTACTCCTATAAGTAAAATCACAAGAGTTTCCAAGAGATTTTATTTTATTTGCTTGTTTTCTTATCCCCAGATCACACAGTAGTTTGGTGAGAAGAGCCCAGGTTTGCAGGCGCTAGCTTTACCACTTGCTAGCTGGATACCCTTGGGCAAGTTACTTAAATTTTCTGAACCCTTGTTTCTTCATCTGTGAAATGGGTACAGTGGTGTCTACCTTAAGGACTCTAGTGGATCACTGGGAATCAGCTAAGTTAACAGATTTGAAAGTGCTTTGTAAACTTCAAAGCACTTTGAAACCAGAAGTGATATATAAGCCAGAAGGATAATTGTTATGGTTTCAGGTATCAGAAGTCTAGGTGGCTGTACATGAACAGGTGAGAGGTGTCATATTTTGGGCAACTGACTGGATGTTCTACATTCTAAAGCCCAGAAATCCTCGCTGGTTTTTTTTTTCCTAGTGCTGCTGTTCTGGGTTTTGGAGTGTGGCCAGAAACACATGCTACACTTATAAAGGGCTTTGGCACTCTGTAATGTGGGATTACTGGCACCGGAAGACGAAATGATAAAGGAACATCTCATTATATTCACTATATATATTAGATGTGTGAGTTATGCACATTTATGAGTTACTTTAAAAAATGGAATCATTATAGAAATGAGCATGGGTTCAGCTTATTTTTTTCAGCTTTAGCAGTTTTCAGATTAAAAGTCACTGCATTTAACTGTCTTTAAAGCATAGCATTTATAAAAGGCTTTTAGAACTTAAACCCTGTGTGAAAGCACCTGAATTTGAAACTCTGTCTTTTAATTTTCCTACCAGTAGGATATTAGAGGAAGTTTTGCATTGGATGTGTCCCTGCGTATTGCTCTGACTCTTACTCAGTGAATCAGAAAGCAGAAACATATGCCTACAACCCTGTTGACCTTCAGGGAGCCTCTTGGTCATTTATTCTGTCCATTTGTTTTACAGTGGGGAAAACTGATGTTAGGAGCTAGATTATGGCAGAGGCAGGATTAGAACTCACCCAGTCTGTGTCACAGTGACGACAGGGAGATAGACTCCACCAAGATTTGGTCACTGTGTTGGCTAAGAGGGCCCCCTCCTTCACCACTAGTTCATCCCATTTAAAATCACAGTTCATTTAGTTTAAGCCATTGTCCTCTGGTTTAGTCCTTTTCAGACTTGGAAATAAATTTCAAGAATTATCCTTTTATGCTTAAAAGGATATGCTTAAAAATATATCTTTATGCTTAAAAATTGTGCTTGATTTTATTTAACTAGTTATGATCACAATGAGTTTTACTTTCTATATGGAGCTACTTTTTATTAATCAGTTCAGTCAAAATTTGTCACTCTTCTTAGAACTTACATCTTTTGATTTAATTTACTGTTTATCAACAAACATTTGGGTTCTTAATCTGTGCCAGGCCCTGTGCTAGGTAGGTGCTGGGAATAGGAAGGCATTCAGTGACGGAAGGACCTTGTATAAGAACTTGACTTCTCTTGAGAGAATCTAGAGTGCCACTCAGGCCCCATCCCACCCCTATTTGTGTGTGTGTTTTTTTTTTTTAAACATCTTTATTGGAGTATAATTGCTTTACATTGTTGTGTTAGTTTCTGCTGTATATAAAGTGAATATTTGTGTTTTATAGTAGATAATGGACAGCCAAAAGAAGGAAACAATCATTAGGAAAAATAATGATTTTTTGAAAAAAAAGAGTCTGTTCTCACCTAGCTAAGGAGACATAGTTACCAGTAAATAGCGACACAAACTGGTAAATAAAAGTCAAGGGGATTACTGTATAGTCAAGGCTTCAGAACGTTGCTACCACTTGAGATGATCTTTAGAGAAGCACAGGATTCAAATAACTGGAGAGGATATAAGGTAATTGATAATTAATGAATATCTAATAAGAACCTCATTGTATTAGAGGCTTTAAATATATTAGCTCATTTAATCTTTTTGGGAGGGAACTTTTTAAATTGAAAAATGTATCAAACATGTGGAAGAGTACATAATGTGTGTAGTTAGAGAAAAATACCCATGTAGTCACCATTCAGGTTAAGAACTAGAGCATTACCAGTATTTTAGAAGTCGCCTGGTGCCCCTCCCCATTGCACTTCCCTCAGAGCTAACGACCATCCCAACTTTTGTATTAATCATTCCCTTCTTTCCAATGTAGATGTCCCTAAAGCAACCACAAACCTAGGTATATAAGGAAAGGGCAGTGTTGCCATCACCCTTCTCAGGCGAAAGGGCTTCATGGCCCTAATTTGAATTCAGCACTCCTGGATCTGAACAGAAGCTCTGGGTCAAGTCTGGATTTGGAGTTGAGAGGCTGTAGGACCCTTTTGGTAAATTCAGTGGAAAAGGTCATGAGAAAGTTGTGGGAAATGGGCTGCTCACAGTTGGGGTTGTGTGGGAGACTGCAGTGGGTCCATCTTTTGGGAGCCTGAAATAGTATAATCAAGGGGAAGTGGCTGGTCTGTATTTTAGTTTTGCTTCTCAGCTCACTCTGGCTTATGTTTAGCCCTCAGGTGTAGACCAAAGCAGGATGTGAACTTTGTGGGGTGAAATGGTCTTTTACTGATTGAGGCATCAGGGTATGGGATGAAGAACAAGAAGGAACTTCATCAGTGTATGATTAAAAAAGGCCAAATTCAGTTAGGAATCTGGCATTCTGCCCCTTGATGCAGTCTGTGGGGATCTTGTTGATGACAGCCCTAAATATCTCTACTAGCTTCTTGAGGGTGAATAGCAGGTAAATTTTTTGAGATCTTGAATGTCTAAATATGCCTTTATTCCTTCTTCATGCATTATTCATAATTTGGCTGGTTGTAGACTTCTAGGTTAGAAATTGTTTCCCTTCAGAATTTTGAAGGCACTGTCTGATTGTCTCCTTGCTTCATGCAACTGTTAGAAAGCCTCTCAGTTCTGGAAGAAAGGAAGAAAGCCAGCCAGCCTGAAACATTCTCAATTCTTGATCTTTTGAAGGTGGCTTCTTTTATTCTCTTTTGGAAGCTTTACAGACTTTTATTTCCATTGGTCCCAGTAATACCCAGAGCAGGTCTTTTTATGCTTTCTATTTTTGGGCCTTTCCAATCTGGCAACTGGTCACCTTCAGTTCTGGAAAATCTTTCTTAAATGATTTTGCTGATGATTTTTTTTCTCTCCATCTTCTCTTTCTTTTCTGTAGGTACGTCTTTTACTCTGAAGTGTGACTTTCTGATCTTAATTTCTTAGTTTTCTCTCTTACTTTCAAACTCTTCTTTGCTGAGCTATTTCCCAAACTTTATCCTCAAACCCTTCTATTGAAACTTTAAAAATAAAGGTATAATTTGCATACGGTAAAGTGCACTAATCTTCTTTATTTCACTTAGATTTTACAATTGCATACACTCATGCAACCACCACCCAGAGCAAAATATAGGACATTTCTGTCAACCTAGAAAGTTCCATACGGCCCTTCTCCAGTCCTGTTTCATTTCTGTTACCATCTTTTTAATATTCAAGAGCTCCTTCCTCTCTGAAATGCTACTTAAAAAATGTCTTAGTCTTGCTTCATAGATAAAACATATTCTTTTATCTCTCCGAAGACAAAGTTTTTTTTCTGTGTGTAAATTAACTTTGTTTATGCTGAGTTGTCTCTGTGTTAGAGGCTCTCCTCAGACATTTGTTTACCTTGGCCGTTCATGATTAAACACAAGGGGAAAGCTGAACATGTGCATGGGGCTTGTGAACTTTGAACTTCACTGAATGTTGACTTGAATGGGCCTTTAATTGGGGAACCCCCAATGTCAGTATCTTTAGGTTTGTTCTCATTCCTCCAAAAAGAATATTTCAGTATCTTGCCTGAAGGGTCAAGGGACTGGCTGTCAGCATTTCTGGAGCCACGTGGGTGAGAGGGTGGAGGTTGCAGCATCCAAGCCCTCAGCATTCTGTGTGCGTGTGTGTGCAGACACAGTCGCCCTGTGTGCCATAATGTCTCCATTGCCTGGCATCTCCAGTCCCAGGATCCCATGTTTTATCCTTTCCAGAATATAAGCCTCTAGGCTTGTACTGCCCTAAAATGCAATAGCCACTAGCTACATGTAGCCATTTAAATTAAATTAATAAACATTAAATAAAATTAAGACATCAATTCCTCATTTGCCCTAGTCACATTTTAAGCTCTCAGTAGCTTCATGTGACTGACTAGTGGTTACAATGCCAGGCAGAGCAGATAGAGAATATTTCCATTATTATGGAAAATTTTAATTGGACAGTACTAGTCTAGACTTTTGCCAGGGTGGAGGAGTGGGCAAAGGAATTCTGTTCCTCAAACACCTCTCCCCAGTCCTCCTCTTTTACCCCAGTTTTGGGGTGCTTGCAACTCCTGTAACATTTGAACCTTCTGGGGTATACATTTATTTCGTTTTCAGCTCTTGCCACTGTCAGCTTGGCATTCAGTTTTCTTGGGTCATCAAAGTCATTTTTCTATACATCTATCTAATTGCCAGTTTCCAAAAGTTAGTTGCAGTTTTCTCTTCGCCTGTTTCCCCCCCACCCCATTTTGTAGTTTCAGTCTTAAAACAAAAAAGTCTTACTGTATTTATTATTTTATACACATACACACATAGATAATTTAGTGGGGTTTCAAGAGGGAATGAAATTGGACATCTGTGTTCAGTCTGGTGTTTTAACCAGGAATCCAGATTCATTTACTCTGCACAGTTCTATGAGATATAAGGTATAAGTGTGGCTATTTTCGTTTTACAGTGAAGAGAGGCAAGTAAAGTAATTGACTTAAGGTCACGTAGCCAGTAATTGGGATTTGAACTTGGGTCAGGCTTAAAAATATGATGTCTTTTTCGTTGAATAGTATTATGCTTCACCTTGTACCCAGGAAAAACTCCCCCATCACACATACCTCAAGTTGCAACACTTTAATTATAGTTATGTTTTAAATTAGCCCACATATTTCTCAGTTATCCTTAAACACACATAAGAGGTCAACCTTGAATAATTGTCTCAGAAAGGTTTTTTCTTCCCAGCTGTTTATTTCTTTGTTCCAGGACTTCATGACTTCTGAACTTTGTGTTAGCATTCCCTTCAGCAGTTCTTGAAGGGTTTAGAGTCAAAAACTTTCTGTTGTTTCAGCCTTTTATTCAAACTATCTATGGTCATTCTCTCTTATGAAAATTGTCCCTGTATCTTTCTCTTCAGTTGGACCCCACTTTCTATAAAGCAGCAAGTAATCCTGTTTATCTTTGAACCCCTAGTGCCCAGCCCCTTGTCTGGGGTAGGGATTCATAGCTGTTTGTCATGCTTCAGTTGGATATCATTTCTTCTCTGATCCATTGCATTGCTTCCTCGCTGCTGGTTTCTCTGCCTTATATCTCCTGTTTGCCCAAGATGACCAATACAAATTGGTCCTTCTCAAATGCAGTCTTCATTGGCTTCCTCTAACCTTCGCTCTAAACTCCTGACTCCTCAGCCTGGCCACCCACTGCTGCAGGTACTGCACAAGCCTGCATTTTATGGAAGGGTCTCTGCATGCTTTTGAATCTGTGCCCTTAACACATACTTTTATTTCTGTGTAAAATGTGCTGTCTTCATTCTCACCTGTTTCTCCCATTTAATATCCACTACTTTTCACAAATCGCAGCCCCGGGATACTCTTCCCTGTGAAACCTTGCCTGATCCACCCTTATATAGAGTTAGAGGAGTTGGCTTTCTGCTCCCACAGCACTGCATTTCAGTATTCATCCATCCATCTGTCCATCTGTCCATCTGTCCATCCACCCATCCATCCAAATGGGATCCTACCATACATGTTATTCTGCAGTTGGCTTTTTCAACTCAGTGAGTCCATGGTAATTGATTTTTCCTTTGTTGTCTCTGAATTCTGTCATTCATAGTGTACCATAAATTCCACTTATTTCTATTTTTCCAGCATAATTATGAAAGCACCCCACTTTCACTTTTTAGTCTCCCAGTTTGGACAATAAACTATATGGCCACCCACCAATCAAACACATCCAGGTGGAGGCCCGTTTTTCTTTATCCAGTGGAGCAACTAAAAAGGAAGAAATACCTGGGTATGAGATAGCATTTGAAACAGTGAATTCTGTTTGTCTCCAGCCACGCAGAGAGGAAAGTCCCAAATTGCACATTGTAAGAGTCAGCTTTGATGTACCTTCAAAGTCTAAATGTTTCATTTTCCAGAAGGATTGCTGATTTTTTCTAGAAGTACTTTTATAAGGAGCAGTTTATAATTCAGAAATGCACTTTTGCTTCCCTTTCCTGATGCTAACGTTTAGATTTCAGTTTCAGTTCAGTCTAATAGAAAATCTAAGAGCTTCTTTGATTCTTTTTCCATTGAGACTTCATTGGGGTCCTGGGCTGTGGTGTGCAGCTTGAAGACAAAGGGGTCTCAGAATAGCTTCAGGTTGGTTGGTGGGTGTATTGAGAAGAGCTTACCTCTTCTGTAATGAGAAATGGAGATGAGAATAGTTCCCTCTTCACGGTTAAGGTGGAGATTGAGGTCATGCTAGCAAAGCGATTAGCACAGCCAGAGGCACGGTAGTAAGTGCTTAGCAAAGAGCAGCTTTTATCTTTGGATGTAGGCTCCTTCAGAAGATGTTTATGAGGGTGGTGGGGGAAGAGTGAATAGGATCTGCCGCATGGCTTTCTCTTTGCAATGTGCAGGTCCTCAGCCGCCTGTCATCGCTGCATTGCAGAATGGAAAGAAAGAAAATTAATAGAAAAAAATGATATGGGTTGTAGAGGAGAGATTAGAATGATGTAACAGGTTGATGGGGGTGTCTAGTGTTACCTGCATCTACCTTGGAAGTCTTGGGTTGGCCAAATTTGGATTGGGATTAGAAGGGCTGGGCCTCAGAATCACTTGAAGAATTTAAAAAATATTCTTCTCTGAGTTCCTGATTCAGGAACTGAGAGGTCCAGGGGGTATTGTGTGGGATAGTATATTTTTTCAAAGCTCCCAGGTGATTCTGATGTATAGCTGGGTTTGAGAATTACTATATTAAGTGACTATTACCCAGTAATTCTACAAAACATTTTCTAATAATTTGCTGCTTGTTGTAGGGCAGGTGATGGCGTAGTAATACTCATTTTAGGGTAGGAAAACAGAGACAGATTACTGTTAATGTATTAAAATGGAGAGCCTGAAATTAACTGAGTTAAACTGAAGTAAATTTTATGAGAGTTTTGAATTTAAGCCTGTCATGCATCTATGATGTTTTTATCCAGGATCCTTGCCTATATTTGGGTTATTGGAAATGAAGAAACAAAACTGAAGTCAGGAGCAAGAAAAAAATCCTGTTATAAGTGTAAAATACTCAACATGTCATAAACCGAGGTTTGCATTTAAAACATAAAGGAAGATATTTTCTCCCTATATTTGAAAATATCTTCAACTTTTGTCACTGTTATTGACAAGAGAAGAACTTAGGTCCACATCAGTAATATTTGTCTGATTTGGGTCATGGCTTAGATATTTAGTGGAATGTTATTGGGTTAGGAGTTGATAGACCTGGGTTGTGTCTCTGCTGTGATATTCCTCTTTGCAAACTTGAGTTACTTAACTAATCTCTTTGGCCTGTGCTTTCTTTATCTGTAAAATGGGGCAATATTATTGGCCTTCTCTATCCTACATGATGTTGTTGGGGGTATAATGAAGTAGTATATTTGATAGGGATGTAAAGTCACGATGAGCTCACAGAATGACTATATATTCCTGTTTGACTGGGAGGGCCCTGGTCTACACCTGTGGTTGGGTGTAGTTATTAGTAGCACCCTCTTTAACTCTCAGGGGTACCAGTTTGGGTGATAAATTATTTGGTCACCCTGTATTCAGGGTGACCCGTCTATTGTTTACTTTTAATCTGCCGCAGTAGGAAGGTTTTCTGGCCTTATTCTTGCAACCCCAAATCCCTCCAAATCCCAAATAATTTAGCATTTCTTAGATGCTTTCTGGTAATTTTCTTCAGTTTTATGTCAATCTCATCTCCCTAACTAGATTGATCAGTCGTTAAGAATGTTTTTTTGTTTCTCCACTCCTGAATAATTTTCTAGAATTGTCATGGTTTTAGCATTTTACACACTTTAATTGCCCATTTTGACTGATGTGTCCTAAGGAAGTACATTTTTTTAGCATCTTTATTGGAGTATAATTGCTTTACAATGGTGTGTTAGTTTCTGCTTTATAACAAAGTGAATCAGTTATACATATACATATGTTCCCATGCCTCTTCCCTCTTGCATCTCCCTGCCTCCCACCGTCCCTATCCCACCCCTCTAGGTGGTCACAAAGCACTGAGCTGATCTCCCTGTGCTGTGCGGCTGCTTCCCACTAGCTATCTATTTTACATTTGGTAGTGTATATGGAAGTACATTTTAAGTGCCAAGGAGAAGACAGGAATCATAGAGGGGAAGTGGCTTTGTGGAAAAATACTAAAAAGAAAAGAGAGAAATTTCAGTTTTTAGGCTGGTGGCCTGACTTGATTTTTTGGAATATAAATGACCTATGTTGATATTCCCAAGTGCAGCATAAATCTCTGAGTAACTGGGAGAATTACAGAAGCTTCGGGAGAACTACAGAAGCTTCAGGAGATCAAATTTCAAATGCTGCATCCCACCGCATGAGAAATTTGTTTTAGAAATAAGGCCAGATTCGTTCCTTTTTATGGCTGAGTAATATTCCATTGTGTATATGTGCCACATCTTCTTTATCCATTCATCTGTTGATGGACACTTAGGTTGCTTCCATGTCCTGGCTATTGCAAAAAGAGCTGCAATGAACATTTTGGTACATGACTCTTTTTGAATTATGGTTTTCTCAGGGTATATGTCCAGTAGTGGGATTGCTGGGTCGTATGGTAGTTCTATTTTTAGTTTTTTAAGGAACCTCCATATTGTTCTCCATAGTGGCTGTATCAGTTTACATTCCCACCAACAGTGCAAGAGTGTTCCCTTTTCTCCACACCCTCTCCAGCATTTATTGTTTGTAGATTTTTTGATGATGGCCATTCTGACCGGTGTGAGATAATATCTGAGTTATTTGTAGTGAGGTGGATGGACCTAGAGACTGTCATACAGAGTGAAGTAAGTCAGAAAGAGAAAAACAAATACTGTATGCTAAGACATACATATGGAATCAAAAAAAAAAGATTAGAAGAACCTAGGGGCAAGATGGGAATAAAGATGCAGACCTACTAGAGAATAGACTTGAGGTTACGGGGAGGGGGAAGGGTAAGCTGGGACAAAGTGAGACAGTGGCATGGACATATATACACTACCAAACGTAGATGTTAAAAAATAAATAAGGCCAGAAAAAAATTCCATTTCTTAAAGAACAGGTGAATTTTCTTTGTTCCTTTTGACAATGAAAGTAATGTATTTGGTCATATTTCCCTTGTCTTTTTGACACCTAGGAAACTCAGAGTTTGTGGCTCATCTGTTTAGAAAGCTGTAGCTTGCAAATAATTTTCCTCTTATTTTAACTTTTTGTCCTGTGTTATAATTTTCTTGGTCCTGCATTCTTGTTTTATTTTTTAATATATTTCTGTTTTGTTAAATATATTCTTATAAACTGCCTTAGAATCTTGTGGGTTAAGTCAGAGAGTAAATAAGTAACAAATGTAAAGATAGCATTATAGTTTTGACATTATTTTCATGGAACTGTTTGGAATTTAAAAGGCAAAAGCTTTTGTGGCAAAGAGATCTATATTACCTAAGAATACTAATGAGTATACATTGATGCACCATCCGACTGAAGAAGTCACCTCCCCAGAAGAATAAGGGCTAAATAAAACAAATTAGCTCACCGTGTTGCCTGTTAAAGTTCTTGAACAAAAAATCAATAAAACTGTTGTGCCGAAGCATTGCCATGAAGATAAGGACTGAAACTTCAAAAATTCGACCTGTATGAGAACATCCGTTTTCTTTTTTATAAATGATTCTCGTGATACTGTCTCTCTTTTTCTCTTCATCATATCTTTTTCTTTCTCTCAGTTTTCTTAACTTCACTGTTTCTGTCTACCTTTTCTTCCTGACCTTATCCTTTCCTTCCCTTCCAGCCTAAAGCCTTTGTATTTCATCACCAGCCAGTTTCCCTTTCATATCATCTTCTCCGCTCTATTAAACACCACTTCACCCCCACCTGATTTCAACCACTTCTGCCCCTGACCCTAACCCTCTCTTGCTAATCACCTCAGACCTTGTGCCAGCTTGCTTGTCAGCAGCTCCTGTGTGAAGCAACCAGTGCTAACCAGCTACCCTCAAACCAGGAAAAGAAATACATCATTAAATACCAAGTTGTAATTTGGCAAAAAACCCCAAAACACATCAGATTTGATTGGAATGCCTTTTATTGCATTCTAATAGGTTAATGATAGGAATGAGAAATAAAAACATGGCAGTAGCTAGCATGTTACACAGCAGTAACGGTAGAAGCTAAGTTCTCGTGTCCTTTGTTCACTCATTCATTCACTCAGCATCCACTTATTCTGTGTTTGTTATATTGCCACTAATGTTTCAGTGGTCTGGGCTTTTTTTTTTTTTTTTTTTT
This sequence comes from Phocoena sinus, assembly GCF_008692025.1. Classification (NCBI taxonomy): domain Eukaryota; kingdom Metazoa; phylum Chordata; class Mammalia; order Artiodactyla; family Phocoenidae; genus Phocoena; species Phocoena sinus. The sequence continues at coordinate 56,157,991 of NC_045763.1, read as the reverse complement.
AATTTCTTTATTTTTTCAGCTGTGTCGGGTCTTCGTTGAGGCATGTGGGATCTTTTGTTGTGGTGCGGGCTCCTCTCTAGTTGTGGCGCATAGGCTCCAGAGTGCCTGGGCTCTGTAGTTTATGTCACGCAGGCTCTCTCGTTGAAGCGCACGAGCTCAGTAGTTGTGTCGTGCGGGCTTAGTTGCCCCGCGGCATGAGGGATCTTAGGTCCCTGACCAGGGATTGAACTTGTGTCCCCTGCATTGGAAGGTGGATTCTTTACCGCTGGACCACCAGGGAAGTCCCCAGTGGTCTCGGCTTTTGATGAATAGAGCTTGGTGAAGCCTGTGACCTTGTCTGGGAATTTAATGCTTGCTTGATTTTTTGAGCTGGAGAAAGGCCACCTCTACTGACACAACTTCACCTATGCATAGAAGTTTGTCTTATTACACTTGGACTGCTATAACAAAATACCAGAGACTGGCTATCTTATAGAGAACAGAAATTATTTTATTTCTCACAGTTCTGAAGGCAGGAAGTCCAAGATCAGAGTGCCAACGTGGTTGGGTAAGGGCCTTCTTCTGGGTCACAGACTTCTTGTTGTAACCTCACATTGTAGAAGGGGCTGGAGAGCTCTGTGGGGTCTGTTACAAGAGCACTAATACCTGAGGGCTCCACCCTCTTGGCCTAATCACCTCCCAAAGGCTCCACATCACACTGGGTGTTAGGATTCCAACATGTGAATTTTGGGGAGACAAAAAAATTCAGACCTAACAAGGTTATATTTACTAACACAGTGTACATTGAAGGTGTGTGTGTATGTATGCCATGAACATACAATATATTGTTTTCTAAAGACTATGAGCGTATGTTTCCATTTTAGCAAGCTTGGAATGAAATGCAGTAATTAGAATGTCTCATTAGGATTATTCAAATGGCCTTTTGTGAGTAAAAGGAGTAAAAACATGAAGACTGGAAAAGATAGGAGGCTTAGCCATCTGCTTCTGCTCTGGGGTCTTTGGGACCTTCTCCCAAATGCACTAATTCAAGCAAAACATAATTAATTTAAAAAATCTGCATAGTGAAACTTCTACTAGTTGGAAACAAATGGGAAAGAAGACTTGCCTGAAAGCTTGAACAGTAGAATACATAAAAAAGAATAAAGAATACCTGGATCAGTGCTCACGGAACATTCTCCAGGATAGATCATATCTTGGGCCACAAATCAAGCCTTGGTAAATTTAAGAAAATTGAAATTGTATCAAGTATCTTTTCCAACCACAATGCTATGAGACTAGATATCAGTTACAGGAAAAAGTCTCTAAAAAATACAAATACATGGAGGCTAAACAATACACTACTTAATAACCTAGAGATCACTGAAGAAATCAAAGAGGAAATCAAAAAATACATAGAAACAAATGACAATGAAAACACGACGACCCAAAACCTATGGGATGCAGCAAAAGCAGTTCTAAGAGGGAAGTTTACAGCAATACAATCCTACCTCAAGAAATAAGAAACATCTCAAATAAACAACCTAACCTTACACCTAAAGCAATTAGAGAAAGAAGAACAAAAGAACTCCAAAGGTAGCAGAAGGAAAGAAATAATAAAGATCAGATCAGAAATAAATGAAAAAGAAATGAAGGAAACGATAGCAAAGATCAGTAAAACTAAAGGTTGGTTCTTTGAGAAGATTAACAAAATTGGTAAACCATTAGCCAGACTCATTGAGAAAAAAAGGGAGAAGACTCAAATCAGAAATGAAATGAAAAAGGAGAAGTAATAACTGACACTGCAGAAATACAAAGGATCATGAGAGATTACTACAAGCAACTATATGCCAATAAAATGGACAACCTGAAAGAAATGGACAAATTCTTAGAAAAGCACAGCCTTCCGAGACTGAACCAGGAAGAAATGGAAAACATAAACAGACCACTCACAAGAACTGAAATTGAGACAGTGATTAAAAATCTTCCAACAAACAAAAGCCCAGGACCTGATGGCTTCACAGGTGAATTCTATCAAACATTTAGAGAAGAGCTAACACCTATCCTTCTCAAACTCTTCCAAAGTATAGCAGAGGGAGGAACACTCCCAAACTCATTCTACGAGACCACCATCACCCTGATACCAAAACCAGACAATGATGTCACAAAGAAAGGAGACTACAAGCCAATATCACTGATGAACATAGATGCAAAAAGCCTCGACAAAATACTAGCGAATCCAACGGCACATTAAAAGGATCATACACCATGATCAAGTGGGGTTTACCCCAGGAATGCAAGGATTCTTCAATATACATAAATCAATGTGATACACCATATTAACAAACCTGAAGAATAAAAACAATATGATCACCTCAGTAGATGCAGAAAAAAACTTTCGACAAAGTTCAACACCCATTTATGATTAAAAAAGAACCCTTCAGAAGGTAGGCATAGAGGGAGTTTACCTCAACATAATAAAGGCCATATGTGACAAACCCACAGCCAACGTTATTCTCAATGGTGAAAAACTGAAACCATTTCCACTAAGATCAGGAACAAGACAAGATTGCCCACTCTCACCACTGTTATGCAACATAGTTTTGGAAGTTTTAGCCACAGCAATCAGAGAAGAAAAAGAAATAAAAGGAATCCAAATCAGAAAGGAAGAAGTAAAGCTGTCACTGTTTGCAGATGACATACTATACATAGAGAATCCTAAAGATGCTACCAGAAAACTCCTAGAGCTAATCAATGAATTTGGTAAAGTAGCAGGATACAAAATCAATGCACAGAAATCTCTTGCATTCCTATACACTAATGATGAAAAATCTGGAAGTGAAATTAAGGAAACACTCCCATTTACAACTGCAACAAAAAGAATAAAATACCTAGGAATAAACCTACCTAAGGAGACAAAAGACCTGTATGCAGAAAACTATAAGACACTGATGAAAGAAATTAGAGATGATACAAACAGAGAGATATACCATGTTCTTGGATTGGAAGAATCAACATTGCGAAAATGACTATAACACCCAGAGCAATCTACAGATTCAGTGCAATCCCTATCAAACTACCAATGGCAGTTTTCACAGAACTAGAGCAAAAAATTTCACCATTTGTGTGGAAACACAAAAGACCCCGAATAGCCAAAGCAATCTTGAGAAAGAAGAGCTGAGCTGGAGGAATCAGGCTCCCTGTAGTATAGTCTGACTTCAGACTATACTACAAAGCTACAGTAATCAAGACAGTATGGTACTGGCACAGAAACAGAAATATAGATCAGTGGAACAGGATAGAAGGCCCAGAGATAAACCCACACACATATGGTCACCTTCACCTTATTTTTGATAAAGGAGGCAAGAATATACAGTGGAGAAAAGACAGCCTCTTCAATTAGTGTTGCTGGGAAAACTACAGCTACATGTAAAAGAATGAAATTAAAACACTCCCTAACACCATACACAAAAATAAACTCAAAATGGATTAAAGACCTAAATGTAAGGCCAGACACTATAAAACTCTTAGAGAAAAACATAGGCAGAACACTTTGTGACATAAATCATAGCAAGATCCTTTTTGATCCACCTCCTAGAGAAATAAAGCCAAAAATAAATGAGACCTAATGAAACTTAAAAGCTTTTACACAGCAAAGGAAACCATAAACAAGAGGAAAAGACAACCCTTGGAATGGGAGAAAATATTTGCAAATGAAGCAGCTGACAAAGGATTAATCTCCAAAATCTACAAGCAGCTCATGCAGCTCAATTTCAAATAAGCAACCCAATCCATAAGTGGGCAGAAGACCTAAATAGACATTTCTGCAAAGCAGATATACAGATTGCCAACAAACACATGAAAGGATGCTCAACATCACTAATAATTAGAGAAATGCAAATCAAAACTACAATGAGGTATCACCTCACACCAGTCAGAATGGCCATCATCCAAAAATCTCCAAACAATAAATGCTGGAGAGGGTGTGGAGAAAAGGGAACCCTCTTGCACTGTTGGTGGGAATGTAAATTGATACAGCCACTATGGAGAACAGTATGGAGGTTCCTTAAAGAACTAAAAACTACCATACAACCCAGCAATCCCACTACTGGGCATTTACCCAGAGAAAACCATAATTCAAAAAGAGACATGTACCGCAGTGTTCATTGCAGCACTATTTACAATACCCAGGACATGGAACCAATCTAAATGTCCATCGACAGATGAATGGATAAAGAAGATGTGGCACATATATACAGTGGAATATTACTCAGCCATAAAGAGAAACAAAATTGAGTTATTTGTAGTGAGGTGGATGGACCTAGAGTCTGTCATGCAGAGTGAGGTAAGTCAGAAGGAGAAAAACACATACCATATTCTAGCGCATATATATGGAATCTTAAAAAGAAAATGGTACTGATGATCCTAGTTGCAGGGCAGGAATAAAGATGTAGGCATAGAAAATGGACTTGAGTACACGGGGTAGGAGGGGGAGGCTGGGGTGAAGTGAGAGTAATATCGACATACGTACACTACGGGATGTAAAATAGTTAGCTAGTGGGAAGCAGCAGCATAGCACAGGGAGATCTGCTTGGTGCTTTGTGATGACCTAGAGGGGTGGGATAGGGAGAGTGGGAGGGAGTTTCAAGAGGAAGGGGATATGGGGACATGTGTTTGCATATGGCTGATTCACTTTGATGTACAACAAGAACTAACACAGTATTGTGAAGCAATTATCCTCCAATAAAGATCTATTAAAAAAAAAAGACATCAGTCCTCCCTAAATTGATTTGTAGATGCAGTGTATTGCCAATTCAGATTCGAACAGGGATACTATGGTACTTGACAGGTAGACTCTAAAATGTACGTGGAAGTGTGAAAGACCCAAAATGATGGTAAAAATGAACACGAGAATGGAGGGCCCACACCACAGCTATCAACACTTGCCATAAAGCAGCCCCAAGTTAGGCAAGGTGGTATTGCCAAAGGAGGTGATAAATTGGCTGGACATAAAGTACAGAGTCTAGAATTAGACCCACACATAATAAAAAGTTAACGACAGTGCAGAGTAAGAGTAATGGGAGAGGAGAAACTTTGCAATAAATAGTACTGGTTCAGTTGCTTATCCATATTTTTAAAAGGTCAACTAGGTTATCCATCTCATGTTATACAAAAAAAATTAAATAAATTTAAACTTAAAAGGTAAAGAATAGCTGGAAATGGTAACTCAGTAGAAAGACCTCTATCATGTTAAAATTAATAAGAATACAGCTTAATGTGTATGTCATTTTGAGAGGATTACCACCATGAGAATAAGGACCAAAAAGCTAGCCTTATATGGCTTTTTATATAGCTTAATATGGTTTTAGGTTTTACGTTTAAGGATTTGATAAAAATTATTTGTGATTACAGTGCATAATATTTTAACCTGAGCAGTGCTGACTTGACTTCACTTTACATCACCAATTCTATTTAGAGATAAATGGACATTTTAAGAGTGTCTGAGGGCTTCTCTGGTGGCGCGGTGGTTGAGTGTCCGCCTGCCGATGCAGGGACACAGGTTCATGCCCCAGTCCGGGAAGATCCCACATGCCGCGGAGCGGCTGGGCCCGTGAGCCATGGCCGCTGAGCCTGCACGTCCGGAGCCTGTGCTCTGCAATGGGAGAGGCCACAACAGTGAGAGGCCCGCGTACAGCAAAAAAATAATAAAATAAAATAAAATACAAAATAGAGTGTCTGAAATGTTCTATCTGTTAAGGAGATCAGTAGTATCCTTTACTTTGTCATTATTCTTTTCCTTAATAGTTTTGGACAGATGGTACAATGCTAAACACTTTTGAACATGTCTCAAGTTCCAAACTGGGAAAAATCTGATTTAGAAGGATTTAGGCTAATGCGAATAGCAGAGTAAAGGTCTTAATTATATTCCATTCAGTGGGTGGTTTTGGTGTGAGCTGAGTCTTCTAGCTTTTTTGTAGTCTTTACTCCCTGTAGTCTTTACTCCTGCGTTTCACTAGTATGTTTTATTGCACTCAGAGGTAGCTCCTGTATCTTCTCAGGAGCCCTTCTCATGAGTTCCTTAAAATTAGGGGAATCCTGGCATGTCTGGGCTGAGCACACACTTCTAACACATCTTATTTGTATGCTTTCATTGTACCTAGGAACCTGAGGCTCAGAAAGGTGGAGATTTATTGTGGCAGACTCTATAATGGGCCTGGCACACTTTATAAATTCCACTTTGCTGCAGGTCTGGGAAGGGCCCAAAGAGGTTTATTATGCTAGAAAAGTGTTATTCTTTCCTTCAGAACCCATCTTTTTCATTTTCTAATAGTTATTCCTTAAGGACACCAGTAGGAATGTATTGGGTTGGCCAAAAAGTTCATTTGGGTTTTCCCATAAGATGTTACAGAAAAGCCTGAGTGAACTTTCTGGCCAACCCAATGTAAGTGCACTTAGATAAAATGTATGCATATATTGCTTTACTTCATAGAAGCAACCCCACACCCAACCCTGTGTCCTGATATTTTCAGTTCAGAATTGACATTAGGCTGTGGAAGCATCTGAACTGGTCCCCTCTCCCATCATCCTTATTAACCTTTAAAACATTTTATACTGTTTTACCAAAACAGACCAAAGGTATTACTGAAAAGTTGACTGTACATTGGATCCATGAACATTTCTCTCCTTTGTATGCATTTCCTCACTGCTTAGAGTAGAAGTTTATTGGAAAAGAAGTTTTGAGTATGTGCATTTGAGAGAGAAGGGTAAAGGAAAAGGAAAAACAAGTGCAGGCATGAAAGGTAGTAGTATTTAGCTCCCCTCTTCCTTTTGCTTTAAAGCTTCAAAAGGTAGTGTGGAATAGTGGGAGCAAACCTTCCCCATGTATTTGGAGATTTGGGTTCAAGACCTGGCTTTTGTCATTATCTTACTCTGTGGGTCCTTACTCTCTGAGCCAATATTCGTTTGTTTGTCCCCTATTTATTGTGTCAGACATTGCAGATACAATAGAGAATAAAACTGACACAGCCCTGCCTTCTTGGTGCTTACATTAAGAAGAAAATGGTGACTGAGAATGGGGTGGTGAGAAATTGTTGGATGTGTGACTTCTTGAAGCTAAGCTGATAAGAATTGGTGATGGTTTGGATATGGGATGTGAGAAAAAGAGAGATGTCAAGACTGACCTCAACTTTTTGATCAATGTGGTGAATAGTGGTGACATTTACTGAGTTGTCAAACTCAGGGTAGGAGGGAGGTGGTGTGTGGTGGTGTTGCAGTAATCGTGTTGTTTTTTATATTGGCTTTAGATGCTTATTAACTCCCCAGTGGAGATGTTGAAGAAGTAATTGGGTATTTGCAATGGGAGTTCCGAGATATGTTTGGAAATTGTTAGCATGTAAGTGCCATTTCAACCATGCAACTCATTGTGATTGCTTTGGTAGTGAGTGTGGATAGAGGAAAGGTGAAGATCCAGGCCTGAGTCCCAGGGCTCACCAGTATTTGGAGATTGGGAAGTGGAGGAGGCTCTAGCCTCTGAAAATGAGGATGCTAGAACCTGACCCCCCCACACACAGTTGTTATAGGGATTGTGTAAGATATTACACTTGAACACACTGAAAATTATTAAATGCTAAACTGCATGAATAAATATAGAAGTAGGGGAAGTTATTTAGGGAAATTCACTTTTCCCACTTGATTTTTCTTCTGAAAACCTGTTTGTATGGGATTGGATGAGGTGTGTCTGAATTTGGTATGTCACAGAGGTTCCCACTGTGTAGGTTCTATAACTGGCGGGGAGAGGGGAAGGGGTTGGGGAGGATGTTTGGGAAATTTTACAAGAGGCCTACCACATGATGTATGCTTTAAATATGCTTTTATTTGTTTTTTTTTTTAAATCAGTCCAAGAAAATATACAGCAGAAGGATCATGAGCTATTACTATTAACAGGGTTCTCATATTAAAAGAATTTAACACCGATATTTGACATACTTTATATGCATGTATACATCTCTGTGTATGTGTACTAAGTATGAATTGGGTACAGTTGGATTCTGTTTTTGTGAACAGGTATCTGCTTGAGTTCCCAAATTTTAGTGGGCTGTTTGAACTTGCCATATCTCAATCTCTGCCCCCTGTCTTTTCTATCGTCTTCCCTTAACTGGGAACGAGGCAGGGTTTCCTGAAAAGTGGGTTCTCTTCTGGGAAGACTCTCTGGCCAGCTGCCAGTGTGTCATATAACTTATCCAATCACATGGTGAAAAGAGAAGACTTGCAAAAAGATCAGGGATGAAAACAGGAAAATCAAGTGGGTTGAAGGGGAAAGAAGCGAGAAGGCTGAGGCAACTAAAGGCAGAGGGTCATTTGGGACAGAGTTGAGGAAAGGTGCCTCCACTCTGTCCCAGGTGGCTGCTCCTCTCTCTCTCTCTGGGTTTTCTTTGTGACCAGATGCTATTCTCAGAATTGCAAGGACTTTCCCCAGGTGTTTGGGTTATTGGGTAATAGGGAAATGTAACTTTTCCCAGGCATTACCTTCCAGAACACCTGCTTGAGGTGACATTACAAAAATACCCTGTTCTCCCCCACTCTTTTATGAGTACCTTTTTAGTTGATCTGATTAAACTGAAATTTTAGATTTTATTTCTGTGCTTGTATCTGTCCAATTTGAGGACATGTGTGTGTGTGTCAGGAGGGGAGAGAGAGAGAATATGAATATACGTGATTGAATGAACAGGTGGATGAATAATGAATGAATACCTTTTCTGAATTATATTAAACTAGATAGTTTAAAGCCCCAGGAATGAAGACTTTCTGAGACTGATACTCTTAGGTAAATTTATAGAATTTGAGAAGTGAAAGAGAACACAGAGATCATATGACTCAGACTTTTCCAAATATATATTCCATTAAAAAAGAAGTCCCTAGGTCAAATAATTTTGCAAAAGTTGGAGACTTACTACACTTATTACCAGATTAAAGGCTGAGTTTCTTTAAACTAGTGGTTACCAGTGGGGAGAGAGCAATATAGGGTTAGGGGCTTAAGAGGTATATAAACTATTAGGTATAAAATAAGCTACAAGGATATTTTGAACAGCATGGAGAATATAGCCAATATTTTTAATTATATGTGGAATATAACCTTTAAAAATTGTGAAATCACTGTATTGTACACCTGTAATTTATATAATACCGTACAGCAGCTATATGTCAATAAAACATTTTTTTAAAAACGCTGAGCGTTCTTGTTTAAAATACTGTTTAACCAGTGTTTCCCCAATTTATTTCACTACGGACCTCCTTTTTCCTTCTCCCTGTCTTCTGAGCTATATATGTATAGAACAATTATCATTGCATAGAAATACAAGGTTCCAGAAAACATGGTTTGGGAATGCTGATTTAATCTAATCCTTGTATTTATTTTGGACTTGCCACTTAACTTCTCTTGGTCTTTTTTTTTTTTTTTAATTTTTATTGGAGTAGAGTTGCTTTACAATGTTGTGTTAGTTTCTACTGTACAACAAAGTGAATTGGCTCTACGTATACATATATCCCCTCTTTTTTGGATTTCCTTCCCATTTAGGTCACCACAGGGCATTGAGTAGAGTTCCCTGTGCTATATAGTAGGTTCTCATTAGTTATCTGTTTTACACATAGTATCAGTAGTATATATATGTCAGTCCCAATCTCCCAATTCATCCCACCCCACCTTCCCCCTTGGTGTCCATACATTTGTTCTCTACATATGTGTCTCTATTTCTGCTTTGTAAATAATATCGTCCATACCAGTTTTTTCAGATTCCACATATATGTGTTAATATACGATACTTGTTTTTCTCTTTCTGACTTGGTCTTTGTCCGTGTTTATAATGAGTAGATTGAATGAATTAATCACTAATGTCACTCCTGGCTGTGACATTTTCTGGTTCAGATTCATTAACCTAACCAACATTTAAAAAGTTATATCTATTTCTGTATTAAAGAATCTTGTTTTTCTTGTTTCTCATTATAACCATAGCCCCTAGTACAGTGCCTGGCACATAGTAGTATCTAAGTGTTGTTGAACAAATATATATATACCTATTAATTTCACAGCACTGTGCCAACTATGCCTTGAAGCCTCAAGAGAAGGCTTGAGAAGAAAAGATCTTGTTCTTGCCCTCTAGGAACTTACAGTCAAGCTGGTGACTTTCCCAAGTGCATGGGATGTGCCAGGGAGAAAACCCAAGTTAGATTTTGATTGTAGGATAATCTGTAGGATGATAATGTATTGAACATGATTTCTGACCCTGAGTCGGATGTGTGGGCTAGAACACAGGTGGGTTGTGTCATCATAACTTTCATGAGAAAAGATGTCATTTAGAGTTTATGGTCAAGGTAGCAACCACGTAGTTCTTTGTTTGTTTGTTTGTTTATTTATGGCTGCGTTGGGTCTTCATTGCTGCGCGTGGGCTTTCCCTAGTTGCGGCGAGCGGGGGCTGCTCTTCGTTGCGGTGCGCGGGCTTCTCATTGTGGTGGCTTCTCTTGTTGCGGAGCACGGGCTCTAGGCGCACAGGCTTCAGTAGTTGTGACATGCAGGCTTCAGTAGTTGTGGCTCGCGGGCTCTAGAGTGCACGTTCAGTAGTTGTGGTGCCGGGTTTAGTTGCTCCACGGCATGTGGGATCTTCCTGGACCAGGGCTTGAACCCGTGTCCCCTGAATTGGCAGGCGGATTCTTAACCACTGTGCCACCAGGAAAGCCCCCGCCATGTAGTTCTTTTATCCCTGGCAAGGACTTTATATTACCATCATCTGGTATTAGTCAAATTTTTTTTTTAAATTCTTACAAACTTTTATTCTTTTTTTTTCACATTTAAAAAATACATTTCTAATATGTTGTTTACTTTAGACCTTCTAGTTTCATAGATCATTCATTCATTCATTTAGATATAATTGACATATAGCATTATTAGTTTTAGGTATACAACATAACTTGATATATGTTTATACTTGGAAATGATTACCACGGTAAATTTAATGTCTATCACCACACATAGTTACCATTTTTTTTCTTACAATGAGAACTTTTAAGATTTACCCTTTCAGTAACTTACAAATATACAATACAGTATTGATAACTGTAGTCACTGTGCTGTACATTACATCCTCAGGACTTATTTATCTTATAACTGGAAGTTTGTACCTTTTCACCCCCTTCACCCGTTTCACCTACCCTTCTACCCCCCACCTCTGGCAACCACCAATCTAGTCTCAGTATCTGTGAGTTTGGTTTTGGTTTTTGTTTTTTTAAGATTCCACGTGTAAGTGAGATCATGCAGTATGTCTTGCTCTGACTTATTTCACTTAGCATAGTGCCTTCAAGGTCCATTGATGTTGTCACAAATGGCAGAGTTTCCTCCTTTTTTGTGGCTGAATAATATTCCATTATGTATATATTAATTTTCTATATCAGTCATTCTTTGATAGACACTTAAGTTGTTTCTGTGTCTTGGCTATTGTAAATAATGCTGCAGTTAAACATAGGGGGTGCAGATATCTTTTCGAGTTAGTGTTTTCATTTCCTTCAGATAAATACCTGAATCATATGGTAGTTCTATTTTAATATTTTGAGGAACCTCCTACTCTATTTCATAGTGGCTGCACCAGTTTACATTCCCACCAACAGTGCACAAGAGTTCTCTTTTCTCCATATCCTCGTCAACACTTGTTATTCTTTGTTTTTTTGATAATAGCTATTCTAACAGATGTGAGGTGATATCTCATTGTGGTTTTGGTTTGCATTTCTCTGATGATTAGTGATGTTGAGTGCTTTTTAATGTACCTGTTGGCCATCTGTATGTCTTCTTTGGAAAAACATCTATTCAGATCCTCTGACCATTTTTTAATTGGATTGTTTGTGGAATTTTGTTCTGTTTTTGCTATTGAGTTATGAGTTCCTTATATATTTTGGACATTAACCCCTTATCAGATATATGACTTGAAAATATTTTCTCCCATTCAGTAGGTTGCCTTTTCATTCTGTTGATAGTTTCCTTTGCTGTGCAGAAGCATTTTAACTTGATGTACTACCCCATGTTTCTTTTTGTTTTGTTGCCTTTGCTTTTGGTGTCAAATTGAAAAAAATCACCAAGACTAAAATCAAGACATCAAGGAACTTACTGCCTGTGTTTTCTTCTAGGAGTTTTGTGGTTTCAGGTCTTATGTTTAAGTCTATAATCTATTTTGAGTTGACTTTTGTGTATGGCATAAGATAGTGGCCCAGTTTCATTTTTTTTTTTTTTATAGACAGGATTGTAGGCAGTTTAATATAATTTGCTTCAATACAATTTAAACAACAAATACTGTTGCATGAATGAATGAATAATGTTAATATACAATATTTCCACTTAGTTGATGACAGTTTTTATAATCGTCTACAATAGCCTTAGATGTGAAATTATAAAAGTGAAATTATAAATATTTTAGGTGGTAAATGGCAGGATCCAGTTTCATTGTTTTGCATGTGGCTGTTCAGTTTTCCAAACACCATTTATTGAAGCCCATTTTATAAAGAAATCGAGGCATAGAGATTTAGGAACATGGATGAACCTTGAAAAAGTTATTATGTTAGGTGCAATAGGCCGGACACAAAAGGCCACATAATGTATGATTCCGTTTATATGAAATGTCCAGAATAGGCAAATAAATTAATGACTGTCAGGGGATGTAGAGGGGAGAATGGAGAGTGACTACTAATGGGCATGAACATGAAAATGTTCTAGAATTAGATAGTGGTAATGGTTGTACAACTTTATGAACATACTAAAAGTTGCTGAATTGTATACTTTAAAAATAAATTAAAAAAATTTAAATGCCTTGCAATATAATTGTAGGTAAGAAAATATTTTAAAACTACCTGTAAATTTGGTTCACAATTTATCATTGATTCTTCTGTAACAGAAATCAACATTTGGTCCATAATTATTATGAACTTGGGTTTTTATTTCACTTGCTGGCTGAATTGATTTGATGTACAGTATTAGACTTTCTTTATCATTTCACCTAGGCAACTCCCAACACGTTGCAAAATCTCAGGTGGAGGAAGATATAAAAAAATACAAAGTTCAGTAGTTTTGCACAATTCAATAAAGCCTATAACTACATTTACTCTTATAAAACAGTTTCTTAAATGCAAACTGGTATATAATATTGACATGGATTAGGTGAGTACTTCTAGAGGGAAGTGGGGATGATCAGGGGAGGCATCCTGGAAAAGGAAATGTTTAAGCATCTGTTCCTTCCACAAGCATTTATTGAATATCTGCTGTACCCTAGGCACTGTTGTTGGGTGCTGTGTATAGCCAGATAATAGCTACAGTCCCTGCCCTCATGGGGCTCAAAGACAGTGGAAGAAGACACAATTCTACAGATGGTCACAGAGCAGGATTATAAGTGCTGCTGTAAAGGTAAGCACAGATTGCTCTGGATGCCTCAGCTTGGCAGGTGCATCAAGTCAGGGAAGCCTGGATGATGGATATGATTTCTGAGCTGTGAACTGAAGAATGAATGGGGGTGGCAAAGGCTTGGAGGACAAGGGTGTACTGGATTCCAGGACTGGATTCCAGGAACTGCAAATAGTACATTGGAGTTTGGGGTACAAACAGTGATAAGCCATGGGAGGTTAGATCACAAGTAGCTATGAAGGCCATCTTAAGAGAGTAGAAAATAAAGGAGTTTAAGAGAAAGCATAAGATTTTCAGATTTGCAGTTTAGAAATAGGCTGCATCGTGGAGACTGGAATAGAGGCATATGAGAAGGAAAGCAGAAACTTTTCAGGACAGTGTTGCCCTAATTGGAGAGAGAAATCATGGGATGATGGAGAGAAGTGGATGGAGACAAAGGAGTTAGAATGATTGGGGCTTATTCACCAGTTGGATGTGTAAGCGATCTGTGACTCCCAGGCCCTCTCTCCACTCCTCCATCGTCTCTTCCATCTCAGTCTGACCCCAGCGTACCTTTCTCGGTCTGATTTCCTGCTTCTCTTCATGAATATGCTGAAGTCTGCTTACTGTCCACCATATAGGCTTGCTGGTTTTCTTCCTGCTGCCTTTGATCACACCTTTATCTTCATCTGGAATGGAGCGTGCTTTTTCTCTTTACCTTTCTAAGTCTGACTTATGAAGCCTTTGGAATTGTTCTGTGCACCAGTGACCTCTTTCTCCTGTGAAGTCATAGCACTTCATACCTCTATCACTTATTAACAAATAATTACATTTTGCCTTGTCACATCTCTTAGTTGCTTTGGGCTGTTGGTAACTGTTGAACTGTTTTAAAATTACAGCAGGCAGAGCAGGATATATTGATAGGATGGCTTAAATAGTGGACTAGGAATCATCTCTCCTAAACGCCCCAATCCCAGCCCTAACTCCTTGTGTAACTTGGGCGAATTACTTTCCCCCCCCCCCCGAATGGAATAACACATAGTTGTGGTAGAATACTTGAAAAATCTTAAAGAATGTACAAAATGAAGTCATCACTATCCCCACAGACACCCAAGATAATCCCTGTTATTAAATGGGTAATTTTTCCTGCAGTGTCCTCCCCATCTTCCATCTTTTTTCTCTCTCTAGGATTATTTGTGTGTGTCTATGCAACATAGCTAGGCTCATCCTCTGCATGCTGTTTTGTAACCTGCCTTTTTCATTAACATATTGTGGGGTTACTGAATCAGAATGTGAGGGTTTTTAAGTCCAAACTGATATATGAGGCCAAATTGTCCTCAAGAAAGGTTGCACCAAAAAACTGAGTAGTGATTATCTCTGGGAAGTAGGGAGAGGAACTTTAGCTTTTCAGTGATATGTTTCTATATTATTGAATGTATATTTTTATTATCATGAGTCTAAGTGACTTTTATAGTTTGAAGATGACAGTAATTTATACTTCTCACTAATCCAGGATTGTATCTGTGTTTATAAACAGCTACACCACCTTTACTGATTGGATAGATAAAAAATAGTATCCTGTTATTTTAATTTGACTGTTAGTGAAATATGACCTTTTTATCATGATCATTTGTCATTTTTTCTTTAGTTGTTTCCATTTCCTTTGCCTCCTGATGACTTGGATTTGAGTCCCAGGTAATAAATACATATGACCTTTTACAAGTCACTTAAGTATCTCTAGGCCTTAGTTTACTTATGATCAAAATAAGAGGAATGATACTTAAAATTATTGTGAGGATTAATGGAGATCATATATTGAAAGTGCTTTTTGTAAGCTGTAAAAAGTATATAATTGTATTTATTGACTGTGTTTATTGATTTTGTATTGATTTTGATTAGTTAATGGTTATGTATAGTTACGCCAACTTTGCTTTTTTGTATTCATTTGGAGAAAGGCTAAAAAGACAGAGGTTCCTTCATTAATATTTGTTTTAGTACAGTGTGAGATCCATGAGATGTGGCATCTGAGGATCAGTTTTGTGCTGCATTTCTGCTACTTATTAGCTGTGTGTGCACGTGTAATGCACTGGACAAACACAGTTCTTTTGGCCAAGACAGAAATGTTCAGGTACCACCTGGCTAGACACACATCAGAGAGCTGCATGGGTTGATAAAACGTTCATGTAAACTAATGGAGACTGTTTATTCTTTTTTTTTATTTTTTAAAGTTAATTTTTATTGGAGTATAGTTGATTTACAATGTTGTGTTTCTGCTGTACAGCAAAGTGAATCAATTATACATATACATATATCCACTCTTTTTTTAGATTCTTTTCCATATAGGTCATTACAGAGTATTGAGTAGAGTTCCCTGTGCTATACAGTAGGTTTTTATTAGTTATCTATTTTATATATAGTAGTGTGTATATGTCAATCCCAGTCTCCCAATTTATGCCTCCTCCCCACTTTCCTCCTTGGTAACTATAAGTTTGTTTTCTACATCTGTGACTCTATTACTGTTTTGTAAATAAGTTCATTTGTACCATTTTTCTAGATTCTACATATAAGCTATATCATACATTTGTCTTTGTCTGACTTATTTCACTCAGTATGACAGTCTCTAGGTCCATCCTTGTCTCTGCAAATGACATTTTCGTTCATTTTTTTATGACCACAGAGACTGTTGAAATGAATGCTAGTACAAAGGAACTTGTTCATGCAAATTCCACTAACCGGATTCCCCTCCCGCCCCCCAGTTCCACCCCTTACAGTTCTGTGAAATGAAAATTGGTCATAATCATGATTCTAAGGCCTGAGAAGGTCTGATATGCTCTTCTGAATCATCAAAGGCAGAGAAATTTCCATTGAACATGATTTTTGTGAATTCTGCCATATTTAGATCCCTAGAAATGTGCGTACCTTATATCTATCAATTATCCAGGACATTGACTCCGGATAAGAGGGAAACAAGGCTGTGTAAACAACTCTGCTGAGTAATAGGTGACCTCCTAACCTCCTATTTCTGACTCTGTTTCCTTTTATCCAAGGACAAGATGTTATAAAAATAATTCAGAGTGACTCCCAAGGGTAGCCCCGTGAACAACTCTGTGAGGCTGCACTGCAGAGGAGGATTAATCAACAACAGCAGAATATTCGTTCCCCCAGTGCTGTTAGGAAATGTCCCAGCCAGGCTGGCTCTTCAGCCATGAGGACAAAAGCTTTGGGAAAGTTTTTTCTGACTCATTCACAGTGTAATTTGCAGAAGAAAACCTCTAGCTTCTTATTTTATTATTATTTTTTAAAAGTTGTTCTTTGTGGGAGTTATGTGTGTGTAGTAAGATGGGGTTAGAGTATGGATCCCCCCCCATGAATATTCAAATTAGCTCTTACCAGTGGCAATATTTGCGGCTGTTTGCTCAGTTAACTTTTACTGTCCTGGGATGTTCACACTGAGGGAAAGGGGAGGTGGAGAATCTTAGTGTACAGTGCCTGTATATCCATCAAGGACTAGTTGACTCATTTAAAATATTTTAAAAGAGGATATTATTTTCTGCAGATGAATTTAAAGTGTCCCCATGCTTTTCCCTGTCATCTCCTTGTGTCTGAGTTCCCCCCATCTCTACATAGCACATATTCACATACTGGGGGACTTTTCTTGTTTCTGAGGAATTCATGTGAGTCTGG
Organism: Phocoena sinus; assembly: GCF_008692025.1. NCBI lineage: Eukaryota > Metazoa > Chordata > Mammalia > Artiodactyla > Phocoenidae > Phocoena > Phocoena sinus. The sequence goes on along the minus strand of NC_045763.1, from coordinate 56,140,920 downwards.
GGATTTGAGTTCTCCTCTGGGGTTGTCTCCTCAAAGGAAAGTCCATACTCCTGAGTTGGGCATTTATGGTCTGCTGTAAACTGGTCTCAGCTTTCTCCTTTTTCTCATTTCTTTCTATTCTACACAAACCTTCTGGTCAGTCTCCAAAGGGTTTTACACAGCCCCTTTCCTTCTTTTGTTACTTCTTCATGTTTCCATTATTTGGAATGTTCCCCTCAGTTGGCTGCTGTTCTCTTCCTATTTGTATCTTCCCCATTCCTAAAGGCCCAGTTCAAATCCCACCTGCCCCATAATGGTCATACTATTATATGCCTAATATGGGCCAGGTGTTCTACTAGACCTATACATATTTTTTCTCTCAGAGTGTAAAACAGTCCTGTAAGATAATTACTGTTACCTTTATTTGCAAATGAAAAAATAATCACTGAAAGTTAAAAAGTAACCTGATCCCAGCGACTGAGTGCCAGGGCCAGTGTTCTAGCTCAGTTCTTCTTGACCAGAATGGTTAACTCCACCATGCTGGTTTTTCCTGAATTCTTCTGGATTGGGTTAATTACCTCAACCCCCCACTCACACCTTCTCTGAGCATACTCTTTGCCTTGGTTGGATGTGTCTTGTGTTTGGCAATCAATCATGTATCAATATTATTACTTTTTCACATTCTTGGGTTGCTAACTCTTCTTTGATGATAACATCTTTTCTTGCATTCTTTTATTCCCACCAAAGTGTGCTTCACAGGCTTTTCATAATGAGTTTTTGTTTGGTTGGTTATTTTACTTAATGAAAATGTCCAGGAGCGAGGGAGTTATTCCTTCTAGTTGTTATTATGTTTATGTTTTTCTTTTTAGTCTAATTTGACATTAACATCCTACCATAATATTTACCTCCACAGTGCTCTTAGAAAATTATCCTCCCTTTCTCTCTTTCTACATTTTTTTTCTCTTAAAAGGAGAGGCCAGAGAAGCTCCATGGCTGAAGTCTGTACCATTCCCCTCCTTCCCCCAAAAAATTAAACAGGAAAATTGAATGAATGAAGAGCAGGCATTGCCACTGAATATTTTGGTGCAACGAGATGGATGCCTGTTGTCTGTTAGACAGGGGCCCTTTGATAAAAGAATTATGGCTGTGGTCATGTTCTGGCCCTGCTTGGGGCCTCGCTTCAAGGATACAAAAAAGTGTCTCATTGAGGTTCTGCCTTCTTATGAGCAGAGTATAAAGTAAGCATTTATCTTGAGAAAGAATAGCTGTATTTGCTCACCTTTGTCAGTTCATTGGTAGAAAAACATAATTTTATGTTGCTGCAGAAGACTCCTAGCTAAATTCATCATAATATACCATCTATTTAAACCTTCAAAACTTGGGAAGCTTTCCCCTCCCTAGAAATATCCATTGATGACCATGCGCTGAATTCTTCTCTCCATTTACAATGGTTATTTCCATAAAATACATTGAAAAGTTTGCACAGATGTGAAGGAAACAGAAAGGATTTTGAATTCTTTAGTTTCCTGCAAAGCATCACTAGGAGATGTGACTCTAAGGTTAGAAACTGGGGATTATGGGAATAAATCATGGGTAATGGCAGAATTTAAAATCTGAATCTTCCATGCCTTGTGGATATGTTTCTACATTTTCTTGATCTCTGGTAGCATTATATGGATTTAGGAAGTAAACAGCTGAAGAGCTTTCTGGGAGAAGAACCTGTATTGTGAAATGACTGTGAGTGTGGCAGTGTGGATCTCAGTGCAGCTGTTTGTTTTAAAACATCATAGGCTGCATGGTTTGGGAAAAGAGGGATGATCTTCTCATAGAGGAATTCCAGATGAAATGCAGTTCACTATTTTATGTTCAGCTGACTATAAACAGTGATTATAAAGTAAATTCTGTTTTGGTAATCTTGTTCAGTCCTTTAAACCAGTGTTTCTCAAACAGTGGTTTATTATTCATTAGTGGACTATGAAATCGATTTTGTGGGTCTTATTTAGCATTTAAAATCTATTATTAAAGAGAAGAAAATAGTATAAAATAGAAAATATCAGAGTGAATTACATGTAGTGAGGATATTTTTCTGTGAAATTCATTTTTTGTCATACACACATTTCTTACTGTAGATCATGGTAAAAAAGGTTTGAAAAGCGGTCAGCATGGGTTCCTAGGATGTCAGTGGTGTGTAATCGTTACTGGACTCTTGGCTGGTGCCAGAGACAACTGGGGCAGGTGGAGAGGAGAGAGAGGAGGCTCCGTGCTGTGGAGGAGCAGTGTTGGTGATCAAGTCTGCTGTCCTGGTGAAGACCGAGTGGATTACTCACTGTGCAAATACAGTTCATGAAGAGCTCTGCCTTAGTGCAGCACTGGAGACTGTTGGTAGGCTATTTCAAGTCTAAACATGAAAACTTATTACAGTTTCTTGGTTGAGGAGAGGTGCAGAAGACCATGTAGGGAAACACTTTCCTTGAGATTTCCTTTTATTTCTCTCCCCAACGTCACTTTATATTTTGAGGCAATAGCTGAGCTCCTTTGGGGCATAGACTGTAGTGGACATTGCCATTTGATAGCAATTAACATGCATTGACATTGTCCAGCTTCTGAACCCCCTTCATTTCTGGAGTGATCATCCGTTGTTGCTGTGGAAGCTGAAGGAGGTACAGACACATGACTAGTGGTGAACCAAGTCCAGCCTATTGGATTCCTCTGTCCCAAGACTTAGCTTCTGGAAGGAATGGTACAAATACATAGGGGTGGCTTGAGATCATTCGTGGAAGCAGCAGAATCAGGAGTCCAGTTGTGGTGATGGCTGGTGACCAGTGGTGGCCGTGCTAGAACGATGTCCTTATCAGACTGTTCCTGTGTTCTTATATCTTCCTCTTAATTTATTTTCATCCTAAGGTAAACAGAGTTGGTTTCTGTTGTTTGCATCCCAGAACGCTAAGTGTGTAAAGACTTAACAGGAAACACGTTAGATGGATTTCTGCCCCCAAAGAGCTTAGTACATAACAGAGAGGGAGTAGGTAAATATGCAGTAGACACACAAATAAATTAGTAAAAGTTAGCAAGGCATGGAGGGGATTCAGGTTTGCTTCCTGTATATTCCTTCAAATTATAGTTACCTTGAAGTTTCACCAGATGGCATATCTGCAAGAGGTTTTATGTCTTTGCATCACGACACTTTGGAAATACAAGTTAATGAGGAATTAGTTTTATTAGGGTGCAGCATAATATGATTTCAAACATTTGTAAGTTAGGGTTTGTTTGCTTTGTTACTTTTTTTTTAATCTAAACATTTTTAAAAGCCTTGAGTATACTCACAGAAAACTGACTAATGAACTGTGAGCTTTTTGAGTGTGAGCCAGTAAAAACATACTTTAGAGGAAGAGACTTAGAGAAATCTTGAGTCTTCACAACAGCCCTGTAGATACTTTATTAATCCCAGAGGAAACAGAAACGTGTAGAGGTTGAAAAATGTGGCTAAGGTCATACAGACATTAGAGCTGGGGTCTGAACCCAGGTTAGGGTGACTCTAGGCCCAGGCTTCTAACTGCTTCTGTTCTGTAAAGAACTGTAGAGGTCATCTAATACTTTCCTTGTTACACAGGATTTGTGTTCAGAGAGCTTTAGAGATTTTTTCAATACCAGGCAGTTTCTTGTATTGCTTACAGACAGAAGCTGGTGCCCACAGGTGCGTGTTCTCTCTCTTTCTCTCTCTCTCTCTCTCTCTCTCTCTCTCTCTCTCTCTCTCTCTCTCTCCCTCTCCCTCTCCCTCTCCCTCTCTCTCCCTCTCTCTCTCCCTCTCTCTCTCTCTCTCTCTCTCCCTCTCTCTCTCCCTCTCTCTCTCTCTCTCTCTCCCTCTCCCTCTCTCTCCCTCCCCCCGCCCCGCCCCTACCCCCCTCTCCTCAGTCCCACCCTGCCTCACCTTTTCACTCTGTCTACTTCTTTCCTGCCTGATCCCTCTTGGTCTGCATACTCCTTCCTGCAGCTCCACCCTCTTGATTTTCCTTCCTCCAGCCCTTTTCCAGGACAGCTGCACCCTTCCTTTCCTTTTAGATTGTCTCTATTCCTCAAGGCTGGGAACAGAGTCCACTCTACCTGGTCACTTCACAGCCCTCTCTTCTTAACTCCTGTAGTTCTTAATGCTTGCCAACTATTAATAATAGACTGGAGGGTTTTGGTGGGCTTAGATTTTAAGCGTGGTTCTTCCTTAGATTCCCTCAAAGCCCGCGCCTTGCCCGAGGAAATGTGGCAAACTGAAAGGGCAGTGAAGCTGGAGGCTGAGAAGTGTGTCTGAGCCTGGCCTCACCACTCACTAGCCACTTGACCGTGGGAATGTCTGAGGCTGAGTCTTCTCATCTGTGAAAGGAGCTGTAAGACTCGAATGTGGTTATAAATGTGAAAGCTCTTTTTAAGCTATAAAGTACCATATAAATGCAAGGTTTTATTGTGATGGTACAAGTGCTTAATAAGTATTTCAGTGATGAACGATTGGAAAGCACAGAAGGTGCAGACAAGCCATTTTCCCCACCTTTGGAGCACCCACTTCTGTCACCATATTTTGACCACTGTATTCTGTGCTCTTTAATAACATTATAGATGTATTAGTGGTAAAAGAAATAAAAGGGGGGATAGCAAAGCATATTGATACAGTGTGGCTTTTAGGAAAACACGTTTTGACTTAATTTAGTTTGATCAGGAGCAGTCTCTCAGGGAAAGCAGGCTCACTGGGAGCAGTGCAGAGAGCCCTGGATCATCGAGTTGGCATTGATTGTTTGATCATCCCTAGAAGTTTATTGTAAATGGAGCAGCACTTAAGGTTCTGGGGTATTCCTGGAATTGCTGCTGTAGTTAGAAGTGAGTTATTCTGTGTGGCCAGAGTAGCATACAGAAAAGCCATAATTCTGACTTGCTGACGGGAAAAAATAACAGATTTTGTTTTTATGTCATCTTTTTGGCTGGAATCCATTAACGTTGCATAGCATCTTGTGATGCCTTCCTCAGAACAGTTATCTGGGCCTCAGTAAAGCAGGGGGCACTGGGAGCAACAGACACAGTCATTGACAAGGCTCCGGTGGGTGCAAAGCCCCGGGTGATGAGACTAAGAAAGATGCTTTCCCTGGTGTGTGCGCGCGTGCGTGTGTGTGTGTGTGTGTGTGTGTGTGTGTGTTAGGCCTTTAGGAGGTTCCGTGCCTATGGTGTGGGCCTACCAGAACTTCCTCCCCACATATCCACCCCTACCCATGTGGTGCCAGAGCAGTGTGATAGTTGTGGGCTGGAACGCAGGCAGGGCCCAGGGCACTTTCATGATTTGTTGAACGACAGTTCTTTCATCCTTTGGAGGGAGGGGCCCAGAATGAGACCCGTCTCCTAGGTGGATGCTAGACTACGGAAAGTACTAGGAAGACAGTGGTGTTGGTGATGGGGGGCACTTTAAAGCAGTTTTTACACCCCTGTGGAAAAAGCCTGGTCCTTGGAGTTAGTCACGTGTTTGACATCTGGCACCCCCACTGATTGGCCTGAAACTTCTGCTTTTTATGAGAATTAAGTGCAAGCGCCTAGCTCCGTGCATGAGATGTTACAGATGCTCGGTGTATGCTGGAGCTCCCTCTCCTTGACTGGAACTGTGTTCCATCAAGCTGTAATCAGTTTAACAGAAATTGCGACCAAAATAGGAATGCTTACTGCCTGCTACACTCTGTGTTAGGTACTTTATATGCATTAACTAATTTAACTCTTAACAGCTTTAGGAGATAGATGCTATTTTTTATCCCCCCACTTACAGCTGAGAACATTGAGGTTTAGAGAGGGTAAGTAACTTGCCTAAGATTACAATCACTAGTCAGTGGGATAGGCAGGATTCAAACCCAGGTCCTTATGACTCCAGCTCAGGCTCTTAACTGCTCTGCTGTGTCATCTGAGACTTATGAAATGGGACTCTGATTTATGACGAGGCTTTTGCTCAGAATCCCTATTTATTCTTTGTTCTTCTAAGCAAGTTGGCCACCCACTTCAGTCCTCTGCCATAAAGCCTACATTACATTGCTTTAGCACTAACATCTTTCACATCTATAGCCTCATTTGAAAAAGGCATGTAGGAGCTTAAGGAAGACTTTTTTTTTTTTTTTTTTTTTTTTGCGGTACGCGGGCCTCTCACTGTTGTGGCCTCTCCCGTTGTGGAGCACAGGCTCTGGACGCGCAGGCTCAGCAGCCATAGCTCACGGGCCCAGCCGCTCCACGGCATGTGGGATCTTCCCACACCGGGGCGCGAACCCTCATCCCCTGCATCGGCAGGCGGACTCTCAACCACTGCGCCACCAGGGAAGCCCAAGGAAGACTTTTTGAGAGATTTTTTTTGATCCGTTGGGCAAGATGCTTCCTCTCAGGTTCACAGATGGGCTCAGATTTAAATGACTTGCTCAAGGTCCACTTGCTAGTTGTGTATAGAGGCAATAAAATCACACACTCTGGATTACGGTGATATTTCCATCGGGTGATGTTGCTTGCTTTGTTACCTTCATCTTTCATTTAACCATTTAGCTACTTAATGATCACGTAATACAGTAAAGCATGGAACAAAAGTGACAAGAGTCCCTGCCCTCTTGGAGCTTATATTGTTGCATCAGGTTTCCTCACCAACCTTAAGCCTGGTGCCTGCTAAGATGGTTTTTAAGGTTTAAGATCTTCAGTCTTAACATTTCTTAAGGTATTAAGCAGCTGATTTCAGGACATTTTCTAAATTACATGTTTCTCTTTTCAGTTTTTCTGGGTTCATACCTTAATTCATCAACATTTTATTTGTATTTTCTACTTCAGGAATCAAAAGCTTTGATTCCTTTAAGGCATCCATTAAGTAATTCACTGTAGGTGTAATGGTTTCTCTAGTAAAAAGCAGATATCCAAAGTATTTTATTTTGAGTCTTGTCATTGATTTAAACATTTTTAAAAATTTTACTTTCATTTATTCCTTCTTTAATGATAGTCCTTTTAAAAAATTTTTATTTTATATTGGAGTATAGTTGATTAACAATGTTGTGTTAGTTTCAGGTGTATAGCAAAGTGATTCAGTTATACATATACATTTGTCATTGATTTTAACCATCATCCAATCTACTTTTATCGTATACATCTGGCCATGGCCTTTGGCCCAAAGCACTCATATTCTGATCATCATATTTGTGAATATTAATATGATCTATCTTTATGTCTGTCATCTCCACTATTCAAAATTTAATTTTATGTTCTTCCTTTAATAGATACCTGTATTTCAGAAGATATCCTTGAAAATTTAGTAGGCTTTCCATATCTTCAGACACTGATTTCTGGAATTTTGCATCTTAGAAAATAGTTGTGGTACCCCATTTATTGCAGTTAGTCCCGTTCAGACTCACAGAATCGCATTTTGTTTCTGTTACTTTTCCCTCATTCACAAAGTATTAGATATACATATCTCTTGCATAAGACTTTTATAAACTAAAAAACAATTGAGAATTTACAAAATTTCCCTGATTTTTTTTTTTCATGTAAAGTAGCATCTGCAAGATTGAGCCACTAAAGTAATGGCTAAAGCCACTAAAGCCACTTTCTTCAAATGAAAGAAACGCATTTTCTTTCAAATCCTTGAAAATTTATAAGGAGGTTAGGGTGGAAGAATTCACTGCTATCATCAAAAAGCTTTTGATTTCTCAATTTTATCCTTACTATTTTCTGAGCTTCTTTGTATTCATTTGAGTTGGGAATGGAACCCAGTGAATCATGTTATTTTTAAAGGGTATTGAGTGATTCCTACTGGTCAGTTTTTCTAGCATTAAAGATGTTCTTTTTGTACCTTGTAGCAAGAAACTTGAATTGATTTCTTGGAATTATCCAAAGTATTTATAAGCTGACCTTGCTCTTTTCCTACTTGTTCTAAAAGTAAGTAGTTAGAGCATGTTGTTTAGTTTATTTGGAAAGAAATGTTATTTGAATGAAGCCATTGCATAAATGCTGTAGCACAAAAAACACTTGTCATCCTGAATGAGTCGTCATTTCACATAAAGTGGGTCACCAGTCTTAGGTTTAAATGTTCAGATTACCTTTTTGTTTGTTTGTTTTTAATTTATTTTATTTATTTGTTTTTGGCTCTGTCAGGTCTTCATTGCTGCAGGCAGGCTTTCTCTAGTTGGCGGCGAGTGGGGGCTACTCTTCATTGCAGTGCGCGGGCTTCTCATCCCAGTGGCTGCTCTTGTTGCGGAGCTCGGGCTCTAGGCACGCAGGCTCAGCAGCTGTGGCTCGCGGGCTCTAGAGCACAGGCTCAGTAGTTGTGGTGCATGAGCTTCGTTGCTCCGCGGCATGTGGGATCTTCCTGGTCCAGGGCTCGAACCCGTGTCCCCTGCATTGGCAGGTGGATTCTTAACCACTGCGCCACCAGGGAACCCCTAGCATGCCTTTTAAGTGCTATATGGGTGTGTTTAATTTTTTATCATTGGAATGTCAGTTTTCTGAGAACAGGGATTTTTGTTGTTGAATCAGCCTATAAAAATATCAGAGTAAATGCATATTGTCAAGAAATTCTGTTGCTGATCTTGATTTCTCAGAGTTTAATCTCTAGGCTAAGCATCACAAATTGATACCATTTTCTTGTCCTGTCCAGTAATACTGGAGGTCAGTTTGAAAATTATTAGGTATAATGTGATTTCAATACAGTGTTGCTTGTAGTAGAGAATGAATAATGGAAAAACCAAACTCTTCTTGATTATGGGTTTTGATAGAATCCTGGTGATTGTAGTCTGATCCTCAATCCCCATGACTCCTGTGTTCAAGTAACATGTGATCTGATGGTGCATATTAAAATGCTTTTGTGAGTTTAAAAAGATTTATGCAGGGGCTTCCCTGGTGGCGCAGTGGTTGAGAGTCCGCCTGCCGATGCAGGGGACATGGGTTCATGCCCCGGTCCGGGAAGGTCCCACATGCTGTGGAGCGGCTGGGCCTGTGAGCCATGGCTGCTGAGCCTGTGCGTTCGGAGCCTGTGCTCCGCCACGGGAGAGGCCACAGCAGTGAGAGGCCCGCGTACCGCAAAAAAAAAAAAAAAAAAAGATTTATGCAGTAGCTCTTCTTAAAGAGACTGGTGGAACTTCAGGTCTCTTCCTACTCTAAAAGGTTCTGAGTGTGCGTCCCTCTTCTGGTTTGGGGCACTAAAGCATGGAGGCCATCTGGTTGATTTGCATTCATCCTTGGCAGCATGCTGCCGGAAACATGGGGTAGCAAGGCCCCAGGCATGCTGTTAGCAAGTATGAATGTGGTAATGCTGTTCTTTACCCACACCTAAAAAGGCATATTGGAGGGATTTCCCCATTTATGCATCTGGAGAGACCGGACTGGCTTCTTCCCTCTACAGGGCCTTTGCACATGCTCATCCTTTACCCAAACTGCTTTCTCCCCGCCTCCCATGATAGCCATTCCATCTCAGCTCAGTGTTACTTCCCTCTTGAGTCCCATGCTGAATCACATTCCTTATTATATGCTCTCTTTTTCCTTCATGGTATTTTAAGTTCTTTATGATTACTTCTTTCTCTGCATCTTTGTTTGATTCTTTTAGTCCTGTGGACTGTAAGCTCCACATGAGCAGTGACCATCTTGCTCTTGTTCTTCGTTGCGGCCTCCTGGTATAGTTCAGCTTTTGGCACGAAGAACTGCTCAAAAATAATTGTCGAATGGGTCTCCTAAATGTGGGATTTGAACACCTGCTTCTGAGCTGAAGCAGGGTATTAGATGTAGCTAATTTCAGATTGCTGTTTTGCTGCAAGGCAGGGTATCTATTTATGTAATTAAAACAATTGGTTATATTACATTTTTAAAGTTGAAAGTATAATGATTTGTTCTTTGAATCTTTTAAAAACTGTCATGACAAAATAGCCAAGTCAAAGTCATCACGTCAAAATTCATACTTATGTCCCCTGCCTGGCCTCCTATCATTAGTTTTGCCTTATCCACTGCAGAAAACCTTCCCAAACCAGCCCTCTCCAGTGTCAGTCATTGGAGTTAGCAAGGGGCATAAAGATGACATCATGCCACACCCACTCTACTGATTTTAGATTGCTTTTGTGTTTTGTGCCATCTCCCACTTCGACTCTAAGGTCCTGTGGGAATGCTGGCCTTGCAGCCTCAGAGGTAACTCATCCCCCTTTCCCCAGGCACCCCTCCACTCCTGCCTTGTCATGCATGGGACTGTGCTCCTCCTAAAGCTGGAATCTGATAAAATGTGTGGAATGACCAACAGAAAACTGAGACAGTAATCTGTATTAATTTGGCAGCCATTTTCAAATCACTAAGAGTGGTTGCTCCTTATTTGCAAAACATAGTTTGATTTTACTCTTAAAAAGAGTTTGTGAGAAGCACCAAGGAAAGCTGTTAAAACAATGCAGAGGGCTTCCCTGGTGGCACAGTGGTTGAGAGTCCACCTGCCGTTGCAGGGGACGGGGGGTTCGTGCCCCGGTCCAGGAAGATCCCACATGCTGCGGAGCGGCTGGGCCCGTGAGCCATGGCCACTGAGCTTGTGCCTCCGGAGCCTGTGCTCTCCAACAGGAGAGGCCACAACAGTGAGAGGCCTGCGTACCGCAAAAAAAAAAACCACAAAAAAACAATGCAGAGCTGTGTAGGTGGTGGTGGTGTTGGTGGTGGTAAGAATGGGACCAGGAACTTTAATTTTACAGAACCAAACTGCTATTCCTGTTTAGTATGAATAAGGCTTTGAGGTGAGGTTGGGAGGACCTTTATTTGCAGCCTAAGTTTTCAGATAAGAATGACTCAAAAAATATTTGGTGAACTGAAAGCATCATTGGTCAGATTTGTTCCCAGGCCCTCTTCCTTTCACCATACAATTTGCTGTTTCACCATTAAAATGAAGCCAGGGGTAGACTGGATTGGGAAGAGGGTAATTCTAAAGGAAGTAGAAATGGGAAATAAAAGTGCAAATCTTTGGGCCCCTAAACTATTGTTCACAGCCTCAAGAGAGAAAGAGGTTGTTGATGGAAAAAGCACATAGTCCTCATTCACACTGGATAGGGCACTCTACACCAAGAAGCAAAAGTCCCTGGCTTCCTTTCTTGAAGCAGTGAAAATAGCATCTTCTTCTTTGATGTTTACACCCTAAGATGTCTCTCTGTCCTCTCAGTGTCCTCATCAATGTTCCCCCCACCCCCACCTTCTTCCTCCCAAATGCTTTTTCCTGCCTGTTTATGGTTTGGGCTGCTTCCTTAATGAAAGTGTCCTCTTATTTTCTGATGCAGTTAACCTCTGCAACTGACTTATTTATTTATCTTTGTCTTTAGCTCAGCTCTGAATGGGTTTTGGAAAGTAGAGAAGAGAATCCAGTCTGCTTTTTGGGGGGCATTGGACAGCTGGATAAATGCAGGTATGTACATTTGCATATTTAAAAGAAAGACAAAAAGGAAAATAGCTTCTATAAAGAATAATGAAACTGATCTTAAACTTATAGGGCTATCTGTGCTATATCCATTTATTTTTCAATATCGTTACCTTAATTTTTGTTCGTTCCAAATGTTGCATGTGCTACTTTGGAGATTTTTTTTTAACTACTAAAATATGGGAAGTACAGTCTAAGTTCCCTTGTAACCTCTCCTAGATATTCACCACTGTTAACAATTTATTGTCTGTTTTTCCAGATTGTACAAATGCATAACCAGAAGGATCATAATATACATGTTTTGCTTTTTTCATTTTGCAGTGTGTCATATACATCTTTCAATGTTGGGTCAAATAGGTTTTGTTTTTGTTTTTGTTTTTTTTGCGGTACACGGGCCTCTCACTGTTGTGGCCTCTCCTGTTGCGGAGCACAGGCTCTGGACATGCAGGCTCAGCGACCATGGCTCACGGGCCTAGCCGCTCAGCAGCATGTGGGATCTTCCCGGACCGGGGCAGGAACCCGTGTCCCCTGCATCGGCAGGCGGACTCTCAACCACTGCGCCACCAGGGGAGCCCAAGGGTCAAATAGTTTTATGTCACCTTAACAGCTGTATAGTATTCCTTTATGTTGGTATTCTTTTTTTTTTAAATAAATTCATTTTATTTATTTTTGGCTGCATTGGGTCTTCATTGCTGCATGCGGGCTTCCTCTAGTTGTGGTGAGCGGGGGCTACTCTTTGTTGCGGTGCAAGGGCTTCTCATTGCAGGGGTTTCTTTTGTTGCAGAGCATGGGCTTTAGGCGCAGAGGCTTCAGTAGTTGTGGCTCACGGGCTCAGTAGTTGTGGCCTACAGGCTCTAGAGCGCAGACTCAGTAGTTGTGGCGCACGGGCCTTAGCCGCTCCGCGGCATGTGGGATCTTCCCAGACCAGGGCTCGAACCCGTGTCCCCTGCATTGGCAGGTGGATTCTGAACCACTGCGCCACCAGGGAAGCCCTTATGTTGATATTCTTAATTTTGTTTACTGAGTGCTCTCCTGTTGGACATTGTATTTTTGTTTTCTATTTCAAATGGTGCCACATCTTGTACATATATAATTATGTATATTTGCCTGATTATTTCTGTAGGGTGAAAGTGTATAATACCATCTTTAAATTCTTCCCCCTCCATGTCTCTTTAGACTCTTAAGGACAAAGGTTTTTTCTTAAGTTATAAAGCAGACTAGCTACTTTGTCTTCCATCTCTATTTTTCATTGTTGGGGTAGAGTTGGAGGCTCAGTGTTGGGTTTTAAAACTTTCTTGCTTGATAGTTGATCTGAACCTTAAGGTAAGTTATGAGCTAATCTTTCAGCCTGGTCTCTGGAAGATTTTGATCTTCAGATTTATTTTGGAGATTAAACAAATAAAACCAAGTGCCTTTTAGTTTGTAGTATCAAGGCATATCTAGTTCGTGTCCTTCCTGCAAGTATCTCACCTCACCAGGGCAGCTAACGGACCAAGCACATGAATTTGTTGAAGAGAATTTGGTTAAGAGAACTGTGACTGTGGCCCTCCCTCCGTGACTTGCTTTGGGTCATTCTGCAAGCTCTGTGCTAGGTACTGGTGATACAAATATGAATGACACAGTCCCTGTCCTTAAGGAACTCAGCACGTGGGAGTGAGAGAGGGACAGACAGGTGAATAAGAGGGTCGTAATTCAGTGCGGTCAGTGCAGTGTGGTGAGTTTGAGAGAGGACATCTAACTCAGGAGGTGGGATGGAGGTTCAGAGGTGGCTTCCTGGAGGAGGTAATGTCCGAGCTGAGTTCTAAAGGCAATTGAAGTTTGCCATGAAAGGGATGAGGTGGGAAGGCACTCCTGGTAGAGGAATCAGCATGAGCAAAGGCAGGAAAATGAGATAAACGGCTTGGGGGTGGGGGGTGGGGAACAAGAAGATGGCAGCTTTGTGAGTTTCAAGCCTGCAGTAAGAGGCCGAGAGGGATATAACATGAGATGAGGCCAGTGCGGCTATCTGGCCAGGTGATGGAGGGCCTCTGTTAGGAGCTTAGGATTGGTCTCTAGATTAATGGGGAGCCTTTAGAGGATCTGAGATGTGCTAGGGGGACATTACTTTGGGGGCTAAGTGAAGGTTGGCTTGGTAGGCAGGAGGAAAGTAGGAACCTGGGGTCAGGGAAATTGGTTTGAGGCCATTGGTGCTGGGGTGAGGGGGAGAAAGAACATGCAGGACTTTCCCTAGTTCCCCTCTCTTTTCTCACCATGCCCAAAGCTCAGTTGCTGAGGTTGGCTCGTTGATCCTAGTTGCTCTCCCCATTGAGGGCGCTCAGGTGAGTAACTTATTTGCAAGCTTCTCACCAGTGGGTTCTGACCTTTTCAAAGCAAAGCTTCTCGCTTACTTTCTGGTGCCACAAAGTGCTGCCCATCGTCCTGCCTGTCCGTGGGGTGAAGGGACCCGGCTCCACTCATTAATTCTCATGACCCATTCATGTGGCTTATGAACATGAATCGGTAGTCCTTTTGTGTGTACTATTTCAGAGCCAGCCTGGGCTAGGCTCTAGGGGCATGAAAATAGGTAAGGATGGTTAATGCCCTCCCCAAGCTTGCCGTTTACTGGGAGGTAGACATAAAAGTAAAAGACAGTGTAATTTGTGCCAGTAGGTCTATTCAAAAGTTAAATGATTCCGGTAGAGGTAACAGGAATATTAGTAATGTTAACATCAGTGGTTCCAGAATGAGGCACATTTTTCAACTACAACTTGTGTGCAAATACAGAAAATAAATTCAGGTCATGTCTAAAATTACTCTGATTTTTGACAATATGGTCTTAACCATAATTCATGAGCGTGCATAATTGATTACTTCCCATGATTGTACCTGCTGTGAGCTCTGGTACATTTGATTTTCAGGGAGGAAAGAGGCAGGGGGAGGTACTTATCCAATACCATATCTTTCGGCTTGCTTACCTTCAAAACACTCTTTCGCCACTTAGTGCTTTTAGCACCATAGAATGACCGCATAGTCTCATTTTCCTTCCACTACAGTATTTAAATATAAAAGAGGACTGCAATGCCATGGCTTTCTGTGCTAAAATGAGGAGCTCCAAGAAGACTGACGTGAATCTGGAGGCCCCTGAGCCAGGGGTGGAAGTGCTCTTCTATCTGTCGGACAGGGAGCCCCTCCGATTGGGCGGCGGAGAGTACACAGCGGAGGAGCTGTGCATCAGGGCGGCGCAGGAATGCTGTGAGTACCGGCAGCTGCCCAGGGCCCAGCAGGTCCCCGTGTCTCTGCCCCCACACCTCCACTGAGTGGAGAGAGGTGTGGGCTCTGGGAGCCATTCGTTCTGCCCTGCCTCTGCCACTGACTTGCATTTGACCTTAGGCCAGTGAATTTAATTCTGAGAGTTTCACTTTTCACTTTCTTTGCTGCAAAGTAGCTTATTCCTGCTCTGTCACTAATGAGCTACAGGGATACCAGGGAACGATGCTCAGTTTTCTGATTTCCCCTATATCTATGAAATTGGAATAATATCAGCACTAAATGAGTGAAGCGCCTGGCACAAAGTTACAAGCTCAGAAGTGCCATCTCTCAATATATTAATTGTTTAAAACTTCTGAAAAGTGTGGTCTGTCCTTATGCTACCATGACCTGCCTCCTTATTGCCTGACACCCCCCTCCCTGCCCCCTGCCCCTGCAACGTGACACTAAGTTGAAGGGAGAAGTTAAGTGTCACTTTGTGGCTTGGTCAGATTGCCAAGTTGTGAAAAGGAAGGACAGTGAGGCTGTGAACAAGACAATCGTTTTTTCTTTTTTCTTTTTTTAAAGTGAGGCTTGTCTTACTAAAGTTAGCCTATTGCCCTTAGAAGGTAGGAAACCAAACTGACTAACAAAATAAAGCCCTTCATTATCCTTTAAACTTGGAGTCATTGGCAATTTTTGCCTACCTGCTTTTAAATGACAGGTAACGTTAATTCATAGAAACTGAAGATCTGATCCACGTAGATCATGGTGGTGGTTATACAACTCTGTAAATATACTAAAATTCATTGAACTGTACACTTAAAATGGGTGGACTTTATGGTATGTAAATTACATCTCAGTAAAGCTGTTTTTAAAAAATCAACTCATTTCATGATGATAGATTAACTAGCCATGATGGCAGATAGTCTGATCCATGCTTTACTTATATCATCTTTAGTCCTCAGAACAACTCTGCGGGGATAGTATGGTTGTTTCAAGAATCAGCTACCTTGTTCGTAATACAGCTTGTCTAGAAAACCCATTTTCTTCCTGATAATGTCTTTCTTCTTAAAATGCTTTAAATACAAGAGTTCCAATAAAAGGGGAGAGGTTGGTGCTATAGGGAAGAATGTAGTAGATCCTTACTGACTAAACATAACACTAGATAAAGTTGGCTGAGTTACAGATTATTATGGGGAAAGTGCATTAATATTTTAGAGTTACTTTGACTAGATAGCAGAGTAGGTAAGGAACCAGCTTTGGACAGCAGCTTTAAAAGTATTTGTAATTAGCAAAACAACTAGATGTAAATTGGTGTTTCTAAGGCATTTTTTCCCCTTTACCTTGAGATTTGGTTTATAGTGTTTATTCTCTTAGCCAAGCTTCTTGCCATCAGCATAGCAAGTATAAACCTTAGTTTGTTAGCAAGGATCATTTGTACAGAATTGTTGGGCTGCAGTTAGTGAGAGGTAGAGGAATTGCTGCTAAAGGAGATGAGGGGGAGAGCCTGTGAATCTGAAGACAGACACAGCCCCTGTATCCTGTTACTCTGGGCTCAGGGTCAATTTGGGGCATCAGTTTTTAAGCCCAGTCTGTAGAGAATGAGTATTATCTTTTGTAACCAACTCAGGGGATTGTTGCAAAAATTAATAAATTTTAAAAATAGATGAATACAGAATACCACAGATTCTTGTAGCTATTATTATAGTGCATGATGTTCTGGGGTCTGTATACTTCCTCATTTTTCACCAATATATGGTAAATTTTTGTTCTTTTAGCTCTCATTATTTGCCCCCTCAGTACCTCTATCTAGGTTTGAATGCCAGCCCTGGATTTTACTAGTTGAGTAACCCTGAATCAGACTAAATCTCAGTTTCTTTACCTGTAACATGGCAAAAATAATACTTAACCACATTAAGTGTTAGGAGAATTAAAAAGTAATAGATGTGTGTTAGCCTGATGCCTGATACGAAGCCCTCAGTAAATGTTAGTATTGTTATTATTTTTCAGTACTTTTATATAAACAGTATCTTTCATCTTCCTATTTTTAAGTAGTAATATTGTTTGAATCAGACCTGTGGTAGAATTATAGACCTATCCATGATTATAGATAAATTATTCTTCAAATATGTATGTTTCACATTCAAATATGGATATGTATAAAGACAAGCTAGATTTCTAGGCCAGTCCACAGAAGCCAATTTATGAATGAAAATCTACTGTTTACCTGAAACATAGTCCTGATAATACTGGATCCCAAAGCCATTTGCCATTTTTCCCAAGGGAAAATGCTCTTTGAAATTTAGCTCCATCTTCTCTGTTACATGGAGGAGTGTAACTCTGAAGGGGTAACTCCCAAATATCTTGAGAAGCAGGAGTTGAGGAATTCAGCAGAGGCATGAAGATGACAAGAAAGCTGTAACTTCTTAACTTAGCATGTGCATTGGAGAGAGTCCCTGCCTAGGTGAGCAGGGCCAGCCGGGGTCCCAGTCAGTGTCAGTCTCACTTCAGATGTCTGAGTTGGGAAACAAGTGCCAGCTACCTCATGTTCTCCCATGTTTTTTTGCTTTTAAGTTCATTGTATCTTAGTTTGAGGCCTGACCACACATGAAAATATCAGCAATGATTGATTACTTGCAATCGTTCTCCTATCTCCCCTGACACTTTCAGATTACAGGTCTGTGTAATTTTAATCATGGGCTCAGAAGTGAGTGGAAAGGTACTCTCCCGGCTTCATCATCTCCCTTATCTTTTTGAACATTCTTGTATCAAAGGAGGCAGTTAGGTAGGGAGGCAAGGGAGCACTGTTGGACCACCTTTTGTAAGCATATATGTTCTTGCTAGTTGGCTACCAATAAAAAATATTTTTGATAACCATACAGAGTACTTAAGAAGTGTATTGTTATTAATGGCAATAGATTTTAATCACTGATAGAAATCACTTTGGTTATTTATTCTAACACACATTTCATGTGCTACTGCCAGGAACTTGTTCACATGTTTAATGTGTAATCACAGTGTGTTAGAACTGGTTAAACATTTTCTGTAGGAGACAGATTAGGGATTTCTCAAACTCTAAGAATGTTTCTCACTGTGATTAACAAGGTGCACATCAGGTGGTATCTGGAAACCTCTCAGATGGCCTTTTTTTCTTTGAAGCAGGATTTGGTAAGACTCTGTCATAGACACTGTAATGAGAAATATTATTAGACTTTTATTTTCAAATGGTTTTAACCTGGTTTGCCAGGAGCTATAGTATATATTCCTGGGGAGCCATAATTTTTTATTATTTTGTTTAAAACTGCCTGATTGAACATGGTTGGAAGTTGTATTTGGCCCTAAGAGGATGCGAATATGACGTAGATTCTTTTTGGCTAAGAGAATTTTTGGTCTTTGCATATGTTGTGCTTTGGAAACAGATGGCCAGATTTATCTGTCTTTAATTTTCTGATGTGTTCTTTACTTTTCCCCAGGTATATCTCCTCTGTGTCACAACCTCTTTGCCCTGTATGATGAGAACACCAAGCTCTGGTATGCTCCAAATCGCACCATCACCGTCGACGACAAGATGTCACTCAGGCTCCACTACCGGATGAGGTATGGGTGCCTGCTGGGTTCCCTCATGCAGGGACGGGCAACGGTTAGCCTGGAGCCCTGATTCACTTACCAAGAAGTATTGTAGTCATTTTTATAACTTGTAAGTTTTGTATTTGCTTGGTATGAGAAAGGGCTTCTTCAGTATTTGGAAAACAATTCAAGGTGAGTTTGACCACCTTCCTCTGCCACATTTTAGAAAAGAAATCATTATGATGCAGAGGGTATTTTGAATAGAATTAGTATCCTACAGCAGAGTTTTTCATTCAGTGAATCATGGATATGAGTTTAATTTAGTGAGTTATGACCAGGATTTTTTTTAAAAGAGAGAAATAGATGAGGACAGATAATACCATCATATATACATATCCTAAGAATGTTGTTTTTTAGAACTTCAGCTTGAGATATGTAATCTGTCTGTATGTACTAGGTCATGATAAAATAAATATGTTTCTTACTAAAAGTTGCAGCTAGAGAGCTTGAGAAACACTGCCTGAAGTGGAAACCTAGAAATCCTAGCTTGGTCTTGTTCTAAAGAGGTGAATGTTTTGATCCACTCCCTGAGGATTTTTATCTAGTGGGGCTGTAATTTTTCTTCTGGTGGGTACTTACTTGCCTTTTCTCCCATATTGTAGACTTTGTTAAATGTCACGTAGTCTCCCAAGGTGGCACAGGCAGTCAGTACTACCACTGTAGTCTCTTGAGTTTATAAGTGTGTTTGTTCTGTACCTAGAATTGAAAGTATGTTTGTTAGATACTAGCTAAGCATAATTTCACACGTATATTTAGCAGAGAAGCTTATAAATTCACCCTATTATAAACAGGGCGAATCATATCTGAAAAGAATCTTAATGTACATAGATGTGATTAAGTCAGTGGGTTAGCTCAAATGCTGATGGTACGCCGGGTCATGCTGGAAAAGCCCTGGAGATCTCAGAGGCCCTCAGTATTTTAGCTGCTATTTACTCTGGGGCGTCAGTAGAGTTGTTACCATTTCACAGTGGCCTGGGTGTTTTTCTCAGCGGAAGCTGAACCAGATCTATGTTCTTTGATAATCATCCTGGGGCTGACTTTCCTCTTCTCTCTGTACTCACCCACGGTCTCACCTTAAGAGGAGAGGTGTGTGTCACGTGAGATTTCACGCCCCAGATTTAGGGAAACGTTCACCCCACCCAGCTGAGCCTTCCGACTATATTTGGATTTGTTTTTCAGAGTGTAATCTAGCTTTCTGTGGCCTGGGGGTTGGCTCTGTGACCCAGCATTGAAACATGTATTTGCAGCTCGAAGTCTAGGGAGTGGGGCATCTCATTGAGTTCTAGTTCTTTCCCTCTAGGTTTTTCCACTTGGCTCAGAATCTAGAATGGTAGAATCTGGGACTTGGAAGACATCTGAGTTTGCCTGATTCAGTTCTTCCAATTTTTTAGGGGGAAACTGATGTCCAAAAAAGAAAAGTGAGTTACTCACAGTTACACACGTAGTGACTTGTCTTGTTAGCATTAGAATCCTCTTTGAGGCCTTCGTCTTTGCTGGTCATGTGACTGCCTCATGATTAAAAGCTGTCTTTGCCAGCTCCCTGTTTATGTTAGCTGCCAGGAAGTGCATGGCTGCCTCATTTTTGGCACCTTGACTTTGTACCTGACATTGGGCTTCAACAGGATATTGCTTTGTTACCACAAGCTCTTTGAACTTGGAAAAAAAGATCCCACCCTAAGCTAAAACATTTGCATTACAACAAACTACATAATTTTGAAACCTCAGCATCTCACCACTAAAAAAGGTGTAACACGAAAATAAATGTTGGTGACTATTTCAGTGGAATCCCAGCTCTGTGTTCTTGTACTTTAATTATAGTTTTCTGCTTTTAGGTAATTTTGATAGCTATTGTTTTGTAATGTATCTTAATATAAGACAAGCATATTCTTTATTCCTTTTTAAGAAAAAAAAGTTTTCTTGCTTTATCATCTAAATGAATTTTACTATCCATTAGTAACGTTCTATAGAAGCCTGAAGAGAATTCGTTGTATATAATAGCTGTATCCAAACTTAGAATATGTAATCATCTGTAATATAATTTTCTCAAAAACCTGCAAGGAAGGCATATCTCTTATTGGCAGGTCTGTCTGTCCCACCAATAAGGGGGATAATCTTTCCCTCCCTCCTTCCTTCCTGCAGTGTTCTTCCACATCATTCTGCAAAGGAATATCAGCAGCTGTCATACTACATTTATTTAGATCATTCTTAATTTTTTTCCTTTAGCATGTTGTAGTATCAGGAATTGGCCCAAGTTTAATAATTAATTTTGAAAGGGGCACACAATTTCTGTCTTCAGTGTACTTACTAGTTTTGTCTTATTAGCGATTAGGAAGATGTTGATTTTTTTTTTTCCTTGAAACATTCCCTGTTGTTACATTTATTTATTTTTCTTGAAGTGTAGTGGATTTACAATATTAGTTTCATATGTACAACATAGTGATTCAGTATTTTTGTACGTTATACTCCATTTAAAGCTATTACAAAATAGCGCTTCCCTGGTGGCGCAGTGGTTGGGAGTCCGCCTGCTGCTGCAGGGGACATGGGTTCGTGCCCTGGTCTGGGAAGATCTCACATGCCATGGAGCGGCTAGGCCTATGAGCCATGGCCGCTGAGCCTGCGTGTCCGGAGCCTGTGCTCCGCAATGGGAGAGGCCACAACAGTGAGAGGCCCGCGTAAAAAAAAAAAAAAAAAGTTATTACAAAATAATGGTTATATTTCCCTGTGCTATACAATATATGCTTGTTGCTTATGGAAGATGTTGATTTTGGCAGTTAACTGATCTAAAGTTTTTTTTCTTTTTATTGTCTTATTAAATAGAGAGCTGTCAGCCTTTGACTATAGGCAATTTCCAGAGATCCAGCCTTGTTTTAGGCTTCCTTCAGCCTTTCTGTAGTGGAGAAGCTGCACATTGCCTTATCTTGTCTGAACATCTTACCTAAAGGCTTCCAAGGCAAGGCTAGTCTCACAGGGCTCAGACAGCAACCTCAGAAAATGTCCTTCTTCAGCCCCGAGAGAGTATGCTGGGCCCTGTTAGCTACTCTCTTAATCATCCCATTTAGACCCTCTCACCTGTATCCTCCCAGGCAGACCCCCTGGAACTTACAGTAGATCACTAGATTATTGTATGAATGAAGAGAACTCTCCATTTTGGATTTCCCTCAGCAGTCAGAGGAGTTGGCCATGGCCTTGTCCATCTTTTTCTGCCCCAGTGTCAGATTTTCTGTGTCTGCTCAGCTGGTAGGGCTGGTTCACCTCTTACTTTCTGCCTGCTCGGGGCAACCGATCCTGGAGGAGTCCTCCCCACCTTGCTCTGTTCTTCCCTTGAAGAGCAGGCTCCTCAGCCTGGGGGCAGCATGAATTCTGGCCTCTTTGTCAGCTGAGAGCCTCAGGCTTCTACTCTCACGTGGGAAGGTGCGGGGACAGTCCTGCAGCTGTGGTTTATGGTGCATGTGGACTCTGTGGATACGTGGCTCTTTCTGTCTGAGAGAGAGATGCCAAAGGCCACAGTCAAATTTTCAGTCATTTCTGTGAGTTTTGTGGAAGATGGGCTGTATAGAATCACTTGAAAGTTGTAAAATGTTGATTTTTACCTTTAAAGTAACTTCTTATCCATCCTTTCCATTTTAATTGCTGCTTCTTCAGTTAGGTCATTCATTTGCTGTTTCTGCATCCAACAAGCATGTATTAAGCACCTGTTCTATGCCAGGCGCTGGGGATTTCGTGATGAGCAAGGCACTGAGGCCTCTGCCCTCACAAACCTCACGGCATTGCCCAGGCTGCTGCCTTAGGCGCCCGCTTGTCTCTTGGCCTCTCTCATTTCAGTCCATCTTCTGTGGGGCTTTCTTCCAGTGGGATCTTGCCTCACATCAGTTTGGCTCAGTCTTTCCTCTGCCTTCTGTGTATGGTCCAGACTCCATAGCCTGATATTTATTTATCCTAGTCCCAACTCCCTTCCCCAACACTTTACCCTTCCCTGCCACATCGCCTGGCAGTGGCAGCAACTTCTTCCTCCTTGGTACTCCTTTGACACCTTATCTGAGACACTCATGTTCAAGAAAAACTTATCTGTGAGGCACAATGCCTTGGGCTCATCATGTTATTAGGGGTCCACAGAAGTGTTTTAATTTTATTAAAATCAGGGAAAAAAATAATCCAGCTTGGATTATATTCATCTTTATACCAACATAGTTGTAAAATATAACTTTAATATTTTTTTTTATGGAGGAAAGGAAAACTGTGTGGGGTCCATGGAAGTCACAGTGTAGCCCTATTTATGAGATGTTCCCCCTGGATTTAACTGATTGGCTACAGACAGGGAATTCACAGCAGGCAGGGACTGTGCCTGAGAACCCCTTGTGTTCCAGAGCCTGGCCCAGGACCTGGCATGCCCTAGGCTCTGCAAATAGAGCTCACTGACAGATATCTGAGTTTAACGGCAGCTCCTTTTTGGGAGGTTTTATATGTTCCTTCTCCATGCCGTGGTGGTTTTTCATCAGCACATGGGCATGTCAAGGGAGAGAGACCCAGGTACCCTCTGAGTCTGTAGCCTAGAGCTGGCCTGGATCAGCTTGGCTCAGTCACTTTCACACATTCCAGAACTCATTATGTTTCTCTTACAGATGACAGAGGAAAGTAGTAGTGGAGGAAACAGGCTTGTGGTCTTAGGTGACCTAGCCTCTCGGAACCTCAGTTTTCCTCATCTATAAAATGGAAACAGTGAAACATACCTTGTACAGTTGCTGTAAGCATTAAATAGCATAATGTATATGAAGCATTTATTAGTTCAGGGCACTGCAGCTGATGCTTGTAGTAGTGTTTGTATATTTCTTCTGTTTTAAAACTTTGTTCATTGTAAGATAAAAAGTGTCAGTAACAGCCATCTGAGAATTAGGAAACACTGCTACATTAACGGTATGTCTTGACTGTATGATGAAACTAGATTTCAGAAATGTTAAACTGTGAAATAGGTCTTGGATTCAAGGCAGGCTGGCGTTACTAACAGTGGAGGGAGTTGCTGGGCTAGCATCTAGTTCTAGACAGCAGTGTTTTCCTATCTAGGAAGATGGAGTGGAAATTACTTTGTGATTTTAAGGAAGTCACTTTATCTCCCTGAGTCATAGATGAGGTTCTGGCAGTATGCTCTTCACAGAGTGCTTGTAAGAATGAAAAGAAAAGGACCTTATAAACAGTGAAGCGCTACACAGATGAAAGGTCTGTTTGTTTACTTCTCAGGGAAGTTTAACCTCTGGCACTGATCGCTCTGGGTAGAACCAGGATGCCTCTCCCACGCATGCCAGGGTCCCCTTTCCCACAGTTAACATGCATCTTCCTGCCTTACAGGTTCTATTTCACCAACTGGCACGGGACCAATGATAACGAGCAGTCAGTATGGCGACATTCTCCAAAGAAGCAGAAGAATAGCTACGAGAAAAAAAAAGTTCCAGATGCAACCCCTCTCCTTGACGCCAGCTCATTGGAGTATCTGTTTGCTCAGGTAAGATGTTGGGCCCGGGAGAGCCTGGAGTTCGTGGGGTGGGTAAGACATGGTAGGGGTCAGATTCCCTGGTGCAGCCGACCATGGTGGCAGCTAAGATGCTTTATGGCCTGTTCCATGGGTAGTTCTCACCAACCCTGGACTTGCCCCAGGTGAGGAGGGGGAAGGCAGTTCAGCATCCAACCGGCTGTTTATCCCACTTGTGGGCTTTTTGGGCTTTACTTCTTCCCCATTCCTTTCTTTTTCCCCCCTCCTACCATTTCAGTTTGTGTCTACAGTGCCTCCTGTGCAGAGAGCAGAGGGGAGCTATAAGTGAGGGAAGGTGTAGTTCAGCAGGGCTAATCACGAAGGTACTTCTCAGCAGTCACAGAGAGGAAGGAGGTGGCCACTCTGAGTCACAGTGGTGGCAGGGTAGAACAATAAGACACTAGAAGAAAGCCAGAAAGAGAGGTTAAGTCACCTAAATTACATTACCCTGAGATAACTAACATTTTTGTATATGTGCTTCCTGATTTTATCATGCAGATATGTATTATGCACTATGTAGTTTTTGAAGATATGTTATTGTTCTGAGTGTCTGTGTACTTTTTGCTAAGGTGCTGCAGAAACTGCGGTGAACAAGACAGACATGGTCTCTGCAAGCACCAGACATATAATCGAGTTGGACAAACAAAACAAGCAGATAAAATGATACATAGATAATACACAAGAAATTGGGAAAAGTGCTATGAAGAAAAAGGCCTTTGTCATAGAGCATATGGGGAGGGAGGTTTGAATGGGGAGACCTAATTTAAATAGCGTGATCAGAGAAGATCCCTCTAAAGAGGTGGCATTTATACTGAACTTTGAAGAATAAAAAAGTGTCTGCAATTCTAAGGGAGGAGTAGAGCAAAGCTTTTCAGAAGCAGCACTACTGACACTTTGGGCTGGTTAATTCTTTGTTGTAAGGGATTGTGGAATATTTATCCACACCCCTGGCCTCCTCTCCTTAGATGCCAGTAGCACCAGTGTAGTGGCAGTAGAGTTGGAGAAAAATGGGTGATTCTGAGATTAATTTTGGAGATGGATTTGTTATGATTTGCTTATGAGTTGGATGTGGAAGGTGAGGATATTTGAAGAATCAAAGAGAATTTTGAGATTTATTTTGGGCAGTGTTTGGTAGATAACGGAGTGATTCCCTGCATAGGGAGACTGGGAGCAGCAGGCTGGAGAAGGGGTGGGAATTGGGAGCTCTCTTTTGGAGACACCTGTGAGATACACAAGTGGAGATTCGGCTAGGAAATCGAGCGTGAGACTGGAATCCAGAGGAGAAGTCAGCCTTTATTTAACTAATCCTTGTTTCTGAACGCGTTTGGTTTTTCTTGATTTTTTTCCCCTGTTATGCTATCACTGTTACAAAACAGCCTCATACATACGTCTAATATGTGTTCTGTTTATTATTTCCTTAGGATGTACTTTTACACGTGTGGGTTATGTGTCACAGTTGTATTCTCTTGTACAGCTTTAGTTGTTGATTGCACACTATCCACGTTCCTTAATATACCTGAGGACTGGCCTCAGAGACAGTAGAGAAATGGGACAGGGCACAGCCCTGGGCAGATACTGTGTGGAAAAAATAAGTGAACTGGCCATTTTCAGATTGGTCTTTTTGAATTCAGTCTCCCAGTTTTACATATATTCATTTCTTTTTTTTTTTTTAAACATCTTTATTGGGGTATAATTGCTTTACAATGGTGTGTTAGTTACTGCTTTGTAACAAAGTGAATCAGTTATACATATGTTCCCATATGTCTTCCCTCTTGCGTCTCCCTCCCTCCCACTCTCCCTATCCCACCCCTCCTATATTCATTTCTGAGATTGATTCTTTTACTTTTTTGGGAGAGGAAGTGTAAAAAAAAGAGTGCACCATACTTCAAGAGTAAGTATTACATTAGAACCTGACTTTTCAGAGCTTCAGGAATGAGTTACTTGAGGTAGTTGTACAGTGATATTGACAGAAAATCACAGCCAGACAAAATGGTTTCAGATTTTGTTCTCCTCTTCGCACATTGCTGGTGGAGATGATTGTTGTTGGTCCTTGGTAGTTTGTAGAAGTGGTCAGTGTCCTTTTCTTACTGAGAGAAACAAGAAGTCCTATCTTGGGGAAAAGGGGGAACTGCAGCAGTTAGAACCCTCCGTCCAAAACCCACTAAACTAAAGTTGCTTCAGGGAAAGTGAGTGTCTTCCTTATATAGGAATACCACCCCCATACTTCATGTCTGCCTCTTTTTGAGCTGGTGAAAGGCTAACGAGGTCCCAATCCTAAGAGCTGTGTACACTTCCAGTCGGTGAGCTTTAAAGACTGAGTTTGACTGTAGCACAGTGTTGCAGAGCTGTAGCCCTGCAGTCACGTCTGGTCTGACCCTCTACCCCACCACTCACTAGGTCCCCAGCTCCCACAGTATTCTTTCTACTTGACTTTGGTTTTGGTAACTACTTGATGTTATATATTTTTGTTTGTTTGTTCTTCTTTCTTTCCTGGAAATCTCCGTAAGCTCAGCGATGTGGTTTGGTTAACTGCTGTATCCCTAGCACCTAGAATAACATCTGGCCCGTAATTGGTTCTTGTTAATCAATGATTACCAAGTGAGTGAATGAAGTTATTTAACCTTTTGGTGCCTTAGATTTCTCAGCTGTTAGGCAGAGATGATGATGTTAGCATCCCCCTCATAGGGCTGTTGTAAAGAATAAGTGAAATAGTAAATGAGAGGAACCTCGCACAGTGCCTGGCACTCAGTTTAGGGCTTAATAAAGGGGACCTAGCAGCCCTCATTGGCTCGTGGAATGTGGCGTGCCTCAGTGAGTGAGGGGGTGTATTTTGGTGATGCATTCCACTACCGGAAACTTGAACAGCAGATGTTGAAAAAACTTACGTGTGGTAATGATGCAGTGTAGAATCTGGATTCCTTCTCCTTTCTGTAAATCTACATCAGAAGGGCGTGTGGTGCTCTGTCATTTATACACCGGTTTGTTGTGGAGTTAACAAATAATCAAACTCCAGACAGCTGTCACGTCCCATGCCCTGGTGCAGCCCAAGCCTAGTACATGCTGCTTTTCATCATCACTTACATGGGAAGCCCCACAGAAGGGCTTCATGTGTTCATACTGTTCACCAGCACCCAGCATAGTGCACAGTGAGTATTTATTAAACGAATGAATTAACCTGGGGAGACCTTTCCCAAGCCCCTTCATGCCCAGCTGTTGAGAAAGAACTTTGGTGCCAGAGAAACTCTAAATCTCGTTAGTCTCATTGCTGTACTGCTTATTGGGTAGCACCTCCCTGTGTGGGGAACCTTCCTCTCAAGATCAGAAACATGAGTGGACTCTTGAAACTTAAGTGGTGGTTCATTTCTTCTCACCTCTGCTCCAAAGGGACAGTATGATTTGGTCAAATGCCTGGCTCCCATTCGAGACCCCAAGACGGAGCAGGATGGGCATGATATTGAGAACGAGTGTCTGGGAATGGCCGTCCTGGCCATCTCCCACTATGCCATGATGAAGAAGATGCAGTTGCCAGAACTTCCCAAGGACATCAGGTAAGCCTTCCTGCTGGCTAAAGAATTGATTGTGGGGATGGTGTTATTTTTGTATGTTTTCATACATCTCGGGATTTTTTTTTTTTTTTTTTTGTGGTACGTGGGCCTCTCACTGCTGTGGCCTCTCCCGCTGCGGAGCACAGGCTCTGGACGCGCAGGCTCAGCGGCCATGGCTCATGGGCCCAGCCACTCCGCGGCATGTGGGATCCTCCCGAACCGGGGCACGAACCCGCGTTCCCTGCATCGGCAGGCGGACTCTCAACCGCTGCGCCACCAGGGAAGCCCCTCATATATCTCAGTTTAACTACTGCCAGCTTTTGGCTGACTACTGCTCTCTGCAGAGTGCAACTCATTTTTAGAATATTTATGAAAGGTAGCACAATTATAACTGTGTCCTGATTTTGAATGTTGGCTGATGACCTCAGAAATTTGTACTAGGGTGACAGTTCTGAGCTGGGGTGCCAGTCAAATTAGTGGCCTGCATGCCCTCCCCCTTCCTCTCTGCCCATGCTGGGCATTGCCATCTATCACTGAACTTTTTCCTTTTGTGCTGGATCTGTCCTAAAATCCTTCTCAGTATAGTTCTACAGGCAGCTGCTTTCATTCCCAGCCAGAACTAGTTCACTAGAGAGCCATTACTTCTGATGTGAAGCACAATCAACTGTTACCTTAAGAAAACTGTATTTACTTAAAATTATCATTTGTGATCAAGTCTTTGTGAAGGAATATTCAATCTGCATAACTCCCACCCATCTATGAAATATAATTTTTATTTTATTTTATTTTTTTGACCGCACTGTGCCACATGCGGGATCTTAGTTCCCCCACCAGGGATCAAACCTGTGCCCCCAGCAGTGGAAGTGCAGACTCTTAACCACTGGACCACCAGGGACGTCTGGAAATATAATTTTTAAATCAGTGAGCTATTGTGATTGTCATAAGACAGTCTCATTTTAAAGAGGGAATTATTTATAGTGGTGTTATTTGTGATAGGTGGCATGGATCTTCTCATAAGGTTACTTCTTGTATCTCCTTGCCCTTGACCAGCGTCTGGAGCAAATCACAAGTTGCTCCTCAGAAATGGAGGGACTGATAAGACATATGCTGTTCTGCTACTTTCTCTGTTTTCTGTGGCTTTTGCTCTGGGCACCTCCTCTTTATTTTTTCATGAGGCTGAAGTAAAAAATGATAACTCTCCTCTGATTTTCCTCTCTATTACATTAATCTAAAAAATTACAATATTTGTTGGGGATAAATTTCAAACTCCACAGTTTTCCACGGTTGTGAAACCATCTGTGTGGCAGGGATTTCCCTGTGCCAGGTGCTTTTTCAGGCCTGGGAGTAACAGGCCGACGGGTCTCCCCACTTTGACCCCCAGTGGACTTGTTCTCTTTTTCTTTGGTGTACATACTCTTCTTAAAGCTGGCTCCTTTTCTAGCAGTATATCCGTTTGCTGAGATTCTGTTAGTCATAGATACTCTCTGATTAGCACCTGGATGGGTAACTAATCTTTCAGTTTACTTGTTGATCCATTTAATATATCTGAGACATTTGCACATGGCAAACACTAAATCTTTTGTATTTAATCAGCTTTTATGGGTTTTTCCCATTTCTTATAAAAGTAGTTTTTGATCTTTATAGAAAAATTGTAAAATAGGTAGGCAAGTAGAGCATACAAAACATCTTCCATCACTCTTGACACCTTCCAGACGGCTTTCTAACTGATGCTGAATCTTAGTAACTGTGTTTATGTGAGCACCAGTGTTCATGGGAACAGTGACACTAGCAAACAAAAACACAGATAAGTGCATTTTGCTGCCTGCCTTTGTGACCCAGAAAATCTGATGATTCCTGTAGGAATTTCCCATTTCAGTAAAATCTGTGGAACATGTACTTTTCTCTTTTCTTTCAGTCCCTGTTCACCCCAGTCTCCTTACGATTATCATCCTCAGAGTTTTACTCCATCTAAGACCCTCTGGGAGTAGACCCTTCTTTCTCATTTGGCAACACAGGGAAGGAAGATTTATAGACTTAGGTTTGTTTCTGCACTATTCTGCTAACCTATACGTGAAAAAGAGACTTTTTTGTTTTACTTTCAGCTACAAGCGATATATTCCAGAAACACTGAATAAGTCCATCAGACAGAGGAACCTTCTCACCAGGATGCGGATAAATAATGTTTTCAAGGATTTCCTAAAGGAGTTTAACAACAAGACCATTTGTGACAGCAGTGTGTCCACACATGACCTGAAGGTGAAATACCTGGCTACCTTGGAAACTTTGACAAAACATTATGGTGCTGAAATATTTGAGACTTCCATGCTACTGATTTCATCAGAAAATGAGATGAATCGGTTCCATCCGAATGATAATGGAAACATTCTCTGCTATGAAGTGATGGTGACTGGAAATCTTGGAATCCAGTGGAGGCAGAAACCAAATGTAAGTGCTGACAGGTGGCTGATCAGAACAGAGCCTCCTGTGTCACATGGTGTGTTCCGTGTATTCTGTTGGGATTATCTCTTTGCATGTTCATCACCCCTGTCAGCTGAGTTTATTTCATGGGCTAGAGACCATGTATAATTCATCTTTTATTGTATCCATGTAGCAGTAGATCTAAAATAAATATTTATTGAGTTCTGTAGGGAAACAGAAATATAATAACAACATACACAATATGTAATAATATAGTAATAACAGCAGACATGTACCAAGTGCTTACCATGTACCAAGTACTTTTCTAAGCATTTTACATGTATTAACTCAATTATTCCTTAAAACAAATCTATGAGAGATACTACCATGTTTCCTTAAAACAAATCTATGAGAGATAGTACCATTTTCCCTATTTTATAGATGAACACAGAGGCACAGACAAGTTAAGAAGCTTGCCCAAGGTCATAGCTAACTAATAGTGATTATGCCAAGAATTGAATTTAGCCCTCTGGTTCTGTGAAATAGAGTAATTTTTCTTGCAATTTGGAGCTTCTTTTTGAAGTGTTTGTTGGATGAGGCAATAGAGCAGAGTGGTCTAAAAGCATGGGTTTTAAATCTAAATAGATGTGGTTCACATCCTAGCTCCACTGTTTATACTCACATGGCCTTGGGAGGGTTACTTCACATATATCAGCCACATATTATTCATCTATAAAATGGCGATACTTAGTGTATTACCTCATAGTGTTGAGAGAACTGAACGTCGTTTAGCACAGAGCTTGGCATATGATAAATGTTCAACAGATTATTATAGCTGCTATTACCATCATCATTATTATTGTAAATAATAATAATATTGAAGTAAAGGTGAGATTTACTTTCTACTCCTATTTTATTTTCATGCTAAAATAACAGTGCCAAACACTTCTCAAGTGTTTCTGTGTAGTGTGGGTACTGTGTTAATAAGAACTTACCTACTGCTCCAAGAACCTTGTGAAGATGTAAGATCTCTGATTATGGATGAGGAAATGGAGGCGCAAAGAGATGACCTAACTAAGTAACTGGCAGAAGCAGGATCTTATCCCAGATTTCTAGTCTCCAAGACTTTGCTACACAAAATACGTAAGCTTGTGCAGACATGTATGACTCCCTAGGTTATCCAAGCATGGGATTCATACCTTCTCTTGAAAATTCCAACTTGAATATGGCTATAAAGTCAAGACAATCAGTGATAGATTGTAAAAGGAGAAAGCCTATGTTCAAATGGGGGGACCTGATTGTAGATGCATGTTAGTAAGCAGTTATTTCCGTTCCTGAGTTTGCTTGCACATTATAGATTGTGTAAAGAGTTTAGTCAGTGTGTTCATTAAGATCTCTTCCAGGTGTAGGATCCCAGGCATCCCTGATGGGACCAATAGGCCCATGGGGACCCAAATAGGCTCATGGGTGCTAACTCTCCCAGTTCCTCTGTCAATCCAGGCACGCTGGCTTTCTCCTCCTCAGCTTCAGGCCTTCTGTTGGTTTGCCAGGAGAAAATGAGAAATACCAACAGAAAATGAGAAAGCTGACTTCACTTTTATGTATCTTATCAGGTTGTTCCTGTTGAAAAGGAAAAAAATAAACTGAAACGGAAAAAACTGGAAAATAAACACAAGAAGGATGAGGAGAAAAATAAAATCCGGGAAGAGTGGAACAATTTTTCTTACTTCCCTGAGATCACTCACATTGTAATCAAGGAGTCTGTGGTCAGCATTAATAAGCAGGACAACAAGAAAATGGTAAGTTTGCTTCAGAAGTGGTTCGGCCTGGGTCTGGTGTTGGGAGGGAGACTTTGCTGAGGACACTTATGCAGCATGTGTTCTTCAGGGTTCCTGTCCCAAAGAGAAAATCTTAATGATCATCTTATTTAAGCCAGAAAGTCCCTATTGCTGACATTGACATTATCAATGTCTGTTTTTAAGTTACTTGGGTACATTCTAGTGCCTTTCTTTGGTCTTCAAATGTGTATCTGCTTCAGGATTTGCTGTCTTCCCAAAGATATTTCAGCATCAATATTTAGTTCACAAAAGTTAGTGGATTTGAAGATCCACATCACTGAGTGTCAGCATTTTCTCCCAAGGGCTCCTGCACAGCCTCTCTGCTGAGTTGTGTGGGTCATCTGGAATGAGGTTGGTGGGAAGCCCCACTTTGCACTTGAGCAGACTGTCCAGCCGGTGGCTCTGGCCACAATGACAGTCCTCATCATGGTGTCAAGCACAGCCAAGTGACTCTCGGACAGAGGAAGGGGTGTTCAACCTCTCTTCCTCTTTTGTTGGTATCACTTGAGGACGTGATCTAGACAGGCAGGGGAAGTCACTTCCCCAGTTTGGCAGGGGAAGTGGGAGTCCTGCCAGAATAAACATGTTTGTGTTGGGGAAGTCACAGCTGACGTCACATGGGGAGGACAGGTGGGTGAGACACGGTGCTCCTCCATGCAATGAAGGTAGTCATCTAGGGAAGTACCATGTTTTGCCTAAAAATTTGCAAATACTTTGTCAAAATCATAACACTCAGTACTGGGAAAGAATCTGGTGATATGGTTTAGGACAGATGGTCATTCTTTTACATCTAGAGTAACTAGTCTTTTTGATATACCATTTCGGAAAGCAATTTGGTAAACATGTGTTAAAAGCCTTGAAACTATCTATATAATCCCTCCATAGGAAGTGAGGACCTGTCTTCTAGAAACAATGAGAGATGCAGGCAGTGGTCTATGAATGAGAATGTTTATCCCAGCAGTATTTACAATGTCAAAATACTGAAACTAACCTGCATATATGATAATAGGAAAAACGAGAGAATAAAACACAACTCATCTGAGTAGTAGAATATTATGTAAATGAATTGCTGAACTAAAAAAAAATCCGGAAAAATGCTTCGTAAATAGAAGAAAGCAGAATATAAAACTATTGGTAGAATGGAACCAATTTTGTTAAAAAAATTTATGCATATACATACACATGCTCTTAGAAAAATAATCAGATATTAACAACTATTTGTTTATGATGGGATTATGAGTGATTTTAATTTTTAATTCTCCCCATCCTCCCCATTTTTTTTAAACAATAAAGATACATTGATTTCATTAGAAAACTGTAGTAAAAACGTGAAGGAAGTAGAAGAGCCCATATAGATGTTAGTGGAGAGATGGAAAATGGTGGGAGGGAGAAAATAAAAATAAATGCTATTTATTCAGCATATTATAGATCTTAAGTCATGTTATATGATGTGTCTGCAGTATCTTATTTAGTCCTTACAAAGACCTTAAGATATCAGGATTTTGGCTCCACTTCCAGGGGGGAATCTGAGACTTAGGGAGAGGTGTAGGAGCTTGCACAGGGCAGCTCCAGCCTGCACTGCTTTGGTTTCCATGGTGTTCTCTTCCCCAGGGACACTGTAGTGAGGGAGAGGTTGGCCCATTTGTGGTCTGGCTGTCCAACATGGCCAAACCCTGGAGATGCGTGGCAGGGGAGGAGGAACTGCAGCCAGCTGATGCGAGCTTTGTGAGCCTGCCCCATCTGTCCTGGCTGACAGAGTCAAGTCTGGCACCCAGATGGGGCACCTGTCGTCTAAGTCAGTGCTCACCCTGGCACAGGGGCTGGCACCTCTGTGCCCGGCTACAGTGCTGTGCAGAGAGCAGGGGGAAGGCAAGAAGAAATCGATACCTGATCTCCTCGTTACCTTGTTTTCCTTTACAAATACTAGCCCTGCTGTGTGCCAGGTATTTCCTACCTTAAAGCTTTACGAATACCAACTCTTTTCATTTTCATATTGACCCTATGAGGTGGGTATATTGTTATTCCCATTTTACAGAGGAGGAAACTGAGGCACAAAGAAGTTAAGTAACTTGTCCAAGGTCATATAGCTATTACATTAAATTACTTGAAATTGCCAATATTTGACAATTTTTGATGAATAAAAATGATGATTATATATGCTTAAATGTAATAGCAAGTAGAGATATGGAGATTTGAACCCAGATAAGCTGGCTCCTGAACCTGTGGGTTAACACTATGTGATGCTTTTTCTTACTTATCTCACTCCTCCATCCCTTCCCAGCCATGGCATTTCCAAGCAGTACTTTGGTTGCTGGTCTTTCAGGAGAGCATGATGCTGCCATGTTATCAGATCATATCTTGATTTATCTCTTCTCTCTGCATCTTCTTGACATCTCCCCTTTCTATTCAGACTTCCGCTTTCAGAGAACTTAAGTGCTTACGTACTTTTGTTTGTATGTGACTGCGTGAAGGGCTGCCCAAGCCATACCGTCTTGAGTTTGCTCTTTGGGGCTCTGCAGGGAGATGCCTGCCAGGTCACACCCAAAAGGAAGCACACTTAGCACAGGGCCTCATTCCTGAATCGCCATCCCTATGGTAGCCCTCCCTGCCCTCCCTTGGCCTCCTTGTCTCACAACCCCAAAGCACCCTTCCTTTGGCATCATAGCTAACTCGCATTAAGCCCCTTACCTCCATTCTGTCTGGTTGCGTATATCCACCCCTCCCCCCTTCACTGGTCTTCTTGTCTCTGTCTACTTTTCTCTGCCACCAGCCTCTTCTTTCTCCAGTGCTAAGGAAAGAGTCATATACTCAAGTGTCATTTTACCCTTCTCTGAAGGCTCAGGTGTTTGTTAATATTCTTGTGAGACAAAGCTCTAAATCATGGCTTTACAAACCTTCCTTCATCAGATGTTCCTGGTTGACCCCGCAGCTCCTCTCACATGGTCATCTCTGCTCAGGGTTGTAAGATCAAGACAAAACCCCACCTGTCTTCACCTCCAGGCGTTTTTCTTCCTTCCATGGAAACTCCCTCCCTCCTCTTCTTTTACCTTTGCCTCTCCCACTTTGAGTAAGACTCTCTGCCTTCTCCAGACCCTCAAAGGTTCCTGGATTTAATCTAGAAACCTTATCATTGTGTCTGGGACCGTTCCTGGACTAAAATCCAGGAGTTTCACCTTCTAGACCAACACTGGTTGAGATGAAACACCTGTGCCTCTGTTTCTTTTTCTGTAACTAGGAATAATGTGTAGTGCCAGGACCAGGGTGCCATCTGCACACTATGTTCCCCCCCACCTCTACTTTTATACCTCTGCCACCTTGATTCAGGCCTCCTCTTCCATCTGGACCGGGGGGCAGCTTCTCCACAGTCTCCTGCCTGCCACAGCTGCCCATGCGCCCCCCCCCCACACTGTTTCTCAATCTGATAAAAGTTTTGAGGTAAGAGATGAAAGAGTGTGGTGAACAGAGTTATATGTAACTGCAAGGGGTGCAGTTACTATCGACAAAAAGAGCTTCCCGGGCTTCCCTGGTGGCACAGTGGTTGAGAATCTGCCCGCCAATGCAGGAGACACGGGTTCGAGCCCTGGTCTGGGAAGATCCCACATGCCACGGAGCAGCTAGGCCCGTGAGCCACAACTACTGAGCCTGCGCGTCTGGAGCCTATGCTCCGCAACAAGAGAGGCTGCGATAGTGAGAGGCCCGTGCACCATGATGAAGAGTGGCCCCCGCTTGCCACAGCTAGATAGAAAAAGCCCTTGCACAGAAACGAAGACCCAAGACAGCCAAAAAAATAAATAAACAAATGTGGGGTTTAAAAAAAAAGAAAAGAATTAAAAAAAAAAAAAAAAAAAGAGCTTCCCTTTGGGGTTGTACATTCTTCATTGTGTTGAATATCTTCTCACTCTTTACCTCCCCAGAGAGTCAGCTGCTTAAGATGGCAGGCACGTGATGTAACCATGGGCATTTCTACTCTCTCGCCAGGAACTGAAGCTCTCTTCCCACGAGGAGGCCTTGTCCTTTGTGTCCCTCGTGGACGGCTACTTCCGGCTCACAGCAGATGCCCATCATTACCTCTGCACCGACGTGGCTCCCCCGTTGATCGTCCACAACATACAGAATGGCTGTCACGGTCCAATCTGGTTGGTTCAAAAACATTTTCAGTTGCCTTTGGTGTGAAAAGAACCCACGTGTTAGTGATGGGGAGTGTGTCCTTCTCAGGCATGGGCATCATCAGGCATTTACGCTGAATACTTACTTGGTGCCCTTTTCCATCCCTGCTGTCCTGGTCAGGCCTTCCTGTCATTTCTTACCTTGGTCCTTGCAGCAGCCCCTCACTTCTTCTCCCTTCCTTGGGTGTCCTGATAGTTGAACCCCTCACTTCTCCACAGCTGACCAAGAAGTGCTACACTTCCTAGCTCCTTACTGTGCCAGACGCTCTGGGTGATTCAAGAAAGACAGGGCACAGGTCTCGACAGCAGACGGTGTAGTTCCAGAATCCCGAGTCAGCGTGTCCTCCAGTGCCAGAAGGCCCAGTGAAGGTGACCAAGCCTTAGAGTTGGGAGGGGCTTTGCTGGGTATCTCGTCCCACCTGCATCTCAAACACCTCTGGTGATGGGGTACTTAGTGCTTCACTTGGCAGCAAGTAGCTTATAGCTCTGACAGTTACAGACATGTGTACCTTCCTCATAGGGAGCTGAAGTCTGCCTCCCTGTAACTCTGTCTACTTATCTGAGTTCCGCCTTTTGAAGCAACAGGGATTCAGTTTGCTTCCTCTTGCGTGTGACCATCTTTCAGGCACAGGAAAACAGCTGCTGTGTTTCTTTGGAGTCTCTCTTCCAGACCGAAATGTATCTGTGGAAGCATCTCGTCAGCCACCTTTCACATGAAGCGGTTCCCACCTTCTTCCTGATCCCAGTTGCCTTGTGGACAGGCAGTTTGTCAGTGGTGTGGTCCCTGGCCTGAAGAGGGTCACAGACTCACAGGGAGACAGACACACCAAGGAATTGCAGAGCAAGGGTTGAGCTTTATAATAAAGCATGTCCCTCAAATATGCCAACTATAGTTAGGCTTCAGGGCCTTGGCACTTGCTTTTCCCCTTGGTCTAGGAAACCCTCCCTCCAGAATTTCAGCAGTCACCACTTCCTTCAGGTGTCACTCAGATACCACCTAACTGGTAAAGTCTTCCCCAAGCACCTTATATAAAACAACGACACCTCTTCCCCCTCTGCCCCCCGCACTCCCTGACTCCTTCACTCTGCTCTATTTGTCTTCAGTGGCGTTTATTACCTCCTGACATATTAAGTTTATGTACGTGTCCGTTTGTTTCTTGTCTGCCTACCCTCGCTGCCCAACCACCAGGGAGCCATTGGTCTCTGCCATTCTCTAACATGTGCTGACCACACAGCCCTCTTTTACCAACACTCAGTGAGCAGAACTCACTGGGTGTAGTAACCTCATATGTGGGTTTATTTAGCAGCTGTTTGCTCATTGCCCTCTGTGTGCCGGACTCGTTAGTCCTGGGGACACGGGAGTATAGGATGGGCAGGCTCTCTCCTCACAGCTTTCTGATCCTTGATTTCTTTATTCAGTGTTTATTATTCAGTTGTTCACTTATTTATTGAGAACTGTGAGCCAGGCATGCTCTGGTTATTGGGGATGCAGCAATAAACAGAACAACTCCAAGTCCATGCTATCCTGAGGCTTCTGTTCTAGTTGTGCTGCCTGGGATGGGGGGAGAGACCCCTACCACTGCATCACGGGCAGCTCAGCATCCTCAGCCTTGGGGGGAGCTCTTCTGGCTAGAGTGGAAGCGGCGTGTGTGGGGAAGTCAGGGACAAGCATATGAGACAAGCTCTCTGTCTCATATCAGAGACGACGGTAGGACCCAGGACAGGTACTGTGAGCGGCTGTCAGACTTGAGGCAGCTCAAGGAAGTGGACATCCCATGGGGTTTAGAGTGCTTCTGTTTGGGGTGAGCTTTCTCTCTTTGCCTCTCTCCCTGTAGCACAGAATATGCCATCAATAAGTTGCGGCAAGAAGGAAGCGAGGAGGGAATGTACGTGCTGCGGTGGAGCTGCACCGACTTCGACAACATCCTCCTGACCGTCACTTGCTTTGAAAAGTCTGAGGTCAGTCAAGACAGTGGCTGGGGCCAACCCATGTGGCCACAGGGTGTCAGTGCAACCTCTCATCCAGGAGGACCACCCTTGGGGGATGGGGGTAGAAAAGCCTGGGGCTCTGAGAAAATCCCCGGCTGTTCTGACAGGGACAGCCTGCGCCTCAAAAGGAGCCCCTTCCCAGGCAGCCATACCCCATACCCTTTCATCCTTATGGCCCTTTCTTTCTTCCTGCAAGGGACCCATGGCAGGGGTCCCTGTGCTCTGGAAGGTGGAACACGACCAGAAAACCAGCTCACACAAAACACTTGGTGCCAGGACCATCACAGACCCAGAGCTGTGTCTGGGCATTCACTGGTACAGACTAGCACCAATGAGGCCTGTTGGCAACCTGGCCTAACACAGTTGTCCCCAAATGGTAGGTGCAGACATTTTAACAGACAAATTACTGACATGTGTTTTGACAAGATGTCTGTTAGTGACTCAGGTGTGGTTGGAAGCTGGGAATGATGTGAGAGAAATCCTGAAGCCAAATTGCAAACTTGACCTCACTAGACCACAGTGCTTTGTTATTCATGTAATTTTTTAAAACACAAGAAATGGACTATTTTTTTTAATTAATCAGTCAGTTTATTTATTTATTTATTTTGGCTGCATTGGGTCTATCGCTGCTGCGTGCGGACCCTCTCCAGTTGTGGTGAGCGGGGGCTGTTCTTCGCTGCGGTGCGCGGACTTCTCATTGTGGTGGCTTCTCATATTGTGGAGCACAGGCTCTAGGCGTGCGGGCTTCAGTAGTTGTGGCACGTGGAATCAGTAGCTGTGGCTCGCGGGTTGTAGAGCACAGGCTCAGTAGTTGTGGCACACGGGCCTAGTTGCTCTGCAGCATGTGGGATCTTCCCAGACCAGGGATCGAACCTGTGTCACCTGCATTGGCAGGTGGGTTCCTAACCACTGCGCCACCAGGGAAGTCCTGGGCTATTTTAAAAGACAGGAGTTTTACAGAATGAGTCCAAAGAAATACAGTAGTGTTGTGTGGGTTCACCATGAACTAGGAGAATTGGGGCAGGGGAGGGGCTGCAAGATGAGAGTCAGCATTGTTAGCATATTGCAGACCTCAGATGCTGGAAGGAAAAGTACTAGAGAATCTCTGGGGCTGGACTCAGTCAAGAGTGGAAGAGGAAATGGCAGAAGGAACTCAGTGCTGCCAAGAGTCATAGGTGAAGTCTGTAGGGGCCACTGCTCGCCTGGGGTGCTCCTGTACAGCTCAGCCTTGTGGCTGATAACGGGTGCAGTGGCTCAGCACTTGGCAGGCCTGTTGCCTTGGCAGGATCCCTTTCTTCTGCCTTCCGTCAGTCTTTGGAGGAAATTTAATATTTTTATCACAGATGTGAGCATGAGACGGCCCAACCACCTTTTGAGGTGGAATTGACCTGTGCTGTACCGAGAATGTCAGTGATTCAGTAACATAGTCTACCTGGTATCAGATTACCTGGGGAAAACAGGAACCATAGATAGGATTACTCCTACTATTTATTTTAGCTCACCAGACACTGTGCTAAGCTCTTTTCCTGTATATTCTCATTTAAGCCTTACACTAGCCCCATGAGATAAGGTTGTATTATCCCCATTGAACAGATGAAGAAACTGAAGCATTAAGATTTTAAATATCTTGTCCTAGTTTACAGCGTGAGTAGATCTTTCTGGCCCTCATTCTTTTTTTTTTGCGGTACGCGGGCCTCTCACTGTCGTGGCCTCTCCTGTTGTGGAGCACAGGCTCAGCGGCCATGGCTCACGGGCCTAGCCGCTCCACGGCATGTGGGATCTTCCCGGACCGGGGCACGAACCTGTGTCCCCTGCATCAGCAGGCAGACTCTCAACCACTGCGCCACCAGGGAAGCCCCTGGCCTTCATTCTTAACCACTAAAATACTAAAATAGTTCCCTTTGTACAGAAGTTGTCATGAAGGAAAACTTCTGCTTATACTTCCTCTATGGGGCACCATACAGCTCAGAAACCAGACCAGACAGCTGTCTGCCACCTCCCAGGAGGTTCTTGGAAGAGCTCAGTTTGAGGGAGTTCCTGGATAAATTTTTCTGTAGTACTTATTATTTCATGCATAATATGTGCTAACCTTTATAAAAGTGTTTACTAAAGTTTTTACACGGGCCCTGCCATATAATCTTAGCAGCAGTCCTATGAGGTTGGTGTTTTCATGAAGTTCATCTTAAGTGCCAAAATGAAGTGATTCTCTTGTAGAAATCACTGCTGTCAGGTTGTCTCCTTGGTGTTAACTCCCTTTTATCAGTGCCTTCTCCTGCATCTCCTTTATTAGTTATTATTTCATTTACTTATAATAAGCTTTTTTATTAGGGAATAATTTTAGTTTTACAGAAACATTACAGAGATAGTACAGAGTTTCTGTATGCCCTCTACCCAGCTTCTCCTGTTGTTAACATCATACATACCCATGAGAGATTTGCTTGAGCCCTTTTTAAAACAAATCCTTTCTGATTATTTTCTTGAATGGCAGTTGCTGGGTGTCCAGAAGCAGTTCAAGAACTTTCAGATTGAGGTGCAGAAGGGCCGCTACAGCCTGCATGGCTCAGACCGAAGCTTCCCCAGCCTTGGAGACCTCATGAGCCACCTGAAGAAGCAGATCCTGCGCACGGACAACATCAGCTTTGTGCTGAAGCGCTGCTGCCAGCCCAAGCCCCGAGGTCAGTCTCTTCAAGCCAGAGCCAGGCTGCATCCCCTCGTGATGCTCTGAGACCCAGATCAAACAAAAGATGCTGGGTGCTTTGAAGAAAGTGGTCTTCCCCCCCAGTTTCTAGGTGTTTTTCATTAAGTTTTGTTACAAGTCTGTCTCTGACGCACATCCCACTCCTCAGGTGTCAGCATTTTCTATAGAAAAGATATACACCTTTTCTCAGTATCTTAATTAAGCTGCCGAAAGAGGCATGTTTAGGATTAGTAAGCAGAAATTTACTTCTTTCTTCCTTTTGGTAAAATGTCTTAATTTCCCATCAGTGGTTTATCTGTCTGAGAGATGATCCTGGCACATCTTCTGTGGGCCAAGAACTATGTTAGGTGCATAGAGTCAGAAATGAATGAGACTCAGTCTCTGCGCCCCAAGGGTTTCTAGCCTAATACAGAAAATGTTACAGGTAAATGAGGCCACTGTAGCGTGTGATGGGTGTTTAAATCAACATGCGCACACACATACATCTTAGACCCTGGGGTTGCAGAGAAGGAGATGGTCAAGATCCCTGAGTCACATAGCGTGGAAGGCTACACAGAGGAGGTGGATCTTGAGCCAAATGTTGGACAGTGAACAGGAGGTTGCCAGTTAGATAAGGGCATTCCCAGCACGCATGTGCAGGGCAAAGCAGCAGGCCAAAGCAGGGGCTGCAGAAAGGTTCTAGAGGACTAATGTGTTCAGTGAAGTTAGAAAGAAGGGAGAGGGGAGACTGAGAGAGCAGAGATTTGGGACCATGGGAGGCCTTGGATGCCATGCCAAGGAGCTGGGACTTTATCATGCAGGCAGTGGGGAGCCATGGGTGGATCACAGAGTAAATTGGATAGGAGAGGTGAGGAACTTGGCGAGGAACTTGGCTGCTCTTTTTTTTTTAATTGAAGTATAGTTGATTTATGGTGTGTTAGTTTCTGGTGTACAGCAAAATGATTCTCATATATATATACACACACACACACACACACGTACATATATATATTTTCAGATTCTTTTCCATTATAGTTTATTACAAGAGATTGAGTATAGTTCCCTGTGATATACAGTAGGACCTTATTTATCTATTTTGTATGTAGTAGTTTGTATTTGCTAATCCCAAACTTAATTTATCCCCTCCCTGCACTCCCTTTCCTTTTTGGTAACCATAAGTTTGTTTTCTACGTCTGTGAGTCTGTTTCTGTTTTGTAAATAAGTTCATTTGTATCATTTTTATAGATTCCATATATAAGTGGTATCATATGATTCTTCTCTTTCTCTGTCTGACTTCACTTAGTATGATAATCTCTAAGTTCATCCACATTGCTGCAAATGGCATTATTTCTTTCTTTGTTTATGGCTGAGTAATATTCCATTGTGTATGTGTGTGTATGTATTGTGTGTGTGTATATATCACATCTTCTTTATTCCCCTGTCAATGGACATTTAGGTTGCTTCCATTTCTTGGCTATTGTAAATAGTGCTGCTGTGAACATTGGGGGTGTGTGTATCTTTTCAGATTAGAGTTCTCTCTGGATATGTGCCAGGAGTGGGATTGCTGGATCATATGATAACTCTGTTTTTGGATTTTTAAGGAATCTTCATACTGTTTTCCATAGTGGCTGCAGCATTTACATTCCCACCAACAGTGTAGGAGGGTTCCCTTTTTTTCACACTTTCTCCAGCATTTATTATTTGTATTATTACTTTCTGAAGATAGCCATTCTGACTGGTGTGAAGTGATACCTCATTGTAGTTTGATTTGCATTTCTCTAATAATTAATGATGTTGAGCATCTCTTAATGTGCTTATTGGCCACCTGTGTGTCTTCTTTGGAGAAATGTCTATTTCGGTCTTTTGCCTATTTTTTGATTGGGTTTTCTGTTGTTGTTACTGAGTGGTAAGAGCTGTTTATATATATTTTGGAAATTGAGCCCTTGTTGGTTGCATCATTTGCAAATATTTTCTCCCAGTCTGTAGGTTGTATTTTCATTTTGTTTATGGTTTCATTTGCTGTACAAAAGCTTATAGGTTTGATTAGGTCCTATTTGTTTATTTTCGTTTTTATTTCTATTGCCTTGGTTGACTGACCTAAGAAAACATTGGTATGATTTATGTCAGAGAATGTTTTGCCCATGTTCTCTTCTAGGAGTTTTATGGTGTTGTGTCTTATATTTAAGTCATTAAGCCATTTTGAGTTTATTTTTATGTATGGTGTGAGGGAGTGTTTTAACTTCATTGATTTATATGTGGCTGTCCAGCTTTCCCAACACCACTTTCCCAACACCAAGAGACTGTCTTTTCCCCATTGTATATTCTTGCCTCCTTTGTCAGAGATTAATTGTCCATAGGTGTCTGGGTTTACATCTGGGTTGTTTATTCTGTTCCATTGATCCATATGTCTGTTTTTGTGCCAGTACTGTGCTGTTTTGATTACTGTAGCTTTGTAGTATTGTCTGAAGTATGAGAGGGTTATGCCTCCACCTTCTTCTTTTTCCTCAGGATTGCTTTAGCAATTCTGGGTCTTTTGTGGTTCCATATAAATTTTAGGATTATTTGTTCTAGTTCTGTGAAAAATGTCATGGGTAATTTCATAGGGATTGCATTGAATCTGTAGATTGTTTTGGGTAGTATGGCCATTTTAGCAATATTAATTCTTCCAATCCAAGAGCATGAGATATCTTTCC
This sequence comes from Phocoena sinus, assembly GCF_008692025.1. Lineage (NCBI taxonomy): Eukaryota > Metazoa > Chordata > Mammalia > Artiodactyla > Phocoenidae > Phocoena > Phocoena sinus. The sequence goes on along the minus strand of NC_045763.1, from coordinate 56,097,832 downwards.
ATTTTTTTGAATCATCTTCAGTTTCCTTTATCAATGTTTTATAGTTCTCAGTGTGTAAGTCTTTCACCTCCTTGTTCAGGTTTATTCCTAAGTATTTTTTTTAATGTGATTTTAAACGGGATTGTTTTTTAACTTTCCCTTTCTGATATTTCATTGTTAGTGTAAAGAAGTGCAACCAATTTCTGTATATTTATCTTGTATACTGCTACCTTGCTGAATTTGTTTATCAGTTCTAGTAGTTTTTGTATGGAGTCTTTCAGGTTTTCTGCATATAATGACAGTTTTACCTCTTACCTTCCAAGTTGGATACGTTTTATTTCTTTTTCTTGTCTGATTGCTGTGGTTAGGACTTCCAGTACTATGTTGAATAGAAGTGGTGAGAGTGGGCATCCTTGTCTTGTTCCAGATTTTAGCAAGAAGGTGTTCAGCTTTTCACCATTGAGTATTATATTGGCTGTGGGTCTGTCATAAGTAGCTTTTATTATGCTGAGATATGTTCCCTCTGTACCCATTTTGGTAAGAGTTTTTATCATGAATGGAGATTGAATTTTATCAGATGCTTTTTCCGTGTCTGTGGAGATGATCATGTGGTTTTTGTCTTTTCTTTTGTTAATGTGGTGTATCACATAGATTGATTTGTGTTTGTCGAACCATTCTTGTCACCCTGGGATGAGTCCAACTTGATCATAGGGTGTGATCCTTTTTATGTGTTGCTGGATTACATTTGCTAGTATTTTGTTGAGGATTTTTGCATCTATATTCATCAAAGGTAATGGCCTGTAATTTCTTTTTTGGTGGTGTCTTTGTCTGGTTTTGGTATCAGGGTGATGGTGGCTTCATAGAATGACTTTGGGAGTGTTCCCTCCTCTTCAGTCTTTCGGAAGAGTTTGAGAAGGATCAGTATAAGTTCTTCTTTGTATGTTTGGTAGAATTCCCCAGTGATTGGCTGCTCTTTTTTAAGCCCCACCAACAGTGTCATTGATGTCCGGCAGGTGGATTCATCACTTCTTAGAATGTGAGAACTGGAAGGACACGTAGGGGTCACCTGATCAAGAGTCCCGTCTTATAGAAGAGAAAACTGAGGCCTGGAGAAGTGAAGTGGGCCTCATTGAAGGCCAAGGTCAAAGGGGTTTGAGTGCCAGGTCTTCTCCCAGTGTCAGATCCCTTGAATACTGGCGGTTTTTTTTGATGTTTCTCTGCCACAAGCTACTGCCCTCCATATGTCAGGTCCTTCCCTTAGAAGGAGTCAGGCCTCAAGGAAAGGGCAGCACAGTTGTTCCTGAGGCCGTAGCAAGTGTGGTCGAAGATACTCTGAGCAGTCTGTCTTATTACAGAATGCATCTGTGAGTCTTTATGACAGGGGTGGGCAGAAGAAGCAACACCAGCACAAAAAGGGGCCTGGGTGCTTGATGTTTGAATCACTTTTTGGTCTCCCAGTAAGACACTGTCACTGAACCTGGTGAAAGAGGAAAGACTCTGTGTTCTTGTTGCTCAGATAGGGTTTCCTGCCAGCCTTGGGGAGTAACTGCAGCCTTTGTTTTCGTGCTTGAAGATAGTCTGCAAAGGTAAAAACACATCTGCCACTTGGCTGTGAGACCTCGGAGTGCACTATAACCTTAGAGCCCAACAGCCCCAATTACTCACATAATCTATCCTTCCAGATATTAGAGGCGGTTTTCACTTTCCTAGGGATTAGTGGGCTCTGGGTGAGGCTTAGGAAATGGAGAACAGCAGCCACAGGAAGCGGGAAGGTAGTGGCAGTTCTGAGGCAGGGATGTGATTTCTGTGCTGGGATTAGCTGGGGAGGTTTCTGGTGTAGATGCCACCCCTGCTGGCCCAGAGCTGGAAACCAGTGGCTGTGGTGGGAGAAGCACAGAAACAGAACTGAACCCTTCTCACGGCTTCTGTTGAGGCTCCTGGAACTCTGCACTGAATGTGTTCAGTGTTTGTCTCTCCATTTTGATTATAAACTCTTAAGACAGGATCTGGGTCTCACCACGATGATTCATGGGAAGTGCAGTGCCCAGCACAGAATGGGTGCTCACTAATGTTTGTTGAGTGAATAATTACAGCAGTAGCTACCATATTGGTGGGTACCTGCCAGTCCCAAGCAGTTTATGTGCATATTTGCATTAAAAAAAATCTGTACAGTAGCCCTTTGCAGCTGTTATAAAAGTGAGGAAACTAAGGATCAGAGATGTTCACTGACTTGTTCAAAACCACACAGATGGTAGTATCACTAGAAGTTACAATAAAAGTAGCAGTAAAAAAAAAAACAAAAAGAAAAAGAAAGAAAAAAAGAGTAGCAGTAACTAATAATAATGATGATGATGATGGCTACTATCACGTGAGTAATTCTTAAATTTCCCAGGCACCGTTTGAGGTTCTTTCATGTTTTAAGTTATTTAATCCTCAGAACAAACCAGAGTATGTTGTTATCCATTATACTTATCCAAGATCACTTAGGTAGTTAGAGGAAGCATGGGGATTTGAACTCATGTCTTCTGACCCCAACTCTTTCCCCTACATAACACTCTGCAAAGTTACAGGTGCAGTCATCAAGCCCAAGACTCTGGGGTGGGGGTCAGTTCTCCTGACCCTGGGGATAAGGGTGCTGTGGATGGGAGAGCTAGACTAAGCCCTGTGTGTGGGGCTTTTTCACATAGGCCCTCAGAAGCCCTCTGTCTTCCCTCTGCCACCTGCAAATTAGAGAAGTGGTGAAATCATGAAAACTAAAGAGAATGCCATTTTGGGTTCCTCAGTGCCTCGGCCCTTCTGAGCACAGGCTTCTGATGGCCAGACCCCAACCTGGGTTTCACACTTGAAAATGCAACCAAGAAACTCCTCATGGAATAAATAAAAAGGAGGTGGTCACTCAGAGTGGGTGTGACAGTCAAGAAAGTCCACATCTCTTGTGCATTGCCCAGCCCCACTGCTGCTCTCCAAATCTGAGGGTGACCATGTTAAGAAGGAGATAGGGGCCCACAGGACCTACTGACCAGTCGCCAATGACATGTCCTCATTCATGGAGTCAAGCTTGAAGCTTGATTTCTGCACCGTCCAGCTCTGCCACTGAAGACTGCTGTAGATTATTGCCAAGGCTTCAGGAACCAGCTGGTACAGCAAGGATGACGGTGCTAACAGATGTAACACTGGTCATAGTCACAGTGGCTGCTGGTTATGGGGCAGTCACCTCACACCAGGGATTGAAGTAAGCCCTTCATGTGTGTCATCTCGGTTATCCCTCACAGCAACCCAACAAGGGGCATGACTGTGTCCCCCATTTTTCTAGTGAGGAAACAGATGCCATGGAGGTTTAACAGCTTTCCCTGCTCACACAGTTGACCCTAGTGCCGTGTTTCCTGAAGTGGCCATGCAAATAATCAGCCCATGAATGGTTCCTGTTGCCATCCTCCTGATTTCCTTGATGGCTCTATTGCCCAGACCCTTCCTTGAGGGCACCATTCAAGTGGCCCTTTCTTGATGTCTTTTCTCCATCAGGGCAGTTCTGAGTTGCCTGTTTGAACCTGATTTTACCCAGGTAACAGGGTGGAGTCAGGATAACAGAATGAAGGAGAGGAGACTCTGAAAAAGGGAGTATCAGGATATGATAACAAGGGAGTCTGTATCGGAACCAGTTTTTGGCTCCCAGATTTGTACCCCCCACTGGGGCCAGGCATGCTGTCTGTGGAGGTAAGAGACTGGAGCCAGTCCGGAATGCAGCATGAATCCTAAGCCTGACTGTGGGCAAATGGTTTAATGGCTCTGAATCTGTTTTCTGATCTATAAAAGGGGATAAGTACACTATGTATCTCATAGGATTGTCATAAGGACAAAGGAGCTAATGTGTATAAAGCTCTTTAGGACAGTGCCTGGCACAGAGAAAGCAGTCAGAAAATATGAGCTGAAATAACAAAAGAAAAACCCTGCCTTGCAGGGTAGTGAGGATTTGAGTCACTTGGCTCACTGTAGGGACCCGGTACTCGCAGCTAGTGAATGAACACATGAAAACCTTCAGGGGCTCCTAGAATGCTCGCACTACTAGTTCCAATGTGGAAGGTGCTTTCTTCCCTCACGATAACCTTGGAGCTTGCAGTGGCTCCATGGAGGGAAGGCAGCTTCCGTGGATTATAAATTCCGTTAGCCACCTGTGCTGACTCTGCTCGGCACATTTTGTAATGGGTTTGGTTTGCTGTTTGAATCAGTAGAATCTGGGGGATGGTCTGCTCAAAATCTGTACATTCAGCCAGGATTTAGTAAGTGCCTCCTTGTTGTCAGGTGCTGCTGGGAGCCCAGAGACGCTCAGGCGTGACCTTCTTTTGGGGTCACCCTCCCTGTTCCTCACAAAACTTGTGTTTTTCACCCCCCAGTTTTAGTTCCTGTCACTCCCAAAGTGCTTCCTCCATCCTTAGCTCTCATCCTTCAGCCCACACCCTGATTATTCATTTACACATTTAACAAGTATTTATTGAGTGCATACTGTGTACCAGGCTGTGGAGGTAGAGCAGGAAATAAGATGGACACAGGCCCTACATTCTTGGAGTTTCCGTTTCCTCCCCTGACCTCTTTTACCAGGACAGATCCTGCTGTGTCAACCCTGGAGTGCCTGTACCTGCCCTTTAAGAATAGCTGCACAGATTTTGATTGGTTGATTATTTGTTTCGTATTGGCTCTGTTATTAGCCTGTGAGCTCCTGGAGGGTGGGAATCAAGTACTTAGTAAATATTTGTTGAATGACTGAACCAACAAATGCACAAGTATGTATTCAGCAAGCCCATGGCCCAACAGATGTTGTCCAACGGGGACCTTAGACCTTCGCTGCTCTGCTCAGACTTCTCCTCTCTCTTCCATAGAAATCTCCAATCTGCTGGTGGCCACCAAGAAAGCCCAGGAGTGGCAGCCTGTCTACCCCATGAGCCAGCTGAGTTTTGATCGGATCCTCAAGAAAGATATTATGCAGGTGAGTCACTGCTGCAGGTCCAGCCCTGGTCCTGCCTTCCCACAGCAGAAAAGCCTGGGGAATGTGGGGAGGAGGAAGTCGGGTTTGGGGAGACCCTGGTGGAAGAAGAACAAGACTTCCACTTGATAGGTAAAGCTGGTCAGCCAGTTCCCTGCTGTCCAACCCGGCCTTGCTGATGCGCCCTAGAGGCTTGCTTTCTCCTTGAAAGAGCTGGGTTAATCAAGTTTTGCAGGGTTATCTAGGGTGATAGGGACCTTCCATGCCTGGTCTTCTGCAGGTAGAAGTAGTTGGAGAACTTGGTGGGAATGCTGACAGGTCTCCACAGGGGAATATGGGCTGATGACCCTCATTGTCCCAAAACATGCTGTGTGAAAAAGCACTTCTGAATTTCAGTCCTGGGCTTTCTGATGACGTTTCCAGAAGGAGCAAAGCTGGGGGCACACAGAGCACAGTGAGGGAGCAGGAGATGCACCCTGGAGGAGAACTGTCTTGAGAATCAGATCCCTCAGACCAGTGTCCCAGCCTTGGGAGGCCTTTGCCCAGAGTCTGCAGCCTTAGGCAGGCCCAGTTTCTGTCGTAGCTGCCCTTGGGCCTTGCTAGGGTGTGAGGCCCATGGAACCCCCACTTTCCGTTCTGCATCCCCCTCCCCAGCCCCTTACACAGAGCCACACGCAGGGCGGGGAGGCTAAGGGGGTGGCGTGCCAGCAGCCTTGGAGGGAAGGAATCCACATAGGCCACTTACTGCCTGGCAGAGGCTGCATCACCTTGGAGGTGTTGGAGGGGAAATCGTGGGCTCACTGTCATTGAGGAGCGTGGCGGAGGGTGGCAAACGTGGGGCTGGCTTGTTCATTTACTGTTTGAAGCCGGTCCCTGAAATTATTGAGGAGGTTTTGACCGAGTGGAAGTCCACAGCTGCAAGTGCCTTGCTTCACTTATGTAAATGCTTCACTGAGGGCCAGATCTTACTGTTCTGTCCCTCTGGTGGTTATCAGAGCTGTGTTCAGAGATTAAAATCGCAGATCAGCAGTACCCCAGCCTCTTTTCTGCCTGGAACTTGTCATGTACTTGGGGTCTTCCTTCTGTCCTTGCCCTTGAGTCTCTGGGCAGATTACCACCCTCTGCACCTGCAGCGTTCATTTAGCCAACAGTGATTGAGCAGTTGCCCATGCCAGGCATGACCGCCACCCTTGGCAGGCTCACAGTCCGGTGGGCGAGGCAGACTCTCGTCTATCTTAAGCAGATAGTTATACCACCAGGAGACAAGCCCTAAGTAGGGAAGTATGGCAGGATGTGGGACTGTCAGATGGTCATCCTACCTAGTCTTGGGGGGACAGCAGTGGCTTTCTGGGGGAAGTGGCATCAAAGCAGAGCCCCAGAGGATGGACAAGCGCTAGACAAAGGCAGAAGGCGCAGCGTGGAGGGAGGCTGAGGTGGTACACGCAGGGGCCTCTGGGTTGCTGTGGAATCCTGACAGCACAGAGCCATATGACTTGGCCCTGGAATAAGCAGCCCTTCCGAGGAAGAGTAATTATTCTGAAAGCATATGGCTTTTGTGGGATGTTCTGGGAATGCAACTTCCCATAATCTTGATGTATCGCTTCATGACACATGCAGCTTTAATGAATAGTCACAGGACCTTGCCAGGATATAGGAGACAGGGCGGATGTATCACCATTCTGCTATGACAGATGACAGATGGTGGTGTTTGTGCAAATTAACATACCCAGTTAACGATTGTGTACATTTTTTTTTTTTTTTTTTTTTTGCGGTACGTGGGCCTCTCACTGCTGTGGCCTCTCCCGCTGCAGAGCACAGGCTCCGGACGCGCAGGCCCAGCGGCCATGGCTTACGGGCCCAGCCGCTCCGCGGCACGTGGGATCCTCCCAGACCGGGGCACGAACCTGTGTCCCTTGCATCGGCAGGCGGACTCTCAACCACTGCGCCACCAGGGAAGCCCGATTGTGTACATTCTTGAGGGAGACAGAAATCAGCTGAGGGAGTCAGCCACAATGCATTTTCTATATTTATAGGTGGTCCTAGGATAATAGAATAATAGAACTCCAAATAATAAGTTTTGTGGGGTTAATGTCGATAGCCTGACAATGCCTGAGTTTCATGAATCACATTTTGATTTTCAAATATTAAGAGTATTTAAACCATAATTATTACAGCTTAAGCTGGAACGGCCTTACAGACAGATCATTACATGTTTGGGGCCTTGAGCAGATGATCTCATTTAGTTCTTATGCTGCTCATTTGGTTTTATTATCCCTTTTCATATGTGGGGAAACTGAGGCCTGTCCCTCCAGTCTCTGCCTCTGTCTTTACATCACCTTCCTCTGGGGATTGCTAGGGCATATGTATGTATAAATTGTATCACTGATTTGAAAGCATGCATATGTGTACCCATGCATCAGATAGATTGATAGAAAATGAATAGTTTAGGTGTGGGAGGGCGATCAGACAAAACACACTGGCCCAGTGGATTGGCTTCTACCCACTGTGCGCCAGGAGGTGTTCTACCTAGTTCCTCATTTGATTCTTACACCAACCCTACGAGGCAGGTACATTGTTACGTTAACCCATTTACAGAAAGTGGGTGCCGATTGAGCGTGATGAAAGGAGGTCTCGAAGTTAAAAGGCCAGGAAGCAGTAGGGCTCACAAGCCTGTTCTCTTTGTACCCCAGCCTGTGAGTGGAGGAGCCTCCTGGGGGAGGGGGGAGGGAGGTCCTCTCTGAGTCTGTTCTGGAGGCCTGGGTGGGGGCTGATGTTGGTGGCTTTAGATGGCACTGTTGGAAGTTTTGTGAAAGGTCAGGGTTATGTTTCGGCCCCAGGCTGTTTCTGGAGGTAGATAGCGTGTTGCTGTTCAGAGAATATGAGGATTATTTCCTGGGGCCCAGGGAGTGCCACAGCTGTGTTTGGCCAAGTAGCTTTTTGTCACCTCTGGAGGCCTAACAGGACCAGGCACTGGAGAGGCTTGAGCTCCTGGGGCCCCTTTGCCGTTGCCCCATCCCTGCTAATGTATGCTCCCACTGAGGACTCAGTCCCAGACTCTGGCACCACTGAAGCCCTAGGGGGTGGTCACCCTAATTTCCTGCTTCCTCCTTCAGGGCGAGCACCTTGGGAGAGGCACGCGAACACACATCTACTCTGGGACCCTCATGGATTACAAGGATGACGAAGGAACTTCCGAAGAGAAGAGAATAAAAGTGATCCTCAAAGTCTTAGACCCCAGCCACAGGGACATTTCTCTGGCAAGTGTCTTCCTCACAACCCCACCCTCTCCCCTCCCTCATTTCTGGAGCCAGTAGAGCACAGTGGGCTAAGAAGAGCCTTTGCCCTGATTTTGGGCCTGCCCGTCCCAGTACGTCCCACTCTCTCCCATTTCCTTCCTAGAGGTCCATGTGGCAATGCCGTGGAGCCCCAGACTCTAGCTGAATGGTCTCAAAGTGCCTGATGCAGTCCAGGCTGTCACTTCAGAGTCTGGGAAAGTAAAGCCCAGAGCAGTAAAATGACTTACCCCGGATCCCACAAACTGTTAGAGAGTGGTAAAGCCAAGTCTTGACAGACATCTGCTGCCTTGGTTTTCCTTTTATTCTAATACAGTGTCAAACGTTGTTATTTCCCAAAGTTTGAAGGAAGAGGAAGTGGTGGACATGAGTATCGAATGGGGACGTTGTCAGCCAGCCTATCCCGCCAGCCTGGCTCTGCATCCTATTAGGTTTTCTAAATGAGTCCTATGTCCCAGCTAGATGGCCCTCACAGTTGAGGCTTGGCAGTGCCTCTGGGTAGTTGAGGCCAGGGGAGTAGTTTCAGGGCTTGGGATGAGGACAGTGGTGACCTTTCCTGGGCTCCACTGACTTTCCTCTCAGCTGAGCCCCTTTAGGATCAGACAGTGCAGGCTGGCCCTTGACATTTCTTCGTCCTTTTCTCCCACAGGCCTTCTTTGAGGCAGCCAGCATGATGAGACAGGTCTCCCATAAACACATCGTGTACCTCTATGGCGTTTGTGTCCGAGACGTGGAGAGTAAGTGTATTCTCTTTGGAAGGGGAAGTCGGCCCTGGCCAGGGAGCATGGTTGCTGTGAAGATGAGTGGGAGCTGATACCCCCCCTCACGTCGCCCAGGCTTCTTGCCTTTCTTTTTGCAATCAAGGAATTCAAAGTACTGAGCTGGTCGGTTGCTTACATTAATAGTGGACATGGAACTAGATCCCATCTGTTTTTCACTAATTTCTTGAGTGTTTACTTCTTGCCAGCTCTGGGCCCCACGCTGTGCTAGACTCGGGAGGTAGGGAGTGAGTGAGCTGAGTTCATTGCCCAGAGAGTCAGAGTAGGAGGAGCTCCAGGCTGGGCTTGAACCCAGGCCCTTCCGACTCTGAAGCACTCTACCATTGGCACCCCCAGGCGGAGTACCAGCCATTAAAGTGAGCTCTCGTAAGGGGATGAGGGAGGGTGCTGTCCCAGATGGACAGAAGGTTGCAGGTGTGGCTGTTCTTGTGTTTGTAGATATCATGGTGGAAGAGTTTGTGGAGGGAGGGCCCCTGGATCTCTTCATGCACCGGAAAAGTGATGTCCTCACCACACCCTGGAAGTTCAAAGTTGCCAAACAGCTGGCCAGCGCCCTGAGTTACTTGGTAAGTATGTTCTGATGTCTGTGGTGGTCCCCATCAGGAGCCAGAATGTGGGGAGGCAGGAAGGAGGTACCAGCCAAGCAGGCTGGAGAGCCCAGGCTCTTCACCTAAACACAGGTGTGCCTGGTGCTTAGTGAAAGCCATCATCGTGGGCTGTTCTGTGGGCTTACATATGAATCCTGCTTAGAGGGAAATTTGTATCACTTCAGAGGACTGACTTCCATACTGCAGTGTATAATAAGAGTAGAAATACTACAGTACTTGTTAATGAGTGAATGAAACTATTAGCATCAATAGTAGCTCACATTTATTGAGTGCTTACCATGGCTCAGCTGTTCAGGTGTTTTTCAGGCTCTGATAATCACTTTAATTCTCACAAAAGCCCTATGAGGCATGCTCCATTGTTATCCCTGGTTCACTGATGAGGGAACTGGAGTAAAGGGATGTTATATAATGTGCCTGAGTCACACAGATCATCGGCAGGAGAGCTAAGCTGCCCGGGTCTGGCTGGGGCTGGGGAATGTGGATTATGACCTGTGGGAAACAGGAGAGACAGTGGGAAGGAGGGCAGCTCCATGGGCAACTTTGCTGAGCTCTGCCTTTTCACTCTGCAGGAGGATAAAGATCTGGTCCACGGAAATGTGTGCACTAAAAACCTCCTCCTGGCCCGCGAGGGCACTGACAGCGAGTGCGGCCCCTTCATCAAGCTCAGTGACCCCGGCATCCCCGTCACTGTGCTGTCCAGGCAAGGTGTGTCCTCCCTTCCTCCCATCTCCTGCCCCACCCATCCCCTTCCCCCCACCCTTAGCCAGGGACAGGCCAGCAGGGAAGGGGGCTGGGCTGGGGTTCTGCCTCATTTTAGAAAGCACACTTCTGCAAAAGGCAGCTGTGCTTCTGCCCAGCCCTGGGGGCAGGGGAGGTGTCACGCGTGCAAGGGTCGGTCCCTGCCCTCAAGGAGCTGACTGTGCAGTAGGAGAAACACAACTGAGCTGGGGCAGGTCTGGTCTTGCGATGAAGGAGCTGTGTTTAAGGTGCCAGGGCAGCACCTTGTTCAAGGGGAGGCCAAGGGCCTGGGGTGGTCAGAGATGTGTCGGGAGGAGTGGGACCTGGGTCCTACCTGTGTTTGTTTTGAAATCCACTGTAAGCAACTACAATAAAAATTCAAAACAAAACAAAACAAGAAATCCACTGTGGTTAGTGAGCAGTTTGGGGAGGCGCCTTAGCGATTGCTGTGGTCTTGCAGCTTCTCTTTGAATGAGGTCATCATGAGTTGAGGACTCCAAAGGAGAGGGCAGACCTGGGAGCTGAGACACTAAGCAGTGCCGCACAGGTCATGCTCTACCTGTAGGTCATACGTGGGATACCAGTGCACCCCTGGGCCCTTGCAGGGCGATATGCAGAGTATGGGGGTAAGCCTGTGCCCGCTCTGCATCTGTCGGCCTCTCCTTCTTAAGCCTTTGTCCATGTGCCCCCCTGTTCTCCCTCCCCAGGGTGTTGGCTTCCACCCTGGGGTGCTTTGCTCCTTCTGAGGCCACAGCTTCAAAGACTGACTCACATGACCTTCTTGGGGAGTTTGTGTTAAACAGACACAGCTGCAGGCCCTGACTCAGACAGATGCATTGGAAAGGCCAGGGCTGAGAGACCTGGAAAACCGCCCCTTTCACAAACTCCCTGCAGGACCAGGGCAGCCATGGTCCATGTTTGGAAAACACTACTTGAAAGAGTTTCTTAACTCCCAGTTCTTGCTGCAATGGCAGTGATATGCTCCCCAGGTGATTGCAGAAACTGATCTGTAAATTTTTCTTGTCTTTTCCAGAGTGCATAGAACGAATCCCATGGATCGCTCCTGAGTGTGTTGAAGACTCCAAGAACCTGAGTGTGGCCGCTGACAAGTGGAGCTTTGGAACCACGCTCTGGGAGATCTGCTACAATGGCGAGATCCCCTTGAAAGACAAGACACTGATTGAGGTGAGTTGCTTTCCCGGATGTGAGCTGAGTGAGGACCCCTTGGACACTCATGGGTGTCTCAGGAGTTATCAGGAAGCCTCATATTGTGGGAGGAGACGGGCACGGGATAGACTCTCCTCCACAAGCTTACACTGCCTGTGTGACCTTGCAAATGTTACTTAATTTCCTTGGGCCTTGGTTTCATCATCTGTAAAATGGGAATAAATAATACCTACTTTGCAGGGTTGTTGTGAAGATTAAGTAAATAATGCGTGTAGAGTCCCAGGTACACAATATGTGTTCAGTAGATTGCTATAGCATTGCAAAATTAACACCCAGATACTTATTGCGTTCCTCCTGTGTACCAGGCGTTGTCCTAAGTTAAAGCTGGGGGTTCACAATGAAACAGACACAGGCCTTGCCTACCCTTGAGGACCTTAGGGTATAGTAGGAGAGTTGGGCTAAAACAGCGATAAGGATTCCACACATAATATCTGAAATCATCACCTTAAGAGCCCTGCATGTTGGGTAGGGCAGTGTCATTACCCTTGTTTTACAGGTCAGGTAACAGATGCAGGTGGCCCAAGGCCCGGGTTCCTTAGCTAGAATGCAGAACCTCGAGGCTGACCCTTTCTCATGTTCACTTGCAGAAAGCTAGTGGAGGCTGTAACTCCAAAGGGATAAAGCAGTGAAAGTTAGAGTGAAGGACCACTGACCCCAACTCACTGATTTGATTATTAGGGTGTGTCTTGTGTCTTTAGAGGCGCAGACATCACTTTTAGCTGGGAGGGAATGATCAAAGTCCAAGGGAGGGTGGCATTTCAGTTGTCTACAGGGAGCAGTTTCATTTGCCTGGAGTGTGGAGAGGAATGACAGGTAAAAAGGTGGGAAGGGTCCTTTGAGGTCGGATTGTATAGAGGACCTGAATGCCAGGCTGCAGAATTTTACTGGGGTGATGTGGGGCATTGAAGGGTTTGGGTGGGGGAGCCAGGTGCTCGGAGGCCAGACTGGGCACAGTTCATCTGGATGGTGGTTGGATGGACAGGCTGAGGAGAGGCCTCTTGCTCTGAGGCTCTCAGTGGCGACAGCCTGAACCAGGAAGTGGCAGTGAGGATCCAGAGTGGAGGGTGCACGTGGAGGAGATACCGAAGAGGCAAAAGAACCTTTAACCTGTTAGCCTTTTGCCAGGTAAACATGGTGCAGGACTTGGGAAAGAGGAGTTAAGCTAAAACCTACAGAGAAACCGTCACATCCATAGATCTGTATTTAGGATTTTCAGCTGGGGCTTTTGGGAGTCATTTTATTTTTAACTTCCTTGGAAACAAAACAGCTTACCCTTTGCTGTCAGTCAATATTTACTGAGCACCTTCTGTGTACCCAGAACTGAGCAGAATACAGAGATGGTGTAAGGAAAGGTCTGTCCCTTTGATAAAGGAGGGTCTGTCTCTTCTCCCAGGTACCCTTGGGTGGGTTGGGCGACCTTTCCCCCTGGCTCTACTGGAGCCTGGAAGAGTGAGAGACACTCCAAGGCAGGGGGAGCTCTCAGCTCCTTAATTCCAACCCGTCTTCCTCCTCTCCTCTGGGGCCTGCCCCCACCCCACCCTAGGACCCACAGGGACCAGAAGAGAAACTAGTACCCTTGAGAGTCAGCTACAGACCAGAGCCTAAAGTGTAGCAAATTAACTTAATTTTTTTAAAAGGGCATCAATTATTCGTTTCAGAATTTTAAAGTATTAACCCCGTTGATGAGAATTTAGAAAACAGAGAAAAGTATTTTTAAAAAAGAAATTATTAATCACTATATTCTGGTCACCCCTAACTAATATTTAACACTTTGGCATATTGTCTTCCAGTCTGTTTATATCTCTCTTTTTTAAACAAACTTGGGACCATGCTAGTTATTTTTTCATTTTATGTTGTATATTTATTCATTTAATGTTGTGAGTACTTTGCTATACGATTAAATAAGTCTTACAGTTTTTACTAATTTGATGTAAGAGTTGTTTCATTAAACTCTGATTTATTTAACTAATTTTATATTTGGCATTGAGGTCGTCTTCAAATTTGTAATGTTCTGTCTAATTCTGCAGGGAATATCTTTAAACATAAATCTTTGTTTCTGACTAATATTTCTGAGTCGTTCAGTAATTGCAATTAATGAGAGTTTGAAGAATCTGAAGATTTCTACACATGTTGCCAAATCATATTCCAGAAGGTTGCATGACTTTGCTGTAATACAGCTTATTTGGGACTGGGTGGGATATACTGCCTGTTTTCCTTGAATTCGGATTATTTTAGTATCCAGGACTAAGATTTCCCACAGCTAGAGAAAGGCAGCATTAGCACCCACGTTTATGACGTCTACTTTTAAGCAAAGCTGTTGGGAGTTAAATTAGGGATTGTTAGGTAACTCCTTCTGACCTGGGGCTAAAAGGTCTGTGAGTGGTTCCTTTGGTTTCTTTCATGTGGTCCACTTCTTTGCAGAAAGAGAGGTTCTATGAAAGCCGGTGCAGGCCAGTGACCCCGTCTTGTAAGGAGCTAGCTGACCTTATGACCCGCTGCATGAACTACGACCCCAACCAGAGACCCTTCTTCCGAGCCATCATGAGAGACATCAATAAGCTGGAGGAGCAGAGTAAGACTCTGCCTTGAGCTGTTTAACCAAGACCAGCCAATGCCCGGGGGAGGGAGGGATAACAAGGAGCCTGTGAGGGGCAATCACTCCTTTTTAACATGTTCTCTTTTCTCTTCTGTTAGATCCAGACATCGTATCAGAAAAAAAGCCAGCAACTGAAGTGGATCCCACACATTTTGAAAAGCGGTTCTTAAAGAGGATCCGTGACTTGGGAGAGGCAAGTTATACTCGAGTCTCTGCTGACCACTTAACCTCTGTGGATATCTAAAGCTGCTCTCCATTCTCTCTCATTTTGGGTCAAAGTTTATAGGAGAAAGCATCTTACTGTGTTTTCTTTAGGATTGTGTGTTTTTCCATTTGACACACGGTGGCAGCCTGTCCACAGGACATTGATCAGCTCCCTCAGGAGACTTGGTCTCTAAGGGACAAAGAGAATGAAAAGGGGGGATCCATCCATGGGGGATGGATATAGATATGGTGGAAATAGAGAAGTCCCTACCTCTGACTTTTCTGGGAATACATATCCTGTGAGGCTGCTTAAATGAGGGAGGGATTTATTTCACAGAACACCGAAATAGAATTTTAGCTTTTCCTCTGGACCTTGAATGGCAGTTTCCTGACAGTAAATGTGACTAGAGAAGCTACTGGAATTTGCATCTTTATACAGATTTTCTGTAGTTAATAAAGGCTGTGCTACCTTGAGTACCCGCCATGTGCCAAGTCCGAGTGCTGGCATTCTACAGGCACAGTGTTCCTGCTTCCTCACAGCATACCCAAGGGTTTATTACCACTGTATACATTGAGCACCTCTGGAGCCAGCTCAGAAGGTGGGGTGACCAGGCTCGAAAGGATCGAATCACTAGCAGGTGGCTTAGCTGGGATCTAATCCACGTCTTCTAAAGACTCCTCATGCCTTGCTCTTTGTAGCCACATTGTGGTGCCTCCTGTAGCGTGGACCCAGGGCTGTCAAAGAATGTCGAGGTTGTCCTGCATGTCCAGAAATAACCTCCATTTCCTTTTGGGTTACACTTCCGTAGAAATTGGGATGGATGTGTTGGTTCACCAGTCACTTGATCCTTTTCTTGTCTTAGCTCAGTAATAGAAGGAATGGCAGGTAAGCCAAGTGGGGAAGAGCCCAGGTAGGAGCTTGCTGCCTGCAGGGTCAGACTGTGCGTGCACCCCCGCCTTCAGGGGAACAGCACGAGGAGCAAGGCTCATCTTTGAAGTGTGTCCTGCTGGCCCAGGCCGGGGCTTCTCTGATCAAGCACGTGTATCTTTCCCTCCAGGGCCACTTTGGGAAGGTCGAGCTCTGCAGGTATGACCCTGAGGGGGACAATACAGGGGAGCAGGTGGCCGTCAAATCCCTGAAGCCCGAGAGCGGAGGGAACCACATAGCTGATCTGAAGAAGGAAATTGAAATCTTAAGAAACCTTTATCATGAGAACATTGTGAAGTATAAAGGCATCTGCACAGAAGACGGTATGTTGTGCAAAGTTGGTTTAAAGACTGAGTGACTATCTGGGGTCATGAAGGCCAGTGCTGAGCAGGCAGTGCCCTTGGCCTCATCTAGGCTGCCTGAGTGCTAGCTGATGGCCCCCGGAGCTCTAGGGCTTCGAAGCAGCATGCACTGTCAGAACCCTGAGCAGCTGCAGAGCTCCCGGGAAAGCTGCCCAGCCTCCCCGCGCCAGGCGGGGGGGGTGATTCCAGCATTGTCTCTTTTGGCTGTTCCTACACCCACACTGGGGATTGGACTTCCCCTGTCCTGATATTTGCACACGAGGGCACAGAGACCAGATGAAACTGATGCCCACTCCTCCCCTTTCCCTGTTCTTTTGATCCAGCACTAAGCAGGGTACTTCGTTTTCTAGTTTTCTAAATCACGGTGGCAAGTAGTGTTTACTAATAAGTGTATCTTTTTTACAAGCCAGTACAATACTCATGTATTATATTTTAAAATTGTTAGTGAGATGATATAGCTCATAATATTTAAAAATCATCATTTGCCTAGTGGTTTGCAGAACACTGTGTTGTCTCAGTGAGCGCTGATGACCCTAGGGTAGGTACCCTGTTCACTGCTGAGGATCCCAAGACTCTGAAACCTGCGAGGTTAAGCAACTTGCCTGTGATTCAGGTCCTCTGTCTCCAGATCCTGTGCCCTTCACTCCCACAGTTCCTTCATTTGGCAACCTTGTACTGATGGTTTTTTTGTTTTTTCGTGTCTTTTTTCTAAACAGGAGGAAACGGTATTAAGCTCATCATGGAATTTCTGCCTTCAGGAAGTCTTAAGGAGTATCTTCCAAAGAATAAGAACAAAATTAACCTCAAACAGCAGTTAAAATATGCCGTTCAGATTTGTAAGGTAAAAAGAAAAAAAAAAAAAAAAAGAGCCTGGTAAAAATTTATAAATCAGGCACTCTGTCCTGGGTAATTGGTTTGTAATTAGGCTGCAAGTGGAAAATAATTTCCAATAATTGTACTGAGTTTATTTTGTTCTGCATGATTTGGATTGAAAATTAGCCTCTGCTAAGAAAGTGAACTGATTTGTTAATATGGTTTCTTTAATGTGTATTTCTTGGAATCAGGTTGGTCTAACTATTTTTGCAAAGAAGTAAAAACAAAAGAAGTGGTATGTGAATGAAATGATATATATATATATTTTTTTGTTATGAAGTGGTAGATACAGAATCCAATCTGAACTGACCTTCAGCAATGTGCTCTGCCTTTTCTTCTCTCCCTCAGGGGATGGACTATTTGGGTTCTCGGCAATACGTTCACCGTGACTTAGCAGCAAGAAATGTCCTTGTTGAGAGTGAACACCAAGTGAAAATTGGGGACTTTGGTCTAACCAAAGCCATTGAAACTGATAAGGAGTACTACACAGTCAAGGACGATCGGGACAGCCCTGTGTTTTGGTAACTGAATCAAACAGATTTCATCAGTGCTTTATAGGGTTTCCACTGTTCTGATAGGTCCTTTCTAGCTATGTTAATGTCTCTTATTAGTCCAGATTAGAAAAAGACTTAGATCATTTGGAATTGACTGATTTTTGCCTTCAAGAAACATCTTATAAGCTGTTTTACTGAAAACAACTCGCAGAAATGCCTGAGCTTCATAGGACAACATCTTCCAAGGAAGAAATCTCACAACGCCCAGCATCTCCATCTTGGCTGGAGAAGGCATTCCTCTGACACAGTTCTTAAAACTGTTAGCAGCTGGAGTAATCACATCCATGCAGAGGAAGTCTGGAGGGCAGGTAGGAGGAGGGGTCAGGAAGATGACAGGAAGGAGGTGACGAGTGGGCATTGGCAGATTCAGGTAGAGCCTGGACATAACAGAGCAAAAATCCATAAGCAGCTTGGCCACCTTCTCATGAATCACCAGAGTATCCTGGTTGGTGGGCCACCCCCTGACTTTGACCCCTCTCAGCCTGGAACACTATCCAAGGGGGAAGCTGCTAAAGTCTCCACTCTGCGCTGTCCTGTAGAACTGACTGGCACCACGAGGTACATCCTGTATGGACACGACATGGGTCTCTTCCACCCACGGAGGCCAAACCTCCATTTATTCATTAAAGAAATATGTATCAAGGCCCTTCTTTGTGCCAGATACTAGAGATAACAAGGGTGAACAAGCCAACCAAGTTTAGAATTTAATGGGTGAGGCAGCCAATTTCGTGGTACCATAACCAGAAAAGGGTTCAGGCTTGGTTTTCTGGAAGTTCTTTTAAAATAAGGCCTTAAAAGATTGCTGGGGGTTTGTAAAGATGGTTAGAAGACAGCATGTATGGTGGCAAGAGTGAGACAGAGCAGTGGTTATCCTAGGAACTGGAATCAGCTCCGTGTGGCTGGATCATGAAGGGAGGTCTCAGCGGTTGCCAAGGCAATGCTCTGGACGCTGAGTTATGGAGCTGGGACTCCATCCCAAGAGCTTTGGGTTGCTGTTGGGGGGATTAAGGACAGGGACTTCTGTTTAAAAAGATCACTGTGGAAAGGAGGGGAGCAAGACTGGAGCCAGGGAGTCTGATTTGGCCAGAGCCAGTGATGGTGTGAACTAGGACAGCGATGGTGGGCTTTAGAAGTGGGGAGGTTTGAGAAGTATTTCTCAGACTGGATATGGGGATGCCTCAGTTTCTGGCTCAGGCAACTGGGTATCATTCACCAAAACAGCTGACATTGGAAGAGGACTGGGCAGTAATTCACTGTTGACTCAATCTGAGCATGCAGGCAAATGAAGCCCGGGCCTGTCGTCATCACCTCCTCCCCCCATCCCCTCCCCATGGAGAGCCTATGCTCTGCGAAATGAGGAGCACAGACTAGTCTGACTGATGTCTGGGAGCAAATGTGTAATGAGAGCCTATAGGGGTATTGTCCACATTATCAGATGTGCACCACAGCAGTATATGTGTGCCGGATGCATAATACACACTTAAATGTCTTAGAATATTAAATTCTAAGAAAAACCAGAGCACTGATTTTTCTGAGTGACTCTAATGCTTTTTGGAATATCCTTCCCAGGAAATGAAGTTTCAAGTTCTGCTTTCTTTCAGGTATGCTCCAGAATGTTTAATTCAGTGTAAGTTTTATATCGCCTCTGATGTCTGGTCTTTTGGAGTAACTCTGCATGAGCTGCTTACTTACTGTGATTCAGATTCCAGTCCCATGGCGGTAAGTCTTGCTTGTCCTTCGTATGAATCTAGCACCCACTTAAAATGTGTCCATCCTTCTGCTTTGTAAGTTTCATTCTTAAATGGGATCCAATCAGTGTGTTATAATGGAAAGGAAAATTGTCTTGGACTTTTCATTTTTAAAGCCTTTTTATTGTTTTAATTTCCAGTTCTAGAAATTTTACTGTAATCTATCTGGTGTTTACATAAATATGTACAAAGTAAAATATTTTGTTTGGTTTTATTTTACATAGTTGTTCCTGAAAATGATAGGCCCAACTCATGGCCAGATGACAGTAACAAGACTTGTGAATACATTAAAAGAAGGAAAACGTTTGCCTTGTCCACCTAACTGTCCAGAAGAGGTATTTATGGGCCATTTCACAGTAATAAAACTCAGTTTTTACTGTTTTCACTGCTTGAATTACCCAGCATGGGATTGGAGTGGGGGAGCAGGAATGAGTAGAAAACTCTTTTAAAATAGTTTTCAGAAGCTGAATTTCAGATAAGATACCTGAGAAAATCATCTTTGGGGCAGATGACAGCCACAAGTTTTATTCAAAGCAAGGGATTCCCTTCAGAAGTAGGCTCACCACAGTGAGCACCCTAAAGGAGCATATGTTGGTGTAGCCTTCCTGTGACAAATACATATAATGGCATTTTTGTGTGTAAGTTTATCCCACTTACCACAGCATTGTGACATCCAGTTTTCTGTATTTCTAACTGAACTGAGCCTTTAAGACTAATTCTGTAGACTATTTAAGGTGTACTGAATAGTATGTTTAAGCCAAAGAATGAAGCAGCCGGTAAGGAAATTTGGAGTCTAAACTGAGGTATAACTTCACCCTTAAACTGGTTTATAGTGATTAATGACCTGGATTTTTTTGCAAGGTCAGTTAAGTCATGAGCTTCTCAAATGTTATTTATGAGCTATAGATGTGTCACATTTTCTGTATTTTAAGTTATTCAAATATTCTTGTTTTCTAGTATTACTTATTAAGGGAAGTCATTCACGTTTTCAAAATTATGTTCTTCTTGGTGTTTCTATAATTTTTTTAAAAAGCTCCTAAACATTTTGACTTGTTATTTTTTCTTTTGACAGGTTTATCAACTTATGAGAAAATGCTGGGAATTCCAACCATCCATTCGGACAACCTTTCAGAACCTTATTGAGGGATTTGAAGCGCTTCTAAAATAAGAAGCATGAATAACATTTAAATTCTACTGTGTATCGAGTCCTCCTACCCCCAACCAATACCCAAGCCATTTTTAAAAAAAAGTGTTCTAACTGGAAAAAGTTTGTATTCTGTCTAAAAAGATACTGGGGTACGTATCCTCGTATAAAGCACACTGTGTGGTGCTTAATATGTGTAAGTAAGTACTTCCTCTTTAAATTTGCCACCAGTAACATAGTGACAAATAATGACAACCAAAATATTAGAAAGCACTTAAGCACTCCTCCTTTTGGAAAGAATATACCACTGTTTCGTCTGGTTAGTTTACTATCACAATTGAGTACCAGAATGGGATTTTTCAAAACAAGAGGAGCTGACCAAAGTAAAGTCTCAAGATGATTGCTTTTTCTTAGCTGCCAGTTGATGTGAAATGTTTTTCTGGCACATAAATCAAAGATAAAGATTGATGGACTTGGCCAATACTCTAATATGCCCTCAAATTTCAATATCTAAACAGTGATAGATGAAACATTCTTGAAATATTAGATACCAGTTAGTATACTGTTGTTGCTATACAAAAAGATGAGTGTATCCCTGTCAACAGTAGGACATAAACTTTGAGTTGTTTCTGCAGTGGCTTAGCTCCTGTCCCCTTGGGTGACCAGCGGAACCCATTTTTGAGAAAACTGGTCATACCCAGGGGGGCAGCTGTGGAATAGATACTTTGCTGCATGATGTTGATTCTTGAGAACTAAACCTGTGCCAGTGCTTCCCTAAACAGTATACCTTTAATCAGAATTGATTCCAAGAACCTGGATGCTGTTATACCTGCTTTTCAGAAATGTCAATGTGTATCCTTTTATAACTCTACCACTTTGGGGCAAGCTGTGCCAGCATTGGTTTTGGATTCTGAATGCATATATACCATGTACATTGCACTGTTTTTAGTGTTTCAGTACTTACCGTCCATCTGCAAGAGTCGATCACTATTTTGACCATCACCCTATGGCGCAAAACTTGAAAGACCCAGCTAGAGGCACTATGGAGTTCAGGACCCACTAGGCAGTTTTCAGTTCGCTTGGAGGTAGCTGGGTAATCAAAAATGTCAAATCTCTGATTCAGTGTGAACCATAAGATCTTTTTGACCAGGAGTCTGAAAAACTTTTTGTTCATGCTGTCTAGCATTTGTTTGATACCATTACTTTTCACCTTTGAGCCTGAAAAAGAGTTGTGTATTGATTCAATGGCAACAGCCATTCAAATTTGTCTAGTAACCCTACATCACCAAGATCTCTGTCAAACCTGTGGCCACCCTACATGCACTTTGTTTACTCTTTATACAAATAAATATACTAGAGACTTCACATGCATGTGCCTTTTAATATTAAGAATTCATTTTCAAAGCATTTCAAACAAATTTGTTTACATAGAAAAATAACAGTATAGGCTGGGGGTGGGGAGAGCACTGGTAATGATCCTTATTACTAACAAACACCACTTGATTTGTACTTATCTGTTGTGTCCCAGCAATAATGGGGCACAGGCCAGTATGGGTGGCAGACCCACACTTGCTAACACAAAATACCTTTTGGTTCTTTCAACCTCTTCCTGCTTACATTTTTAAAATTCACCATCTTCCCTTTCTTCTATTTGTACTGTCATAGAGGTGTGACAAAGCACTGAAGAAGCTCAATGCAACAGGAAAATGGGAAGAAGTGCAGAGCATGGAGAACCCATTATTCATCTGCTGAGTCACAATTGAGTGATGCCTATCCTGATCAGTTATTTATAGGTAGTATACTTATTAGAAATTATCTAATAGTTTAACTTTCTAGCTGTCATTTGCCAATAGAAGTTAACATAGGCAATACATTAGACCAAGTAAAATTCTTTACAAATCATACAACATGTGTACCAATTTTAAACTTCATAATTAAAACAGGAGAGAAACCTTCTATCATTGTCAGTAAGTCCCCTAAATATGATATTTAATGATCTTATTTCAAAAAGACTAGGATCACTGAGACCCCCTAAACTCCACATCATCAATTAATGTCTCATAACAAAGGACAAACTTAGAAATTTCTAGATAGCAAAAGGGTTTCTCATGCATTTAATACCAAGGTCTTCAGGAAACGGTGATTCAAAAGTTATATGCAATAAACACAATTCTTTCAAAAGTAAATTGGGTTAAATAGCTGATAATTTTTCAGCCTAATAACACACTGAAAAAGAATAATAGACAAAGCGGAGTGAGGTATAGCTTATTATCTCAAAATGGTTATAAATACTGTTACTCCATAACACTCCTTCAGAAAGGGCAGGATTGACTGCTTTACTATATTGTGGAAATAGGGCATCTGATGACCAAAATGTGCCCTGTTCTAGTAAATGAATCATCACTATGCTATGAAATTAAGACACAGAAACCTATTGTTCCTTGCCACTTACAAATCTGTTGTAAAAGTTAAAGGTCTTTTTGTAGGTGTGAAGTAAAAGGATTAGGGAATTAATGGTATCAGATCAGGAGTCTGTGAACTTTATAAAGGGCCAGATAGTAAATATTTTAGGCTTTGCAGCCACTCAGTTCTGCCACTGTAGCACAGAAGTTAGCCATACATGATATGTAAGTGAATGAGCATGGTTGTGTTCTGATAAAATTTTATGTATGGACACTGAAATTTGAATTTCAAGTCATACATTTTTTTTCCTCCAAACATTTAAAAATGTAAAAAATATCATCCTTAGCTTGCAGGCAGTACAAAAACAGCTGGAGGACTGTTTTTTGACTGCAGGGAGTAGTTTGCCAGTCCCTGAAATTAGATCAGTAAAGCTACTTCAAAAGATAAAAACAACCTTGTGTTTTTCACAAGAGGTATAAATGGTTAATAACATTTTAAGAGTAAAGCATCTGTAGTAGTGTATACCTTGGATGTCACTGTCACTGTGTTTGAGTTTTATACCGTATGACTGGTGTGGGGGTAATAATTAAGTTTATATGTAGAGCATCTTTATAACATTACCAATCACTGCATTGTGTACTTGCATTCTTCTAATTCTAGGAAAAATTCTAAAAATCTGAAATGAGATTACTTCTAGGGAAAGTATCGATAAACTGGAATGCACACTGGCTTATAAGAAATTTATTCTGGGGCTTCCCTGGTGGCACACAGTGGTTGAGAGTCTGCCTGCTGATGCAGGGGACACGGGTTTGTGCCCCGGTCCGGGAAGATCCCACATGCCGTGGAGCGGCTGGGCCCGTGAGCCATGGCCGCCAAGCCTGCACGTCCGGAGCCTGTGCTCTGCAACAGGAGAGGCCACAACAGTGAGAGGCCCGCGTACCGCAAAAAAAAAAAAAAAAAAAAAAAAGATATTTATTCTAAGGCCCAGGAAACAAGAATGTTTCCCATTTATTGCTTCAAACTTTTATATATGGTGTCAAAATTATTCCCAGTCCTAAACAAGGAATATTGGAACATGTTAATTTCTCCAATGGACTGTAAGTTAATATCACATTGATTAAGATGCATCTAATTCTAGCGGAATATGTCCTCAATTGATGTCTCTTCTTATTGCTACTTATTTTTTTAATTTGGCAATTCTGCCTGCTGCACAACACAGTTCCTTCTGGGAAATTACAAACCCGTATTTAAAGGATATGGCTAGTTTGAATGTAGTTAAGGCAGCAATGAACAGCAGAGATACTGCAAAGAACCTTGAGTTTGTAAGGAGAGAACTTAACTCAGTACACTCGCTTCTTTTTTAAGTAGGTTTCCATGTAATATGCTCCTGTGCCCTGAGAATGCTGGTCAACAAATTCCACTGAACCACCTTCTGGGGCAGAGACGAGATATGATGAGCCTCGCTTTTCATTTCTTAAAGATGATACCTATTAGAAAAAGAAACCATAACTAATGCTAAAATCTAAATTAAAATTGGTTTGTTAAAGATATTTATAAGAAAAGCAATTCTACTGTGGTTTGGTGTAAAAACAGAATAGCAGGATAAATAACAAAGTTATCAAAAAAAACTGCACAAAAAATTTCTATATCAAAATCACTTGTGGAACTTTTGAAAAATACAAACCAGCTTAAGGCCGTCTCTCCCCTACTCCCCACATTTTCAGGAAAGAAAAAGTGACACTATAGTTGCTTCTGCTGTTTGTACATAGTTAAACCCCAGTGAATCAGAATACCAGTACTGGATACCAGTATTCCTCTGAGGAAGGAGCATGGCTAAGGAGTTGAACTGCATATCAACTTAGATGTTAAGTTCATCTAGTAATAAAAGATGTGGCAAGAGAAGAATAAACCAGTAGGTATGAAAACTAGCAAATGATGTCAACAAAATAGCTAGTGAAACGTTCTAGAGAGTAATATGAACTCAAACTTTAGTCCACAAGTGTTCATGATAAGAAGGGCCAAAATGTTCCTCACACGTAGTCACAGCACATTAAATCAGATTATGTAGCACAACCCTATGACCACCTAATTCCTCTGTTTTAGCTTTTATAAATACTGTGTGACAAACTTACTGAAGAATTATGTAACTTACTATACACGAGTGTAGAAATGACTCATAAGGAAAGCTTCTAGCAATGCAGAAGAGCCCTCTCACATTACAATTAAAATTACAATAGTATTTGAACCAACAATGGCCACAATTTTTAAAACCAGCTTCAACTTCAGAGGGGACAGATGATGAGTCTGTCTGCCCTTGTAGATAAAGCAGTTCTCAGTCATCCATGTTAAGAAGAGGGATAAGGTAGAGATGACCAAGAAGGCTCCAGAGCTCCCCTCCTTCCATGGATGTGCCATATGTACAGCTATACCTGGAACAGTTCCCTCTAAAAGAGATCCAGAAACTAGCTGGGCAGCTGCTACATACTAAACAAATGAGAAAATAAATACCCACACCAAAATGGGTAGGAAAGGCCAATATGCAGTCTCACCATACACCCCAACCCTGGCACAGCACCGTGCATCAGGAGAGAATTCCCAATTCTTAGCTTCTCCCTGAGGAGTGAAGGGTTTGGATTCCACATCTAGTGCTCCAATTTTTAAGACTCCCACTGGAGGTATGGGTTCCCAAAACACCTAGCTCTGAAAGCCAGCAGGGCTTGTGTTCGTGAGATCCACAAGGCTATAGATAATAAAAAAGCATTCTTAATGGGCACACAGCACGCACTGTGACTGTCCCCTCAGGGCCAGGTGCAGAGGGAGCAGGCAGAATTACCCATCTCCCAGTCCTCCCCCGAAAGTTGTTCATCTGCACATTTTAAAAGCTGCTGCCTAAGGCCGGGCTCCTAATCTAGCAGGTGCTAGGAGCAGCAGCAATCTTCCCCAGAGACTGGGGAAGCTGAAGGACACCTCTCCCACCTTCTCCTTCCAGCTCACTCCAGTCACTAGTATCTCCCTGCAAGGAGCTTGTACACGTCTCTACCATGTCTGACACCCATGGAATAGTCCCTGGGTCATCTGGCTCTGACAGCCAGTTGGGGCCTGCATTCATGAATTCCACTGGGCTGTAGCAAACAAAAATAAATATAATTCTTAATGGGTGCAGGAGCTCCCTTCCCACCATGCCCTGGTGATTGTACACCTGTGCTCAGCACGAAGGGAACAGGGGGGAAAAAATGCCCATTTACTTTTCTCCCTGGACAGGGCTTAACTCTCAATACATACTTTCTCAGCTGCAGCCTCAGGGTCCAGGTTCTAATCCGTCTGCATCTAGGTGCTAATTGCAGTCCCTGCCTTTGGAAACACAGACAGGTCTTAGCATACCCTCTAAAAAAGCCACTAAAAGCAAAGAAGGAGGCTCAGACAGTCACAAAAGGTTGAGAGACAACTGAGAGCTCAGGCTGGGCACAAGAGACCATCCAAGACTGGAAGAGATGGCTGTTTTATATAATGCATAGACACCAATAAAGGAAGAAATGAAGATATAATGTTCCAAACAAAAGGCCACGATAGATATCCAAAGCAGATCTTGACAAAACAAAGTGACTTACCTGAGAGAGTTCAAAATAATGGTTGTAAAGATGCTCACCCAGGTCGAGAGCAATGAATGAACAAAGAATTTGAATAGAGAAAATACTTCTACCAAATAGAAATCACAGAATTGTTGAATGTAACTGAACTGAAAAGTTCAACAGAGGGATTCAACATCAGACTAGATCAATCACGGGAAAGGATCAGCAAACTTGAAGACAGGTTAGCGGAATTCATCCCATCTGAGTTGCAAAAAGGAAAAATAATTATAAAAGTTACAATAGCTTAAGGGACTTATGGGACACCATCAAATGGACCAATAAGAGGTCCCAGAAGGAAAAAGAGATAAAGGGGCAGAAAACTTTTTCAAACTATTAATGGCTGAAAACTTCCCTAATCTGGGGAAACACACACCCAGATCCAGAAAGCCTAGAGAGTAACAAACAAGATGGATCCAAAGAGACCCACAATGAGACACATAAATTATATTCAAAGTGCTAAAAGAAAAAAAACTGCCAACCAAGAGTACCTGGATAAGTTGTCCTTCAGAATTGAAAACGAGTTTTCCAGACAAAAGCTGAAGGAGTTCATCACCACTAGACCAGCCTTACATGAAATGTTGAAGGGAGTTCTTCAAACTGACATGGAAGGAGGCTTAGTTTTCTTTAGTAACAGGAAAACATATGAAAGTATGAAACCACTGGTAAAGATAAATATATACTTAAATTCAGAAAACTCTGACCAAAAAAAAAACTATACAAACATTTGTCAATGGATACACAATGTAAAAAGGTACAAACTGTGCCATCAAATAAATGGGGGTGGCAGAGCTGCATTCATTTGAAGTTATCAGCTTAAAATAGACTATTATATATATATATATATATATGATGTTTTATGTAAGCCTTATGGTAACCACAAAACAAAAGCCTAAAGTAGGGATGTAAAAGAGAAAAGAATCAAAGCATACAATTATAGAGAATTAGCAAATCACAGAGACAGCAAGGGAGGAAGAAGGGAACAGAGAAATCACAAAACAACCAGAAAACAATTAACAAAATGGCAATAGTAAATCCACAACTACATTACTTTAACCCACACACCTATAGTCAACTAATCTACAACAAAGGAGGCAGGAATCTACAATGGAGAAAAGACAGTCTGTTCAACAAGTGTTGCTGGGAAAACCGGACAGCCACGTGTAAACCAATGAGATTAGAACATTCTCTCATACTATATACAAAAATAAACTCAAAAATGGATTAAAGACCTAAACATAAGAATGGAAATCATAAAATTCCTAAAAGAGAACATACGCAGAACACTGACATAAATCATAGCAGTATTTTCTTGAATCAGTCCCTAAGGCCAAAAAACAAACCAAAAAAAAAATAAATGGGACCTAATTAAACTTAAAAGCTTTTGCACAGCAAAAGAAACCATTAAAATGAAAAGACAACCTACAGAATGGGAGGGAAAATTTGTGAATGATGTGACCAACGGGATTAATATCCAAAATACACAAACAGCTCATACAACTCAATAGCAAAAAAAAATCAAAAAAATAGGCAGAAGACCCGAAAAAACATTTTTCTGAAGAAGACATACGGATAAAAGAGCACATGAAAAGATGCTCAACATTGCTAATTATTAGAGAAATGCAACATCAAAACAATAAGGTAGGGCTTCCCTGGTGGCGCAGTGGTTAAGAATCTGCCTGCCAGTGTAGGGGACACAGGTTCAATCCCTGGCTCGAGAAGATCCCACATGCCACAGAGCAACTAAGCCCGTGCACCACAACTACTGAGCCTGTGCTCTAGAGCCCGCAAGCCACAACTACTGAGCCCGCACACCTACAGCCTGTGCTCCGTAACAAGAAAAGCCACAACAATGAGAAGCGTGCACGACGCAACGAAGAGTAGCCCCCACTCGCTGCAACTAGAGAAAGCCCGCGCACAGCAACGAAGACCTAACACAGCCAAAAAAGAAAAAAAACCCCAAAAAACGAGATACCATCTCACACTTGTTAGAATGGTTACCATCAAAAAGTCTACAAATAACATGTCAGAAAGGATGTAGAGAAAAGGGAACCCTCGAACACTGTTGGTGAGAATGTAAGTTGGTGCAGCCACCATGGAAAACAGTATGGAGGTTCCTCAAAAAACTAAAAAAGAACTACCATACGATCCAGCAATTCTACTCCCTGGGTATATATTGGAGAAAAATGAAAATGCCTATTCAAGAAGTTACATACAGCCCAATGTTCATAGCAGCAACAATGAATCATTTGGCCAGAAAAATCAAAAGAGCCAAGACATGGGAGCAACTCAAGTGCCCATCAACAGATGATTAGATTAAAAAGATGTGACTATATATATATATATATATATGTATGTATGTAAGTATGTATGTACATACAATGGAATATTACTCAGCCATAAAAAAGAATAAAATCCTGCCACTTGCCGCAATGTGGATGGTCCTAGGGAATTATGGTTAGTGAAATAAGTCAGAAAGACAAATACTACCGATATACAAATGGAATCTAAAAAATAATACAGATGAATGTATATGCAAAACAGAAACAGACTAACAGATACAGAAAAACTGGTTACCAAAGGAGAGAGGGAAGGGAGGAGGGATAAGTTAGGGGTATGGGATTAACAGATACAAACTACTATGTATAAAATAGATAAGCTGGGCTTCCCTGGTGGCACAGTGGTTAAGAATCCTCCTGCCAGTGCAGGGGACATGGGTTCGAGCCCTGGTCTGGGAAGATTCCACATGATGCAGAGCAACTAAGCCCGTGTGCCACAACTACTGAGCCTGTGCTCCAGAGCCTGCAAGCTACAACTCCTGAAGCCCAGCGCCTAGAGCCCATGCTCCGCAACGAGAAGCCACCACAATGAGAAGCCTGTGCACCACAACAAAAAGCCCCTGCTGACCGCAACTAGAAAAAGCCCGCGCACAGCAACAAAGACCCAACACAGCCAAAAATTAATAAAATGTAAAAAAAAAAAAAAAAGATAAGCAACAAGGATATACTGTAAAGCATAGGGAATTATAACCGTTATCTTATAATAACCTATAATGGAGTACAGTCTGCAAAAATACTGACTCACAATGCTATACACCTGAAACTAACAATATTGTAAATCAACTACAATAAAAAAATTTTTAAATGTAAATGGATTAAATTCTCTAATCAAAAGACAGAGTGGCTGAATGAATAAAAATCAAAACCAGGGCTTCCGTGGTGGCGCAGTGGTTGAGAATCCTCCTGCCGATGCAGGGGACGCAGGTTCGTGCCCTGGTCTGGGAAGATCCCACATGCCACGTAGCGGCTGGGCCCGTAAGCCATGGCCGCTGAGCCTGCGCGTCCGGAGCCTGTGCTCCACAACGGGAGAGGCCACAACAATGAGAGGCCCGCGTACCGCAAAAACAACACAAAACAAAACAAAACAAAATCAAAACCAAACTATACATTGACTTAGAGTCTCACCTAGCTTAAAGGACACACACAGACTGAAGGTGAAGGGATGCAAAAAGATATCCTTTGCAAATGAAAACGAAAAGAAAGCAAAGGTAGCTGTACTTATGTCAGACAAAATAAACTTCAAGTTAAAAAATGTAGCAAGAGACAAGGTCATTATCAAAGATAGGTCAATTCGGTCAGAATGGCCATCATCAAAAAATCTACAAACAATAAATGCTGGAGAGGGTGTGGAGAAAAGGGAATCCTCTTGCACTGTTGGTGGGAATGTAAATTAATAGAGCCACTATGGAGAACAATATGGAGGTTCCTTAAAAAACTAAAAATAGGACTACCATATGACCCTGCAGTCCCACTACTGGGCATATACCCTGAGAAAACCATAATTCAAAAAGAGTCATATACCAAAATGTTCATTGCAGCTCTATTTACAATAGCCAGGACATGGAAGCAACCTAAAGTGTCCATCAACAGATGAATGGATAAAGAAGATGTGCAACATATATACAATAGAATACTACTCAGCCATAAAAAGAAATGAAAGTGAGTATTTGTAGTGAAGTGTGAGTTATCTGTAGTGAAGTGGACGGACCTAGAGTCTGTCATACAGAGTGAAGTAAGTCAGAAAGAGAAAAACACCATATGCCAACACATATATATAGAAAAAAAAAAATGGTCATGAAGAACCTAGGGGCAAGACAGGAATAAAGACACAGACCTACTAGAGAATGGACTTGAGGATGCAGGGAGGGGGAAAGGTAAGCTGGGACAAAGATAGAGTGGCATGGACATACATACACTACCAAACGTATAAAATAGCTAGTGGGAAGCAGCCACATAGCACAGGAAGATCAGCTTGGTGCTTTGTGACCACCTAGAGGGGTGGGATAGGGAGGGTGGGAGGGAGGGAGATGCAAGAGGGAAGAGATATGGGGACATATGTATTACTGATTCACTTTGTTATAAAGCAGAAACTAACACACCATTGTAAAGCAATTATACTCCAATAAAGATGTATCTTTCTTAAAAAAAAAATGATGTTAAAAAGAGGTCAATTAATCAAAAGGATGTAACAATTGTAAATATAAGCCCAAAACAGGAGCACCTAAGTATAGATAAAGCAAATATTGTGAAGAGAGAAAAAGATAGCAATACAGTATCAAGGGACTTGAATACTCCACTTTCAACAATTAATCATTTGGCCAGAAAAATCAGCAAGGAAACATTGGACTTAAACTACATGTTAGACGCGATGAACCTAAAGGACATAACACAACATTCCATCCAACAGCAACTGAATATACATTCTTCTCAGATGCACATGGAATTTTCTTTAGGATAGATCATATGTTAGACCACAAGTCTTAATAAATTAAAAAAAATTGAAACCCTATCTAGCATCTTTTCCAACCATGATTGTATCAAAGTAGAAATCAATTGCAAGACAAAAACTGGAAAGTTCACAAATATGTGGAGATTAAACAACATGTTCCTAAATAACCAATGGATCAAAGAAGATATAAAAAAAATACTTTGAGCTAAAAGAAAATGGAAACAAAACATAGCAAAACTTATGAAATGCAGCAAAAGCAGTTCTAAAAGGGAAGTTTATAGTGATAACTACATGAAGAAAAAAAATCTTGAACAGCTATCTTTACACCTGGAAGAATTAGAAAGCAACAAACTAAGCTCAAAGCTAGCAAAAGGAAGGAAGTAACAAAGATAAGAGTGGAAATAAATGAAATAGAGACTAAAAGGACAACAGAAAAGATTAATGAAACTAAGAGCTGGTTTTTTAAAAAGATAAACTAGACAAAATTTTAACTGGACTTACCAAGAAAAAGAACTGACATAAAGGTATAAATGAAAAAGGAGATATTACAACTAATACCACAGAAATACGAAAGACCATAAAGACCACTATGAATACTTATATGCCAACAAGTTGGATAACTTAGAAGAAATGGACTAATTCCTAGAAACAACCTACCAAGACTGAATCATGAGGAAACAGAAAATCTGAACAAATTACTAGTAAGGATATTGAACCAGTAATCAAAAACCTACCAACAAAAAAAGTTCAGAGACAGATGCCTTCACTGGTGAATTCCATAAAACATTTAAAGACAAGTTAATACCAATCCATCTTGATATCTTCCAAAACACAGAAAAGGAAAGAACACTTCCAAATTCATTTTACAAAGCCAGCTTTACCTTGATACCAAAGGCAGACAAAGACATTACAAGAAAAAAAATTACAGGCCCATATTCCTGATGAACATAGATGTGAAAATCCCCACAAGATATTAGCAAACTGAATTCAACAATAGTTTGAAAGGATCATACACCATGAAAAAATTGGATTTATTCCAGTAGTACATGGATGGTTCAACACCCACAAATCAATAAACGTGATATACACCACATTAACAAAATAAAGGATAAAAATCATATCATCATCTCAATAGATACAGAGAGAGTATTTGACAAAATTCAACATCCATTCATGATAAAAACTCAACAAACTGGGTATTGAGGGACTGTACCTCAACATAATAAAGGCCATATATGTCAAACCCACAGATGACAACATACTCAATGATGAAATGCTGAAAGCTTTTCCTCTAAGATCAAGAACAAGACAAGGATATCTACTGTCATCACTTTTATTTAACATAGTACTGGAAATCCTAGCCAGAGCAGTGAGGCAAGAAAAAGAAATAAGAGGCATCCAAATTAGAAAGGGAGAAGTAAAACTGTCACTGTTAGCAGATGACATATTATATTTAGAAAACCCTAAAGAATCCACCAAAAAACTGTTAGAAATAATAAGCAATTTCAGTAAAGTTGCAGGATACAAAATCAATATACAGGGCTTCCCTGGTGGCGCAGTGGTTGAGAGTCTACCTGACGATGCAGGGGACACGGGTTCATGCCCCGGTCCAGGAAGATCCCACATGCCGCGGAGCAGCTGGGCCAGTGAGCCATGGCCGCTGAGCCTGCGCATCTGGAGCCTGTGCTCCGCAACGGGAGAGGCCGCAACAGTGAGAGGCCCACGTACCGCAAAAAAAAAAAAAAAAAAAAAAAAAAAAATTGCTTCTCTATACACTAACAATGAGCTATCCAAAAAAGAAATTAGGAGTACTTAGGAATAAATTTTACCAAGGTTTACACACTGAAAACTGTAGGAAAGATGACACAAATAAATGAAAAGATATTCTGTGTTCATGGATTGGAGGAATTAATATTATTGAAATGTCCATACTACCCAAAGCCATCTACAGATTCAATGCAATCCCTATGAGAATTCCAATGGCATTTTTTGTAGAAATAAATAATCCTAAAAATTGGAACCTGAAAAAACCCTAAGTAGCAAAAGCAATCTTGAGAAAGAAGAACAAAGCTAGAGGCATCATTCTTCCTGATTTCAAACTATATTGCAAAGCTATAGGTAATAAAAACAGTATGATACAGTCATAAAAACAGACACACGGATCGTTGGAACAGAATAGAGACCCCAGAAATAAAACTCGTGCTATATGGTCAATTAATTTATGACAAAGGGGCCAAGAACATACAATGGGGAAAGGATACCTCTTCAAGAAAAAGTGTTTGGAAAATTGGATAGCCACATGAAGAAGAATGAAACAGGACCACTTTTACAAAATACTCAAAAAGTCAACTCAAAATGGATTAAAGACTTGAAATGTAAGACTTGAAACCATAAAACTCCTATAAGAAAACATAGCAGGTAATAACCTACTTGACATTTGTCTTTGCAATGATTTTTTGGATTTAACAGCAAAAGCAAAGGTGACAAAAGCAAAAATAAACAAGTGTGATTACATCAAACTATAAAGATTCTGCACAGCAAAAAAAAACATCAACAAAATGAAAATTCAACCTATGGAATAGGAGAATATATTTGCAAACCACATATCTGTTAAGGGGTTAATAGCCAAAATATTCTTGGTACACAACAGCCAAAAAGGCCCCAATTTAAAAGTGGGCAAGAGACCTAAACAGACATTATTCCAAAAACAAATACAGCTGGCCAACAGATATATAAAAAGTACTCAGTCTCACTAATCACCAGGGAGATGCAAATCAAAACCACCCCACACCTGTTAGGAAGTCTTATAAAAAAGACAAGAGATAACAAATGCTGGCAGATATGTGGAGAAAAGGGAACCCTGTGCACTGTTTGTTGGAATGTAAACTTGTACAGCCACTATGGAAAACAGTATGGAGATTAAAAATTGAACTACTGTATGATCCAGCAGTCCCACTTCGGAGCATATTCTGCTTGCCTTTGGAAACAGAATCATTAACTTGAAGAGATATTTGTACTCTTACATTCACAGCAGCATTATTCACAAGAGCCAAGGTATGGAGAAAACCTAAGTGTCGACAGATGAATGGATGAAGAAAATAAAGAAAATGTGGTGTGTGTATAGTAATTTGCATTTCCCTGTGTATATATACATACATACATGCATGCATGCATGCATGCAATGGAATATCATTTAGCCTTAAAGAAAGAAATCTTGTTATTTGTGACAATATGGATGAAACTGGAGGGCATTATGCTAAATGAAATTTTTTTAAAAAGAGAAAGTCAACCTCATGGAAACAGTAGAAAAGTGATTGCCAGTGGCTAGAGGGTGGGGGAAATAGTACAAAGTTAGGAGAATAGTACAGACTTTCAGTTATAAGATGAATAAGGTCTGAAAATCTGATTTATAACATGGTGACTGTAGTTAACACTATGTTGTACAATTAAAACTTGCTGAGACAGTAAAACTTACATGTTTTCATGAATAGAGTTAATGGATGCATTAGTCAGTGAGGAGACCCCTTTCACAATGTACATGTATATCAGTATATTGCTGTATACTTTCAATAACTTACAGTTTTATTTGTCAGTTATACCTCAATAAAGCTGGAGAAAATAATGAAATTTTTTAAAAAAAACAAAAGGATGACAGAAGACTGAAAATCACAAATCCATCTATCTTGGTACTTTATTTCGACGTGGTCTACTATTGTGACAATCCAGTAAGATCCTTCTTCACATAACATTTAAAGGAATGCTTCACAAAGTGAAACAGATTAGCAAAGAATTTGGTTTTAACTCCTGTGTCAAAATTTTTCCTGGTAATAAAGTATCTAAATATATCTGATGTTTGCTCTGAAATAATGAGAAAGGGCATGGGTCGGAGTGAGGATGAAAGGACTCTGGCTGTGAGGTAATAAATTGTTAAAACTGGGTTGATGGGTGCAAGAGACTCCACCCAGTTCCAGTTCAAATGGTGATGCAGGTGGATCCTGAACTCATCTCCACCCACAGACACACCGAATCTACAGCTACATATGGAACAATTCCCTCTGAAAGAAACCAAAAAACTAGATAAGTGACTCCTACACAGTGAGCAAATGAGAAAAAAAACACATCAAAATGGGTAGGAGAGGCTGAGATACTATCTCACCATAAACCCCACCCTCAGAGCAGCAACCCACGATTGGGAGGGAATTCACAACCCTGAGCATCTTCCTGAGAAGTGAAAGGTTTGAACCCCAATCTGGCACTTCAACATCTTTAAATTTATTTTTTATTGGAGTATAGTTGATTTACAATACTGTGTTAGTTTCTGGTATACAGCAAAGTGATTCAGTTATTACATATATATGTGTGAATATATATTCTTTTTCATATTCTTTTCCATTATGGTTTATTACAGGATATTGAATATAATCCCCTAGGTCCTATACACTAGGACCTTGTTGCTTATCCATTCTCTATATAATAGCTTGCATTTGCTACTCCCAAACTCCCAATCCATCCCTCCCCCACCCCTCTTCCCCCTTGGCAACTACAAGTCTATTCTCTATGTCTCTGAGTCTCTGTTTCATAGACTGATTCATTTGTGTCATATATATATTTTTTAATTTTATTTATTTATTTATGGCTGTGTTGGGTCTTCATTGCTGTGTGCAGGCTTTCTCTAGTTGCGGCGAGCAGGGGCTACTCTTCGTTGCGGTGCACGGGCTTCTAACACTGCGGTGGCTTCTCTTGTTGTGGAGCATGGGCTCTAGGCACGCGGGCTTCAGTAGTTGTGGCATGTAGGCTCAGTAGTTGTGGCTCACGGGCTCTAGAACACAGGCTCAGTAGTTGTGGCACACAGGCTTAGTTGCTCCGCAGCATGTGGGACCTTCCCAGACCAGGGCTCGAACCCATGTCCCCCTGCATTGGCAGGCAGATTCTTAACCTCTGAACCACCAGGGAAGTCGTGTGTCATATTTTAGATTCCACATATCATACGGTATATGTCTTTCTCTAACTTACTTCACTTAGTATGATAATCTCTAGGTCCATTCGTTCTTTTATAGCTGAGTAGTAATCCACTATACATATGTACCACATCTTCTTTATCTGTTCATCTGTGGATGGACATTTAGGTTGCTTCCATGTCTTGGCTATTGTAAATAGTGCTGCTATGAACATTGGTTGGCACTTCAACTTATAAGACCTGTGTCTGAGAGACAAGCCCCCAAAATATCTAGCTTAGAAATCCAATGGGGCTTGTATCCACAAGATCCACAAGGCTATAGCAATCTGAGAAACAGTTCTTAAAGGGCTCCACAGACTCACCCACCCCAGGGCCTCGTGCAGAGGCAGTCAACTGAAGAGCGTCCAGTGTTTCTGTGAAAGAGACCTATTTCCTTATCTTAAACTTTAACCTGAGGGGCAGACATCTAAGTTAACACACATCTTGGGGCCTCCTGAAATAGTCTCCAAAGTGGAGGCTGTCAGGTGCCCCCTTCATATTCTCCTCTGCCTCCCTGAGGTCACCAGTGTCTCTGAGAAAGGGCACATATCTGGTACCCTGGGTTTTGTGACTGCTGCCCAGCGGATACCCCTTGATTGCCTGGCTCTAGTGGCCAGCAGGGCTTGTGTTCATAGGTTCAATGGGATGGCAGCAATCAAAGAAACAGTTCTTAACTGGCTATCACCACAGGGCTCACTGCAGAGGGAGCAGATGGATGCCCATCTCCTAGTCTTCCCCTGAAACAGGCATATCTGCATATTTTAAAAACTGCTGCCTGAAGGTCTGGCTTCCAATCAGCCTGAATTTAGGTGCTGACTAAGATCCCCCCTTGGGGACACTGACAGGTCTTGGTGCACACTCAACTTCTGGGAGCCACTAAGAATGAAGTAGGCTGCTTGGACAATCATAGGTTCAAAAGACAACCAAGAGCTAGGGCAGGATTGAAAAAGTTCATCACCTGCAAGAGGTTGCTCCTTCAAGACTGAGAGAGGTGTATATTTTATCTAATGCATAGAAACCAACACAGAGAATCAAGGAAAATAAAGAAACAGAGGAATATGTTCCAAATGAAAGAACAAGATAAAACCTCAGAAAAAGACCTTAATGAAATTGAGGTAAGTGATTTACTCTATAAAGAGTTCAAAATAACGATTGTAAAGATGCTCGCTAAACTCAGAAGAACAATGGATGAACCAAGTGAGAATTTCAACAGAGATAGAACATATAAAAAAGTACCAAACAGAAACCACAGACCTGAAGAATACAGGAATTAAACTGAAAAATACAATAGAGGGGCTCAACATCTGACTACGTGAAGCAGAGGAAAGGATCAGTGAACTCAAACAGGGCGGTGGAACTCAGCCAATCAGAGCAGCAAAAAGAAAAAATATTTTAAAAAGTGAAGATAGCTTAAAGGGACTTATAGGACACCAACAAGGGTCCCAAAAGGAGAAGAGAGAGAAAGAGGCAGAAGAAAAGTTATTTGAAAAAATGATGGTTGAAAATTTCCCTAACCTGGGGAAGGAAACAGACACCCAGATCCAGGAATCCCAGAGAGTTCCAAATAAGACAAAAGCAAAGAGACTCACACCAAGACACATGAAAATTAAAAAGTCAAAGGTTAAAGACAAGAAGAGAATCTTAAAAGCAGCAAGAAAAAAAAAAAATCTTGTTACATACAAGGAAGCCCCCATAAGACTATCAACAGATTTTTCAGCAGAAACTTTTCAGATCAGAACAGTGGCATGATATATTCAAAGTGCTGAAAGAAAAAAAAAAAAAAACCTGCCAACCAAGAATACTCTATCTGGCAAAGTTGTCTTTCAGAATTTAAGGAGTGATGCAGAGTTTTCTAGACAAGCAAAAACTAAAGGAATTCATCACCATGAAACCAGCCTTACAAAAAATGTTAAAGGGACTTCTTTAAGCTGAAATGAAATGGTACCATTTAGTAACAGGAAAACATATGAAAGTATAAATCTCATTGGTAACAGTAAATATATGGTAAACTCAGAGTAATGTTGTAAAGACAGTGAAGTAGTCATTTACAAAGCTAGCGTGAAGGTTAAAAAACAGAAGTTGTAAAAGTAACTACAATGATTTGTAATGGACACATAAGAGAAAGAGATGTAAACTGTGACATCAAAAACAAAACATGAGTGATGTCAGCATCGTGCTGGAGTGAGACATTCCCTTTGTCTCTCCCCTTCAGTCTATAACCTGTAAAACATACACAACTCAAAAACGTTGCCTCTGCCCAGTACACCAGGATGCTGGAGACCTCCACACATCTATGCATCTAACGGTGGGTGGACTGGAACACAAAGAGGAGGTGAAACTAGGGGAACCTGCCATCCTGGCTTCCCCCAGCCACAGCAGCTGAGCCTGCAGGCCCAGGGAACCCAGTAGCAGCAGGGGAGGCAGCATATGAGACTCCAGCCTCCCAGTCACAGTGGTGTTCACAGCCCCAGGTAACCTGGCGGCAGTGGCAATGGGGGGCTGTGTCCTGTCCCTTCAGCCACAGAGGCACCCACAACTCCAGAAGCCAGCCCCCCACCCCTTCCCACAGCGGTGGCACCTGGAAACCCAATAACCCCTGACATGGTAGAGGTGCCTGTGACCCCAGTTCTCCACTCACCTCCCTTGAAGTAGCAGAGCCTCCAACTCAGGTCTGGGACATGGCAGAAATGTTCACCATCCCAGTGCCTCAGGAGGTGACATTAGCAGCAGCAAGGCACCAAGACCCTAGAGGCACAAGCAGTGACAAGGAGGGCACTGGGAGAGCGACACCTCTGACAGACAAAGTGCTGACTCTCACATATAACCAGAAGCAGCTCAGGTAAGAAAACGAAAAACTTGTGCTATAGTGCCACCTACCGGAAAACAAAGGAGAGCCCTCTAATTTCTAAACTGTTGAATCATTAAAATCAAGCAAAAAAAAAAAAAGTTTTACCGAAAGAAGAAAGGTGTTCATTACTTCAAATGCTCCAGCAGAGGAACAACTCATCAGGCACCGTGAAAACCCACAGTAACACTGTATTCAAAGAAGAAAATGACAATTCTCTATAAACCAAGCAAAGTCATGGAATACTGTGATCTAACTGATAAAGAATTCAAAACAGCTCTCACGAAGAAATTCAAGAAACTTCAATGAGCTCAAGAACAAATTCAGGAACAGAAGGAATACTTTACTAAAGAGACAAAAACCTAAGAAAGAACCAAACAAATTCTGGAGCTGAAGAACTCAATAAACGAGATGAAAAATGCATTAGAAAGCATTGGAAATAGAGCAGACCTTATGGAAGAGAGAATCAGCAAAAGCTTAAAGATACAAATCTAGAAATGATACAGGTAGAAGAAACAAGAGAATTAAGATCTAGAGAAAAATGAGGACATCTCTGAGGAGCATCCAACTCTTTCAGGAAGGGCCACCTTAGGATAATGGGTATCCAAGAAGAAGGGAGGGAGAAGGCTGCAGAGAGTTTATTTAAAGAAATAATAGATGAGCACTTCCCAAACCTGGGGAAGGAACTGGATATACAAGTCACGTAGCTAAGAGAACACCTGATTACCTCAACGCAAAAAAGACCTTCCCTAAGTCACATTATATTAAAACTGTCAAAAGTCAATGAAAAGTAATTTTAAACGCAGCCAAGGAAAACGATGGTCATGCACAAAGGAACCCCCATTAGAATACCAGCAAATTTCTTGGCAGAAACTCTACAGGCCAAGAGGAGAGTGGACATTCTCAAAATACTAAAAGATAAAAACTGTCAGCTGAGAATACTCTATCCAGCAAAGTTATCATTCAGATATGGAGAAGTAAAGGCTTTCCCAGATAAACAAAAGCTGAGGGAGTTCATCAACAATGGACCTGCCTTACAAGAAATGCTGAAAGGAGCTCTTCTGCCAGAAACAAAAAGGCAAAAGTACACAAAACTTTGAGTAGGGTGATAGACAGAATCAGAAAATTGCAACTCTGTATCAGAATAGGTTTTAAAATACTTTATTATAGCATAAAGGTTAAAGGGGGGAAAAGCAGTAAAAAATAACTAACTACTTCAATGTGTTAAACTCACAACATAAAGAGGGATAATTTGAGACAACAAAAACATAAAAGGGGAAGAGAAAATGGACGAAACCTGTATGGGCAAGTGAAGATAAGATGCTATCAGCATGAAATCAGACTGTTTTTCCTATGAGACGATGTATACAAACCTTATGGTAACCACAAAACAAATCTAGAGCAGAGACAAGAAACATAAAAAGGATGAAACTGAGAAAAACATAGAAAACCACTAAACCAAAAGAGCAGACAGAAACACACAGACACTTCTCCAAAGACATACAGATGGTCATCAGGTGCATGAAAAGATGTTCAACATCACTAATTACTAGGGAAATGCAAATCAAAACCACAATGAGATATCACCTCACTCCTGTTAGAATGGCTATTATCAAAAAGGCAAGAAATAACAAGTGTTGGCAAGGATATGGATAACAGGGAACCCTCACACACAGTTGGTGGGAATATAAATTGGTGTAGCCACTATGACTAACACTATGGAGAGTCCTCAAAAAATTAAAAGTAGAACTACCTTTTGATCCAGCGATGCCACTTCTGGGTATTTATCCAAAGGAAACAAAAAAACTGACTTGAAAAGATATCTGTCTGTGAACCAATACATGGAAGTAACCTAAATGTTCATCGATGGATGAATGGATAAAGATAACGTGGAAAGAACACACACACACACACACACACACACACACACACGCACGCACACACACCCACACCCCACAGGAATGTTATTCAGCCACAGAAAAGGAAATCTTGCCATTCGTGACAGTGCATGGACCTTGAGGGCATTTTGTTAAGTGAAGTAAGTCAGAGAAAGACAAATACTGTAGGCCCTCACTTACCTACGAAATCTAAAAGCCAAACACACAAAAAAACAAAACAGAGCAAACCTAACTCATGGATACAGGGGATAGATTGGTGGTTGCCAGAGGTGCAGGGGTGGGGGATTGGCAAGATGGGTGATAGTGGTCAAGCTTCCAGTTACAAAATAAGTAAGACCTGGGAATGTAATGTATAGCACAGCGACTATAATTAATACTCTATTGCATATTTGAAAGTTGCTAAGAGATGAAACCTTAAAAATTCTCATCATGAGAAAAAAATTGTAACTGCAGTGATGGATGTTAACTAGACTTACTGTGGTGATTATTTCACACAATATACAAATGTCAAATCATCATGTTGTCACGTGAAACTAATACATTA
This sequence comes from Phocoena sinus, assembly GCF_008692025.1. Classification (NCBI taxonomy): domain Eukaryota; kingdom Metazoa; phylum Chordata; class Mammalia; order Artiodactyla; family Phocoenidae; genus Phocoena; species Phocoena sinus. Next base: position 56,056,721 of record NC_045763.1, on the reverse strand, counting down.
TATGTCAATAGAGCTCAACAAGAAAAAGAAATTCCACCCTAGATAAGGGCTGCCTGCAACAAAATTGCATGCTTACCTACTTAGCTGGAGCCTCTCCCCTCTGAGTCCTCTCTCCCCATCATCATGCCACTTCATTATAGTCCCTTTGTTGGTCTGGTGATCTTACTGTGTTTTGGACCACAGCCCCTTCGCTTCAGGTATAATGAACTTTTTTTTTCTCATTAGCTTTCTTTCTCTAATAAATGATCAGTCCATTAAGTTAGTTTAATTTTGAAAAACTACCTGTTTTATATAACCCAATTCATTTTTCAAATATAAGAGGGAGAGAAATGACCTCATTCTGAGATCTGGAAATCTCACACTCTCAATGCTCTTCCCTGATTCTTCCTGCTATGTAGTAATCCATGTTTCATGTCTTAGTATAAAGCAAAACAACGACCTGAGTTTTCCTCTCTTTCTATACCATACTTATTCTCAGAAGCCAGTTAGGAAATTTATTAGATACTTTCATTCAAAGGATTTCCTAGTTGTGCTATACTATTCACAGAAAGAACCAACTGGGATGCATGAGATCGGCAAAAAACATCACCAAGAAGCATGGGAAACTGTAAGTAAGAAAAGGAGGGACTTCCCTGGTGGCACAGTGGTTAAGAATCCACCTGCCAATGCCAGGGACACGGGTTCGAGCCCTGGTCCGGGAAGATCCCACATGCCGCGGAGTAACTAAGCCCAATCACCACAACTACTGAGCCTGCACTCTAGAGCCCACGAGCCACAGCTACTGAGCCCGCATGCCACAACTACTGAAGCCTGCGCACTTGGAGCCCGTGCTCCGCGACAGAGAAGCCACCGCAATGAGAAGCCCGCGCACTGCAGTGAAGAGTAGCCCTCGCTCGCCACAGCCCGGGAGCAGCAATGAAGACCCAACGCAAACAAAAATAAATAAATAAAATTAATTAATTAAAAAGAAAAGGAAATGAAAATCATTGTTGCCCACATGATACTAGGAGAAAGATAATTCTTCTAATACACTCTATCAAAGATATCTTTTAGTGCAAGGACTGTTGGATTAAATGGGAAGTGATGATAGTTGATTAAGATTTTTGTTGTTGTTAAGATTTTTGAAACAAAGTTCAGTGTTCTGGGAGAAATAAATTGGTATCAAAGAAACATCAAAAACCACAGAAGTGGGAAAGGTATAAAGCAAGCAAGTACTTTTCCTTCTATTTAATATTTGCAGGATATAAATATCTATTCTTTCATAGACTAACTATTGAGGGCACTGGGCTCTGCTATGGGGTTACCTAGATGAATGAAACTTGGACTGTGCCCTCCAAGTTCTCACATCCTAGGAGGGGAAGTAAGAAAAGCACAAAATAGCATTCTAAAGGAGAATGCCACCATATAAAAGAGAAATAGAGGTGAAGTGCTAAAGCTTTTTCAGAGAAGGGAAAATGGGAGTGGAGGGTTTGAGAGATATAGGAAAAGGTTTCATGGATGACATGGCACCTGAGTTAAGATTTGGAGGTGAGGCCAGATATGGACAGGAGGAGACATGGAATGACCCTTTTAGGAGAAAGTAAATGCCTGACAAAGGCAGATGGCAGGAAATCATGGGCCTGTGATGGGACACCGTGGCTGGTCCATGGAAGAGAATAGTGGCAAATGGGGTTGGAAAGGCAAGCAGGCCTCAATCGTGGAGGGGCTGGAATGCCAGGCTAATGCCTGATTAATTATAAACAGGGAATGATATGTTTGATCTTGGAATTTGTAGATTAGTAAGCAGCTTCATAAAAAAATGTGGCAACAAAGGAGACAGGCATTGGAAGGTCTCTCCAGGAGGCCACCGAACTTGTCCATGCTGTTAGATATACGCATGTGGGCAAACACACAGATTACGTGATTCAAAATTTTGGTTAAAATTTACGGGGAATTTACAGATGAGAAAGAACAGAGTGGTATACTTTGAAAATCTGAAAAGAACAATTTCAACAGGCACTTATGCTTTGAAGAGAATAAAGAAAGGAAAGACACTGAGAGAAGTTATAATACCCTAGTTTTGCATGTCTAGTATTCAGGTAGAAATCAGATCAACGAAATAGCCAAACCATAGTACGTTTGGAGAGGTAAGAATTGATAACATGTAATTTGATGATGTCCTACACTGAATCATTGACCTGTGCCGTAGGCGGGGAAGGAATTATTACCTCCACTGAAGAGATGAGAAAACAAAAGCTCAGAAAACTTATGTGACTTGGCTAAAATCACAGGCTATGTAATAGTAGGGCTATGAATCCAACCCAATTTTTCTCACTTTAGTATTCTTGTCATTATTCTAATTTGCCTTTTCTTTTTAATTTTTTAAAATAAATTTATTTATTTTATTTTTGGCTGCATTGAGTCTTCTGTGCTGCACATGGACTTTCTCTAGTTGTGGTGAGCAGGGGCTACTCTTCGTTGTGCACAGGCTTCTCATTGAGGTGGCTCCTCTTGTTGCAGAGCATGGGCTCTAGGTGCACGGGCTTCAGTAGTTGTGGCTCGCAGGCTCAGTAGTTGTGGCTCGCGGGCTCTAGAGCGCAGGCTTAGTAGTTATGGCGCACGGGCTTAGCTGCTCCGCAGCATGTGGGATCTTCCCGAACCAGGGCTTGAACGTGTGTCCCCTGCATTGGTAGGCAGATTCTTAACCACTGCACCACCAGGGAAGCCCTGCCTTATTTTTCAAAATCCAAAATTTGCACATATTGACTATGAAACCCATTCTGTAACTATGCACCTGCTATTTTATTTTTGGATTAAAAAAGAAATCCCATTTTCTTCCTTTTACTAAAGCACATCTTTTTATCTTCATGCAAATGTAGACTAACTTTTATTTCCATGTGATGGCCAAAGTTTAAAATTTACAATGTATCTTAAGCTCAATTTTTAAGCTCAGGAAGGGTGAGCTGTGACAGGGCGAGAGAGAGGCATGGACATATATACACTAAGAAACGTAAGGTAGATAGCTAGTGGGAAGCAGCCGCATGGCACAGGGATATCGGCTTGGTGCTTTGTGACCGCATGGAGGGGTGGGATAGGGAGGGTGGGAGGGAGGGAGACGCAAGAGGGAAGAGATATGGGAACATATGTATATGTATAACTGATTCACTTTGTTATAAAGCAGAAACTAACACACCATTGTAAAGCAATTATACCCCAATAAAGATGTTAAAATAAATAAATAAATAAATAAAATGCATATAAATTCTGCTATGAAAGCCAAAAAAAAATTTTTTTAAGCTCACTTCAATAACTGAATTGAAGGCTTATTTTAAAAGTGCTCATAAGAATTTGAGAAAATGGAATCTTGAATATTCCTCAGGGAGATTCCTTTGGGATATGTTAATGTTGATTGTGAATTTGATTAGGCTCATCTACTACCAGTGCTAATTAAAGATATTCCTTCACCATTAATGCTCTTCTAAAAGAAATGTCACCACTTGGCATGTAACTTCCTAAATACAAAATCAAATTGGTTTTCAGAAAATTCTGCCTCTATATAGGACTCCTCAGTGTCACCTTCACCTTTAGCCCCACTTTATCCTTCCTAAGTCTTGTCTCGAGTGGAGTTAGATAGGATGGAAAACCTGAAATGACCAACTGTACTAGTTCATCTAAAATCTGAATCAAACCCCTAATATCCCTTCTTATAGTTTCAAATCTAGCTTTTAGACTTCATACCTAAAGAAATAAGAATTAATTTGACTATCTCTTCTGCATTAAACACAGTTCATTTCTAAAATTTTATTTAAAGAATACAATTTTTCTTTTATTCCCCAGTTGTTAAAAAAATGTTTTAAAACCAACATGCTTCATTTTGTGACATTAAAAATAAAACTAACAATAAAATGTCTTTCTTTTATATAGATGTTTTCAATTTTCATGTTAATTTTTGCCTCTCAGCTACTTGCCTTTCTTCATATGAATAATTTTAAGTCTTAACTTTCAATTTAAAGACTGATCCTCCAAAAGGTATTGTACTACATTTTAAAAAAGTAAAATTTGATCATCACCTACCCAGTTTGAGTATATCAAGTTGTACAAATTATATATCTTAGATTTAAGTATGTTTAATAATCATTTTTAAAAAATCAACACACATTAAAATCCCTTGAAACATTAAACATGTCAGAATAGCAATTCAAAACTCTCTTCAGATTTTTTCATACTGTACACTATTCTTTTGTAGATTTTTTCAAACACTTAAAAGACTAATTTGAAAAGACTGATTTGGTTTCTAAACAAAGATTTTAAAGTAATGATGGTAACTTTAAATACATTTCCACAATTTGCTTTCCTTAATTCTAGTTTTTAGCAAAAATCATTTTTTAATGTACTTCCCAAGTTACTATCTAGAGCTAATATAATCTGTGGTTCCATAGTTACTGGTTAAAGTAGTTTGGGTTTTAAAAAATATTTCATATAGCTAGTGCTTGTCACAAGATTCTGATCTATCACAGACCACACAAAACTCTTTCTGGCAAGTCTCTCTGCATTATTTGCCCACTAGGTGGCAGCATCAGGCGCTGTATGAAAGCACAAAGCATTGCTGGGCCTTTCTGTTCATTTTTTTTGTTTCCTCTTCCCTCATCATACCATCTCATCATACATTTTGTGGTTGATTCCCTGGAACAGGTAGTCAGCTTCCCGGCAGGAAAGATCCCTGTAACCAAGGGCAACAGAAGAGTAAAACACGCAAGTAGACAGTGCCATCCCTAATGCAGGGCATGCCAGCTACCCATTAACAGCAAGTGTCAAATGAAAACCCAAAACCACGACTTAAAAAGATATGAAATAGCTAAAATAGTTCTCACATTATTCTTTATGTTATTAGAACTAATGTCTCTGTCAAACAGAAGTTACTTAAGAGAAATTTTATCTATTTTACCTACATTATTAATAGGGAGGAATGTCTTGTTTTTCGTAGATTATAGTTAGATGTTAGATTTAGGTGTTTAAAAAATATTTAATTGGCTCAAAGGCTTCTCCCTTAAGGTGGGCTTCTTCCAACCGTATGGCCTATTTAGATGTACCTATTTATCTCCACCTCAGAACCTGACTTTTCAAACTCCACTTGTACTTTCAAACTAACAGGATTATATATGCTGTTATCACTGTGAAGACTGTGCACAGCAAAATTTTAAACAGCTGCATCTATTTCTGATTTAACTTTTCTCAACAACAGTTCAAACATTTGAGAGACGCAGTTGTTGAGAAAATAAATAACTGCAGCTCAATGGCAATTCTCACTAATTATTATAATCAACCAGGGAAACGGGAGGAGTAGCCCATTTGAAACTGGCTCCTAACTAGAACCAGATCTGGGAACTTCCCTGGCAGTTCAGTGGTTAGGGCTCTGTGCTTCCACTGCAGGGGGCATGAGTTCCATCCCTGGTCAGGACACTAAGATCCCACAGCTGTGCAGTGCAGCTAATAAAAAAAAAATTTTTTTTAAAGAACTAGATCTGGAATCATTGATTTAACTCGCTTGTATATCATTAGATAATTTTAAGATCTCTAAAACGACGACTGGAAATGCTATCCTCTATTTAGTACAGTTAAGGCTTATGTTTTAAAATTAGAGTTCAATATTTGTTGATGTTCACAGGGTTGTGCAACCATCACCACGATCTAATTCCAGAGTATTTTTTATCACTCCAGAAGACACCCCCCAACTCCCACCTCTCCTGGCCCCCACGGTAACCAGCATCTGTTTACTTTCTCTAAGGATTTGCCTATTCTGGAGATTTCATAGAAATGGCATCATATGTGGCCTTCTGTATCTGGCTCATTTCATGCAGCGTAATGCTTTCAAGGCTCATCCATGTTGTGACAAAGATAAGTACTCCATCCCTTTATGGATGAGGAATACTCCGTTGTACGGACTTACCACACTTTGTTCATTCATTCACCAACTGACGGACATTTGGGTTGTTTCTCTTTTTGGCTGTTATAAATACGCTGTTATGAAGATTCATGTACAGTACTGGTTTACATGTAGACATATGTGTCCGTTCTCTAAGGTTCATGCCCTAGGTCATATGGTAACTCTGTGCTTAACATTTTGAGGAACCGCCAAAGTGTTTTCCAAAGCAGCTGCACCATTTCACACTCCCCTCACCCCTAGCAGTGTAGGAGGGTACTAATTTCTCTCCATCCTCCTCAACACTTGTTATGTTATGGTTCACTTTTCTTCATTCTTTCTATTCTTCAGACTGGATAATCTCGATTGACCTATCTTCCAAATCTGTTGGTTATTTCTTCTGCCTATTCAAATCTGCTACTCTGCCCTAGTGAATTTTTCATTTCAATTATTACACTTTTCAAATCCAGAATTTCTATTTGGTCCTTTTTTATAAGTCCTGTTGCCATATTGATATTTTCTATTTGGTGAGACACTGTTCTCACACTTTCTTTTAGTTCTTTAGATGTGGTTTTCTTCCATTCTTTGAACATATTTACAATAGGTGATTTAAACCTTTGTCTAGTAAGTCCAATGTTTGGGCTTCCTTAGAAACAGTTTCTACTGGTTGCTTTTCCCACTGTTTATGAGCCATACTTTATTTCTTTGCATGTCTCATGATTTTTTGTTGAAAAATGATATAATGTGGCAACTCTGGAAATCCGTTTGTACTCCCCCTTCAAAATTTGTTATTGCTGGTTGTTTAGTGACTTTTCTGAAGTAATTATGTAAAGGGTGTATCCTTTGTTGTGAGTGGTAACTGAAGACTACTCCATTAGCTCAGTGGTCACCTAATGATTCACTTAACACCTGGAACCAATAAGTCTCCGAGACTTTGCCATGTGTGTGTTGGGCCAAGCCTTCAACACCACTCAGCCAGGCAGCTGACAACTCTGCCTTAGCCTTCACTTCTGCAAGTGACAGCTTCGGGCCTTTTTGGGTTCTTCCCAAGCACGTGCACAGTCATACATGTGTGCATGGCCTGGTAAGATTCCCAGGACATGTCAGAGATTTTCAAAGGCCCTGGGGATATCTAATACCCCAACGTTTCCTTTAACGCTTTTGGGTTAGCCTATTTTTTTTTTGCCCCAAATATCATCTAGCACCTCAGGCAGCCATAAAGTTAAAAAATTTCCTCTAAATGTTTTCAACAAACTCCCCTGAGGGCAAGCTCTGAGTCAGGTCAAATGAAAATAGCCTTGCAAGTGGGGTCCTTCCTGGGAACCAGCAGAGCGGTCAAATAATAGTTCTCTGGGAAAGAGGCTTTGTGGAGCTCCAACCCTTTCTTGCCCACTCTGGTGGATACCAGCTTCCTGGTTTTTTACTATGATTATGGGCTGTTGGAAAGAGACAGGAAAACAGGAATTGGATTGGCTAAAAGACCATAAAGCTAGCTGTGTTTACCAATATTCAGACATTTTTCTTGACTAAATACTCCCCTGGTTGCTTCATGCCTTTAGCTAATATCCAGAGTTCCGTAAAAGTTTATTCTGATCATTCCTGCCTGCATTATTGATGCCTTTATGGAGGAGACACTGTTTGAAGGTTCTTATTATGCCATTTTGGTTGATGTTATCTATGGCTTGGATTTTCCATGCAGGCCTCTGATACATTGCAAATTAAATTTAGAGTGTGAGGCAAGAGTCAGGGTTTATGTTTTCCAATACGGATAATCAGTTGTTCCAACAATGTCTGTATTTTTTACCTATTGGACTGTTTTAAAATTTGTGTCCAAAATCAATTTACCATTTAAGTATGGGTCTATTTTATTCTACTGATCCATTTGTCTATCATTATGCCAACACCACACTGTCTTGATTACTATGACTTTATAATAAATCTTGAAGTCATGCAGAAGTCCTTCAGTTTTGTTCTTCTGTGTAGATTGTTTTGGGTAGAGCAATTCCGCTGCATTTCAATATAAATTTTAAAAATCAGCTTTTCAATCTCTATTTTAGAAAAAGGCTGCTGAGAAATTGGTTGAGATTGCACTGAATCTATAGATCAATTTGAGGAGAAGAGCTGACATCATACCAATACTAAGTCTTCCAATTCATGAGCATGGTATAGCACTCCATTCATAGGCATCTTCTTTAATTTCTCTCAGCATTGTTTTATAGTTATCATTGTAGAGTTTTTACACATCTTCTCTTAATTTATTACTATGTATTTCACGTTTGGTGCTACTATAAATGGAAATTTTTTTTCAACTTTATTTTCCAACTGTTGCTGCTAGTACGTAGAAATACAATTCATTTTTGTATATTGCCCTTCTATCTTGTGACCTTGCAAAGTTTACTTATTTAGTGGTTGCTTTTTAGATTCTTAAGGATTTTTCATGTAAACAGGCATGTCATATGCAAAGAGAGACACTTTTACTTTTACTTTCCTATTTCATACCTTTTTTTAAACCTTGTTTCATTGACTAAAACCTCCAAGTATATGTTGTTGAAAAGAAGTGGTAGAAGTGTACATTCTTGCCTGTTCTGACAATCTCTTTGTTTTAATTGGAGGATGTAGTCAATTTTCACTTAACTATCATTATCATTCAATCAAGGTTTACTACTTATCTATTTGCTTTCTATTCATCCTAATTAGTGTTTTTCCTTTCCTGACATTTGTTTTTTGGTTTAATCAAATGTTCTTAGAATTCCATTGTAATTAAACTGTTGACATTTTAGCTATAATTTCTGAATTCTTTAATGGTTGCTCTATGGATTACAATATACATTCCATAACTTATCACAGTCTACTCAAGAGTTAATATTTTTCTACTTCAGGTAAAATGTAATTACCCCACAAACAATTTCATTCACCTCATACTGTCCTTTGTACTACTGTTGTCAAATGTGTTATATCTACACACATTACAAGCCGCACCATGCAATGTTACAATTTTGTTTTTAATTAACTTTAATAAATCAATTAAGAAGAGAGAAAATATATAGTCTTTTTAATTTACCCACATAGTTACCAGTTGTTTAATCACAATTATACTCAGTGAGGGGCAACCTAGTGGGTGGAGGACAAGGATGCTGCTAAACATCCTACAAGGTAGAGTACAGCCCCACTGAAACCAGGGATTATCCAGCCCAGAATGTCAACAGTGCCAAAGTTGAGAAACTGGCTTGAGATAAGAGGTATTATTTTTATCTGATGGCTTTCAAGATAATTTCTCTATAACTTTGGTTTTCAGCATATTAACTGGTGTGCCAACATAATATTTTGTTTTTTACTTATCCTGCTTTGCAGGGGAGTTCTCTGACTCTTGTTAAATCTGTAAGGTTTTTAAAGCAAACATGGGGAATGTTTTATCACTATTTTTTCAAATATTTTATGCCCAATTATCTTTCTCCTCTCTTTCTGGGACTCAATTACACTTATTTTAGACTGCTTTATATTGTCCCGTAGGTCCCTGAGGATCTGTTTATTGGTTTTCAACCTCTTTCTCTCTGTTCTTCAGACTGAATTATTTCTTTTGACTTGTCTCTACATTAATTGAACCTTTTTTCCTGCTTTCTCCAAACTTCTACTAAGCCCATCCAGTGTATCTTGTTTGGTGGATACTGTACTTTTTAGTTCTAGAGCTTTTTTTTTAAGTTTGTATTTCTTCCTGAAATTTCCCATCTGTTCATTTTTACTTTATTTCCTCTAAGTCCTGTTTATAATAGTTGTTTATAATAGTTGTTTTAAGTCTTTGTCTACTAATACCAACATCGGGTTCATCTTGGGGTCAGTTTCTATTAATTGCTTATCCCCTTAATTGTGGGTCACATTTTCTTGTTTTTTCAACTTTCTAATTATTTTTGTTTACTGAACATTGTGGATGATATATTCATAGATGCTACGGATTGTATAACCTTCCTCTGAAGGTTGTTGATCTTTGCTGAGAAGGAGTCAACTTTTACGAACTCAAACTCCAAACTACCTCCTCTGTGCTGGAAAAGAACTGAATCTCTTCATGGTTCTTTAGCCTTCCATCTGTTGTTTGCCACCAGGTCCCCTGGAGTCCCCTCACACAAAGTTCAAAAGTCAGTCAAGTGTATTTGGGCTAAGTTTACACAGAGATTTTTCTGAGATTTCCCCCTTATTTTCCAGCCTTGCTAACAGTCCTGAGCTCTGTCCTCTGACTCCAACAGCTGGTAAGACTGCATCTTTCTGCATAGGCTGGCAGTGGGGTGGGATTGTGTTAGGCAAAAAGCCACAGAAACATAAATCTCATCCAATGCAGTTTCCCTCTTTTAAGGACTGGCTCCCCTTCAGTTTCTGCCTGCTTTTGGTCATTCTTCAGGGTCTTCAAATGTTTTTGTTTCATATTTGATACAATTTTAATAACCGTTATCTGCAGGAGGGATAATCTGATACAAGTAGCTTCACCAATACTAGAATGCCAATTAGGATTTTTTTTATTGCCCTACGCGGGCCTCTCACTGCTGTGGCCTCTCCCGTTGCGGAGCACAGGCTCCGGACGCACGGGCTCAGCGGCCATGGCTCGTGGACCCAGCCGCTCCGCAGCATGTGGGATCCCCTCAGACCGGGGCACGAACCCATGTCCCCTGCATCGGCAGGCGGACTCTCAACCACTGCGCCACCAGGGAATCCCGCCAATTAGGATTTTTAAATGTGATAGTTTTATTAGAAATAAAGAGTATTATATCATCTATATTTTGACATAGCCATCTCTCCTAATCCTCATGCACAGTTGCTAGTACAAAGCAAACAACCAAACAGTTTCTATAAGACACTACTTTCATGCCTGAAGAAATTTCTCCATGGTATAATGAAAAGAATGTGGATTTTTGAATCAGAGAAATCCTTTACTAACTGCATAAAATTGAAAGTTTATTTACCCCTTATGCTTTTCCACTTGTATTATGGAAGTGGTCATTTAGATATCACAAGATTGCTAAAAAGATCAAATGTTTATATTTTAAAGCATATAGTACATGTTGAAAACAAACCTTGGTTTCTTTTCCTTGGACCTTTTCCTGCACCCTAACAGTGGAAACAGAAGGAATTCCTAAAGTATGACCAACTTTTACTAGTTATTCAATTGGTAACATTTAATTAAGTTTAGGTTATAAGGATGAAAGAACATAAGGAGAGAAAACAACATGAACAAGCATGAGGAAACAGCAGGGAATGTCCAAGGAGACACTGAATCAAGGGAGGATGCACACCTGCACAATTTCTCTGGTTAAGCAAGTGAAGAGGCAGGAGGAAGGCTGGCAATGCAAAGGCATCTTTATCACAGAATTTCTCCATGAGTAAATGGGAAAGGTCTTTCTATGGATATAAGTATATAATAAAACACAGTAATCTAACAAGCAAAACGGCTAGTGAGAAAAGCAACACAAATTTCAAAAATGAAAAAGTATAAAAATAACTTTTAAAGCTTAAATCATACATTTAAGTATTTTTTAAAATTTATTGTGCTTCCTCTTGTTTATGAAAGTAAATTTTGTTCCTTGTAAAAAAAAAAACCCAAAAAATTAGAATTGCACATGACTATATTTTATAAATTTTTGAGATTAAAAATAGATTATGAAAATTTACTATGTGTTTACACATTGTTTGACATGATTTTTAATATCTGCATTATATTTCCTGATAAAAATATGACATAATTTGTTTATTCAGTCTTATAGATTGTTGGAAATTTAGGTTGTTTCTAATTTTCACAACTATAAATTATTCATAAATGATTTTACACATCTCTGATAACTTCTTTGCCTTTTGTCACCTGTAAATATAATCAGCATATAATTAATGTTCTCATCTAAGTCATTACTTAAAATGTTAACAAATAAGGGAACAATGATGGAGTTTTATGAAACACAGAAGAGAATGCCTTCCAAATTGCATCAATTCATGATTACTGTTCCTTAAATATAGGTATGTTGCTATCTAATTGCATCATCTCCCAATTCATATTTCTCCATCTTTTCCACAGGTATGTAAGAGACTTCATTATATCCAGCTTTACCATTTCTACAGAATCCATTTGACCTGGGTTTCTAGTATCCCATCATAAAAGCATAATCAGGCATCAATTGTTCTAAGTGAATTTGCATAGGTTTTCTTTTCTAAGTTTATTAGAGACAGGTGAAGCCAACACAGCTGCTCTAAGAAGAGCAAAGTGGAGGTATTGCTCCCCCAGACAGGAAAGAGCTGAGAAGGTGACTGCTCTGAGAAATAACAAAGAATCAGAATTGTTAATTATAAGACTCTCATGATTACATAATCATATACTACTAACATGATATACACTCTTAGCTTAAGCCACTAAGAATAAGCTGAAGGAGAAAAGGCCAAAGCGAAATGGACCTATTTAAGTAATGACAAAGTGTGTCTTTTGAATGTAATACTTTTTTTTTTTTTTTTTTGCAGTACGCGGGCCTCTCACTGTTGTGGCCTCTCCTGTTGCGGAGCACAGGCTCTGGACGCGCAGGCTCAGCGGCCATGGCTCACGGGCCCAGCCGCTCCGCGGCATGTGGGATCCTCCCGGACCGGGGCACGAACCCGTGTCCCCTGCATCGCCAGGCGGACTCTCAACCACTGCACCACCAGGGAAGCCCTGAATGTAATACTTTTAATGTTATTGATTGACTGATTGTTTTAAGAGTTAGCATAATAGTGCTAGTTATGATCATGTCTCTACATACACAAGCGGTGGGGAAGAACAGAGGCATTTCCTTGGGCTTCTTAGTCAAGTCTACACTGGTGTAAACCAGATGTCAGCAGAATTTTTCTGTAAAGAGCCAGAGAGTAAATATCTGATCCTGTGGGCCACACAGTACCTGTTGTAACTACTCAACTCTGCCGTTGTAGCACAACGCACCATAGACAACATGCAAATAAATGGATGTGGCTGTATCCCAGTAAAACTTTATTTACAAAACAGGTTGTGGGCTGGATTTGCTCTGTCATTTGCTCACCACTGGTGTAAACAATGCAATGTAAACATCTAGGCAAAATCATACTTAGCAATCTTCTGAACATGTCCTAAAATTCCAAATGGCAAGCAAGAAATATTGTATAGATCAGTGCAATTTTAATTCCTTATGATATTACAAGAATCACATTTTCATATCCAGTGAACTCAGTGTATAGTTGAAGCAATTTTTCTATATATCATCCAAACCTGAGATTCATGTACCTGTGCATAATCACCAAAAGGTTGAGAGTAAGCAATGCACTTCTCCAACGTGTGTTGCGACTCATTTCCCTGAGAGATTGCATCCAGAATGTTGCTTGCAATTCCAGTCTTCTGTAGAGTGATTTTACTTGCAGGGGCTTAAGGCAAAATCAATACATATATTTCAGTTGGCTGGTTTTATTATAAATTACAGAGTACAAAACCCGTTAATTCAGCATATTCTCAAAGAGAACACAAATTTTAGTTTGCCAGTAAATACCTACATTTATTATTCCTGAGGGAAAAATATATAGTATGTGATATTGTCTCACTTGTTTAAAACAATGAAAATGGAAGCCTGCCCTATGGGTAAATGATCTTGATGGAAACATTTAAAAAGTATATGTCTAATCTCTGAAATAAGGCATACGAAAGGTAAATTAACCGTTCTTATTTATGCAATAGTTGTAACCATCAGTTTTTAGATCAGATAAAAATACAGTAGGCATACCAGAAGCACATTAAACTTTTTTCTGGCTTTAAAAATGTTTTTAATGTTTAATTACAAATTAATTAATTAATTACAAATTAATGTTTTGGTTCAAGAGAATACTTCATAAAATACAAAGGATGTATACTAAAAACAAAATTTATCTTTTACCTCTTTTCATTCAGTTCTATTCTTTTTCCCAGACGTAACAGTTTAGAATTAATTTTCTCAGATTTACTTTATGCATTTACACATTCAAATACACGCATATGAGAATACATAGCTTTAAATAAACATAAATGGAATCATTCTATGCACACATTTGCTTCTTCCACTTAACCATATGCTTTAGAGATCATTTCATATTAGTACACATAGCACTCCCCTCAATTATATATTCCATTTTATGACAAACTATTTAACCATTCCCCTATTGATGACCATTAAGGCACTTTCCAATGTTTCACTATTGAAAACCAATGTTTTAGTGAATATCTTAGTGCCTAGAGCACACCACATTTGTGATTTTCTCTTAAAACTATATTTGAATTAATAGTTTTAATTTACTAATTGAAGGCTTGAGGAGGGCCTCTAAAAGAGTAAATGAGAATTCCACTTCTGCCAATTATTAGTAACTAACATATTGGGGGGGGATTTGGCAAATACTCCGGCTATATTAGATTCCATAGAGGTTTAAACTTCATATTTTAGAAATATGATTCTATATATATTGTAAAGAATTATAGTATTGTCAAATAATTCCTTAATCCAATTATTTTCAATCATGATTCCATAAAATTCAATAAATTGATTATATGCTTAATAACATATTATAAAAGATGTTTTCCTTAAATAAAATAGAATGCATTTTAAAAGCTTTAATTTAGTTATTCTTTCAATCTATGGACTAGGGTCATAACACGGGGTTTAACTGGTTAATACGCATTATTTGCTTCCATTAAGTTAAAAATTAAAGTAAAACTCATTATGAAAAGTATTCAATAAAACTCCAAAATACTGGGCTTCCCTGGTGGCGCAGTGGTTAAGAATCCGCCTGCCAATGCAGGGGACACAGGTTCAAGCCCTGGTCCGGAAAGATCCCACATGCTGCAGAGCAACTAAGCCCATGCGCCACAACTACTGACTCTAGAGCACACGAGCCACAGCTATTGAGCTAGCGAGCTACCTACAACTATGGAAGCCCACGCGCCTGGAGCCCGTGCTCCGCAACAAGAGAAGCCACCGCAATGAGAAGCCCACGCACCACAGCGAAGAGTAGCCCCCGCTTGCCGCACCTAGAGAAAGCCCCCCGCGCAGCAACGGAAGACCCGATGCAGCCAAAAATAAATAAAATAAATTAATTAAAAAACAATAATAATAATTTTTTTTTTTTAATAATAATTTTAAAAACTCCAAAATACTAATACTGAGCTCTTACTTACATGATAAGCACACACTGGGCAACACACTTGCTAAGTTCAGGTATGGATTTTTACTGAGCCGAATTTCTTTCGGTGGTTCTCCCAAGAGTGAAGTCTGATTCTTAGAGGCAGCCTATTTATCAAAAACAAGAGAGTGGGTGCTTAATAAGAGGTACAAGAAAATAAAAATGCAGGAAGAGTAGAGAAATACTTGTTCTTCAATAAATCTGGTCTAGTATGATAAAAATTTGTGAAACCTGATGTTTGAAGCTATAAATTTGTGAAATATTTCTGGATACTGATTAAATGGTCACATTTCACCTACTATTTTTCCAATTAGTTTTAAAAAGCTTTTCTAGGACCACAGAACTTTAGAACTGAAAGAGAACTAAAGGCCATCTTGTACAACCTTCTCATTTGAACCAGGAGAGAATTCATGTTCACGAGAAGAAACAAATCCCATACCTTATCTTCAGAAATACTATCATCAACGTTTACTTATTAAGATATTTACTTAATATTTGGCCACAGCCATATGACAAAGGCAAAGTTTATTTATCTCTGGTATTAAAAATAATACCAAATAAAATAAATGGATTTAATAAAATCCAATTCAACATTTAGATGATAACCCTAGAAATTCATATTTATTGAAAATATATGATATCAGTATATATATATATACTTAAACTTATTTATTTTTTGCTGCATTGGGTCTTCGTTGCTGCACGCAGGCTTTCTCTAGTTGTGGCATGTGGGATCTTCCCGGACCAGGGCTCGAACCCATGTCTCCTGCACTGGCAGGCGGATTCCTTAAGAATCTACCAGGGAAGTCCTGATATCAGTATATTTTTATATAACTAGGTGTAAGGGTTCTAGTATTTCTTTAACAGAAAAATTAGACGAAATCATGGGCTGATTCTTCAGTATATTTCATATTATTCTGCCAGAATTTTTACTTTTCACTCTAGGATGGTAAAGATTTTAAAATAAGACACAATTCAGGTTGGTTAATGCTAGTAGCTATGTTTTCTTTTAAATTAATTTTTATTTTGTTCCCTGAAAAGAATGAAGAAAGCATAATCTCAAGAGCTTCTTTCTATATTTGAGAGCCAAAGCTCCTTACATTTGTTCCTTATCTGGCCAATATTATTGTATTTAGACAGAGGAAGCTGTTTCGTACATCTTCATAAGCCACCCCAAAAGTCCACATTTGCTTGTGATATGTAAATCACAGATGAAGATGTATTCATTCATTCATATGTGTATACTGAATACTTACTATGCTCTAGCCATTGTGGTAAGCATTGGTAATCTAAAATGGGTAAGACAGGGGTACTATCCTTAAGAAATTCAGTCTAGTAGATAAGATAGTTCAAGAGAAGTCTAAGATGGAACCATAAGATTACAAATGGGAGCTGAAACCGTAAGATATATGCCAAAGGAAAGCATATAGCATGAGAAGCGACAGAATCCTAGAGAAAATCCAGTTATTGAGTAAAGGAAAGGTAGCCAGCAAAGAAGTTTCTGATTTTGTTTCTAAAGTACTCAAACTGCTAAAGTAATCAGATTATATCCATAGCAGGGATTCTCAGCTCTAGCTATGCATGAGAATCACTTTAAAAACTCAAAAATTAAATAAATAAATAAATACAGAGTCTCTCAACAAAGAAAAGTCATGGACCAAATGGCTTCACTGGAGAATTCTACCAAGTTCTACAAGGAATTAACATCAACCCTTCTCAAACCCTTCCACAAAATTGAAGACAGAACGCCTCCTAACTCATTCTATGAGACCAGTATTACACTGGTACCAAAGCCAGAAAGACACTACAAGAAAACTACAAAACAATATCCCTTATAAATATTGATGCAAAAATCATCAACAAAATACTAGCAAACCAAATTTGGCACATTATTAAAAGGATTATACACCATAACCAAGTGGGATTTCTTCCTAGAATGCAAGAATGATTCAACATACAAAAATCATTCAATGTAATATACCCCACTAACAGACTGAAGGAAGAAATGCATGATCTTCTCAATTAATGCAAAAAAAGCATTTGACAAAATTCAACACACTTTCATGATTAAAATTAAACACTTTCAACAAACAACTAATAGAAGGAAACTACCCTAACATAACAAAAAGCCAACATTATACTCCATGGTGATCTTGTTCTAAGATCAAGAAAAAGCAAATATACCTGCTTTCACAACGTCTGTTCGATATAGTATTGGAAGTTCTAGCCAGAGCAATTAGGCAGGAAAAAGAAAAATAAAAAGCTTTCAAACTGAAAAGGAGGAAGTAAAATTAGTTCTCTTTGCAGGTGACATGAAAATCCTAAAGATTACAAACACACACACGCACAAAATGTTAGAACTAATAAAAGAATTTAGCAAAGTCGCAGGACATAAAATCAACATGCAAAAATCAGTTGTGTTTCTATACACTAATAATGAACAATCCAAAAGGAAAATTTTTTAAAATTTCCACTTACAATAGCATCAAAAAGATTAAAGTAATTAGGAATTAACTGAACCAAGGAGGAGAAATACTTGTACACTTAAACCTACAAAACATTGCTGAAAGAAACTAAAGACATAAATAAATGAAAAGACATCCCATGTTCATGTATTGGAAGATTTAATATTGTTAAATGTCAATACTAACCAAAGATCTACAAATTCAATATAATCTCTATCAAAATTCTAACTTTTTTGGGCAGAAATAGAAAACTCCATCCTAAAATTGATATGAAATATCAAGGAACCCCAAACAGTCAAAACAATATTGAAAAAGATGAACAATAATGGAAGGCTCATACTTTCTAATTTTCAAGCTTACTACACAGCTACAGTAGTCTCAACAGTATGGTACTGGCATAAAGACCAACAGAATAGGATAGAGAGCCCAGAAACAAATTACTGCATATATAGTTAAATAATTTTCAATAAGTGTCAAAACTGTACAATGGGGATAGGCAGTCTTTTCAACAAAAAATGATGGGAATTCTGGATATCCACGTAAAAGAATGAAGTGGATCCTTACCTAATACCACATACAAAAATGAACTCAAAATGGATCAAAGTCTTAGTTGTAAGAGCTAAAACTATAAAAGTCTTAAAAGAAAAGCTTAGTGAAAAGATTCGTAACACTGGATTTGTTGATCATTTCTTGGAGATGACATCAAAAACAGAAGCTAAAAAAAAAAAGAAGATCATATGTAGGGCCACAAAACAAGTCTTAACAAATTTAACAGTACTGAAATCATATCAAGGATTGTTCTGACTATAATGGTATGAAACCAGGAATCGATACTAAGAGGAAAATTGGAAAATTCACAGATATGTAGAAATTAAATAACACACTCTTGAATAACAAAGAAGTCAAAGAAGAAATCAAAAGAGACATCAGAAAGTATCTTGAGACAAATGAAAATGGAAACACAACATACCAAAACTTATGGGCTGCAGAAAAAGCAGCTTAAAAGGGAAGTTTATAGCAATAAATGTCTACATGAAGAAAAAAGAAAGATCTCAAAGAAACAATCTAACTTTACACCTCAAGTTACTAGCAAAAGAAGAACAAACCAAGCCCAAAATTAGCAGAAGAAAAGAAATAATAAAGATTAGAGCAGGGCTTCCCTGGTGGCACAGTGGTTGAGAGTCCGCCTGCCAATGCAGGGGACACAGGTTCGTGCCCCAGTCCGGGAAGATCCCACATACCATGGAGCGGCCAGGCCCGTGAGCCATGGCCACTGAGCCTGCGCGTCCGGAGCCTGTGCTCCGTAACGGGAGAGGCCACAACAGTGAGAGGCTCGCGTACTACAAAAAAAAAAAAAAAATCCTTAACAGAATACTAGCAGCCCTAAATGAAATACTGGCAACCTGAACTTGACAACACATTAAAAGGATTGTACTCTGTGATCAAGTGGGATTTATCCCTGGGATGCAAGGGTGGTTCAACACAGGCCAATCAATAAATGTGATACACCACATTAACAGAATAAAGGATAAAACCATATGACTGTCTCAATAGATGCGAAAAACACCTTGGACAAAATTCAACATCATTCCATGATCAAAACTCTCAACAAACTGGGTATAGAGGAAATCTATATACCTCAATATAATAAAAGCCATATATAAAGGACATGCCCACAGCTAACATCATAGCTTTTCCTCTAAGATCAGGAAAAGGACAAGGATGCCCACTCTCACCACTTTTATTCAACATAGTATTGGAAGTCCTAGCCAGAGCAATTTGGCAAGAAAAAAGAAATAAAAGGCATCTAAATCAAAAAGGAAGAAATTGAATGATCTCTGTTTGCATCTGTTGCATTTCTATATACTAACAATGAACTATTAAAAAAGAAATTAAGAAAACAATCCTAGTTATAATACTATCAAAAAGACTAAAATACTTAGGAATAAATTTAGCCATTAGGAATAAATTTAGCCAAGGAGGTGACAGAACTGTATACTGAAAATTATATGACATTGATAAAAGAAATCAAAAATTACACAAATAACTGGAAAGATATCCTGGGTTCATGGATTAGAAGAATTAATATTGTTAAAATGTCCACATTGCCCAAAGCGATCTACAGATTCAATGCAATCGCTATCAAGATTTCAATGGCACTTTTCACAGAAATAGAAAGAACAATCCTAAAATTTATGTGGAACCACAAAAGATCCTGAATAGCTAAAGCAACCTTGAGAAAAAGTTCAAAGCGGAGGCATCACACTTCCTGGTTCCAAACTATATTACAAAGCCATAGTCATCAAAACAGTATGGTACTTGCATAAAAACAGACACACTGACCTATGAAAAGAATAGAGCCCCAAAATAAAGCCATATATATGTGGTCAACTAGTATTTGAAAAGGGTGCCAAGAATACACAATGGGTAAAGGACACTCTCTTTAATAAATGGGTGTTGGGAAAACTGTATGTCCATATGGAAAAAAATGAGACTGGATCCTGATCTTACACCACACACAAATATTTATTCAAACTGGATTAAAGACTTAAATATAAGACCTGAAACCATAAAACTAGAATATAGGGGAAAAGCTACTTGACATTGGTCTTAGCAATCATTTTTTGGATATGACACCAAGAGCATAGACAACAAAAGCAAAAATAAGCAAGTGCTAAAAAGCTAAACTAATCTAAAGAGCTCCTCTACAGCAAAGGAAACAATCAACAAAATTAAAAGGCATCTTATGGAATGGGAGAACATATCTGCAAACCATATATCTGAGAAGGGGTTAATATCCAAAATATATTCAGGAACTCATATGACTCAATAGCAAAGAAAACAAATAACCCAATTAAAAAATAGCAAAGAATCTGAATAGACATTTTTGCAAAGAAGATATACAGGTGACCAATAGGCATATGAAGAGGTTCTTAACATCACTAATCATTGGGGAAATACAAATCCAAAACCACAATGAGAAACGATGTTGGTGAGGATGTGGCGAAATTGGAACCCCCGTGCTTTGCTGGTGGAAATGAAAAATGGTACAGCTGCTGTGGAAAATAGAATGGCAGTTCCTCAGAAAATAAGATATAGATGTACCATATGATTCCGTTATTCCACTTCTGGGTAAGTACCCCAAAGAACTGATAACAGGGACTCTAACAGATATTTGTATATAGCAGCATTTTTCACGAGAGCCCAAAGATGGAAACAACCCAAATGTTCATCAATGGACAAACGGAAAAAGAAAATGTAGTCTAGGTACTTCCCTGGTGGTGCAGTGGTTAAGAATCCATCTACCAATGCAGGGGACACGGGTTTGAGCCCTGGTCCGGGAAGATCCCACATGCCACAGAGCAACTAAGCCAGTGTGCCACAACTACTGAGCCTGCGCTCTAGAGCCTGTGAGCCACAACTACTGAGCCCGTGTGCCACAACTACTGAAGCCCGTGCATCTAGAGCCCATGCTCCGCAACAAGAGAAGCCACTGCAACGAGAAGCCCGCACACCGCAAGGAAGAGTAGCCACCACTCACCGCAACTAGAGAAAGCCTGTGGGCAGCAACAAAGACCCAACACAGCCAAAAATAAATAAATAAAAGAATTTTTTTAATGTAGTCTATAAATACAATAGAATATTATTCAGCCTTTAAAAAAGGAAATTCCAATACATGCTATAACATGGATGACCCTTGAAGACACTATGGTGATGGAAATAAGTCAGACACAAAGGACAAAAATTGTATCATTCCACTTACTTTGGGTACCTAGAATAGTCAAATTCTAAGACAGAAAGTAAACAGTGTCTACTGGAGGCTGGGGAGCAGGGAAAATGGAGAGTTGTTGAATGGGTACAGAGCTGCAATACGGGATGATGAAAAAGTTCTGGAGATGGAGAGTAGTGATAGTTGCAAAACAATGTGAATGTACTTAATGCCACTGAGTTGTACACTTAAAATTCAGATCTCACCCCTATCTCTCTGAATCAGATTCTCAGGGCTGAGGAAGTTAGAGTCCAACCCTCTCCATCTTTTTTTTTTTTTTTTTTTTTTAACTCCAGTGGTGATTCTGACAAAAGGACAGAATCAAGAATCACTTGTCCAGAAACTATCAAACTCTTAGAGGAAAACATAGGAAGAACACTCTATGACATAAATCACAGCAAGATCCTTTCTGACCCACCTCCTAGAGTAATGGAAATAAAAACAAAAATAAACAAATGGGACCTAATGAAACTTCAAAGCTTTTGCACAGCAAAGGAAACCATAATCAAGACCAAAAGACAACCCTCAGAATGGGAGAAAACATTTGCAAATGAAGCAACTGACAAAGGATTAATCTCCAAAATTTACAAGCAGCTCATGCAGCTCAATAACAAAAAAACAAACAACCCCATCCAAAAATGGGCAGACCTAAACAGACATTTCTCCAAAGAAGATATACAGAATGCCAACAAACACATGAAAGAATGCTCAACATCATTAATCATTAGAGAAATGCAAATCAAAACTACAATGAGATATCATCTCACACCAGTCAGAATGGCCATCATCAAAAAATCTAGAAACAATAAATGCTGGAGAGGGTGTGGAGAAAAGGGGACACTCTTGCACTGCTGGTGGGAATGTGAATTGGTTCAGCACTATGGAGAACAGTATGGAGGTTCCTTAAAAAACTACAAATAGAATTACCATATGACCCAGCAATCCCACTACTGGGCATATACCCTGAGAAAACCAAAATTCAAAAAGAGTCATGTACCAAAATGTTCACTGCAGCTCTATTTACAATAGCCCAGAGATGGAAACAACCTAAGCGCCCATCATCGGATGAATGGATAAAGAAGATGTGGCACATATACACAATGGAATATTACTCAGCCTTAAAAAGAAATGAAATTGAGCTATTTGTAATGAGATGGATAGACCTAGAGTCTGTCATACAGAGTGAAGTAAGTCAGAAAGAAAAAGACAAATACCGTATGCTAACACATATATATGGAATTTAAGGGAAAAAAATGTCATGAAGAACCTAGGGGTAAGACAGGAATAAAGACGCAGACCTACTGGAGAACGGACTTGAGGATATGGGGAGGGGGAGGGGTGAGTTTTGACAGGGCGAGAGAGAGTCATGGACATATACACACTAACAAACGTAGTAAGGTAGATAGCTGAGGGGAGGCAGCCGCAAGGCACAGGGATATTAGCTCGGGGCTTTGGGACAGCCTGGAGGGGTGGGATGGGGAGAGTGGGAGGGAGGGAGACGCAAGAGGGAAGACATATGGGAACATATGTATATGTATAGCTGATTCACTTTGTTATAAAGCAGAAACTAACACACCACTGTAAAGCAATTATACCCCAATAAAGATGGTTAAAAAAAAAAAAAGAAAAAAAAATAATAAATAAATAAATAAAAAAGAATCACTTGTCAACATAATATTAAAGATGCAGGTCTAAAAATCTACAGCCGAGTTTAACCAACTGTTTAACAAAGTCCAAAATCTTGCTACATACTTGGAAAACACACTTTGAGGTTACCTGGTCCAAGCCCCTATTGTCAGGAAAGAAGAATCACTTCTACAACAATCTGTACAGATGTTCACCTGGGGTCAGCATAATCATTTTCAGTGATATGACATTCACATCTTTGTGAAAGTGTCAAACTTTTTCTTTCTTTGAAAACTTCAACTGTTCTTTGTTATATTAAGCCTAAATCTGCTTTATTGTGTCATACTTATCGGACTAATTCTGCCCACTAGAGAAACATAAAATACCATGTGACTAGACTAGTCTGTAAATTTGTTTCTTTTTAACGTCAAATTAAATGTCAGCTGGTCAACCCTTGCCAAGTTCCATGTATCTATTTCCTTCAATTCTTCTTCACGGGACTTGTTTTCCAGGCCCTTCCCCACTTCACCTGTCTTCTTCCAAATACACTCTCATTTGCCCATTATGTGAATCACCTCAAGTCCAGTTTTTCTAAAGACCGTAGTGCTTTCAATGAATTAAAAAGTCTGTGCAAAAAGATAGACTATTCATATATGAGTTTTATTTAACTTCCCTCAATAACTTAAGCAATTAACCCTGCAGATAAATTTTTAAAATTCATTCTATGAAAAAAAAAAAATTCATTCTATGAAGAACCACCTTAGCTTCCTCAATGTATAATTATAGGCATTCTATCCATACCTCCTGCCATGACTAGGTGACACCAAAACCTCTTACAAAGTCAATATTATTATTTTGATATTTGAATATAGCCAACTACAAGAATTGTTTCCTCACATGCCACTTCTAATCCAAAGGGTATTCTAGGGTACAAGTAAAAAAAATTAAATGTACTTTATTCTACCTACCAATTATAACATTTACAAATATCAGTGGTTTATAAACCAATAAAATTTGGGGTAAAAACCAAGAATTAAAACCAAGATTAGATTCTTTTGAACAGACCAGAGATTAATAACTGGCTTTGAAATTTTTCAGATAAAATAGAATTTATTCTACCTTTAAATATTAAAATAATACTTAATTAGCTACAGAATATACATTTTAGAAAAAATTAGTACATTTTAAAGAACAGCATGATTATTTACTAAGAAATCCTTATAAATAATATCATTATATAATTGGATAAGTATTAATGGTACTACTACACTTTTCCAAACTACAAAATTTTGAACTTATATTCCTTTATATTTATATTTATATATGCATATCTAAAAGTTTTTAGAAAAGCAAATGTTTATAGGAATAAAGAATTCATATTTAAATATTTTATAATAACAGATTTTAAAAACATTTTATAAAAGTGAAATTATTTTATTTACAGACAAACTGGCAAGTAATTAAGCAGAATCCCAAACATCATTTGGCATAACTTATCAAAGGATGGATTTTTGTTTGTTTATAATGACAGGTTTTGGTTTTTTTTAGAGTCCAATATTTTCTTCTCTTTTGAGAAGTAAATGTACAGTATGAAAAAGCCTTCATGTCATTGACATTATAGGAATTATCTAGTTTATAATCCATATTTATATACTTTAAGTATATTATCAACTTCCTTTGAAATTCAAAAATAGTTAAGATTGCTTGATACTTCATAAATTATACCACCTGTAAAATAACCAAAAATTAGATTACTCTCGAATAATTTCATTTAAGATATAGTTTAAAAAGTATATATATATATTCCTTTGTAGTATATACATAATGTAGTATACACATATATACTTCATGTATATACATGTGTGCATTTATATGTATGTGTATGCATGCATGCACACACTCACACACACTCACACACAGTTTTCTTACCCCTGAACTTATCTCCAGGCCTTTTGGCTGACTTTGTTGTTGTTTATGATGTCCCGTGAGCAAGCCTCCAGCAGTAAGGTTTGGAAAGCTCTGAAGATAAGCCTGTGACCCTGAGAAATTTCCTTCTGCCATCCCCACCAAGGCTGGCTGTTTCTCCTGAGTGTTCCCGTGCCCTGGCCCAGCTTGTCCGGCAATGTGCTGATTTGGAAGGAATGGTAACATGCCCATGCCAGCTGTTATAGTTGTTTGCGGTGGAATCAGATTAGATGCTGTCGTGAACCACAAATGCAAAAAGGTTTTGGTTACATGAGGCTTATTCACAATAGTCCTTTTGATTTTGTCAAGTTACGGGCAGAATGTGCAGAAACCTATTTTTTTACCTATTAGAGCATAGTTAAAATACAAAAGGTGAGGTTAAAGGTTATAAATTAGCAGCCTCCTGTATGGAAAAACAAAAACCTCTAATAGTAATCATGCTTTTCCTATTTTCAACAACTTCCAGGATAATCTCAAGGATATTATATTTTTTAGTTCCAAGTTTTAATTGTACATTTTAGAAGGTGAGAGCAAAATTTATATACTTTTTGGCACTTAAGTTATATCAGTGCCTTTTTTTTTAAGCCCAGTCATTGTAATTTGCCTGCTTTCATATTTGAAGGGGATAATTAACTAAGCCTTCAGTTTAAAAACAGTCTC
Source organism: Phocoena sinus (assembly GCF_008692025.1). Taxonomy (NCBI): domain Eukaryota; kingdom Metazoa; phylum Chordata; class Mammalia; order Artiodactyla; family Phocoenidae; genus Phocoena; species Phocoena sinus. The sequence continues at coordinate 56,031,163 of NC_045763.1, read as the reverse complement.
TGACACTCAAAAATTAATAAAGTTACATTAAACCCAACAATACATTTAGTCAGCCAGGTTGCACCAGCTCGTAAGTCAACTGTGCTGTCTCTTCCCAGATCTTGAGTTCAACGTCTTTGCATGGGTAACCTGAAATCAGCCATGGTTGGACTGTTTACACACAGAAATCCACAAATGTTACAAATCAAGACTTTTTTTTTAACCCAGAGAGCTGGTTTTTAAACACCAGCACACCACTGGTTTAAAAAAACATCAATATGTATGAGTAGCTAAGCACCAAATGAAAGTTTAACACATTAAAGTTTTATATTTTTATTTACAGGGAGTAACAAGAAATTCTGGAAGAAATAAAATTTTAATAGGAAAATCCTGAACCACTCCATTTTTTAAAACTCTATAGGTCAAAACTAAATGAAAAGAGCTAGTTTTGACAACTCTCTTAATTAAATCCAAGTTATATTTTACAAATTCACTAAACAAATTTCTTAAATTATTTTTAGTACTATTTAGAGATAGATTCTCAGTTCTATCTTTTAGCAATATATTTATTTGGACACTTTGAATTTTCAGTGTTCTTAAAGCAGCAGTGCTAAAGCAAATGGCTAGTTATTTAATCCAACACAAATTATATATAAATATCTGTATAAGCTTTTAGGCATACAATATTTAATTTTTAGGACAGACTCTATCACACTATAAAAATTTCTATAGCTGTCTACTGGTTTAACTTTTGCCCAGTCAATTCCAATAGTCTGAATTGATTATTTGACCATTTGACTTGGTTTTATGTACAAGAGGCTAAATATGTTACCCATTTTAACTGACTTGGTTTTATTTCTTTTTTATCACTGGTGGACTTTCTCTTTTTTCCCCTCAGCATGCTCACTTCAAACAAATTTCAGTTAAACTTCAAATTGAAAGTGCCTTTCAAAATCACATAAGACATCCTGGTATACTACCATGCTATTATTCTGAAAAGAAAAATAATTGTTCTGTTTAAATTTGTTATATTTTAGAAGCACATAATACACATTTTTTTTTACTACTAATTTGGAGCTCACATTTTAGAAATAATACAAATAAACAATCAAACTTTACATTTATCATTACCAGATATTTCTTAATAAAGCTAAGGGTTTCTTATCCAGGCAAAAATTAAATGGATCCCTATGTAATGTGCTGTCAGCCCAGTGGGCAGCATGTCAGTCTCAAATAGATCTATGTCTCTGCCTCATGCTGCCGTGAACCTTCATCAAATATTAAAGCACATCCAACAGAGAAAGTCTTATCTTGGCATAGAAGCAAGTCCATCAATAAATAACTACCAATAGTATTCTAATATTAAAAACAGAAAAGCCAAGAGGGCTCTTGAAATTTTAAATGATTGAATAAAACTCAAATCTGACCTTCCTGTAAATAAAAGTAGAATACAGGTACACTATCTTTAAATCTCAAATCTGACTGTCTACTGACGTCTCAGCAAATACACATAATTTACTTTTATGGGCTTCTCCAAGATGGCCCAACTCTGTTTTCAATGGAAGCGGAGACCCTATCCCTACTGCAGCTTGAAGCACCATAGCTGGGGGTTCTCCAAGTAAGCCTGGTTTCTGCAAAAGAAGAGAAGAAAAGACTTTTGCTCATGGCAGCAAGACATAACCTAATAAAAAAGCTACACATGCGAAAATTCATTAACCATCTGACCAACAGCCTGATTATAGAAAAGGAATGAACTCATTTCAAATGAAAAAAAATAATTCCACACTTACATTATTAGTATGAATATTCTCAAACTTCATTAATTGTTGCTGTGCCAGTGGTACATGAGAAAGATTCTGAAGAAATAAATTAGAAGTATTACCCATAAGTGAGCTCTGTGAAAATGATAAAACATTAAGTTAGTTTAATTTTGAAGAGCTACTTGTTGTGTAATTCATTGTAAAGTTCAATTCCTGAGTTGATCTGAGCAAAAGCAACAGCTTCTTAATATTCTACTTTCTAATTACCGGCAACACTAATTAATTCTTTCAGTAATACACAAGATGTGACCATACAGTCATGAAACTAATTCCATATCCCTTCCTTCTTTTCTTCCATCTTTCCTCCCCTCCCCTCACCCCTTTCTGGCTTTGATGTCACTATCATTCAATGATTTATTTATTCATTTAATCATTCAACAAATATTTATTGAGCACTTCTATGTGCCAGGCACTGTGCTACAATACGGTCTGCCCTCATGGATCTTATAGTCCCCTGAGGAGGGGAGACATTAATTAATTATAAAAACATACAATTAAAAATGGCAATGAGTGTATGAAGGAAAAATACAAGGAGCTATGGAAACAAATAGTGGTGGAACTTGATTTAGATTGGTAAATTCAAGGAAGGTTTCCCTGAGGAACTAACTCTTGCACAGAGATCTGAAGGCTGTGGAGAAATAACTAGGTGAAGTCTGGGGGAACAAGGTGGTGCTGCGGTGGGAAGTATTCCAGGTAGAAGAACAGCAGGAGCAAAGACCTAAGGAGAAGAGAAGAAAGCCCTTCACGGACCACAAGCAGTTCACCAGAGCTGGGACAGTGACACCTAAGGCATATGAGAGGCAGGAGAGGCCAGCTTAGACAGGCCCTCAAGGCAAAATTAAGCAGTTGGTCTTTATTTTAAAGTAAAGGGAATATTGTCAATACTCTGGTCTCCCCTCCCATATCACTTTAAACCTTATTGTAATTAACTGTTTAATGCTTGTTCTCTCTATTTGTTGAAATTCTATAAGGATAAGGACTGTGAATATTCTGTTCAATGCTATAGCCTCAATGGCTAGCAGAGTGTCTAGTACATGTTAGATTTTCAATAAAATATGTTGAGTAAATGAATGAAAAATGTACAGGTCATATGTTAGATTCTAAGAATGAAAAATAAATAAGCCTTTTCCTTAAAAAGCTGCGTTTAGGAACAGACATTCATTCATTCAACCTATAACAACCCATCTATCATGTGTTAGGTTCGATTTGTAATTAGGCTTCTATATAGATATAGCCTTAAACAGTACCTGAAATTAGTAGGTAATATTTATCTCCAATATTACGGATATCTATGTACACAAACATAGTTTAAAATACTTATCTGAAAAAGGTAAGAAAAAAAATTTTTACTCTCATAAATATATAAATTATTTCTATAACATTGATTAAATTTTAAGAATATTATCTATTTTTCTTTTTGGAAATACTTTTTTGAGTTAAGACCACGTAAAACTTGTTTTGAGCTACTGAGTTATTTCTAGAAAAATATACCACAAAATATTCCTCTTCCCTTCTTAATGCCCTACAAATAGGAACCAATAAATATATAAACTATGATGCTTTGATTACCTTAATTTGATCTGATTTCCTTATTAAGTTCTGTTTTTAGGTAGGTACACTTATTACCAAGAATTTTATTTGGAAACAAAATACTCATTTGACTCCTTGAGAACTTTAAGTGTAAAGAACAAACAAAATATTCACTCCAAATGTTCGATGCTTCAGTACTCAATGCTATTTATATACCTGATGTGCTTTATTCAAATGTAAAAATGCAGGGGAGATGGATGGATTCATCAGATGTGGCAAGCTGTGAGGTGTTCCAAGGACTGCTTTAAGAAAATAAAAGTAAAAATTTAACTTTATGATATCTATGGAATTCAAAAATAAATAAAACAAACTCCAAAAAGGGTAAATGAATATTCCTTTAAACTTTTAACATATGTAGTGGAAGTTCAATGATATACTGACCTTGTCATTGTACAAAAAGTGACAGGCTCCTTTCCTTGTGATTCAACTCTAGAATTTGATTTTAAATTCCAACACCTTCTGTCTTAACGGAAAAACACCAAACCTAGCCTTTCTCTTCTCTGGCACTTAATGCAAGAAAACTAATTCCACCTTTTAATAAGTATAATACTAATTGAACCCATGTTATTTGCTCAGTATTTTTGTTAGTTTTTTTTGGGTATTCTGGCAGTGGGTCAGGTGGGAGGGGAAGGACAATATACAATCCTTGTCGTTAAAGCTTATAATCCAATTAAGAAGAGAATATGTACATTTAAAGATATTTCATAAAAAAACCTACAGAAGCAACGATACTGTATATAGTTGATAAAAGGAATAAATGATAACCATACTCTTTATCAAGTTTGTCTAAGAGTACAAATACCAGAGTACACATCAGAAGAGATATTTTAAGAACATACAATATACAGACAAAAAGAAACATGAGATAGAAAATATATGAAGCAATTCATCTAATTATTAGATGTAAATTGTCATAATATACAGCTAATTAGAATCATAGAAGGTCAGGCTTAGAAAGTACTTCAAAAAGCACGTAATCCAATGATCAAACGTATTTGAAATTTATACATAACACTGCTACAAGTTCATTCATGCTTTAAAAACTTTGTTCCAATTTTTTGTTACTTGCGGAGACAATCCATTACATCTTTGGAAAACTGACCATTAGAAAGCACTTTCTTTAGAATGAACCAGTTTCGATGATAGATGATGGGAAGATTAGATCATTAGGATAAGTTGCTTATAAAGGAAAATACTGTTTATTAGGAAAGAGGGGTAAAGATCGTCATTTCATAATGATTAAGGGGTCAATTCATCCATTAGGATGCAACAATCTTAAATGTCTGTGGACCAAATAACAAAGCTTCAAAATATATGAAGCAAAAACTTCTAGAACTAAAAGGAAAAGTAGACAAATCTACAATTATGGTTAGAGATTTCAATACCACTTCCTCTCATTTTTCAGACAGTCACTGTATTTTGTTATAAAACATTAAAATATTTTTTCACAGCTTTTAGTGAATATCGTATTTCCCAGTTTAAAATAACAACCAGAATTAAAACATTCTGAAAATGTCCACAGTCTCACATCTAACTGCCCTTACCCTTAGATTTTGGCTAGGTCTCCCACTGAGCCTCTTGCTCCCCTCAATAATTGATAGCATAAGTGGACTGAAAACCAGTAAGGATATAGGAGACTTGAACAACACTGTCAACCTAAAATTTATATACAAAGGATTATAAAGCTGACACGAAGTGACAGAGTGGCATGGACTTATATATACTACCAAATGTAAAATAGATAGCTAGTGGGAAGTAGCTGCATAGCATAGGGAGATCAGCTCAGTGCTTTGTGACCACCTAGAGGGGTGGGATAGGGAGGGTGGCAGGGAGACGCAAGAGGGAGGAGATATGGGGATGTATGTATCTGTATAGCTGATTCACTTTGTTATAAAGCAGAAACTAACACACCATTGTAAAGCAATTATACTCCAGTAAAGATGTTAAAAAAAAAAAAAAACTGATTTGCAAGGCAGAAATAGAGACACAGACGTGGAGAACAAACATATGGACACCGAGGGGGGAAAGCGGAGCAGTGGGGGTAGTGGAGGTGGTGGTGGGACGAATTGGGAGATTGGGATTGGCATATATACACTAATATATATAAAATAGATAACTCATAAGAACCTGCTGTATAAGAAAATAGTCTTAAAAAAAAAGAAAAGAAAACTGATGTTCATAGTCAAAAAAAAAAAAAGGATTATAGTATGTCATGACCAGGTGTGGCTTACTGTAGGAGTGAAAGATTGGTTTAACATTCAAAAATCAATCAATATAATTCATCATGATAACAGACCAGAAATAAAAAAGCCACACTGATGATATCAATAAATGGAGAAAAGCATTATATAAATCCCAGCAATTACCATGATAAAATATCTCAGCAATATAAAAATAGAAGAAAAATTTCCCAGCTTGAAAAAGAAAATCTGTGAATAAAAAACTATAGCTAACATAATGCTTAATAATAAAAGAATGAATGTTTTCTCTGTAAGATCAGGAACAAGGCAAGGATGTCCACTCTCATCAGTTCAATGCACAAATTTTTCAGGAATTTCTATCAACTGCAATAAAGCAAGAAAATAAAATAAAAGGTATACATATTGTAAAGGAAGAAGTAAAACTGTGTTTATTTGTAGATGACATGATTGCCTATACAGAAAATCCTAAGGGCAATACCTACTATTGATAGAAATAGAAAGCAAGACTGCAAGATACAAGATAAATAGACAAAATCAATTGTACTTGTATATGCTAGCAACAAGCAGTAGGAAATTGAAATTTAAAAAGTAATACTATTTAAAATAGTATCAAGAATATATAAAGAACTCAGCAACAAAAAGACACACAACCCTGTTCAAAAATGGGCAAAGAACTTGATTAAGCATTTCTCCAAAAGAAGACACAAAAATAGACAACAAGCACAAGAAAAGATGCTCAACATAATTAGTCATTAGGGAAATTCAAATCAAAACCATGATGAGTTGCCAGTTGATTCCTACTTGGATGGCTAAAATTAATAATAATTTAAAAAACCCAGAAAGTAACAAGAGTCTATAAAGTTATGGAGAAATTGGAACCCTCATACATTGCTTTGGGGATGTAAAATGGTGCAGCCACTGTGGAAAACAGCTTGGCAGCTCCTTAACAAGTTAAACATAGAATAACCATATGACCCACCAATTCTAGTTCTAGGAATATAAGCCCAAAAGAACTGAAAACAAATGTTAAAATGCTTGTACATGAATATTCACAGCAACACTCTTCACAAGAGTCGAAAAGTGAAAACAACTCAAATGTCCATCAGTGTGATGTACATACGATGGAATATTACTCAGCCAAAAAAAGGAATGAAGTACTGATACATATTACAGTACTCAAAAACATCATGCTAAGTGAAAGAAGCCAGACACCAAAAGTCACATAATGACTTCTGTTTATATGAAACATGCAGACTAAGCAGAAGTGTAAAGACAGAAAGCAGATTGGTTGTTGCCAGGGCCTGGACAGAGGAGGAAATGGGAAGTCACTGTTTCATGGGTCTGGATTTTATTTTGAGATAATGAAAATGTTTGAAAGTAGGCAGAGTTGGTGATTCCACAACATTGTGAATGTACCAAATGCCACTGAATTACTGACTCTGAATTCTGCCTCAGAAAATTACTGCAATAAAAAAATAGTATCAAGGAACATGAAATGCTATGGATAAATCTGAAAAAATATGTGTAAGATTTATACCCTGAAAACGACAAAATATTGCTGGGAGAAATTAAAGAAGACCTAAATAAATGGAGAGATATACCGCACTTAGGGCAAACTGTTGTCAGTTCTGCACAGATCAGCATACAGATTCAACACAATTCCAATCAAATTTCCAGCAGACGTTTTTCATAGAAATTGACAGCTGACTCTAAAATTTATATGCAAATACAAAGGACCTAGGATAGGCAAAACAAAGAGAAAAAGAACAGAGTTGAAGGACTTACACTAACTGATTTCAGGACTTATTATAAAACTGTATATAATCAAGACAATGTAGTATTGATATAAAGGCAGACATTTAGATCAATGGAATAGAAACAGAGAGTCCAGAGATAGAGCCATATATATATGGTCAACTGACTTTTGAAAAAAGTGTCAAGAGATTCAATGAAAAAGGATAATCTTTTTTAACAAATGATGCTGGAACAACTGTAAAAAAAAAATTAACCTGGACCTTTACCTCGTATCATAAATAACAATTAACTTGAAATCATTCATCAACCTAAACTTAAGAGGTAAAATTATAAAACTTCTTGAAGAAAACATATAAGAACATCTTTGTGACCTCGAATTTGGCAAAGATTTCTTAAATATGACACAAGAAGTATGAATTATAAAACAAAAAATAATAAACTGGACACTGTCAAAATAAAAAATTTTGCTCTTCAAAAGATATTGTTAAGAAAATAAAAGGACAACAACCTACAGAGTGGCTGCAAACCCATATATCCAATAAAGGACTTGTATCTAGGATAAAAAACCCTAACAACTTAATAAGAAGATAAGCAACCTAATTTTAAAATGTACAAAATATCTTAAAAGATATATTAACAAAGAAGGTATAAAGATGGCAAATTAGTACATTAAAAGATGTTCAAAATCATTTGTCAAAAGGGATATTCAAATTAAAACCACAATGAGATAGCACTATAAACCAAATAGAAAGACTAAAATTAAAGGATCAACATATCAAATGTTGGTGAGGATACTAAACGAACTAGAGCCCTGGACACTGATGGTGAGAATGTAAAATGGTTCAACCACATTAGAAAACAGTTGGAAGAGTGTCTTACAACTTAAACATACATCCACCATATGACCCAGCCATTCCACAACTATGTCTTTATCCAAGAGAAATGAAAGCGTAAGTCTACATAAAGATTAAGAGCAAATCTTCACAGCAAGTTTATCTGTAATGACCCCGAACAGGAAATAACCCAATGTTCAACAAATCAATGAAAATGGAAATTGTAGAACTGAATACTACTCAGCATTAAAAACAAAAAAAAACTATTGATACACGCAGCAACATGGATGAATCTCAAAATAATAAGCCGAGGGAAAGAAGCCATACGGTACATACTGTGTGACTCCATTTATATAAATTTCTAGAAAATACAAACTATAGTGACAGAAAGCAAATTAGTAGTTTCCTGGGGATGGGGGGAGGGGTTACAAAGAGACAAAAGGAAAGTTTTGAGAGTAATGAATATGCTCATTATTTGGATTATGGCGGTAGTTTCATGGGTTATGCACGTGTTAAATCTTACCAATTTGTACAATTTAAATATGTGCAGATGAATGTGCCACAGTTATACCTCAAGAAAGCTGTTAAACATACAATTTAGATTCTAAGTAATTATATACTAGTTAAACTTTAAAACAGACACACACACAAGGACAGAGAGAAAGAAATGTACAATATTTACACTATACTGTATTTTTTTAGGGTATTTACAAGGTCTGGATTGGAGAGAAAAGATCAGTACGCTTCAAGTAACATAAAGTAGGTGTAGGAGGAAAATTGACCTGACGGTCGTGCACAGATTAGATCAGACAGAAAAGAAGGCAGACCAGAAAAGTAGTTAAAAGTTTACAGACTAGATCATATATAACAAGGTATGTATAAGTTGTGCAACAGACAGGTTAAGGAAGGAGTTTAATCAGTAAACAATATTTAAGTACTTTTCACTATAAATAGCAGTTCTGTCCTAGATGCCTGAGATGAACCAAACAGATAAATCTTTGCCATTATGGAGTCGCCTCTAGTCTAGTGGAAGAGAAGGCAATAAACAACTAGATATGTGTCAGTTACTTGAAAAAATGATACAGTGAGAGAGAAGTTTGGGCAAGGGTTTAAATACAAATATATCATACAGGCATACTTCAGGTTTGCTTCCAGGACACTCCAATAAAGTGATTATTGCAATAAAGCAAGTCACACAATTATTTTAGTTTCCTGGTGCATGTAAAAGTTATGTTTATGCTATATTGTAGTTTATTAAGTGTGCAATAGCATTATGTCTAGAAAACAATGTATATACCTCAATTTAAAACGCTAAAAATGCTAACCATCATCTGACAAAAGCAGTGTTGCCACAAACCTTCAATTTGTAAAAAAACACATAGCATCTGTGAAGCACAGTAAAATATGGCACACTTGTGTATATATGTATCATATAATATAAACAAATTACAGGGAATTATGATCCTTTGTAATTACTTTGTTCAGAGGCTTCTGTGAAGAGCTCAGGATATAGTAAGGGATATAGTTAAGATATAGTAAAAAAAAAAAAAAAAAAACATAGTAAAGGAAAAACAAATGAAATTTATTGATTAACCAGAGCTTGTCTTTCCTGAACACCAAGAAACTTTCCATACACTGTCTCTTTGCATGTGTTCAGGTAAGGTATTTAACCCTCTTCACTGGCCATTCCAAACAAAGAAAAAGCTATCAGTGTAATAATGATATATCTTTCTTAAAACAGTGAAAGTAGCACTAAAATAAAAAAGCCTAATCTCATATGGTCATACACCAACCTGAGTAGAAAAGCAGAGTGGAGAATACATATCTTAGATGAGACAAAAATAATTTGGGGGAGAAGTTACTAAAGATAGTCCAGATGTGAACTATACTTTCTAAGAGACACAAGAGTATAATATACTTCTTTAAACTCTGATACAAACTTGGACTGCATTAAAAGGAAAATAATGATCATAGGAAGGAAATCCCACTGCATTCTGTGCTGATTAGAACCCATCTATAGGATAAATTCATGTCTGTGTACACCGTATTTCAGGGCAACCCAGACAACCTAGGTATCTTTACAAGAGGACAACTTGGGCGGGGGATGCTCTAGAGAGCGTATACTATGACATGTTATATAAAGTCAAATACAGAGCTATAGTTTACAAAGAGAATAGAAGAGGTGTATAAAGAGAACCATACTCAATATTTTGTCATAACATATAAGGGAAAAGAATTTGGAAAAGAATATATACACACATATATATATATATATGAATCACTTTGCTGTACACCTGAAACTAACACATTGTAAATCAATTATACTTCAATAAAAAAATAAATTGTTCTTAAAAAAGATAACTGTTATTTGTATTTACTTTCATCTTAAAATATAAAAATATTAAGCTTTATCATTTCTTAATATATGGATTGACAAAGGTACATTCATGTAATTGACATATAAGTGATACGTATACTGTATATATTGAGGCTCTACTAAAAATATACTTTACTGATAGAGTTGCATAGTCAAAAAATAAATAAATAAAATGAGACTACTGGCCTGGAGAACAGAAGACAAAGAAAATCAAAGATGACTAAGGTTTCATGATAGCTGTCTTCAACATTAGAAGGCTTTTCTTATGGAAGAAGGAATAGATTTATTCTGTGTTTCCTCATAGGAAGAACTAGAATAAGTGGCTAAAAGTCATAGAAATCACCATCTAATATAAGGGAAAACCTAGTAATTAAATTTGTTAAACCAGGGAATAGCTGCTTTGGAAAATAATGAGCTGCTCTATGCTTTGAGTAGTCAAGACATACAAAGGATATCTCTATACCATTAAAATTGTAGAAGGGATATCTGACTGCATAGTAGGCTGAGCTGGACACCTCTAAAGCTACTTCCTACACAGAGATAATTGATGATTATATGAAGTACTTAATATGAACACTGTTGGTATAATAAAGAATTTAACTGGTCTTTGTCTTTGGTTCCTGGAAGGAAAACTCTAAATCCTTGGAATTTTCCCAGTGACAGGAGTGTCTTTGTTATGCTAATGAGGTGACTCAGTGTGGGCCCTTAGATGGCTTCAGGATGGGGACTGGTCATACCAGAAAGACCTACCATGTGATTAGAGGACTAGAGCTTTGAGTCATATGATATCAGCCTAACCTCCTGACTTCCAGGGAGAGGAGGGGGACTGGAGATAGAGTTCAATAACATGGTCAGTCATGCCTACATAGCAAAACCCCAATAAAAACTCTAGATACTGAAGTTACTGCAGCAGGGAGTTCTGGCTAATACACATGTGTGCTGCAAGGCAGATGTGCTCTGATTCCATAGGGAAAGAGCGTAAAAGCTCTGCAGTCAGGACCTTCCAGTCTGGAAGCCCTAAGTCTCTTGATTAGGCTATTTCTGAGTTATATCTTTTATAACAAAACTGTAATCATAAGTACAGTAAGTTCCCTACATACGAACCTTCAAGTTGCAAACTTTCAAAGATGCAGACGTGTGTTCACATGTCCAATCACGTAAATTAGTTTACGTGACTGGCGTACCTTGTCACCTGTGTGCACCCTCTACAAGTGGCTGTGCTTTTGTGTACTTTACTGTACAGTACTGTATAGAGTACAGTAGTACAGTATCTTTATTTCAAGCCCAGGATGTCCGGAGGCAAGCGTAAAAGCAGTGGTGATATAGCTGGTACTGCTAAGAAGTGCCAGGAATTGGAGGCCCAGAGAAAGAACGAAGAGAGACAAGAGGAAGAAGAAGTAACTGAAGAACCGAAGAGATTCATGACGCAGGAAATGGCAAGGGGATTTTCTTTATTTGAGGAGGCAGTTAGTTTTGAGGCACAGGACCTGAACGTAGAATGGTACACGAAGGTTGCAACAGCCGTTCAGAATGCAATCCAGTGCTACTGTGTCATCTATGACGAGAAAAGAAGGCCTATTACCCAGACATCACTGGATCATTTTTTCAAGAGGGTAGGTAGAATTGAATCCAGCAAGGAACCAGAACCTGTGCCATCAACGTCAGGCGTGAGTGAAACTGCAGCTTGCCCTCCGTCTCCTATCGCTGACGATCCTTCAGCTCTACCATCTCCCACCTCCTCTCCCCACTCCAGTCAGTAACTCTTCTTGCCTGCTCACTCGATGGCAGCCCCTGGATGCCGGCTGTTGTGCTGTACTACTGTACTTTTCAGGGTACTGTGCTGTAAGATTAAAAATGTTTTATTTTTCTGTGTTTGTTTTATTTGTGTGAAAAACATTATAAACCTATTAGAGTACAGTACTATATAGCCGACTATGTTAGTTGGGTACCTAGGCTAACTTTGTTGGACTTACAAACAAACTGGACTTACAAACACGCTCTTGGAATGGAACTCGTTTGTATGGGTGGGGACTTACTGTACAGTGCTTTCCTAAGTTCTGTGAGTCTAACAAATTATTGAACCTGAGGGGGTCACAGGAACCCCCAAATTTGAAGCAAGTTAGTCAGAAATGTAGGTGACCAGGGGACCTCTGAAGTTGTGGCTGCTGTCTGAAGTAGGGGCAGACCGGTTGGGGACAAAGCCCTTACTTGTAGGATCTGTGCTAACTCTAGGTAGTTGGTGCTAGAACTGAATTGCAATATACTAGTTGTTGTTAGACCAGTTGGAGCTGAAACAGAGTAAGTGTATTTAATCTAAACATTTGTAATCTAAAGCTTAGTGTTGAATACAGGCATTCATTTCCTCATAATGATAAAACATACATTCTGTGTATGTATACTGGTGCATCTCAAAAGGTAAATAAACTCTTCTCAATGAATACTAAATAGATATTTAATGTATGCCAATATTATAAAAATTTCCATAATACTTAGAAAATGATGTTTTTCTCATTTTCTAAAAAGTGAAACAATTTCACAATGAAAAAGAAAGAGCAGAGAGGAAACAGACCTTAACACTTTCCAACAAAGTAATTCTGCCAAAAATATTATGTAGAAAAGTATATCCTTTGTTAACATAGGGTGTAACAATGTAGTATATTAAATATTACCTTATTAAGCCATGTGTTACCTGGTTTACAAATTCATGTCAACCAGTAACTAAACTGAAGGTTTAATATTTATTAATAGTTAAAAAAAAAATCAGGAAACCCATAAGCAGTTTGTCCCTATCAAAAACAGTCAAAACATATTTTCACCTCAGACCATTAATTAAAATAAATTATATTTTATATATTCACTGATAAATTCTAGAAAAAATAAATATTCTTGGACTAATTTAAGTGTGTTTTTCATGTAAAACAGCACAATTAACTTCATGCCAACATTCTACGTTTAATCAGCACACATGAAGTTTACCTGGTTTAACAGTTCGCCCGCAGAGCTGGGGTTGTAGAAGAACTTGTAACATGGCAGGGTTGTTTAAACTTTTCATAATTTGCACTGGATTTGGCTCTGGAAGTAAGCCCTTTTGATTACTGTGCATCTTTGATGAATACAGAAATAGAAAACATTAGAACAAGGATAAGCACAAAGATGAAACTGTAAAGGCTTTTTTCCAGAAATTCTCATTCACCTGATAAGATCTATTTTATGATAACCACAACTTACTTTATATTATATACTTGTTGTATACATTCTACCACAATTCCTAATTATAAGATATTCTACCATACAACATACACTGAAATCCTCATAGAATGTTTCAGTTAAGTAGAAATTGGCTTTAAGAGGACTAATGATTTAGTCAGATAAATCTCTTCATACAAGTAGAAAGATTTCAGGGGAATCTGAATTTATTAACAGGGAGGTAACCTGTTGACACGAGATGAATATTTTGATACTGTAGAGGAACCTTACAACAATGTTGATCTCAAGTTTAATAATGTGGGATGCCTTACAAAGCAACATTTTTCTTATAATAACAGTCTTTAATTCATTAACTTAATCCTCTAATATGAGACAAAGATGAACTGGCCTTACATACATGTCATTGGGTAGCTTCCTCAATATATGAAGTTGTTCTCAGATTTTAAAAGCCAGTCTGATAGATGAGAATATTAATATAATGATGTAAAAGGAAAACTATGAACTTCCAGCCAGGAGAAAACGGAGAACCGACAAGGACAACTGGATTCTCTCTCTCATCCCAAGCTGTGACATTAAGAGGGAGAGGGTGACGGATTGAGAACCTGACACTAAACCCGTGAGAAATCCCTGGACAGACACAGGTAGTGCCTCAAGAGTATGAGAGAGGCTGGATCCACAGACAGGATAGCTTGGGGAAGGGCCTTCCTCCACATCACCCCCTAGGGATCATGGCTAGGAAAGAGCAGGAAAAGGGCAGCATCAGTCCAGTGACCGCCTAGGAGCAGTGAATTAACAGCAGGGCGTCGTGCAAACTCAGAGACAGTGGGGACCATGTAACACTAGGTAGAGGGACCAAAAACGTCCTTCCCACATCCTCCAACCTTCTCTACTTCCTTCCTCCCACTGGGCAGGGTGGAAGAGTTATAATTGAGGAAGGCAGAACTTGGAAAAGAGCAGGGTTGGGAGAAGAGATTAAGAGGCTCTAAGGGGCAGGGTTGCCTGGCTGGGGTGGGAAAGGGCTGTGGTCAAGGCCAGATGGTCAAGGCAGAGGTTCTCAGCCCTAGGTTCCTGCCCGCCTTCCCTAAACCCTAGCTGAGACCAGCCTTCAGCACTCCTCCTCCATCTCCAGCCCCTCAACCTCTAAACACTCACATACAAAGAAGCCAACCACCATACCCACTACCAAAGGAGATATGTATCCACAGAACAAAATAACTAGGCATGGGGAGAATGTAGCCACAAAAACTAAAGGCAACAAACTGAAGCACCTATAAGAGACAAAGCAGAATTAAAGGATAGGAAATAATAAGAACGTTAATTCAACATAACAGACATCCTAAAAAAAAGATAATATATTTTTATTGGTAACATGAAACAAGGACAAGCAGTTATAAAGAACAACCAATTAGACGTATGAAAAACACAACTGTTAGAGAAAATTAATAGCAGCCATCACTTACTATATATACTTGGCATTGTTCTAAGCATGTTACATGGATTAGATCACTTAATGCCCCAAAACAACTCTATAGGGTTCGTGTTATTACCCCCATTCTATAGGTGAGGAAACTGGAGAAACTCATAAAGCATTATTCTTAACCTCTACTCTGTGCTTTAACAGGTAAGTTAAACAGTAGGATATATGAGACTGAAAAACAAAATAGTGATCTGAAAGGTCAGGTCAAATAAACTTCCCAGAATACATGAGCAGAGGATAAAGAGGGAAATACAAACAAAGTAGAACATGGTAATGAAAAATGCAAACAAGAGAGAAAACCAAGGCAATAAAGGGACTAGAAGTCTTAACATCTATATAATAGGAGTCCCTGATGGATTAGGAAGAAAAGGGAATCTTTGAAGAAGTAATGGCTGACAATTTCCCAGTATTAAAGAAAAATTAAAGACCACAAAACGAAAGGGTTCCAAATATGATATAGGAAAACACACACCTGGTTACATTTTTTTGGTGTGAAATTTAAGAACATCAAACACCCCCCCCCCATACTAAAAACTTCCAGTGAGGAAGAACATCTCAGAAAAAAGAAAAAAGCAGATTAATATCATCTTCACTCTCAAAGCGTCAACCCTGGATTTAAGAAGGCAACAAATTAATATTTTCAAAGTGCTGCAGGAAAAAAACTTTGAATCTAGATTTTTATATTCAGCTAAGCTATTAAATATGGAAAAGAAATAAAAAATATTCCCAGCCATACACAGTCTAAAAAGTTTTTACTACATGAAACCCTTTCTGAAAATGAGAAATGAGAATAAATGCATGATGATATTACATGATACATGGAAATTAGGGTTTACAATATCACAGTTAATTTTAATCTTGTATACAAAAGCCAGGACCATAAAAACAAAAACATTAAGGTTGGGAATTCCCTGGTGGTCCAGTGGTTAGTACTTGGTGCTGTCACTGCCATGGCCTGGGTTCAATCCCTGGTTGGAGAACTAAGATCCTGCAAGCCGTGCAGTGCGCCCCCCCCCACAAAAAAAAAAATTCAGGCAATCCTAAAGTAAAAATGTACTTTATGTATTCTCGATATGGTGGTAGGTGGGGTAGAAGGAAGAAGCAGGATGGAGTTTAGAATGAACTAAGTGGGAAGAAAGAGATACTGATCAACCTAGGCGTGTTAGTAAGTTAGGAACAATCACCAGTAGGATAAAATAGAACATCTCACTCTCGAAGCAGAAGAAGAAAATTCTAATTTATCCAATAGTAGATGGGAAATGAAAACAAAGGAAAAAAGTATAGTTAAAAAAAACATGACAAGTGTTGGTAAACAGTATAGAGGTTCCTCATAAAATTAAAAATAGAACTACCATATGACCCAGCAAGTCAACTTCTGGGTATTTCTCCAAAGAAAACAAAAAACACTAACTCAAAAAGATATATGGACCCCATGTTCATTGCAGCATTATTTATAATAGCTAAGATATGAAAACAACCTAAGTTTCCAAAAATGGATGAACAGATAAAGAAAATGTGGTGTGTATATGTATACAGACAATGGAATATTATTCAGCCATAAAAAAGAATGAAATTTTGCCATTTGTAGTCTCATGGATGGACCTTGAGGGTATTATGCTAAGTGAAATAAGTCAGGCAGAGAAAGATGGATACTGTATGATCTCACTTATGTGTGGAATCTAAAAACAAAACCAAAACCATAGATACAGAGAACAGACTGATGTTTCCCAGAGGGAGGGGGTGGAGGGTGAGTGAAATGGTAACGGGGGTCAAAAAGTACAAACTTCCAGTTATAAGAGAAATAAGTCATGAGAATGTAATGTACTGCACAGTGACTATGACTACAGTTCATAATACTCTACTTCATATTTGAAGGTTGCCAAGAGAGTAGATCTTAAAAGTTCCCATCACAAGAAAAAGAAATTTTGTGATTCTGTGTGGTGACAGATGTTAACTAGACTTACTGTGGTGATCATTTCACAATACATACAAATACTGAATCATTAGTTGTACACTTGAAATCTAACATAATGCTGTATGTCAATTATATCTCAAAAGAAATCTATATCAGAAGAATAGCTTTTAAAAATTCCTAGGTGGGTATAAACTGGAAAAAAAACTAATAATTAAGCTAAAAGGAAATCATAACAAAAAATTGAAACATTCATAATATAAAATTTATGACACATAGGTATAGCATTAGTTATAGAAGTAAGCTTACTTTAACTATGTTCATCAGAAAACAATCTAGGTTGGAAACAGAGGAGCTAACACGGATAACATTAAAGATGGGTGGGGGTGGGGGTGGGAAGAGTAAATCCAAAGAAGAAAGAAGCAAGGAGGTTATAAAGATAGGGCAAGAATAAGCAAAAGATAGAAAAAAGAGAAATAATGAACAAAACAAAAGCTGTTTCTTTAAAAGGCAAAATAAATAGTTTGCAAGACTGATCAAGGGAAAAAAAGGAAATGCAAATAAATAAAATATACGATAAAAAGAGGAGACTAGACATGACAAATTTTAAATAAAACTTTATAAATAGCTATGTGCCAATAAATTTAAAAACTCAGACAAAGTGGATAAATTTGTAGAATATAATCAAATGCCACATATAGCACACAGAGAAAAATAAAACTAATAAACCGAATATCCACAGAAGAAATTTAAGCGGTAATCAATGATTTCCTTCTGGAAGAGGCTCAAGGAGTAAGTCTACACGGTTTCATAGATGAGATCTCTCAAACTTTCAAAGAACGGATGACCCCGATTTTATACAAATTGATCCATGAAATGGAAAGAAAAGGAGAAGGGGGAGAAAAATATGTAAATCATTTAATGAGGTCAATGTTCTCTTGATTCCAAAATTAAGTAAAAATGGTACCCAAAAATTTAAGCATTTTCACTTATGAGCACATTTGCACATATACCAAATAAAATATTATCCAATAAAATCAAACAATGCATAGGAAAAAATCATTATCAATTAGGATTTACAACATAAGGATAGTATAATATTAGAAAAACCTATCAATTGGATTCAGCACATTAATGAACTTAGAAAGAAATCACATAAAATTATCGCAATAGTTGCAGAAATACTCTGATAAACATCAATACCTACTTATGATTTTTTTTTAAATCAGAAAACTTGATAAAGGATATGTACCAAGAACCTACAGAAAAAAAAATCAATGCAGCACATTACTTTTAAGACTGAGAAAAATTTAAGATTCCTCATGTTACTAATACCTAATCACGAAGGGCCCTGTATGCCATGGTAAGGAACTGCACTTATGCACGCATTAAAGAATATTAAGCAAGAGAATGACATAATCTGGTTTGAGGACGAGAAAGATCACTCTTGTGGCACCGTGGAAGATGGGTTAGAATGGGGAAGACGAACAACATGGCAACCACATAGCAGGTTATTCGAACCATCAAGGTGAGAAAAATGAGATCCTGAGTAAAGTAACAAAGATGCTGACAAGTCTCAAGGATTTAATAGTTACCAGGAGGCGGAACTGAAAGGATTTGCTAATATTCTCGACATCTTGATCTGGGGAGTAGGTGAAGACGACCAATCATGATTAACTGAGTTTTTAATTCAGACAGTTCTAGTTTGAATGAACTGATGCCATACATAGATATTACAGAACACAGAAAAGCAGGTCCCAGAGAAAAATAGTTTTCTTTTGGAAATGTTGAAATTGAACTATTTATATAACATAAAAAGGGGCTGTTTAAATATCATTTGGAAATACAGATTTAGCAACTGGGTCCAAAAATATATGCTTGGAAAAATCACCACTGATAGGCAATAACTAAAACCACTGGAGTGCTGAAGAGGAAGAAAGTGAGGAGGCCAAATACAGAAGCCTACTGATAGCAGCCCTTCGGGAAAGAGAAGAAAGGGGTGGGACGGTTAGACAGGTAGGAAACAAACGGTAGGCAGAATTCAAGGTAGTAGGCGGTTGGTCTTATTTTTTTTTTAATATTTATTTTCCTTATTTTTTATTTTTCTTAGCTGCATTGGGTCTTAGTTGCGGCACACGGGATCTTCGTTGAGGCATGCAGGATCTTTCACTACTTTTCTCTCTAGTTGTGGCGCGCGGGCTCCAGGGCACGTGGGCTCTGTAGTTTGTGGCACGCAGGCTCACTCGTTGAGGCGCGCGAGCTCAGTAGTTGTGGCACGTGGGCATAGTTGCCCCACGACATATGGGATCTTAGTTCCCAGACCAGGGATCGAAGCCACGGCCCCTGCATTGGAAGGTGGATTCTTTACCACTGGACCACCAGCGAAGTCCCAGGAGGTTGGTTTTAAATGTTCCAAAGAAACCAGGCAAAGAAAGACTGAAAAGTACCTTTTCGACTGAATATTAAGAAATTCCTGTTAATCTTAAAGAGAACAGATTCACCTGAATAGTGGCGGCAGAAACTAGATTGCATTGGACTGAGAGGGAAATGAGAAAAGAAGAAAAGGTGATGAGTGGGACCTAATTGTTCAAGAAGCTCCAGCTGTGAGGGAAAAGTATTACAAAGGCTCGTATTTAGAGAGGATTTTTAAAGGAAAAGATTTGAGCGTATTTATAAGCAGATGGGATAGAGCTAGTGAACAAGTGAAAGTAAGTAGAAAGGTGAGGATGAAGATCCTTGAGGATGGGGGACATGGGCATGAGCCCCTGCTTTGGCAGGAGGAGGCACAGCCCTCCCTCCCAGAGAACAGGGATCTTTGTTTTGTTCACTGATGAATCCTAAACATCTCTAACATACCTAGCATGCAGTGGGTACCCAAAAAGTATTTATGGAATGAATGCTATTTAAGAGAAAAAATGGGGGCACTTTTTCTGGGGGAGTGTGAGAAAAGTTGAATGAATGAGTCCAGCACATGGCCTTTATATTTCTATAAAGTAGGAGCCACGATCATCGGATAGAAAGAAGGACAAAGACAGGAAAAGAGTGAAGATTTGAGAGAGTCACTGTAGAAAATGGAAAAGAGTGGCTGATAAGAGATAGCTAGTTTTGCTGGGGGATCAGCTATAAACAAATGACAGACATTTGTAAGGCCACCAAGCCACCTAGTTGTTTCTTTTTCTCCAAGAGGACAGGGTGTGCCACCTGCAAAAGTGGGTGACTAGATGCATTCAGAACTGGAAACTCAGCAACTGTGCCATGTGCACAAAAATGAGGTGCCACCTCCTACTACTTCTACTATGGATACTTATGAACACTGAAAAAGGGGGCACCTTGCACTCAAAACTTACAGAACAGGAACTCAAACATTTACTGAATCAATGAAATTTCCTCAAAATTTTTTCTTGAGATGAATACACGTTATGAAACACAGTTTCTTCTTTTGTATTGACTCCTGGCTTGATTTGGCAGAGGTACCATTTAGCCAGTCAAAAAAAAAAAGAAGGGTATCTTTACATAAAAAAAATATAATGAAGGTCCAATCAATGACTGACTAGTTTGGATAGATTAAAATACTACTAGAATTTTTTTATATCCTAAAAAAAGAAGAAACTTACCACGCGTTGAGCTGCTATCAATGCTGCTAATGTACTTCGCCCTGGTGCTCCCGGGGCACAGAAGGAAACTTGAACTTTGCTTCCCTTGATGGTCATACCATCAGCTGCTTGTTGAACCTCTTCAGCGTGCTCTGCAGTGCTATATTCAACCACCGCAAAGCCACCAACATAACTACCTTCATCCTGTGCAAGCTGATGTGATACATTTATTAAAAAGGGAATTCTAATATTTAGCTAGAAATACTTATTTACAAGTATATCATCTAAAAATTCAAGGACAAATGTCTCAGAGCATGATACTGGTGAAAATAATGTATTCTTTCCTTCTGAAAATAAAAGTTTACTAGTTGGGTAGATGTAGTCCTTCTAGAAGATGGGAAAAGTAAGATTCTGTCCGGTTTCCTTTTACTTCTTTGAATCTCTGATTTATTTTAAAAGTCAATGTTCAAATGATAATAGTCCCTATATATTAAGATATATATATAACTGATAATTTATAGAAAAATATGGGACACAATAATTAAAACTTTCTTTAAAATAAATTCACCAGATACACAGACGATGAAACATGCTGAACAATTACTGGATCATGTATCTATGTAAAATAACATTTGCATTATCAACAGAAGAAAGGTAGAAGGAACCACATTCAAAGTTTATTTCAATATTTTGGGCAGATCCCAGGAATTTGGTCAAGTATACCAAAGCAAACCTTCTTTAGGAAAACTGTGCCCCAGGTTTGTTTAAAATACCATATTCAGGACAAAACCTTTTTCTGAATGTGCCCTAAATAAACTCCTGCAATGCAGAACTCAATTTATTTCCAGTCACCCACCTGTAAGAGTGTAAAAGAAGATACTAAAGTCCTGGATCTGTAAAGACTGGTACAAAGAGCAAAAGTAAGAACAAAATAAGACACTAAAAAGTTTCTAGAGCAAAAGTAAGAACAAAATAAGACACTAAAAATTTCTAAGTGTTGAACATGTCTGAATCATCTTAAACACACTGATGCTATAAAGTGATAAATGTGATAAAATTCAGCTTCGTATGTCTTTGAGAAGACGCATGTACAATACTTCTATTTGAATTTGGCATCCCATAAATTGATACTACAATTAAATCATTTTCCAGTCCTTTTTAGTTTCTTTTCTTATTTTTGAAGCTTTTTGTGTAGTAGACCGAATTTCTATTTTTTCTTCACATTCTTCCTTCCTTTTAAAACTGCCCTCAAATATTTTTTTCCTCCATAAAACTTCTTCCATTTCCATGGGAGAAAGGAAAAATATCTACCTCTTCCAAACATTTCTCCTACAACCTCATTCCTTTTAACCAAACCAAATCTTAAAATCAGATTTGTAAAAGCCGTTAGTCCCACTGGTCCCTTCTGACCACGAGGTAAGAAGACTGTGTCTTCCATATAGTCTATGTCAACCTACCAAGCGAGAGAGCCTGAGTTTAACAGATCTACTGATAAAGGCATTGTAAAGTGGCTTTATTAACCTTTTGAAAACTTTTAAAATATTTTTACTATTCCTGGTTCATTATAACCTTCATGCCAAATAAATGACACTATCATTTTAAGTCTTTCAAAAGACAAAGTCATTTTAATTCCATAGCGTCAGCAGTTTTAAAGAAGAATATTTACATTCAGTATGAGAGCCATTTAAATATGTAATGGCCTGACTTGTGATCTAGTGAATTTTCCATTATTTTGAAATATTTTAACAGAAGCTAAATGATCCCTCAATTATTGTAACGTTTTGATTTTTTTTACCAGATGGAAAGCTAGACTAGATAACCTCTCAGTTGTATACAGTATATATTTTTGCCTATTTAGTAGAATATATTTAATTTTACTCAAAGTGCTTGAAAATTCTTACCAGTGTTGTCAGTTTTCAGGATCTTCTCTAAATGTCTCATTACCATGACCCCATTAAGATAGAATAATGCATTCTTTTTACACCTCATAACACTTTTCTATTTTCCATCGTATCAGTCTTCATACAGGATTTACAATTATCTGCTTACTTGTCAGTCTCTTCCACAAACTTGTGCGGTATTAAGAGAGTATCTTTCTATTCTCTACATTTCCGACATTTAGCAATATAGTGTCTGGCACTGAGAAGGTGATAAACAAAACGTGGATGGATAAAGGGATCAATGCATGAATGGGTCAAGAGTGGATGGAATGAGAAGGTGGATGTGTTAAGTGATGGGTTTGCTAAGACATAATTATATAAAGACAATATAGTTTGGCCCATCAACAAAAGGGATTGATTTAAAATTTACCATCATATGAATTGGGAGATTGGGACTGACATATATACACTAACATGTATAAAATGGATAACTAATAAGAACCTGCTATATAAAAAAATAAAATTCAAAAATAAATACAAAAATAAATAAAAATAAATAAAAATAAAATAAAATTTACCAAAATAAATAAATAGATAAAATTTACCATCATATTGAAGTGTTCATTACAGACTCAATTAGAATTAGATTATCCATTGTGATATTTACATAGGTATAAAAAATACTTGAATGCATGCAGATACATATGCAGGTATTTTTAAATATTGCAAATGATGACTTAAAAATACATACCTGGCAAAACACAGGTTTATGGATACTGGAAAAAAACTGCAACAGCTCCTCTGAATCCCTGTAGTCACTAGGGAGTTTATCTATACAAAGGCACTTAGAATGAATGAGCTCTGCGGCCAAGAGATTAACATCCATCCACTGTGCAAAGACAGCTGATGCTCCCAACTGTTTACCCAATAGCTCCAATCTAGCCTTTGCAGCAAAGTCCTTTTTCATGTATTCCACAAATCCATAGCCTTTGGAATGGCCAGTAACTTCACTGTAGACCAGAAAACATCTCTCGACATTTCCATAAGCACGAACAAGTTCTTCAAACTCTTCTAACGTAAAAGAAGTGGGCAAGTTGGTAATACATAGCAAAGCATCTGTTGGCTGGAGCTGGACTATTAAGTCTTTTCCTCGAAATGAATATTGATGAAACATCTGAATTGCATTCTGGGCTTGTTCTCCATTCAATAATGTAACAAAAGCTGGAAGAAGATAAAATGAACGAGAGTTTTCTGAGCCAGTGTTTACAAGCTTTTCTGACCATGACCCACAGTAAGGAAATACATTTTATACTTGTGCCTCAGTACATACATACATATATATATTTCCGAAACAAAAGTATCAGGAGATAACACTTCTATCATGTGCAATGCACTCTGATATTTTCTATTCTATTTCATTATTTTTAAATGCTGACACCCTCACTTAACTAATTTCATGACCAGTAACTCAAACAGTATACAAATTATATTAGGAGCTCCACTCTAAGATACCACAATATTCTGGGGGTGGGGTGGGGTGGGGTGGGGTCGGGTGGGTAATCTTTTCAAACTACATACAGACTTGATATTTTTCCTCAGTTAACACGTGATGCAAAATTTTATGAACTTTTATTTCTTCTCAGAGAGTTCTAAAGGACCCTATTTGATAACAAGAACCTAAAAAACAAAGGCAGAGCAAAAAGACACCAAAATGCCCAGAGGAAGACAATTCTCCAATTCATGTATATGTTTCCTTAAAATAAAATTAATTACATTGAAACAACAAACACACACACACATGCTTTTTGGATGAACAATATGGTATGAAAAGATCACAGGAGTATTATGATATTGACAAGTAGCTTAACTTTGAATCTTTGGTAAAACAAACTCCCCCAAAATTAAAAAATCTGTCCTGTCTACCTAATGAAGCTGTTCCAGCATTAAGCAACAAATACACATGACAATTTGTAAAATCTAAAACATGATACAATTATAAAGTTCTAAATCAATGAAATATCACACAGACATGCGTATCTGGTAAGATTTTTGAGCAATAATTTATGAAAAATTTAAAACCCCAAATAAAAGAAACAACACAGGACAAACCACAAACACACCGCTCTCTCAACCTTCCTACCTCTCCCTCTTCTCTCCCGCTCTGGAACACACAGTGGAGTTGCTCCATATGAGCAACTAGCTTACCCAAATTCAATGATAACAACGTGGCAAATATGTACAAAGCAAGAGAGAAAGAAGAATTTAAACAGTGTGGACAGTCCTGCCTGTCATTTCACTCAATCTGCTCTTCCCTCAGCTGGTCTTAGTGCCCACGCAGCTCTCAGACTGAGCATCTCACCACACTTTAACATTTAAAGAAACACATTTTTCATTTAACATGATCTCCACATACAAGGAAACTACTTACAAAGGAATAGCTAACTCTTCCAACACTAAGGGGGAAAAATGGCTTTGCTCCACTTATTGAGAGAATATCTCTTGGTTTCCAATAAACCCTTTTAAAGAACTTGAGTTACTTTGATTTTATGCCTTTCTTCCCTTATGCTGACACAGAATACCATTTAATGATATTTTGCTAAAACCAGCAAACAAGCCAACAACAATTTGTAAATACTGGTTATGCTTCCTATACCAGCTCATAAGCTCATCAGCTCATGTTTGATTTGAATTCTCTGGGTATTTGAAACTGTTAACCATTCCCTTCCTTAACTTCCTTGATAAAGTCCTTCCTGATTTTCTTCATACCTGTCCAAGCTCTCCTTCTTCCATTTCCTTTGCTAGATTTTTCTCCACTCACACCACTCACAACTGTAAGGTGGTAATCCTTTCTTTTTTATCGGGGTATAGCTGTTTTACAATGTTGTGTTAG
Organism: Phocoena sinus; assembly: GCF_008692025.1. Lineage (NCBI taxonomy): Eukaryota > Metazoa > Chordata > Mammalia > Artiodactyla > Phocoenidae > Phocoena > Phocoena sinus. The sequence continues at coordinate 56,005,649 of NC_045763.1, read as the reverse complement.
TTTCTACTGTACAGCGAAGTGGAGTTCCCTGTGCTATACAGCAGGTTCTTATTAGTTATCTATTTTATACATATTAGTGTATATATGTCAGTCCCAATCTCCCAATTCATCCCACTTTACCCCTCCCACTTTCCCCCCTTGGTGTCCATCCGTTTGTTCTCTACATCTGTGTCTGTTTCTGCCCTGCAAACCGGTTCATCTGTACCATTTTTCTAGATTCCACATATATGCGTTAATATACGATACTTGTTTTTCTCTTTCTGACTTACTTCACTCTGCATGACAGTCTCTAGGTCCATCCACGTCTCTACACATGACCCACTTTCGTTTCTTTTTATGGCTGAGTAATATTCCATTGTATACACGTATGTAAGGTGGTAATCCTTAAGGTTGCTTCTTGGCAGAGTCACACACAGTGACAGCCATATGACTGTACCCAGCAGCCCTGAGCCATCAACCTCTCTTCTCTGTGCCCTCTTCCCCTGGGCACTCATGTCCATGCCCATTTATTCAGTCTCATGTACCAGGTACTGTGTTGGGCACTGGAAAGGAGCTGGTGAACAAAACAAATAAGATCCCTTTCAACAAGGACCTCACAATCCAGTAGAGGATGATAGAGATTTGACAGAGTTTACAGGTGTAATGTTATCAAAGAGGAAGTATGAGGGCTATGGAAGCAATTAAACAGAGCAAAATGGCTAGGCTGGGGGCTCCCAGAAAGCCTCCTATACCCTGTTAACTCTTAAATCTACGTTTCTAGTCCTCAGTTCCACATATATCCACGTACTTATTCACACATGACCAAACATAAATCACAATCTTCATCCTCTCCCTGCCATTCCCCTAAAATCCCAACATTGTTCAGCTTCCTTTATTCTCTATTTCAGTTGCTAGCATCACAACTCACAAATCAGAAACCTGGGAGTTACCCTAGACCCTATCTCCTTTAACTCCCACATAAAAGGAATCCTCAAATTCTACCCTCCAAATAGGTCTTGAATTCATCCTCTTTTCTTCATTCTTCTAGCTTTTCTTCTTTTTCCACAATGACAATAAAGCGCTCTCTCAAAAACAAAAGTTTAATTGTGCCTGTTTACTGCCTAAAATGCAATCATTTGGTATCACCAATGAAGCCAAGCCTCAGCGCAGTTATCATGTCCTACCAGGCCACTTTTTTTTTTTACCATGATCAAGTTTGGTTTATTTCAGGAATGCAAAATTAGTTTTATTTTAAAATAGCAATCAAGGGTATATGGGGACACGTGCACACACACAGCCAATTCACCCTGTCACACAGCAGAAACCAACACAACACTGCAAAGCAACCACAGTCCAACAACGATGTAAAAATAAATAAATGAATAAATAAAATTGCAATCAATATAAGTCACCACATTACCAGCACAGAAAAGAAAAATCACAGAGTATCTTAGTAGAGCAAGAAAAGATATGTGATAAAATTCAAAGTCCATGCAGGATAAAAATTCTTGGCAATCAGTGGAAAAGAAGGAAACATCCTTTATCTGTTAAAGAATGTCTATAAGGAACCTACATCAAAATTAACGGTGAAAGCCAAAACCATTTACTCTGAGATAGGGAATAAGATAAGGGCTCTTGTCTCACTAGTTTTATTAACATGGAATGAAGGTCTTTGCCAGTGCAGTAGGACAAATCCAAGAAGTAAAAGACACAAGGGTTAAGAGGAGAGAAATAAAGCCTGTGTGAATGATACATTTGAGTGTGTAAAAAATTCAAAAGAACCCAACAAAGAATTAGAATATGTAAGTTTACCCAGGTTGCCTACCAGGCCCTTTTGATCTGACACCAGCCTCAGTAACTGCCACACTTCCATTCCCCACCACATTTCTTTATCCTCTAACGACACTGAGTTGTTTGTAGCTCCCTAGACCGCAACTTGTTTCAAGCATCTATATGTTACACATGTAATTCCCCTGCCTACGCGATCTCTCCCAATATCTTCAGCCACTCAAACCTTTTAGTTGGCTTTCAAATCCAGCCCAGAGGTTAATGCATCAGGATCTCCAGGAAGCATTCCCTGATGTTCTCTTCCAGTTAGAGTTAACCCTTGTTTTATTATACCTCTGTATTTTGAACATTGAATGGATGATTGCACACATCACACTTTATTATAATCTATTTGTTTAGATGCCTGCTATCCTATCAACTGTGAGCTCCCTAAATTCCTAATGAATGTATCTCCATCAGCTACCACAGTGCCAGGCACACAGTAGAGGATCTGTAAGTGTCAACTGAATGGACGAATGTATACTGCATAGATTAACTAGTACGTTTTAAAACTGACAACTTCTTATTTTCCTTCCCTCAGGTATCTGCATTTGCACAACCCAAATAAGACATTTGATGGTAGAATTTAGATAACATAATGAAGCAAATTTAAAAGTCCAGGCAGTAGGAAAAAGAGGTCATTGATTCTCTTCTATAGCTTCTTCCACTTCTTTGCAAGGCCATAAATTCTCTAAAAAAAAATGTCCAATTTTCTCACATTGACTCTGTGGAAGTGAAAGATGTCACTCTACAGAGAAAAGGCTATAAGGGATTTGGAGATTAGTTCTGTTTCCATTTTCCTACCAAAATTTTAATATTCGACGATTGGTCCCAATCCTTTCACAAGTCACAATTTTATTTATCCTTTTGCCATTGCTTGCTCCATTAGTTAATTTATTATTGGGACAAATTTGATGGCAAGCATGCAAAAACTTTTTTCCTTAATGTATCCTAGTTTAATACAATTATTTCTTCTTATTTATAACAGAGAGCTCTGGTTTTAAGGTCACAGTTTGTAACTGTAGCCATCCTTTATTAATCTATTAATTATTATCTGTTTCTTCAAACACCACCATAGCTCCTGAAATCCAAGGCAATGTCATTTAATACAATTACTGAGTTTCTTCGTTGTATTATTCTAGTGGGTGATTTTGGCTTTGTAGTATACATCTTTAACTTAACAGTTACCATGAAGTGATACTGGTCTTTTTGTGTATAATCTAAAAACTTTACAACAGTGTACTTCCATTCCTCCCCTCCCAACCTTTGTATTGTTGCCATGCATTTTATTCCTACATGTGTTATAACCTCTACAATATAGTGTTATTATTTTCACTTTAAACAATTATCTTTTAGAGATCTGAATATTAATAAAACAGTCTTTACACACATAAAGACAACATCTGGTATTCTTCACTTTTTTGTGTAGATCCAGATTCCCATCCAGCATCATTTTCTCCATGCTTTATTAAAGGACTTCTTTAAATACTTCTTATAATGCAGGTCTGATGGTGATGAATTCTTTCAGCTTTTATATGACTGAAAAACATCTTCACGCTCATTTTTAAAGGATATTTTTTGGTGGGTAAATAATTCTGTGGGATTTTTTGACGTATAAATGACATAACATATATTAGTTTCAGGCGTACAATGAATCCAATATTTGTATATACTGTGAAATAATCACTGCCATAATTCTAGTTAACATCCATCACCATACATAGTTACAAAAATTTGTGGGGCTGGGGGGGTGGATAAGAACTTTTAAGATCTACTTTCTTCACAACTTTCAAATATGCACTATAGTATTATTAATTATAGCAACCATGCTGGGAACTTCCCTGGTGGTCCAGTGGATAAGACTCTGTGCTCTCAGTGCAGGGGGACCGGGTTTGATCCCTGGTCAGGGAACTAGATCCTGCATGCATGCCGCAACTAAGAGCCTGCATGCCGGAACTAAGAGCCCACATGCCGCAACTAAAGATCCCACATGCAGCAATGAAGATCCTGTGTGCCGCAACTAAGACCCGGTACGGTCAAATCAAACAGAGAAACAAACTATAGTAACCGTGCTATACATTACATCCCCATGACTTATTTTATACGGAAATTTATACCTTATGACTCCCTTCACTCATTTCGCCAACCCCTATCCCTAGCCTCTGGCAACCACCAATTGTTCTCTGTATCTATGAGCTCATGTTTTTTGTTTTTTGGTTTTTTTAGATTTCACCTATAAGTGAGGTCCTACTACAGTATTTGTCTTCCTCTGACTTATTTCACTTAGCATAATGCTCTCAAGGCCCATTCATCTTGTCACAAATGGCAAGATTTCATTCTTTTTTAAGGCTAAATAATATTCCATTGTCTATATACACCACATCTTCCTTATCCATTCATCCATCAGCAATCACTTAGGTTGTTTCCATGTCTTGACTATGGTAAATAATACTGCAATGAGCATGGGGGTGCATATATCTTTTTGAGTTACTGTTTTCGTTTTCTTCAGGTGAATAGCCCAAAGTGGAATTGCTGGACAAATGGTAGTTCCATTTTTAATTTTCTGAGGGATCTCCATACTGTTTTCCAGTGGTTGCACCAATTTCCATTCCCACTAACAATGCACAAGAGTTTCCTTTTCTCCACATCCTCTCCAGCACTAAGTTCTTGTTGTCTTGATAATAGCTATTCTAACAGGTGTGAGGTGATATATAATTGTGGTTTTGATTTGCATTTCCCTGATGATTAGTGATACTGAACACCTCTCCATGTATCTGTTGGCCATCTATACACCTAATTTGGAAAAATGTCTATTCAGATCCTCTGCCAGGTTTTGTTGTGTTTTTTTTTCCGGTACACGGGCTTCTCACTGTTGTGGCCTCTCCCGTTGCGGAGCACAGGCTCTGGATGCACAGGCTCAGCGGCCATGGCTCACGGGCCCAGCCGCTCCGCGGCATGTGGGATCTTCCTGGACCGGGGCACGAATCCGTGTCCCCTGCATCAGCAGGTGGACTCTCAACCACTGCGCCACCAGGGAAGCCCCTCTGCCAGGTTTTTAATCAGACTGTTTGTTCCTTTGCAATCGAGTTGTATGAGTTCTTTATATATTATGGATATTAGCCCCTTATGAAATATATGATTTGCAAATATTTTCTCCCATTAAGTAGGCTGCCTTTTTATTTTAATGGTTTTCTTTGCTGTGCAGAAGCTTTTTAGTTTGATGTAGTCCCACCTGTATATTTTTACTTTTGTCGCCTTTGCTTTAGTGTCAAATCCAAAAAATCATCACCAAGACTGATAGGAAGAAGCTTACTGCCTATGTTTTCTTCTAGGAGCTTTATGTTTTCAGGTCTTATATTCAAGTCTTTAATCCATTCTGGGTTTATTTTTGTATACGGTGTAAGACAGTGGTCCAATTTCATTCCTTTGCCTGTGGCTGTCCAGTTTTCCCAACACCGTTATTGAAGAGACTATCCTTTTCCCATTGTATATTCTTGGCTCCTTTGTCCTAAATTAATTGACCATATATGTGGGGGTTTATTTCGGGGCTCTCTATTCTTTTCCATTGATCTATGTGTCTGTTTTCATGCCAATACCATACTGATTACGATAGCTTTATATTACAGTGTGAAATCAGGAAGTGTGATGCACCCAGTTTTGTTCTTCTTTCTCAAGACTGCTTGGGTTATTCAGGGTATTTTGTGGTTTCATACAAATTTAAGGATTATTCTACTTCTGTGAAAAATGCCAATGGAATGTTTGATGGGATTGCACTGAATCTGTAGATTGCTTTCAGTAGTGTGGACATTTTAACAACATTAATTCTTCCAACCCATGACAATGGAATACCTTCCGTTTGTCTTCAATTCCTTTCATTAATGTCTTAATAATTTTATGGTGATTTTTTTCTTTCAGCAAGGAAAGAAAAGGTGTTGCCCCATGGCCTTCTCATTTGCATTGTTTCCAATAAACATGCATCATCATTATCTTTTTCCATCTAAATAATATGCCCTTTTTGGGGGGCACTGTTTTAAAGATTTTTCTCTTTATTACTAATTGCAAACAATTTGATTACAAACGTACCTTATTGTAGTTTTTTTCGTGTTTTTGTGCTTGAGGTTGGTTAAACTTTGGGGATCTCTGGGTTTAGAGTTTTCATCAAATTTGGAAAAAATTCAGCCATTAATTCTTTAAATATTTTTACTGTACTACTTGCTCTCTCTTACAGAGACTCCATTACTCCACCATTAGGACTCTTGAAGTTGGCCCAAAGTTGACTGATACTCTGTTCATGTGTTATAGTCTTTTTTTCCTCTGCTTCATTTTTGTTGTTTCTGTGTATTCACATTCACTAATCTGTTCCTCTACAATGTCCACTCTGCTAGTTAATCCCATCCACCCATCCCATTTTTCATCCTGGACATTGTAGTTTTCACCTCTAAGAGTGTGAGTTAAGTATATTTTAATATCTTCCATCCTCTATTTAATATGTTCAAGTTTTACTATAAATTCTTGTACATATGAAACACAGTTATAAAAACTGTTTTAATGTCCATTTTCATTAATTCATCTGCTTCAATTCTAGGTCAGTTTTGATTGATTGGTTTTTCTCCTCATTATGGGTTGTATTTTCCTGCTTCTTTGCCATATCTGGTAATTTTTAATTGGATACCAGACATTGTAAATTTTTACCTTGCTGGGTACTGGAATTTTTTGTATTCATATAAATATCCTTGAGTTTTGTTCTAGGTTGTGGTTATCAGGAACGGGCTTGATCCTCTCTGGTCTTGTTTTAAAATTTTTAGCATCGTTAATCTAGAGTCAGTTTTCTCCACTCTTGAGACAAAACACTTCTGAATACTCCTTCTAATCAACCACCAATTATGCTGTCTATCATCCTCACTGGTAGGAACAGCACCATTCCCAGCTGTAAAGCCTTCATCAATATTTATAACATTGAAGTTGTACATAACCTACAAACCCAGTAATTCACTTGTGGAGAAACAGTTGCAATGTATATTAGAAGACAAGTAAAAGCATATTCATTGCAGCATTATTTAAAATGCTGGAAAAGTTAAAGCTTCCTAAATGCCTATCAGTAATGAACAGATTTATCGATGGTAATAAATTGACAGGACAGAATGATATGTAGTAGTTTAAATCAATGAATTAGAGCTATAAGTATCAATGTGGAAAGATCCAAAAAACAAAATAGAGGTTAAGAAAAAAAAAGCAAGTTGCTAAATGAAAAAATACAGTAGAATGCCATTTACATTTAGCTTTCAAAAACACCACATACAACACTGTTCATTTTACATATAGTAAAATTTCAGGCATTAGATGGGATGCCTTGGCAAGAAACAGCTCCACAATTTCAATGGCTTAACAAAAGGGGTTTTTTTTTTCTTGTTGCTTTTCATGCTGCATATCCCATGCTGAAAGGAAGGAAGGAAGGAGGCTTTGCTCATTATAGTCACTCTGGGACTATGTTTAAAGAGGTTCTATAACCTTCCTTAATCACTTTAGCAAGTGGAGGGGTGAGCAGCGAATCACATGCTAGCTCTGAAATCTTCCACCTGGAGGTGGATACATGCCATTTCCACTCCACTTCATTAATCGAAAAGCAAATCACATGTCCATTGGTAACTTCAAAGGGGAACAAGGGAGCACTATCTTACCTCATGACCAGAAGAAAAAGAAAAAGAATTTGTGAACAGCTCTAGTGATTACCACAATTAATCATTAGAGGGAGGGAGGAAATGGAATCAGAGAGGGGTAGGAACTTAATTTCATCTTTAACTATAATGTCTTTTTTACAAGTTTTTTATAAGTCAGAAAAAATAAATGCAGAATTCCTGACCATACTATCAGAGGTATTCATTCAGTAGTACTACATTAGGGCTCTAGCATGTATATAATATTTTTAAAGACAAAGAAATACTTTAAAAAAAACTTTTTAAATTGAAGTATAATTGACAAATAACATTAGTTTCAAGTGTACAACATAATGATTTTTTTTTTATTGGCCAAGCCACATGACATGTGGGATCTTAGTTCCCCGAACAGGGACTGAACCCACACCCCCTGCAGTGGAAGCATGGAGTCTTAAGCACTGGACTGTCGGGGAAGTCTCTCATAATGATTTGATATTTTTATATATTGTGATATAGTCACCACAGTAATTCTAGTTAACATCTGTCACCATACATAGTTAAAACTTTTTTTCTTGGGATGAGAACTTTCAAGATCTACTCTCTCAGCAACTTTCAAATATGCAACACAGTATTATTAACTGTGACAAAGAGTCACCATCCTTATATATTACATCCCCAGTACGTCTTTATTTTATAACTGGAAGTTTGTACTTTTTGACTTCCTTCACCCATTTCATCCACCCCTTACAAAAAACATTTTAAAAGCATAAAATACTTCAATAAAACATTTGCTAATTTGGGAGTCGGTATATATATAATGGTTATATCATCCTCCATACATTTTCTTATTTTTTTATCATCTCAAAGAGATGTTTTTAAACATCTACATATCGTATGTACACAAAGAAAATAATCTAGTTTAGGCTTTTAATCTCACAGATATAAAACTAATGTGCAGAAAAATTAAACGATTTTCCCAGTTTGTATAACTAAAGGTCAAACCACATAATTTACTAAGTCCAGTAATATATTATTAAAACTGAAGGATACTTAACATATAAAAATCGCTCATTAAAATGTTACAACATATAACATTAGAACATTCATTATAAAAATTCATAAAGCTGTAGTAATATTATTTATTTATATTTTTAAAAACCAATGCAAATTCATTATTTTGCCTAATTGTTTATTGAGGTATAGTTGATTTACAATATTATATTAGTTTCAGGTGTACATCATAGTGATTCAAATGTTTATAGATTATAAACAGGTCTATCCATGTGTTGCAAAAGGCAAAATTTCTTTCTTTTTTTATGGCTGAGTGGTATTCCATTGTACATAGTACCACTTCTTTTTTATCCATTCATCTCTTGATGGACACTTAGGTTGCTTCTATATCTTGGCTATTGTAAATAGCTGCTATGAACATTGGGGTGTGCATGTATCTTTTTGAATTAGTGTTTTCACTTTCTTTAGATATTTACTCGGGAGTTGAGTTGCTGATCATACAGTAATTCTATTTTTAGTTTTATGAGGAACCTCCGTACTATTTTCCATAGTTGCTGCACCAATTTACATTCTCATCAATAGTGCCCAAGAGTCCCTTTCTCCACATTCTTGACAACATTTGTTATTTGTACTCTTTTTTTATAATAGTCATACTGACAAGTGTGAGGTAATACCTCATTGTGGGTTTGATTTGTAGTTCTCTGATGATTAGTGATGTTGAGCATCTTTTCATGGGGCCTGATGGCCACCTGTATGTTTCCCTTGTAAAAATGTCTATTCAGGTCTTCTGCCCATTTTAGTTGGGTTGTTCAGTTTTTTGACATTGAGCTGTACGAGCTGTTCATATATTTTGAATATTAATCACTTATCAGTCATATCCTTTGCAAATGTTTTCTGCCATTCAGTAGGCTGTCTTTTCATTTTGTCAGTGGTTTCCTCCTCTATGCAAAAGCTTTTAAGTTTAATTAGGTCCCATTTGTTTATTTTTGCTTTTGTTTCCTTTGCTTTAGGAGGGATATCCCAAAAAAATATTGCTACAGTTTATGTCAAAGAGTGTTCTGCCTATGTTATCTTCTAGGATTTTATGGTTTGCTGTCTTACATTTAGGTCTTTAATCCATTTTGAGTTTAGTTTTGTGTATGGTATGAGAAAATGTTCCAATTTCATTCTTTCACAAGAGCTGTCCATTTTTCTCAGCATCATGTTTTGAACAGACTGTCTTTCCCCCACTGCATACTCTTGCCTCCTTTGTATTGGATTAATTGACCATAAATGTCTGGGCTTACTTCTGGGCTTTCTATTCTGTTCCACTGATCTATGTGTCTGTTTTTGTGCCAGTACCATACTGTTTTGATTACTATAGCTTTGTAGTATAGTCTGAAGTCAGGGAGCATGATACCTCCAGATCTGTTCTTCTTTCTCAAGATTGCTTTGGCTATTTGGGGTCTTTTGAGTTTTCATACAAATTTTAGAATTATTTGTTCTACTTCGGTGACTAATCCTATTGGTACTTTGATATGATGGCATTAGATATGTAGATTGCCTTGGGTAGTATGGTCATTTTAGCAATATTACTTCTTCCAATTCATGAACACTGTATTATCTTTCCATCTGTGTCATCTTCAATTTCTTTCATCAGTATCTTAGAGTTTTCCAAGTACAGAGTAAATCTCCTTAGATTTATTCCTAGGTTTGTTTTTTGTTTTTGTTTTTTTGATGTTATGGTAAATGGACCGTTTTCTTAATTTCTGATAGTTCATTGTTAGTGTATAGAAATGCAACATATTTCAGCATATTAATGTTGTATTTTGCAACTGTACTGAATTCATTGATGAATTTTTGGTGGCATCTTTAGAATTTTCTATGTGTACTGTGTGTCACCTGCAAACAATGACAGTTTTACTTCTCTCTTTCCAATTTGGATTTCTTTTATTTCTTTTTATTGTATGACTGCTGTGGCTAGGACATTCAGTGCTATTTTGGATAAAAGTGGCGAGAGTGGGCATCTTTGTCTTGGTCCTGTTCTTAGAGGAAATGCTTTCAGCTTTTCACCATCGGGTATGATGTTAGCTATGGGCTTATCATATGGCCTTTACTATTTTTAGGTTTGTTCCCTCTGTCCCTACTTTGTTGAGAGTTTTAATCATAAATCGATGTTGAATTTTGTCAAAAGCTTTTTCTGCATATATTGAGATGGTCATGATTTTTATTCTTCAATTTGTTAATATGGTTTATCATATTGATTGATTTGCAGATATTGAACTATCCTTGCATCCCTGGGATAAGCCCTGCTTGACCGTGGTGTATGATCCTTTCAATGTATTGTTGATTTCAGTTTGCTGATATTTTGTTGAGGATTTTTGCATCTATGTTCATCAGTGATATTGTCCTGTACTTTTCTTTTTTTGTGGTGTGTTTGGTTTTGTTATCAGGGTGATGCTGGCCTTGTAGAATGAGTTCAGAAGTATTCCTTTCTGTGCAATTTTTTAGAATAGTTTCAGAAGGATAGGTGTTAACTCTTCTCTACATGTTTAGTAGAATTCACCTGTGAACACATCTGGTGCTGGACTTTTGTTTGCTGGGAGTTTTTTGTTACTGACTCAATTTCAATGCTCTGGTAATTGGTCTGTTCATATTTTCTATTTATTCCTTGTTCAGACTTGGGAGACTTGTGCATTTCTAGGAATTTGTCCATTTCTCCTAGGTTGTCCATTTTATTGGCATATAGTTGTTCACAGTAATCTCTTATGACCCTTTGTTATTTCTGTGGTGTTAGTTGTAACTTCTTTGCCATTTCTGATTTTATTGATCTGGGCCCTCTCTCTTTTTTTCTTGATGAATCTGGCTAAAGGTTTATCAATTTTGTTTACCTTTTCAAAGAAACAGCTCTTAGTTTCATCGATCATTTCTATTGTTTTCCTAGTCTCTCTACTTCATTTATTTCTGTTCTGATCTTTATGATTTCTCTCCTTGTGCTAACTCTAGGTTTTGTTTGTTCTTCTTTTTCTAGTTCATTTAGGTGTAAGCTTAGGTTGTTCCTGAGTGTTCTTGTTCCTTGAGGTAGGCTTGCATCTCAGTAAACTTTCCTTAGAATTGCTTTTGCTGCATCCCATAGATTTGGATCATTGTGTTTTCATTTGTCTTTAGGAGTTTTTTAATTTCTTTTTTGATTTCAATGATACAGTGGTTGTTTAGCAGCATTTTGTTTAGCCTCCACATGTGTGTTTATGTTTTTTTCAATTTTTTTCTTGCAGTTGATGTCTAGTCTCATAGTGTTGTGGTTGGAAAAGATGCTTGATATGATTTCAGTTTTCTTAAATTTACTGAGACTTATTTTTGGCCTAGCATGTGATCTGTCCTGGAGCATGTTCCACATGCACTTGAAAAGAATGTGTATTTTGCTGTTTGGGGATGGAAGTCCGTTAAGTTCATTTTATCTGATGTGTTGTTTAAGACCAGTGTTTCCTTATTTTCTGTCTGGATGATCTGACCAATGATGTAAGTGAGGGGTTAAAGTCCCCTAGTACTATTGTGTTACTGTCAATTTCTCCCTTTATGTCTATTAATATTTGCTTTATTACTGCTGTATTTTCTTCTTGGATTGATCTCTTGATCATTATGTAATGTCCTTCTTTGTCTCTTGTTACAGTCTCTGACTTAAAGTCTACTTTGTCTGATATAAGTATTGCTACTCCAGCTGTTTTTTGATTTCCATTTACATGGAATACCTTTTTCCATCCCCTCACTTTAAGTCTGTGTGTGCCTTCAGAACTGAAGCGAGTCTTTTGTAGGCAGCATATGTATAGTTCTTGCTTTTGTATCCATTCACACGTTCTATGTCTTTTGATTGGAGCATTTAGTCCATTTACATTTAAAGTAATTATTGATAGGTATGTACTTATTGCCATTTTGTTAATTGTTTGGGGATTGTTTTTGTAGTAACTTTTTTGTTCCTTTCTTCTTTTGTTCTCTTCCCTTGTGATTTGATGACTAGTGTTATGTTTAGGTTTCTTTCTCTTTCTTTTGTGTATATCTATTACAGAATTTCGGTTTGTGGCTACCATGAGGTTTTTATGTATAAATCTCTATATTATTATTTTAATTTGCTGTTTTAATTTCAAATGCATTTTAAAAACCCTGCATTTTACTCCCCTCCCCCCCATTTACTGTTATTGACATCATATTTTACATCTTTTGGTTTTGTGTGTCCCTTAACTACACATTTCAGATATAAATGATTTTACTACTTTTGTCTTTTAACCTTCCTGTTGTTGTGTTGGTTAGATTCTGACAGGGCAGGCTGCAGTGCTGTGGTGGTCCTGAGGCTGGTGTCTGCCCACTGGTAGGAAGGGTTGGGGTCCCGGGGATCCCAGGGCTAGTACCCGCCCACCAGGAGGTAAAGCTGGGTTCTGGGGCTTGGCTGGCTAACTGATAGGCAGAGTTGTGTCCTGGGGTCTCTGGCTGCAGGGCCCGGGATCCCAGAGCAGGTGTCCGACTACTGGTGGGTGGGGCTGGGTCCCAGGATATCCAACTACAGAGCCCTGGGTGTCCTTGAGCTGGTTTTAGCCCACTGGTATGCAGGGCCGGTTCCTAACACATTTGGCTGCAGAGTCCTAGGTGTCCTAAAGCTTGTGAGATTACCTGGTAGGTGGGGCTGCTTTCTGGGGAAGCTGGCTGAGGGGCCCAAGATGTCTCAGTGCTGGTGCCGGCCTGCTGGTGAGTGGGCTGCGTCCTGCCATGGCAGGCTGCGGGGCTGCGGTGGTCTTGGGGCTTGGGTCTGCCCACTGGTGTATATGGCTGGAGCCCAGGATGTCCTGGGGCTGGTACCTGCCCACTGGTGTGTGAGTCTGGTTGAGAGGCTAGAGCCAGCTTGCTGGTGGGCAGGGCCAGAGCCCAGGGGAGTCTTGGGGCTGGTACCTGCCCACTGGTGGCTGGAGCTGGGTCCTGTGGTCTCCGGATGCAGGGCCCTGGGGTTCCCAGGGCTAGTGCCTATGCACTGGTATGTGGAACTGGGTCCTGGCCCCTCTGGTTGCTATGGGCTCAAGGGGTCTTAAGGCAGCCTGGCCGCTGGTGAGTGGGGCTGTGTCCCCACCCTGTTAGTTGCTTGGCCTGATGCATCCCAGCAGTGACCCAGCAGGGCCAGGTCAGGCACTAATAACCTAGAGGGAGGATTCCAAATGGTGCTTACCAGCACCAGCGTCCATGTGGTAGAATGAGCTCCCCCAAATGGCTGCCACCAATATTATATTAATTTATGTGATTAAAATTTAGAATAATATTACCTTCAGAATATAAATTAAGTAACATATATATAATTTATGCTTAAGAATTTCAGATATTAGCTTAAGAATAAAAAGACACTTAGCTTTTTTGCTCTATAACGACAACCTGCAGAATTAAAATCAGACGCTTAGAACAGAAATCTTACCTGTTCGCTTATTTCTGTCCACATAACAATACTTTAACTCATAGTCTTGTAATAAATCATGAACTTCCTGAAAGAGACAAAACATGAACTCAATAAACACATGAATGCAGTTAGTAGATGATCCAGCTGTAGCAGCCGAGCACCACTACCATCACCATCCCCCATGTAAAAAACTCTTCTATGGATCTCCATCACTTATTTAAATTAAAGGCATTCAGGCCCACCAGATATGGCACCAACCTACCTCTGCAAATACATCTTCCAATATATCCCTACACATGCCCATATTCCTGCTCAGATGAACACTCATTCTCTCGTGAGTATACCATGCACAATCCTCATTCTGAATTACGCTGATACCTCGATCTAGCATGGGGCAAACATACCACTACAGCTCCCAAACTTCATCTAGAATCACATGCTTCCTTTGAAATCCCAGCTCAAATGTTCTTCCATGAAGATTTTTCCAATTCTTTTCCACAGAACATCACCCCTCCCACCACTGTGCTAACAACGGTCATACTTTATTTATGCCTCTCTTACACAAATAATAAGAAATGTTTCTACTTGTGTTCTACATACTGAGTTTCTAACAAGTGTTACACCTGTAGATGGTAATACCAGCATGTAGAAGAAATAAATATAAATTAAAACCTAATTTAGAGATCCCTGGGTATGAAAACAAGTAACAACCACCAAGGTATGGTATGTAGTCCAATTTATTTCCCCTTGGCTCCCCAAGATGTTTAAACTGGCTTTCTTGTTTGTTCAGTTTCTATTACTAATCCAGTCTGAACTTTTAAACTGTGATATCATAACTTCCATCCACCTGGGAAAATACAGTATATTTCCTCTGTATTTCTCCAATCCTTTCTGTTAAACTGATAATACTGGAGTACAAGAACTATATTTATCTGTATATTATATATATTGCTTTGAGCATACTAGGCACTCACATAAACATTAAAGTGAATATAATTTATTTTGTCACTGACTTGATATTAAGCCTTGAAAATTTTACTCATAATATACAACCGATGTAGTTATTATTTTTTAAAGGAATTGAACTATCACATAAGTGGACATTTGCACCCCAGGTGAGACAGTGGTACAGCCAACCTGTTCTATATTACAAATGAATACACTAAACAGACATAAGTGCTAGGATGTTAAGTTTGCAACCTAAACTAATTAATTCAGTAATATAATAATAATTCTTATTACTAATATTTTTATAGTTAACATTCATTTAGTTTTTACTAGGTACCAGAACACTGAACTTACTCCTTTCATTAAAAAATCAGGAAACCAGAGCAGAGCAAATTCAAGTAACTTGCCAAAGCTTACACTCAGTAATTTGCTGAGTATAGATTCACCAATTGGCTTGGTTCTAGGGACAACACTCTTACCCTCTATGCTATACTGCCTTATTTCTTCCAGGATTAACTGAAATAGTATACTACCACAGTTAGTTATAAAACCAACACCACAATGTCCAAATAAGTGATCATATGGAAATGGAAAATAAGTAAGAGGACAGTTACAAGTTGAGAAACATTTTCTCTTTCAATCCAACGTAAGGGAGTGGGGGAGACTGATATAATAGGCAAAGTATAAAAATAGTGCTGGGTGAAACAAAGACAATCATCTTTGAGATAAGAAAGATAAGAAAGGTAAAGGTGATAATTTAGTATTCTTTATCAGTCATATTAGAAATGTTTTAAAATATATATACTTATCAATTGTGTAAAATATTGTTTGATGAATTACATAGTAATATGATCAACATACAGATTCGTTTATATATTACTGCTATGGTAATTTTTTGTCTTGTAAGCTTCAATATTTTCTTGAACTTAAACAACAGTGTATTGCTCATTAAGTAAACATAACTCTCTCAGCAGTATACCATATATATTTTGCCAATCAGCTAATTTAATATTATACTTTATATAGAAGGTGACACAGTTTTGTTTGAAAGGATCCAGTGTGTGCTTTTAGTTGCACAAACTTTAATCTCTCATTTCACTAGTTAACAGCTGTCAAATGCCAGATAAAGAAAACATGATACTGCTCTTCACTTGATCAAGTCTCCGTAAACAACTGACATGTTATATTACTCATTTAGCTAACAGAACCACCTAAGTTTTCAAAGATGCATTTTGCAAGTTGGAAATTTTATTTTTAAAACACCCATATTTCTAATCACAGCTTTCCTATGTATCAGACGTGGAATACAGATTTTGCCAACTGGGAAACTTTACAAAGCTTCTTGCAAAGAAAAAAACAATTATTTTTCTCCATGCCCTGGTTGCCTTGACCCAGGCAAAAGTGGGTCACCCCTCAACTTGAGCCTCGGCAAGTTGGCCAAATTAAAAACTTAAAACCTGAAAGAGAGTCCTAACGACCATTTGCCAAAATTCTACTGTGCTCCACACCACACAAAACCAAAAGGACTAAAATTATGTCTCCCTGTTCTAATCTAGTTTTATGACACATTCAACTTACAAGCTAACTTTAAGGAATGAAGTTGCACCTTTGATGCAAATACTTTGTCCTCTGACTAGCAATATCAGTTACACATTTCTTACAGTAAGATGAGCTCATCGAAATTGGTAATTGTTAGATAGCTTTAGTAACCTATTTCCAGACCCGATTCACCATCACCCCCTGGAATTAAATGAAAAGTTTACCACATATGAAATGTTTTCTGGGGAGAGGTTTAATAGCTTTCAACTCAAAACAGTCTGTTAATAACCCCCCAAAAGTCAAACAACCATTGTTCTAGCTGGTGTGGACTTCCTCCTGAATGAAACCCAGCCTTAGTTTTAAACTTGAATCACACTGTCTTCCAAGCCCTCTGCAGACTTATGTTCTAAAAAGGGCTTTCATAGATTAAAGCACTTTGCTTTTAAATTCCACTTTTTTGGAATGAAAAAAATATTTTTATTTATGTTCTTTTAAAATTGTAAGTGATTTGATAACACAAAAGGATTATCTGTAACATATATTATGAGGCATAATAATGAAATAAGCACCCAGGAGCTCTACACCAAACTTAAAGACTAGGACATTGGCAACACTGTTCCATCTAACTATGCCTTCCTGCACTAGCCCATCCCCCATAGCTGGGGTCCTCAGGCAGCTTTGTATCCCCAAATAATACATTGTTTTGGTTTGTTTCTGAGCTTTATAAAAATGGTATTATGCTATTTTTTTTTTTTTTTTTTTTTTTTGCGGTACGCGGGCCTCTCACTGTTGTGGCCTCTCCCGTTGCGGAGCACAGGCTCCGGATGCGCAGGCTCAGCGGCCATGGCTCACGGGCCCAGCCGCTCTGCGTCATGTAGGATCTTCTCGGACCGGGGCACGAACCCGCGTCCCCTGCATCGGCAGGCGGACTCTCAACCACTGCGCCACCAGGGAAGCCCTATTATGCTATTTTTAATCTTCTTTGCCTTGCTTTTTATACTCAATATTATGTTTCTAAAATTCACTCATGATCCACATGGCTACTGTTCATTTATTCACTATGGTTTAACGTTCCATTCTGTGATTTTAGTATGGTTTACATATCTATTTTTCTATCAGTGAATATCTGATTTGTTTCCAGGTTGTTGCTATTTTGCTACTGTTTGCTATTAAACTACTGTCACCTTCTTGTAAATTTTACGTATCTCCTGGTGTCCCTGTGCAAAAGTTTCTGAAAGTGGGAAATTCCTGGGCTATACATACGCAAAGGATCGTCTTTACAAGAAAGGGCCAGCTTCTTTACCAGAAAGATTGTTATAGTTTACATTCCCATCGATGGTATATGGGAGTCCTTACAATGCCTGGTCTCATCAGACACTTAAGTTTTGTCAATTTAGTGGATAGAAAATCATACCTCCTTGTGCTCTTGATTTGCATTCCCTTGATTAATAAGGCAGGGCATTGTGATGGTTAGTTTTGTGTGTGAACTTGGCTCCAGAATCCAGTTCTTAAGTAATCTACGTGTTGCTGCAAAGGTATTTTCTAGATATGGTTAATATCTACAATCAGTTTACTCTAAGTGAAGGAGATCACCTTGGATAATGCAGGTGGGCCCCATCTAGTCAGCTGAAGAGCTTAAGAGAAAAATCGAGGTATTCTGGAGAAGAAATCCTGCCTCAAGACTGTAGCATCAACACCTGCCTGAGTTTCTAGCCTGCTGGTATACCTCACAGATTTTAGACTAGCCAGCCCTCACAATCAATCAATCAATTTCTCTATGTATGTATATAGTATAAATACATATTAATATAAATTTTATATATAATGTTTCTCAGAAGAACTCTGATACAGGTATTTTTCATATTTGTTTACCATTTATTTCCTCTTCTGATAAACATTTACTTATCTTTATTGCCCATCTTTCTATTGTTTATACTATTTTTTTTTTTTTTTTTTGCGGTACGCAGGCCTCTCACCGCTGCAGCCTCTCCCGTCGCGGAGCACAGGCTCCAGACATGCAGGCCCAACGGCCATGGCTCACAGGCCCAGCCTCTCCACGGCATGTGGGATCCTCCCAGACCAGGGCACGAACCCGTGTCCCCGCATCGACAGGCGGACTCTCAACCACTGCGCCACCAGGGAAGCCCTATGTTTTCTTATATTGACATGTAGAATTTTTTTTTAATATTTTGGATACTAATTCCTTGTTGGGAAGCATATTATATATGTATTCCCCTAGTAAGTGGTCTGTCATTTTATTTGTGGGTACTTTTGGTAAAGAGAAGTTTTTCATTTAATGAAGCCAAATGTATCAGCTTTTTCCTTTAGAATTTCTGTTTTTTGTGCCTTAAGAAATCCTTTCCTACCCAAGGTCATACGATAGTTTGTCTTCCAAGTTTTTAAATTTTTTTCTTTCACTTATCAGTTTTTAGTCAGCTGGAGTTAGCCATATTATTCTAGCCATAATTTCCAGTACAATCTTGAATAGAAGTGATTCTGGTATTGCTCCTAATCTCAAAGGGAAATTTTTCAGTATTTCACCATGGAACATGATTGCTTTTGGTTTCTCTAGATAATCTTTAAGTTTGAGGAATTTGTATTCTATTCCTGTTTGCTATGAGTTTTTATTATGAATGGGTGTTAAATGTTATCAAATGCTTTTTCTGCATCTACTGAGATGACTTAAGTCCCATCTTCATGCCAGTGATCTCCAAATTTTTATCTCCGCCTCAAATTTCTCTCCCGGGCTCCACACCTGTACAAGCTATTGCTTGCTCAGAACTGCATTTGAATGTTACACACCAGATAATACTGTTTTGGGCCCAACACAAGGCCCATCATATGATACATTTCGTGGTACTGGCTGAGTAAATGCAGTGTCAATTTTAACTTGGCTAAATTTTTAACAGCTTTCAATACAGCTGTTTTGCTGGAAAGTTCTTTTGAATACCTACTCTTTGCCAGGGGAACATTTTGACTTGGCTTAAAAAAAAATTTAGTAAACTTTCAGCTTTTTTATTAGCAGTATAATAATTTATTGAATGTTTACTTTCTCTCAGGCCCTTTATTGAAATAACTTTGTTTAACCCTAACAAACCCATGATATGGATTTTAAAGCTGGATGTTATTATCGATTTTAAAGCCGAGGATATTGAGGCCTAGAGAAGGGACTTGTATAGACAGTATGTAACGAATCTGGGATTCAAACCCAGGTTGACAGACCTTAGAGCAAACACAATGAATACTATATCTTAAGTATCATCAATACGAAAATAAAACCTATGAACTATTCATTTCCATCGCATTCCTAATGCTTACTGCATCACTGACCTCCTAACCTTAGGACAGAGATCAGGCTAAGAACAAAGTTTGGGAGATAAAAACAACATAATTTTACTTTTTGACAGCTAGAAATCTGAAAGCATCACTCCCTTGTTTAAATATTTCAATGGATCCTCATTTACCTTAAAAAAAAAATCCAAACTTCCTTAAATGTCTTACAATCATCTGGTCCTACTTAATGTGCTAGCCTTATATTGAATCACTACCCCTCTCAAACTCTACGCCTTAGCCACAATGCCCTAACTCTTGGCCATGCTTTTTCTTTTTTTTAGGACTTGATATATCTTGTTACTACCACTCTGAATATTCCTCACGTCTCCCTTTCTCTCCCTTCCCCTAGTTAATTTCTCTCTCCCTGGTTTTCAGCTTAAATGAGTTTCTCTAAGAAGCCTTTCTGAATCTCTCAGGTGTGGAGTAGGTATCTTTCTTTTGTGCTCCCATAGCATTTTTTACTTTTTCCATCGCAACACTTATAGCACCTATCATCCGTATTTTAACTGCTTATATCTGTATCTTCATTAGATTGTAGGCTTATTGATAGCAAATAGCATGTATCTGGCCTTGTTCGTAAAAAAGTCTCCAACTTTTGGCAAAAACCAGACCTTGAATATTTGTTAAGTGCATGAATATTTGTTTCTACATATTACCTTTAGCAACTCCAATACAGTATTTTTTCTAAGATTATTTTACAATCTGAGCATAAACCAATATGTTTAAACTGCTCAAAAAGAAAAAAACAATTACTCTCTTTACACTAACCTAATACATAACTCACTTCTTCTTTAAAAGAAAATATTTACATACCTCAAATTAATGAATATTATATATCTAGCAGTAAGAGGTTCTCCTTGAGCAGTTCTTGCTTATAGATATCCCCAGGAGATATATTTACATAACCATGTCTCCCAAAGAATAATCCTACAGAAATCACCATCTCCTTTTCTCTGACACAAATGTTTTTTCTTTCCAATAACACCCGGATGTAATACTGTATTCGTTTTCCATTGCTGTGCAACAAATTAAATTGCTTAAAACAATCCCCCCCCCCGAAAAAAAAAAAACCAATCCCCATTTATTATCTCTCAGTTTTGTAGGTCAAAAGTTCTGGCAGGCTCAAATGCATTCTCTGCTTAGGGTCTCTCAAGGCCTAAAATCAAGGGCTGAGGCAGGCTGGGCTCTTATCTGGAGGCTCTAAGAAAGAATGCAGTTCCACTCATTAAGGCAGTTAGCAGAATTCAGTTTCTTGCAATTGTAGAACTGAAGTCCCCATTTTCTCGCTGGCTGTCAGCTGGGGACCACACTCAGCATCTAGAGACTGCTCTAAAATCCTTGTATGTGGCCCCCCTGCATCTTCAGACCCAGCAACAGTGCATCAAACCCTTCTTGTGCTTCAGATCATCTGACTTCTCCCTCTGCTACTAGCTGGAGAAAACGGTCTGCTTTTAAAGGGCTAGTATGATGAGATATGGCTCACTGGGATAATCTCCCTTTTGATACCCCTAAGTCAACTGAGTAGTAACCTTAATTATATCTGCAAACATCCCCTTCTGTCATGTAATGTAACAATCACACATGTGATACCTTATCACATTCACAGTTCCATGGATTAGAAATCTTGGGGGGCCATTTCTAAATTCTGCCTGCCACGACACCACTAATAATAGATATCACTTACTGTACCCTTACACGTATTTTACACAAAATATCTTATTTCATACCACAGGTTTCAGAGCTCAAGCAAGGGGAGGAGGACATCTGCCCAGAAGGAAACCCCAGCACAGAGTCAGAACTCAGGCAAGGTGAGGAAGCCTTCTGGCCAGTGGAACAGCCCAGTACAGAAGGATGGAGCTTATATTGGATGAGGTGGGTGTCTGCATGCGGGAGGGCACAGTCACCTGCAGGGGTGATGGGAGATGGATCACTTAAAGAAGGGCTGTTCAAATAAGTAAATATATTAAGGACAATGAACACCGGGTTTCTCACTGTCAGAAAAAAAAAAAGAAAAGTAACAAACACGGAATGGGAGAAAACTAGAAAGAACTCTACGGAGTTAGACTGCAATGTGATATATCAGTGTGAACTCATTCCTTTCAATAGACAGACAGATAGAGGTGTAAATATATGTGTGTACACACATACATACACTCATATATTCTCTAGCTCTGCCTACTAAGAGGAACGGACGGCAGTGATATCTCGATGGCAATGAGTACATCTAGTTCCCAGATCTTGGCTTCTTAATAGCATTTTCCCCTAAAAGAAACTAGGCTTTATAAGAGTCATCTAGGGCTGCCATAACGAAATATCATAGACAACAGAAACTTAATTTTCTCACAGTTCTGGAAGTTAGAATTCCAAGATCAAGGTTCTAGTTGACCTGGCTTCTGCTGAGATCTCTCTTCCTGGCTTGTAGATGGCCACCTTCACCCTATGCCCTCACATGGCCTTTCCTTGGTGCTTGCACACATCGGGGTTGGGCTGGGGGTGAGGCACACAGCAGAAAGAGAGCTCTCTGGTGTCTTTTCTTCAATGACAATAATCCTATCAGATCAGGGCCCCACCCTGATGACTTCCTTTAAATTTAATTACTTCCATAGAGACCCCCGGCCACACTGGGGATTAGGGCTTCAACATATGAATTTGGGGGAAAACAAGCATTCAGTCTCTCAAGAAATGGATGATTCAAGAGCTAAAACACAGAAAGTAAAACAGAAGCTGCAACAGCGTATTGTGTCAAAAGCAAAGGGAAGTGCTCAGTGAATGACAGGGACATGTCAAAAGTACACAGGACCAGTAGACAAAATATAGAAGCAACCTAAGTGTCCATCAAAAGATGAATGGATAGGGCTTCCCTGGTGGCGCAGTGGTTGAGAGTCCGCCTGCCGATGCAGGGGACGTGGGTTCGTGCCCCGGTCTGGGAAGATCCCACATGCCGCGGAGCGGCTGGGCCCGTGAGCCATGGCCGCTGAGCCTGCGCATCTGGAGCCTGTGCTCCGCAACGGGAGAGGCCACAACAGTGAGAGGCCCGCGTACAGCAAGAAAAAAAAAAAGATGAATGGATAAAAAAGATGCGGTGTGTGTATATATATACAATGGAGTATTAGCCATAAAAAATAATGAAATTTTGCCACCTGCAACAACATGGTTGGACCTGAAGGGTATTATGCAGAGTGAAATAAGTCAGAGAAAGGCAAATTCTGTATGTTATCACTTACATGTGGAATCTAAAACATACAACAAAATATGAATATAACAAAACAGAAACAGACTCACTGATATAGAGAACAAACTAGAGATTACCAGTGGGGAGAGAGACACAGGAAAGGGCACAATAGGGGTAGGGGATGAAGAGGTACAAAGTACTATGGAAAAAATATATAAGGATATAATATATGACACAGGAGAATATAGCCAATTTTTTTTTTTTTTTTTTTTTTTTTTGGTACGTGGGCCTCTCACTGATGTGACCTCTCCCGTTGCGGAGCACAGGCCCCGGACGCGCAGGCCTAGCGGCCACGGCTCACAGGCCCAGCCGCTCCGTGGCATGTGGTATCTTCCCGGACCGGGGCACGAACCCGCGTCCCCTGCATCGGCAGGTGGACTGTCAACCACTATGCCACCAGGGAAGCCCGCCAATATTTTATAATAACTTTAAATGGAGTATAATCTGTAAAAATATTGAATGACTATGTTGTACCCTTGAAACTAACATAACATTGTAAATCAACTATACTTTAATTTTAAAAAAAAAGACCTTTCCCTTAAGTGTGTGCTAGAATTAGTGACTTGTTTCTAAAGAACAGTGAATGGGAAAAATAGTATCTTTACAGAGGAGTGATGTGGCAGACATCATCTTAAGGAAATGATCAAGGTTAACATCACCAGTGAAAGTCATATTGATGTCATGTACCCCATGAAACGACATGATCAGAAGTGGACTTTGCCTCTGTGGAATTCTTCCCAAAATTCCATAACCCTAATCTCCCATGAGAAAAACATCATACAAACCCGAGGGGTGTTCTAAAAATTTTCTGACCAAACTATCAAGATCATGAAAGACAAGTAAAGACTGAGAAACTGATGCAGAATGGAAATTGAGGAGATGAGATGTGGTAACTAAATGCAATGTGGTACCCTGGACTGGATCCTGGAACAGGAAAAGGACATAAGTGAAAAAAACAAATCAAATCCAAAATCTACAGTTCCGTTAATAATAATGTACCAATGTAATCTCTTAGTCTTGACTAGTGTACCTTGGTTACAAGATTTAACATTAGGGGAAACTGGGTAAAGAATATATAGGAACTCTATGTACTCTCTTTGTAACTTCTTTTGTAAATCTAAAATTATTCCAAAACAAAAAGTTTATTTAAAAAGAGGACATAGGAGCCAGCTTAAAGAAGCTCCCACTGTCCAAACGTAAAACAATTAAAGCATCAAGGTAAGTAATGATAGTAATGGAGTATAAACCGTTGAACAACATAGGAAACCAAGAGTTTACTTTTGATACAAAATTATAAATCAATAAATTGAACACTAGAAAGGGAATACAGGCATACTTCAGAGACATTGTGAGTTTGGTTCCAGGCCACTGCAATAAAGTGAATATCAAAATAAAGTGAGTCACACAAATTTTTTGGTTTCCCAGTGCATATGAAAGTTATGCTTATACTATAGTATATTAAGTGTGCAGTAGCTTTATGTCTAAAACAAGTACATACCTTAATTAAAAAATACTTTATTGCTAAAAAATTGCTATCCGTCATCTGAGTTGTCAGCACATCATACTCTTTTTGCAACAGTAACAAAGATCACTGATCACAGATCACCGTAACAAATATAATAATAATGAACAAGTTGGAAATATTGTGAGAATTACCAAAATGTGACACAGAGACATGAAGTGAGCAAATGCTGTTGGAAAAATGGTGCCGACAGACTTGTTTGATGCAGGGTTGCCACCAACTTTCAATTTGTAAAAAAGGCAATATCTGTGACAAGCAAATAAAGAAAAGCACACTAAAATGAGGTATGCCTGTAGAATATTTATACAGTCTTAACTAAAGTATCTCCTCTCAAAAATCCTTATCAATTACAAAGGGAAAAACTTTGCTTATAGAAGCCTGGCAGATACCACTTTAATAAAAGTCAATCAGAGGGATCAAAGTTAACTTTATCAGCAATGGGACAAATCTAAAACGTGCATCACCCTGTGATATTCCTGCCAAGGTTACCTAACTTGAGTCTAATTATGCAGAACTAATCCAATTATATAGAATGTCCAAATTGAAGGACACTCTATAAAGTAACTGGCCTGTAATCTTCAAAAGGGTCAAGGCTGGAAAAGACAAGTTATTCCAGACTGAAGACTAAAAAGACACAACAACTAAGTGCAATATATGATTCTGAACTGGATCCTTTCACTATAAAAGATATGAATGGGAAAACTGGCAAAACTTAAATGCGATCTGTAGATTTGATGGTAGTATTTTGAGTTTGATGGTAGTGATGTGTTTATGCTAGAGAAGGTCCATATTTGTAGCAAATACACAGTAAAGTACTCAGGTTGATAGAGAGTAGGTCAGTGCTCACTCTCAAACAGTTTAGGGGAAAAAAGTTCTTTGTACAGTACTTACGACCTTTCTGTAAGTTTGTGATTATTTCAAAATTTAAAATTTCCCAGATTCACATGTTCTTGTTTATTGCCATTACTTCTATTCTAGATCAGGATGTAAAAAACGAACAAGGTATAAACTCAGAGAGAAGGAGACTGATCTGAAGTCAAAAGCCAGCAGCTGAACTTGAGGGTAACAGAAGATCCAAAGTTCAGGAAATAAAGGCAAGCTGGGAACTAGAAGCAGATAATCACTGTAGTGGGTTAAAGAAAGATATAAAAACGGATTAGCCGGGGCAAAGCGGATAGGGTGGGGCGGGCTGGAGCTGGGTGAAAGGGGATGGCAGGAGAAGAGGCAAAGAATATGCATGCAAATACAGGCTCAAACAAATACAGTGAATTCTAATGCTATCTCGGCATTCAGGTGGTAACAAAAGTTTAACAGAAACCTTCAAATTCACAAAGAAAATGTACAAGCGTAAGGACGAAGGAAATCTAAAGATAATGAGAGTAAATAAGCACAAAATTAAGCGTCAAATGCCTAGAAAACAAGTTGAGAGATTCACAGTAAGTTAGAGACTCAGAAAT
This sequence comes from Phocoena sinus, assembly GCF_008692025.1. NCBI lineage: Eukaryota > Metazoa > Chordata > Mammalia > Artiodactyla > Phocoenidae > Phocoena > Phocoena sinus. The sequence continues at coordinate 55,979,737 of NC_045763.1, read as the reverse complement.
CGAAAAAGGGAAACTTTTCATAGCAATAAATACTTATTGTGAATAGTCTTGATATGTTTTAAAGAGACACCTTCTTTACATTAACCTTGGTTTTTTTTTTTGCGGTACGCGGACCTCTCACTGTTGTGGCCTCCCCCGTTGCAGAGCACAGGCTCCGGACATGCAGGCTCAGCGGCCATGGCTCACGGGCCCAGCCACTCCCACAGCATGTGGGATCTTCCCAGACAGGGGCACGAACTCCTGTCCCCTGCATCAGCAGGCAGACTCTCAACCACTGTGCCACCAGGGAAGCCCTATATTAACCTTTGTATCAACAAATACTCATTGTGAATAGTCTTGATATGTTTTAAAGTGACATTCTTTATATCGACCTTTGTAACAACACACGTTAAGTGAGAAACATTACACTGTAATATCTTGGACTCTAAGAAAAAGAATTCTGTACATCCACCCTGTGTCAGGCACAACAGGTAAAGTGTTAGTAATACTGGGTGACCAGAGAACAATGAGCTTTTACATCAAACGTAAAGTGACACAGGTGACTTTCTTAGAAAGAAAATTAAGAAGTCTGATTTATTTTCTTGCCCAGAGGATCATCCCACATATGCATAAATGTGGCCCACAGAAGTTTCTGCTGAAAACTCTTCTCAAGAAGCAGCTTTGGACCCGTTTAAATGGTCCATACTCAGGTGAAGTCCCAAACACATAATCAAAATTACACTGGCGTGGAAAGGTGCTTCTCAGTTTAGGTCTAAAACCTCCCAGAGTGAGATCAGGGGTAAATTACAAGAGATCCACAACCCCTTGAAATTACATGCAAGTTTCTGTGTGCCAGAAGTACAGCATTTTAGAACAAATAGGTGGGTCATCTCCTTCTGTTTTAAACTTCCCTTGGAACAGTGTGTCAGGTTCTAGGTTAAACACTGGTGACACAAAGGTAAATATTACATAATCCCTGTCCTTTGAAACACAATATAGAGTGTATGCAGGGGAATTACAATCATAATACAGTGTGGGATAAGAATATAAACTTCGGAATAAAAAAGACATTAGCTTTTCTCCACTCTACTACTACTAAGCTGAATGACTTTGGGCAAAATGCTTGACATTAATTTTGCATCTGTGTTTCCCTATCAGTAAAACGAGAATAAAAAAATCTGATCTCACAGCCTTGAAAAAAGGATTAAACATAATGTAAATGAAGCTCGGTGCCTGGCAACAGTAGGCATCTAATAAACAAAGGTTATTATTGTTATTATAGAAATCCAGAGATAAGAGAATTTGCTCTGGCTGAGGGATTACAAGGAGATCTCAACTAGACTACCATACTCGATTTCGGGCGCCACATTCTAAGAGATGCAATGACAAAATGATAGTGGTGTGCGTTCAGAGAAAAATAAACAAGATGGTGAGGAAACTCAGACTCATGTCCTAAATGTAGTGGTTTGAAGGAGGTGAAGTTATAAGTTAAAAAAGAGAATACCATAATTTCTCTATACTACTAGAGGGGAGAAGTTGGATCAAGAAATCAAAATTTCAGGGAAATAAATTTTACATATTTAAATAAGACATTTATAACAAAAGCTGTCTGAAGATGGAGTAGGATACCTTACAAAACAGTGATTTCTTTGAAACTAAAGGTGTTAAAAATGTGCTACCATGTGCTTAGGACTCTGTAAATTGTGTTCATGTCTTAAGCAAAAGGGTTGGATAAAATGTCTTCTACCATCCTTTCAATAATAAAATTTCATGTTTTTTAAATTAAAATTCTGTATTATTTAGGATAGTACTGGTTGGTAATAACATAAGACCCAACTTGAAATAAATGAAAAATAAAGGGAAGTTAGGGTCTTGCATAACTAAGAAATGCAAAGGTAGGTCAGGCTTCATATATAGTTTCATCAGGGCTCTAGCTCAGCCTCTATTTTTCCTCCCTCTCTCCCTCCCTTCCTCCCTCCCTTCCTTTCTTCCTTTCTTCCTTTCTTTCTTTCTTTCCAGGTCAATCCTCCTTTGGATGTCTGCTCTGTCCTCAGAATGTCAGCTACAATCTGAGCAATGTGTCTCTGCATTCATATCCCGCAGGAAGACAGAATTACCTTAACAACCAAAGTCCTAAGCTTCTTTACTATACTAGGCTGAAATAATCATTGTGGCCAAGGGACTACCATGTGCTGACTGGCTTACACCCAGGTTATTGCCCATCCTTTAACCAATTCCAATGGCAAAAGAGAAGAATTCTGTTTGTTGGTTTATGTCACTTCTACAAATAGGGACAGAAAGCAAATCCACTCAAACCATGCAGTCCCTAAATAATGGAGGGTAGGTCCTCAAAGGAAAATCTGGGTGCTACTAGGAAAGACAAGAGGAAGAACGGAGACTGAGTAGGCAACAGCATCAGGGTCTCAGCCAGAAACAGATGGCACACTCAAAGACTAAGTAACTGGAGAGAATTATTTAAAAAGACTATCTACAAAAGTTTACAGAAAGCCCATGGTTAGCAACAGTCAGTCCCCTACAATCCCTAGGCCTAATAAAGGCAAGGGGAATGATTACAACAACCCAGACAGCTTAGTTGCATGGAGGGTTCCATTGGAAAGAAACTGTGACCTTTGAAAGAGGAAACAGCCAAGCCACAGTAACCTCACGGAGATGGAGTTGGGTGAATAAATGCCCCAATCTCTCTCTCCTCTGCCCTTTGATCTCCCACCAGTGGCTCTGGCCAAATGCAATCAGAAATCAGAGAATAAGAGAGCGCTGTTAGTGCTTTTCACAGTACGGTCGGCCTCCGAGGACACAGAGCAGGTAAGAAGAGTGGAGAAATGTCTGGAGGAAAAAAATGGAAGATATTCAGTATAGCAACCAGAGACAATCCTCTGCAGAAAATCATGAGCCAAAGCAGCTAATACAGACAAGCGTTCTAGGCGGTCTGATGCCCCCACTTCTCACTCAGGGCCCCTAGATGCACACTATCACCTGCGACTGAGCCGACTGCCTCTTAGGCAAACAAAGTAAAAACAGAGCCAGGGTTTCTAATAAGCAATTATAGATATTTCAACGTATAGATGATTTTGTTTTCTTTATTTATGTCTTAACGTTCTTTCATCAGCCTGTCTCTGCTGGGCTAAGCAGAGCCAAGCATAAAGCTTTTTGCCCACAGATGAGAGATGAGCCCTGGAGACCCTAAGGGTCACTGGCTATAAGGTAGGGAGGCGTCTTTGGACTGTTTAACACTCAGCATTGTGATGCAAACCACAAAATACTCCTCTTCTCAAATGTGTTTTCAGAGCAAGAACAAGCCTTGCTGAAACACTTTTTAAAGAATCTCTGCCAAGACTAGAAATTAGCTGAGCCGGTGGTGTCCCAGAAATGTAGAAATATATTCCTTTAGCAGCTTTCAGTGTTCTTGTTACACTGGGAATAGGATAATACAATACACAGAAGAGACATAGAACTCGTAAGTCAATTCTGATTAACTACACTAAAAAAGAAAACATAATAGATAACTTTTAAGTAGTACAAACTACTACACTAAGAAAAGTAACTTTTGGAAGTAAAATGACATTCTCAATAAGAAAAAGAATGATTTCATAACGCAAAAACATCTCAGTACTGTCAGTTTAAAAAAGAGGCAATAATTACTGAATATACTGTTAGAGAAAACAAATCATGTATATTTTTAAATCCCACAGTTAAAGAACACAAAGCATGTGAGAAAATTCTATTGGTTTTTGAATAACAAAAGAAAAATGGGAATAAATAGACTTTAAAAGGAAAATCAACCAGAGTTTCCTACATTTGGTGGTTTGTTATTCTAAAAAGTGCTATGCTTTCAAATGGGCCTCTATGAATTAACCATCAAGCTTCTCAACTAACTACCCTAATAGAGTACTTTGAAATGAAAGTTAATAATACCCAAAGTGAGACGACAGAATGTTTCTTCTATTTAACCCTAAGCACTTCACATTTTCTTCTAATTACACAATAAAATCTCTTTCAGATTTTAAAATAACTACAACAAAAACAAAATACAGGTACATGCATACGATATGTAAAAAAACAACTGAGTGAACTCAAACAATATAGTAAATAAATGTCACTATTTCTCCAATTTGAAACCCCAGTAGCAATGCTACTGAAACAGATCAGGTTAACCATAAAATATAAACAATTTATAGAAATACAATTAAAAACCACATATTAGGGCATTACCTTAAGTAATCAAAATTCTAAAGTCAGAGTTGCAAAAGACTATTCACACATATAGACACACATATACACAATAGCTACAATGAATAAGAACCAGTGTTCACAGCATTGTAATTATTCACTATAAATAATTCTAATAATTATTATAAATATTATTCATGATAAATTAATCACTATAACAACATTCCAAAACAAAGACAAATACCAAATCACAGTGGCATGAAGTACTCAGGGATGGAGGTAGCTTTAAAAAACTAGAGTATAATCCAAGGTAGAATCAATAAAAAATGAGACTAGAAATGTAGGCAGGGGCCAAGTCACAAAAAGCCTAGAGTCTAGGGCTTCCCTGGTGGCACAGTGGCTGAGAGTCCGCCTGCCGATGCAGGGGACGTGGGTTCGTGCCCCGGTCCGGGAAGATCCCACATGCAGCAGAGCGGCTGGGCCCGTGACCATGGCTGCTGAGCCTGCACGTCCGGAGCCTGTGCTCCGCAATGGGAGAGGCCACAACAGTGAGAGGCCCGCGTACCGCAAAAAAAAAAAAAAAAAAAAAAAGCCTCGAGTCTTAGAATTCTATCCTAGTACGTCATGCTTCTCAAGTGGGGTCTGAGTACTCCATGGTAATACAGGAGTATGGAAAATCATAGGATAATTGTGGCGCATCTTCCATAAGTGTCAAGTTTATGTAAAAAATTTGGAGGGAAGTTAAATGAGTTTGTCACTGTTTTTATATTAAATCCAATTTTCCTAGAACATAAAATTAATCTGAAATTTTCAGGCAGAACATGAAGCTTCAAAGCAATTTCACTCTTGCGGTAGGCTAATTCAGGTTCACTATTCCTTACAATTTGAGAAGAGACAAATGAGGGAGAATTTGAGGGAAAGTTTGAGAAGCAGTGCTGGGAATGTGGAGCCAAAGATTTTTGTTGTTGTTGTTTTCTCTTGTTTTGAATAGGGGAGTGATATCAGATTTGTGCTTTGGGAAGCTCTCTCAGGGAAACAGTAAGCAGGATGGGCTAAAAAGTAAGAGACAGCACAATAATGAGGGTAAGTGACAAGCAGAAAGGTTGTAACTGTGCAAGAGATGAAAAGGATATGAACCAGAGTTGAAGCTACGAGAACACAGAGGGCTGGGAGGATTCCGGAAAGCACACGATGATCACCAGACAGCGCCTGACAGACGCCACAGTAACTATTCTTTTGAGAACTTATTAGTATAAAGGCGTTCATTTTTTTATAGTATTTCTACTACTGTAAGGTATTTGACATTTGTACCTTTAAAAGCTCCCACTTAAAAATAATACCTTCATGAGAGAGTGGCATGGATATATATACACCACCAAATGTAAAATAGATAGCTAGTGGGAAGCAGCCGCATAGCACAGGGAGATCAGCTCAGTGCTTTGTGACCACCTAGAGGGGTGGGATAGGGATGGTGGGAGGGAGGGAGACGCAAGAGGGAGGAGATATGGGAACATATGTATATGCATTGCTGATTCACTTTGTTATACAGCAGAAACTAACACACCATTGTAAAGCAATTATACTCCAATAAAGATGTTAAAAAAAAAAAACCAATACCTTTAGTGTGCCTTCTAATCATAGAAAGTGTAAAGTTGTGGGATGCTATTTGGTATATGCTGTTATACCAAAAATTAAACAAAATATGAGTAAGACTTATAGAAACTATGTTTAATAAGGAAAACACCCAAGGTTTAAAAATGTTAAGAAAAAATTATTGGGTTCCTACTGATCAATCATCAACATAGCTTTTCTAGAAACATAACTATACAGTTTGAGAACCAGAGTTAGGAATGACTTTGATGCTTAATGTGATATTCCAGAATAAATGAACACAGACTCTTCTAGAAAAGAACAAGAATTTGGGTATTTAAAATATCTGATTACTTAGAAACTGAACAAAAAGTAGTAACTTTTTTTTTTTTTTAACCATGTTAGTCACTTCATAAGGAGGAAACAGGAGTTTATCCAGCTGATACTGGCTAAAAGATACAAAATAAGATTAAACTTAATTCTTCACCAGTAAGTTGACAGTAAAATGAAGCCACTAGGTAAAAACAGAATTATAATTGTTAAGGTAAATAAAAGATAAAACAAACAAAAAATCCTAGCAGAACATATTCAAGAAAATATTACAACTTGAGAAGTAGATCAAGTAAATATTAATTTTATTGGAATAATAAAAATAGCAACTCAGTTTAAATAATCTGAAGAAAAGAGTGTCTTTTAATTGCTTTTAGAAATTAGCATACTTCGGTCTATTCTACTTATTCGTGTAACACAGACCATTGATATTTATAATATGATTGTGATCAGAAAACTTAGGAAAGGTACAAGCACTGAAGACAATAGAGAAAAGAAAAACACTACTCAAACAAATGTTATCTGTAATCAAACACTGATCTGTTTAAATTTTAAAACTATATTATCAGAAATATTTAAAATAATAGTTTGTTATGGAAATCATCATAGAAAAAAACAAAGGCTAGGACAAGTCTGGAAACTAGTCTCTAGGTCCTAACAACTTTTATTTATTTTTTGCTTATAGACGAAACTCTTCAGCTCTCAAAAAGCATGGCATAAAAATTTAAGATACTTTACTTGGCAGTAAAAGACCCAACTAGACATACAGATCTTAAACCAACTTTATTTGATAGTTTATGCTTGCTACCTTACAGGAAACTCCTAAAATTTAGGTGAAACATAAATTCATAACAGAGAAAGAATATCTCAAAATTACAAATCAGTATAACTCTCATAAAACCTCTCTCCATCACTAGCAACAGGTAATTAACTGTTCCTTTTATTAGACTCTTTAATATATTTTTTCAAGTCTCTTGAGAAGGGAGATGAGAAAGATACCAACACCAAAGGAAGAACAGACAGAACTATCTAAAATTTTTGGTCCAAATATTTTGAAAATTAATGCAAAGAAATGTGATAACAAAAATAGTTGACATTCTACAAAGGAAATTAAGACACTTCTCCACCTCTCTTCCAGATGATCTACACACATAGTTGCTATTTCTTCAATTTTTTTTTTTAATTCCATCTGCCTTTTCCAAGCCTCCCTCTTTCTGTGCTCACTTGCTGTCCTATACTTGCGTGGGCACGGGAAAGTTGCTTCTAGGAAATCAGTCCATTGCAGGTGTCCTTATAGCATTACAAAACATCACCTGCCTGAGGGGAAGCAGACAACCATGGGAAGAGTTGAAAGAGGGATGAGTTGTACAAACACTGACAGAGACTTTTTTACATTGTTTTTGAAACAAAATGGCCCTTCATGTTTATGGGTTATAAGGTTACATGCTCACATTTATTGTGAGTGGCTATGTAAGGTCTAATTACATAGTAATGAGGCATTGGTCTCAATATTTAACGGATCTAATGGAAGAACCGCTGCAGTTATCAACAGGCAGCTCCCCTGCAATTCCATGCATCCCACTACAGGAGGAACTACACGAAGAGCCCCAAATCTGCAACCACCAGGACAGACCACCCTCCCCATCCCCACAAAATATAGAAATTCCAATTAAATGTGAAAGATACGTGAACACCTAGACAAGAAAGCCTTAATAGTCAAAGAAATACGATTTTTTTTGGTAAAAAAAAATACATACGCACAGGAAAAGAAAGATAATACTCCACGTTAACAATGGTTATCTTTAAGTATCAAAAATACAGGTGATTTCTATTCCTCCCTTTGCGCTTCTCTGTGTTTTCTAGCTTTCCTACAATAAGCACGTAACTTTGGTAATCAAGGAGGAAAAAAAAAAGTCAAATAGATGCAGAGCTTAAAGCAACAGTTAATCTGGATCAAAGACAGAGTATCCTATCTTTAAGCCTCCTCGGAGTCACTAAGGAACTAATCCTCCAGTACTCGGCAGGGAGAAGACGGCTGCAAGGCTCCCCAAACCGCAGCGATAATACTCCAATAAAGATGTTAAAAAAAAAAAAACTGAGGGGACAGAGTTGTTTCATACAAACTTGGTCAAGTGCTCCTGCAACAGCAAAACTCACTCCCAGCTTTCCCATGACCCCGCCCCCCAAGGCACACCCAAGTCGCGAGGACCCCGTTGAGACGCTGCGCCAGTCTCAGGGTGCTCCCGAAGACTTGTCCCCCACCCCCAAGCTGTGCTCCGCAGCTCACCTCCGCTCTCCTTCACTTACTTCCCCGACCCCCTTCCCCCAGTACACCACCCTGGGCCATCAGGGGAAGGAAGGAACCAGCCGAACTTAAGAGACAACGCTCCAGATTCCCGTGACCTTGGACAAGCTCATTCGCCTCTCCGAGCCTCAGTTTCCTAATGTGCCTCCTTCGCGGGATGACCGCGGACTCACTAAACCCCGGGGGCTCTGCAAAAGCCAAGGACCGTTCTCGTAACTCTGCACGACCCCCTCCTCCCCCGGACCGCTTCCAGGCGCCGGGCACCAGCCTGGACACCGGGGGATGCGGGGGGGTGGGGGGAGGGCGTGGGCAGCTTCTCTCTAAAGCTCCTGCCCCGTAGCCCCCGGGACGCGTCGCCTCGCAGCCCGTCCCCACACCTGGCAGTTGCTGTCCTGGGGCAGGTTTTTCACCAGGATTTTCCTGCGGTTGCTCAGCTCCCGGCGCATCCGCTGCAGCCGCGCGGCGACCTCCTCCGGGTGCAGCGCGGCGGGCGCCGGGCCCCGGGCGTCGTTGCGCGCCTCGGCGGAGGCGTCCGGCCCGCGCGGCCCCGACTCCGGCTCCGGCCCCGCCGCGCCGCCCAGGCCCGCGCCCCCCTCGCCGCCGGCTCCCGCTGCCGCCGCCGCCATCTTCCCGGGCGCCCCGCGGCTGCGGGTTCCTCGGAGGCTCGAGGGGAAGGGAGAGAGAGAGCCCGAGGAGGCCCGGGCGGGGGCGAGGCGGGCCGAGGCCATGGAGCGGGTGGGGGGAGGGGAGGGAGGCGGTGCCGCAGCCAGCAGCCGGCGGGCGGGAAGAGGAAACCTGAGCGCCGAGGAGGATCCCAGAACCACCTCGCGGGAACCTCCCCCTCGGGCCCCCGGGCCCCGCGCACCGGCGCGCCGGCCCCGCCCGCGGAGACCTCTGCGCCGCCACCCGGACACCTGTGCCGGCGCGGGCGGGCCGGCGAGACGCCCTCCCTGCAAGGCCCTAGCGAAAGCCCAGGTTTGGGCTCTGGGGATGCGGCCCTTTGGCACCGGCGTTCCCGGGGGCACTCGGGCCCCAGGCGTCGGTCCCCGCGCGGCCTCCCCACGTGACACCGCAGCTGTCCCCAAGCTCCCCTCGAAACTCCCGCGCTGGGGCGGCTCCGGGGCTGCAGACGCGAATTCAGCCTCCCCAAACCCGGGGAGGCCCCTGCCCGCTCCGGACGGTGACCCTTCTTCTCTGCGCAAAATGTGCTCGTCTGGCAGAGAAGTTTGAGTTTGCCATGAAAAATAAAATTTGAGGTTTTCTAGGGAGTACAGAAAGGCAAGAATTCTGGAGGCAATTTTATATATTTGAAAACACCTGATCGCAAAGTATTTTCCTAGCTGTGTCTACAAGAAAGCCTGTGCCCTTGACCCGTCCCTCCGTTTCTTTTGTACGTTTCCTAAAATGTATAAACCTTGATTCTTGCATATGCAGCATATAAAGGGGTGCCGAAACAAAGACTAAAATGGAACAGGAACTGTGGCAGAGGGTTGGCGTAAACGCTACTTGGAACATTGTTTTAATTGAAACTGAGGGAGAGTTACACTGTAGAGCTAAGTCCTAGTGATATTATCAGATCAAACAATTGGGCAGCCTTTGACTGGCACCAGCCCAAATGACTATGAGTAAAGAGAAACATGCATCTTAAGTGTGTAGCATGCAAATACACTCTCAAAAAAAAAAAAAAAAGCCTGTTTAACATGCTATTCCGTTGGGGGAAAATATTTTCAGTAAATGTCACCAAAAAGTAAAACCAAAAAAGATTTTTAAAAAACATACTATGTATTCAGTACCTACCTTGTGCCCCCATGTACTTCTAAGTACTTTACAAATGTTTCACTTACTCTTCACAATAATTCAATTACGTAGTTTTTATTTTCTTCACTTTACAAGTGAGGAAATAGAGGCAGGTTTCTTAATTCTAAAGCCCAACGCTCTTCATAACGTAAAAAGACTCATCTGTCATCTCTCCATCACAAAATAATGACTGCTGATATTCCTGCACGTATTCTCTGCCAACAGATACTTGTTATCATTAAAATGATTCTGCACTGCACCCATGTTCATAGGAGCACTATTGTCAATAAGCAAAGTGTAGAAACCACCTGAAAGGTCCATCTACCAATGAATAAACTATAGAATATGCATACAATGGAGTATTGTTCAACTATATAAAAAAAAAATCAAGTACTGATACAAGGTGGATAAATCTCCAAAACATTATGCTAAATGAAAGAAATCAGACACAAAAGGTCATGTGTTACATGATTCCATTTACATGAAATATTCGCAAATAAGTAAATCCATAGAGACAGAACATAGGCTGGTAGTTACCAGGGATTGGGGGAGGGGAGAATGGGAAGCACCTGCATAATGGATACAGGTTTCGTTTTGGGGTGATGAAAATGTTTTGGAATTGGACAGAGGTGGCAGTCGCCCAATATTGTGAAAGTAGACTAAGTAGACACTGAATAGTTCAGTGTAAAATGGTTAATTATGTCACATGAGTTTCATCTCATAAAAAAATGTAAATGATATTCTACAGTGCACAGCTTTATTACTTGCTTTTTACAGCATATTTTCAGAGCCTCTTTCTATGCCAAGATAATTGAACATCATTGTTTTTCATGGCTGCATATTATTCTATTGTGATAATTACCATAATTTACATAACTAATTGCCTAGTATTAGACATCTTTATTGTACACCACACTGAGATTAATACCCTTGTGTCCATATTTGCATATTTGTAATTCTTCCATAGAGTAAAGAACTAGAAGCAAAATGTCTTCACAAGAAAAAGTATATATGAAGATTTTTGATGTGTATTTCCAAACTACCTTCCTCAGTTTTCCCCATCACAAACATTGCTTGTTTCCCTGCTTGCATCCATGATAATTTGATATCAAAATAATATCTTTTTTAAATTTTTATTTTATTTTTGGCTGTGTTGGGTCTTTGTTGCTGTGTGCACACTTCTCATTGTGGTGGCTTCTCTTGTTGAGGAGCACGGGCTCTAGGCTCGAGGGCTGCAGTAGTCGTGGCACGCGGGCTCAGTAGTTGCGGCTCACGGGCTTAGTTGCTCTGCAGCATGTGGGATCTTACCAGACCGGGGATTGAACCCGTGTCCCCTGCATTGGGAGGTGGATTCTCAACCACTGTGCCACCAGGGAAGTCCCAAAATAATGTCTTCTTTTGGTTTTAAATTTTGTTCCTTGTGGGACCTTAGTTCCCCCACCAGGGACTGTTGAACCCAGTCCCTTGGTAGTGAGAGTGCAGAGTACTAATCACTGGATGGCCGGGGAATTCCTAAATTTTATTCCTTTGATTAAAAGTTATGAGTTGTGGGCTTCCCTGGTGGCGCAGTGCTTGAGAATCCGCCTGCCGATGCAGGGGACACGGGTTTGTGCCCCGGTTCGGGAAGATCCCACATGCCGTGGAGCGGCTGGGCTCGTGAGCCATGGCCGCTGAGCCTGCGCGTCCGTAGCCTGTGCTCCGCAACAGGAGAGGCCACAACAGTGAGAGGCCCGCGTACAGCAAAAAATAAAAATAAATAAAAATTAAAAAATAAGTTATGAGATGTGAGCTCCAATCAAGCGCTGTTCTGTAGAGCTGAGAGACTTTGAGAAGTATATTCTTTAAAGTGGGCAAGAAGCATGAATAGGCTTAGCATATGCTCTGACCTTGAGTCAGTCATTAAGTCTGAGAACATATATTTATCTAAATGAGTACCGTTTTCTTGACAAACGTTTTGAAATGTCTCTTGTGTGCTGGACAATATATAAAGGCACTAAGAATACAGCAATAATAAAATAAAGTTTCTGTATGATAGGGGCTCAGTCTTGTTGGGGAAAATTATACAAGAATTATAATTAAATGTGATAAATATGCAAACAAACATCAGGAGCAGCTGGAAAACAGTGATCTGGGTCTGATTTTAGTGATTTTGCTTTTGCTGAAAATATTTCTCAAATTGCTTTTTTGGTATTGACTTCGGAAGTTATGGCAAATACTTCTGCATAGTTTCTGTGGTAATGAATGTTCACCTCTTAAGAGATGGGTTTGATTTTTTGAACTACTTAAAATTATTTGAAGCCAAGTCTGGTGAATGAATCAGGTGTTGATGATGCTCTTGGGATTATAATTATGTAATTGGTGTGTTTTTTTGGCCCAAGTGGGATATGATTTCAATGTTATCATGTTATTAAACCAATTTTATTAAGTGGCTACTTGGAATTGATCCCACTCCTTGAACGATATTGCTGTGTTCTGTAGGGTGGTGGCTTTAAAACGTTTTTGACCCAAACCAGTGGGAAATATACACCATAGTGGGAAATATATTTTATATTACAAGCCAGTAAACATACATACGTACAACTGAAACAGATTTCACAGAACAATATACCCTTCCATGATGCAGCATACTGTAGTATTTTTTTAAACTGTATTCTATTCCATTTTTTAAAAAATTGCTGGGGGGGAGGTGACACTAAATTGATTTCATGTGCCACTAATGAGTCCTAATTGATATTTTGATAAGCACTGCTCCAGGTTTCAAATCAACTATCTTTCCTCATTACTTTGACTCAATTGTTTGCCAGGAATTCAGGGAAATAATAGAATCTGTTGATTTTAAATTATTTAACTGAAGTGATTATTAGTGCCACATAAAAGAAACAGATGGAAATTGCAAAGATTTGGAAATGCTGCTATAATTCCAAAGAGTTTCTCTCATTCCAGGTTTTAGCCTGACTCTTTAAATAGCACCTTCCGTGGTAAATTTAAGGAACATTCTAATCTGAACCTGCAGTGGAGTACAATTATCAAGCTGCAACGTATTTACCAATGCCCACAGGGAATTATCATGAGCTACATAATTACCTTGTTCTTAAAACAGGAGCTATGTGCTCGATTTTGCCTTTATTTTCAAAATTATTTGTGGTTATTTCTGTCTATTTTTAAATCTGATTTCAAGTCACTGCTTTAGTATGGCATAAAAGGCAATCCCATGTAGAAGAGGAGTATCAGAGGCTCTTAAGCAGGGAAATTACATGATCAGACTTAGCTTTTTAAAAAATAATTCTGACAATAATGGAGAGAATGAATTTCGCAGGTCTTATGTGGGGGAGACCAACTGGAAATCTTTTGAGACAAAGTGAAAACATTTGAGGGCTTATACTGGAGAATAATAATAACAATAACAAGTGGGTTAAGCTTTCCATAGGTTACCTAAGTGACCTATGTGTATTAAGCGTATAGAGCTTTACATGGGTTACCTAAGCTTTTATTCTTTTTTCCTTTGTATTTTTTAATTTTAAAACCTATAATCAACTTGTGATATAGGTAGTACATACCTATTAATCAATGAGGAATGAAAGGCAGAGAGGGTCGCCTGTCCAAAGTCACACAGTAGGCAGGGACCCCAGGATTCCAATGCAAATCCATCTGCTTTGGAGCCCAGGTATGTAAACTGGTGTAACTGTAGCTGGAGGAGGGGCTGGATTTATAAGACTTTTCTGAGAGAAACACAGTGGAGCAAAGTAGAAGCAGGATCCAGTGATGGAGAGAGCAGGATCTGGAGTTGAAATACCTGGATTCAATTCTGTGTAACTAGAGTGAGCTATTTAAAGCATGAGAGAACAATTCAAGTATGCCAAGCCTCTGACTCTTCATCTCTAAAACAGAGATAATAACAGCCCCCCATAAGGCTATTCTTAAAGGCCATCACAAGGCTTAGATGAGGTAATATACATAAAGGGCTTAGTAGAGTGCTTGACTCAAGGGCTAGATAAAGAGGCAGCCATAATAATAACAAGTAATTATTAATTATTTTTTAAAATCTTGGTATCTCATTGGATGTTGGCAAAGAGAAAGAAGTTAAGAATAGCATGCTTTCTAATACGAGAAATTAGATGGGGGTGATACTGCAGCTGAAAAAGGGAACAGTTTAGGAAGTAAAGATAAGCCCGATTTAGACATATAGATAAAAAAGCCAGTCGACAGACTTAACACTTGTAAGAGAACTAGGTAGTTTAAAACTGAGGCTGGGGGCTTCCCTGGTAGCGCAGTGGTAGGGGATCCGCCTGCCGATGCAGGGGACGCGGGTTCGTGCCCCTGTCCGGGAGGATCCCACACGCCGCGGAGCGGCTGGGCCGGTGAGCCATGGCCACTGAGCCTGCGCGTCCAGAGCCTGTGCTCCGCAGCGGGAGAGGCCACAACAGTGAGAGACCCACGTACCGCAAAAAAAAAAAAAAAAAAAAAAAAAAAACCAGGCTGGATGAGATCACTCAGGCCGAGTGTGCAGACTGAAAGAGAAGTCCAAGAAATAGGACCTCCGGGAACAACATTCAAAGGCCAGAAGGAGAAACAGTGGAAGGTTCTTGGTAGTCCTGTTAGACTCTGCTTATATTACTTATGTGCCCAGCCCAAGAAAAGAGAGGCAGGTAAAAATGAAAAAGGCATCAGGCAAAAATAGTTGGATTACGTTAGGTATAGCTCCCTATATTCCTATCTCCAGTTACCTTAGGCCATTCTCTAGCTCCTGAATCATTCTCTAGCACCAGCTCTCCCTTATAGCTTCTACCACACCCCCTCCTCGGCTCCTTGTCTTCACAGTATTGACCTTGGTTGTTTTTTGACTTCCTTCTTGGATCACAAGCTGAACCTGCTCACAACTCACTGCTTTCTGCTACTGACCTTGCATTCCATGACACACCAGCTGTAAAAGAAACCCCAAATCAGAAAGAAGAAACAAAACAGATTGAAAATGAACTCTAGAGAGGCTTCAGGGAAGCGGAGAAATCAAAATGTTTCAAAAAGGAGAATGGTCAACATGTCAGTGCAGCAGAGAGGACAAATAGAATGAGGACTGAAAACTGGATTTCACATTTGGGAAGCTCCTGGTGTCTGTGAATGAGAGCAACTTCAAGAAAGCAGTAGGGACGAGAGACAAATCTATGAAAAAGAATTGGTGAGATAAACTTTATACCCTCTAATTTTCTCCATGAAGCAGAAGGGAGATCATCCTCTGATAGTGAGAAGATTTTAAGGTTAAAATATATAGTCCAGGGGGCTTCCCTGGTGGCGCAGTGGTTGGGAGTCCGCCTGCCGATGCAGGGGACACGGGTTCGTGCCCTGGTCTGGGAAGATCCCACATGCCGCGAAGTGGCTAGGCCCGTGAGCCATGGCCGCTGGGCCTGCAAGTCCGGAGCCTGTGCTCTGCAGCGGGAGAGGCCCGCGTACTGCAAAAAAAAAAAAAAAAAAAAATTATAGTCCACACAGGTGATTTACATATATTTAATTCTCACAGCCACTGTTTGGAGTTGGTATTATTGTCCCCGTGTCATACAATAGGTAACTGACATAGTGAATTTAAGTCATACAGCTGATATTAGGCAAATTTAGAACTCACCCCAGATCTGTCTCCAAATTCTGTACTTTTCTTACTGCATTCAGATTTAGAGTAGCCACCGAGAGGAACATGAAAGTGTTGAGACAGGAATAATAGTGGTAGTACTATAAATACTATTACTCATATATAAATATGTAATAATGGTAATAACGATGAGGAAAATGGATCAGATGATGGTAGTGCTGATGATAACAGAGAGATTAATGCTTCTACTCCAAATTTAACTGCAAGTAATAGCCTCATATCTAACTTTATGCCATAAAACACAGTGGCAGGACTTCCCTGGTGGTGCAGTGGTTAAAAGTTCACCTGCCAATGCAGGGGACACGGGTTCGAGCCCTGGTCCAGGAAGATCCCACATGCCGCGGAGCAACTAAGCCAGTGCGCCACAACTACCAAGCCTGCGCTCTAGAGCCCGCGAGCCACAACTACTGAGCCCGCGCATTTAGAGCCCACACTCCGCAACAAGAGAAGCAACTGCAATGAGAAGCCCGCGCATCACAACAAAGAGTAGCCCGTGCTCGCCAATACTAGAGAAAGCCTGCGCGCAGCCACGAAGACCCAACACAGCCAAAAATAAATAAATAAGTAAATTATTAAAAAATAATAAATTTTTTAAAATAAAGAAAACAGTGCCTATGAATACCTACAGCTAAATGATGTTACTTAAGACAAATTACTTTTCTTAGTTTTAATATAGCCACAAAATATCATTTATAAACTTTCCTTTTGTTACGTCTAAACATATCTTTAAAATATTTATAAACTCTTACTATAATTTAGATTTATTTTTATTTCAAAATTATGAAAGATAATTTGAAAGTTGTTAGTATGTAAACTACAAACATTTCCCTTGAACCTTGAATTGTATTAAATAATACAAAAAGAATTGTATTCTTTGCCGTTGACGTTAAGATTCTTTTGGCACTCTGCTTGCTGAATTATGGAAGCCTAAGGAAGTAGTATACTTTCTGTCAAAAATGTAATTTTAAAAAACGGTTGATATAAAATTATAGAAAAAGCCATGAAACAGGCAGCATGAATATTTGAAAGATAATATATATAAAGTATAACCCAGCTATCTGGCAGGGAAATAAATCTTTTAAAATTATTATTAAGTTTTTGTGTAGAATGAAGGAACTTACCCTTTAAGTAAGTGACATTTAAAAATTCCTTTTGTTGAAAATCTTCTTTAAGTGCATGTGTACGTATTAAAGGAGTACGTATTTACTTCATAAAACAGATGATATTCAACATGAATTATCCTTTTTGTGATGATTTCAATAATAGAGTGATTGCCCTCTAGGCATACTGAAGATTATAGGATGATTTCCTCCTGTATTAAATGGTCCCATAAAGCTACAGCTTCTTAATTTTTATGTCTGCTTTTCATAGATTTTTTTGTCTCCTTCCTTGTCAATGCTCATTTCCCATGGCAGCCTGTATACTTGCATGGACTCATTCATGCCTATGGTAACATTAACCAGCCCACCAAACACATATACATGTAAACGAAGGTAAACTTGCACATGCCCATGCTTATCCACTAAGCCCCTTGGTAGGCTCCCATTCTATTTTCCATGTGGCCTCCTGGCCTTGGCTTCTTTTCTTCCTGCTCCTGCCACTTAGACTTGATTGTGGAGGCGTGCCACTCAGCTCTCCCTTCAATTAGTGTGTGAACTGTAGCTGGCTGACAACTTCCAGCTAGCCACTGCACCTCCAGGTCTGCAGCATTCCCACTGAGGCCATTTTCCTCTCCAGAAGTCTCCCAGCCAATGACTAAACGCAGTGGGGTACTGTAGCCAGGCCATTTCTGCTTCCTACAGATTCCTCTAGTGGGTAGTCTTTGCCCCGGACGCCCCAATCACCTGGCCAAGACTTTCTCAGAGCTGTACAGTGGCAGCCTGGGGCTCTTCCTACCCAATCTTCTCTCCTTCCCTCTCTCCTTTCACAAGTGTCTGACCTGCTTTGTGGTTTCAAGTCTCTCCCTACCTACTCTTGTTCCCCTCCCCTTTATGCCTCACAGATGTTGCCCCAATACATCTTTTGCACAGCTAATTTTGGCTTGGTGTCTGCTATGCAGGAAACCTAACTGACACAGTCAGTAAAACATGGCCCAAGAAAGCAGGCAATACAATTAGGTTTGAGGACTGTTTACTCATACTTGGCCTGCAAGTAGGACCTCATCCTGGGTGCAATGTGGGGAATGGGTAGTCCTTGGCAAAAGGCAGCCCCACAATTGCTGAAGATGTCACTGGTGATGACCTGGGAGTGTGTCCTGGGAGAGGGGAACAGCTTTGCTAGTTTGAAGATGTAGGCATTTGAAAGATATGGGGAGAATAATGCCTACAAGTGTAGTGGTGTTGGCTGGTTATTCCAAAGTTCTACTGATGCCCTATGGAGCGTTAATGAGAAACTGAGAAGTAATGACACAGTAACAGGCACAGTGTGAGAGACAGAGCGCCTGTTTGACTTGGAACATTTTCTTGGAAAATGGGATTTGACACCATTACAAGGAACCTCCTCTGCCCAGGGGATGGGGCAAACTCACTGTAGGGAAGTCTGACTCTTAGAAGCCCAGAAAAGGTGGTGGCCATGCTGACGTGGAAATGTCTGAGTTGCCATGGCAGATAGTAGAGGAAGGAATAAAAAGGCTGTGGGAAGGGGTGAATCATAATGGATTCATAGTGTGAGACCAGAGGACTCATCAGAAGATTATGTTTCCACAGCAGAGCCCAGAGAACACATCGTTCTCCAAGGCCATCAGGAACACGCTGGTGAGAGAGACATCAGCATCATTAAAAGCTCAGTGGTGGCTCTCCATACAGGCCAGGGATGAAGCTGTCACAAATACGAGCTTGTTAATAGCAACAGGAATGATCGCGCTCCAAAATAACAGAAAAGCCAATAGAAGCCAGGGGGCAACCATTATTATAACTACCAGCAGGACTGGAATAGCTGGTGGTTAAGGGGGCCTGACCAACAGGAAGGTACAGAAATGGCTAACAGAATCTGGCATCCCTAAGAGCAAAATAGAAGTGCAAGCAATGAGAGCGCCATTTAACATCTATAATCAGAAACAGACAAGGACAGAAAAACAGGAGGATAAGGGTAGTTGCCCCAATAAAAATTCATGATTCATTACTCAGTTTCTGGACCTGAGACAATTTTCAGACCCAGAGTGCAGTGACTGAGAGATGGTTGTGTCTCAAGGGGGAAGAAGCCTGCAAGACCATGACAAGTATTACCTGTAAGGGTTTCCCCAGTCCCGCCCTAAAGGGACCTACAGCCATATACGTGGATGACCATGCACTTGAAAAAGGAAAACCACACATATTGAGGACTTTGAACATATTTTCAAAGCTGACATTGATACCAGAAAGCCTAAAGTGTCCTCAGGATCCCCTGTTAGAGTTGGGACCCAGTAACATAAGCAGTCTGGCTGAAGTCCAGCTTACGGTGGGTCCACTGGGTCTGTGAACTCAGTTGAGGATCATTTCACCCATCTTGGTGAAAAATGAAGGTTCACATTCATGGCAGTTTGACTCACTTAGGAACTTGGCTAGCTGGGTAAGAACCATTATATTGGGGAAAGCCAAAAGAAAGCCTCTGAAACTACTGCTTTCCCAAGCCAAGGATAGTGAATCAAAAATAATATTGCATTCCAGAAACGGAGGTAGAGGTTAGTACCACTGAGATGGTTAGCTTTATGTGTCAACTTGGCTGGGCTGTGGTGCCTGGATATTTGGTCAAACATTATTCTAGGTATTTCTGTCAGGATATTTTTGGATAAGATTTCGATTTAAATCAGTAGGCTTAAGTAGAGGTGATTGCCCTCCATAGTGTGGATGGGCTTCATCCAATCAGTTGAAAACTGATGATAGAACAAAAAGCTGATCTCCCCTGAGCAAGCGGGAATTATGCCGGTAGACTGCCTTTGGACTTCCTCTGTAACATCTGCTCTTCTTGGTTTGTCCAAAAGCTGACTGCCTTTGGACTAGAACTTGGTCCTGAGTCTTCAGCCTGCTGAGCTCCTCCATCAGATTTTGGATTTCCAAGCCTCCACAATCACATGAGCCAAAGAAATCTCTTTAAATTTTTTATAAAAATTAATTTTAAAATGTATTTATTAAAATACATTTATTAAAAATAAGACTATCGGGGCTTCCCTGGTGGCGCAGTGGTTTAGAGTCCGCCTGCCGATGCAGGGGACGCGGGTTCGTGCCCCGGTCCGAGAAGATCCCACATGCCGCAGAGCGTCTGGGCCCATGAGCCATGGCTGCTGAGCCTGCGCGTCCAGAGCCTGTGCTCCGCAACAGGAGAGGCCACAACAGTGAGAGGCCCTCGTACCGCAAAAAAAAAAAAATAATAAGACTATCATCTATGTATGTATGTATGTATCTATCTATCATCATCTATCGATTTTCTCTTGGTTCTGTTACTCTGGAGAACCCTGACTAATACAATCACCATTAAAGATTTAAAGGATGCATGGTGGTAGTCCATATCCTATCTCTATTTAATTCGCCAGTCTGACACCTACAGAAACCACATGGATCCTGGAGAATGACTACAGATTTCCATAATCTCAACCAAGTAGTAGCTTCATTGCAGTTGCTGTGCCAGACTTGTTGATGGTAAAGCTGATCGTGAAGCCCTCAATTGTGTCATATGCAGCTACTGATCTGATTGCATTCTTTTCTATACCAATCAGAAAAAAAGGATTAGAAATAGTTCACTTTGACATGGAATGGACAACAAGATTCATTTATGGTTTTGCTTCGGGGCTGTGTTAACTCTCCGGACTCTGTCATAACGTAGCTCAAAGAGTCTATATCGTCACATTGATCCAAAGCATTAGTGGTATGATGCTGATCTGGCAGGACAAGTAAAAGTTGGGTTTTGTGCTGGAGGCCTTGGTAAGGTATGTGAGCATCAGAAGGTGGGAGATAAAAACTCATATAGCTTCAGGGACCTGCCACTTCAGGAAAGTTTTTGAGTTCCTTGACCAGGGGCAAGCCAGGACATCTCCTCTAAAGTAAAAGAAAAATGCTGCACCTGATATCTCCTGGGGTAAACAAGGAAGCACAACACCTGGTGGATTTCTTTGGGCTCAGGAGGCAAACTGCTCTACACCTAATACTGGAAGTGTATTAATTATATTCCAGCCTGTAGACCTCGTGACATGGAAGGCTGTCAGCTTTGAGGAGAAACTGGAGCATAAAAGAGCTTTGCAGCAAGTGTAGCCTGTAGCTCAAACATTCCTACTCCTGGAATTTGAGAGATGAGGTCTGCAGTGGAAACATGTGGACAAACATATGGGAATGGACATGAAGTGTGAAGATTTTTGTCTTACAATACTCAGCAGAGAGCATCTACCTTGGAAAAGGCACTGAAGAACCAACTAGTTAAAATTACTTGACTAGTCAATGTTAGCCAGCTTTCATCATTGGCCATCCCAGAGGTGACACAACGGGCACATGAATAAAATTGCTAGGGTATCAAAGATGGTGTCTATGTAGGGGCCCACACAGCATGAATATCTACTTACTAAGGTCAGTCTAACTACTGCTGCCTCAGAATATCCAACCTATCAGCAACAGAGGACAACACTGAGTCCTGATCTGGCACTAGTCCTCAGGGAGACCAACAGCCACCTGGTGTCATTGAGCTCATCTGTTCAGGAAGTGGCAGCAGTTCATCCTCGCAGCAATAGATACCTGTTCGAGGTCTGGGTTTGTGTCTTCTGCCTGAAGAGCCTCACTATCCAAGAGCAGACACAATGCTTGACTCATGGGCAGGAATTTCCACACTGCATAGCATCTGG
This sequence comes from Phocoena sinus, assembly GCF_008692025.1. Lineage (NCBI taxonomy): Eukaryota > Metazoa > Chordata > Mammalia > Artiodactyla > Phocoenidae > Phocoena > Phocoena sinus. Next base: position 55,958,107 of record NC_045763.1, on the reverse strand, counting down.
CCAGGGAAACCATTTCACAGTGAAGGAGCTGCAAGACTGGGCCCTTGACCATGGAAGCCAGTGATCTCTCATCATCATTAAGTAGCCAGCCTGATAGAGTGTTGGAACAGCTGACCAAAGCACAGCTGAAATACAATCTCAAAGGCAATACTCTGCAAGGGTAGGTGACATCATTCAGGATACAGTATATACATTAAATCAGAGACCCCTGTGTGCCACTGGGTCTCCAAATGAAAGAATATACAGGCACAGGAATCCAAGGGTAGAGGCAGTTGTGGTCCACTTATCATTACTCTCTATGACACTGGAGGACATTTCGCTTCCTGTCCCTACAGCTCTGACCTCAGAGGGGGTGAGGTTCTCAAGCATACTCTTGCCAGGGGGACAGCCATGGTTCGACTTAATTACAGGCTATGGCTGCTGCCTGAGCATTTGGACTCCTTGTATCCAGTAACGAGCAGGCAAGAAGAGAAATCACCATCTTCACCAGGGTAGCAGACTCAGAACAACCGGAGGAAGTAGGCTGCATTTCAACAAGGTGATCCATTTAGATGCCTGTTGATAAATTTCTTGACCATTAGAACCATGAATGGACATGTGTAGCAATGTTGGCCTGAGAAGGTATGATTTCCACAGAATCAATTCCCTCAGGAATGAAGGTTTGGGTCATACCATCAGATAAGCCACCAGGAACAACAGAGATGAGTTGAGGGTGAGGGGAATTCAGAGGGAGTGGGGAGACTGGGAATACCAGTTCCAGCTGAAATCAGCTACAGCATCTTGGGGTATAGTTTATCCCCCTAATCTCCCTCTTGAAAGTTTCATCTCAGGAAGAGAGGCTCACAGGAGCCGTTGAAGAGCTGTTCCCCAAACATGCGGAAAAGTGTAGCTGTGAGGCGTGAGCCAGAGCAGCCATGCGTGTCTGCCACTCAGATATCCCTTCCAAACAAGGTGCTGTAAGGAGTGTGGTCGGCTGACCATCTCAAGCTGCTGCTTTTTTTTTTTTTTTTTTTTTGCGGTACAAGGGCCTCTCACCGTTGTGGCCTCTCCCGTTGCGGAGCACAGGCTCCGGACGCGCAGGCTCAGCGGCCATGGCTCACGGGCCCAGCCACTCCGCGGCATGTGGGATCTTCCCGGACCGGGGCACGAACCCATGTCCCCCGCATCGGCAGGCGGACTCTCAACCACTGCGCCACCAGGGAAGTCCTAGCTGCTGCCTTTTGTGAATGGGCACAGCATTCACTCTCAAGCCAGGTTCCCCGCGGGCTGCTCCCAGCTAATGCCTGAGCACAGCGGCACTACTAGAGCTGGGCCCTTTCTCCCCAGCACATTACTGCTCCAACGGGCAGCCTTGGCTAGGGCGCTTGCCATCCACCGTGCTGCGCTGCAGTCTGGGGCTCCTTCTACAAGACCCTCCTCCCTTTCCCCTGTCCTTCCACAGGGAGCCCACCCCAAGTCCTCCATGCTCCCTTCCTCCTTCACAAGCATTGCCCTCAATACATTTCCTTCCTATCTCATTCTATTTTGGGGTCTTGCTTCTTGGAGGACCCAAACTGAGACAAATTGTTCAATTTTGATATGTTTAGAACTCCCTACAAACTTTGATATATGTTCATCCTTCTGTTTTATTCTTCTGCCATCTTGTTTAATTCACTTCAGTTTTATTCCTTTAGTCCCCTGCCCCTGGCACATTTCCATGCTATGTTTGTCAATCTATACTGGAATTTGGCATTCAAACACACTTTTAAGACCGTATCTAATTAGCTCAGTCCTGACAACAGTCTTTATCACTGATTAGTAATGGATTACAGTCCTTGGACAATTATTGCTTTTGAAGCCAAGCTAACAAGTGCTTCACATCGTCAATGCATAAATTATCTGGTCTCATTTAGCAGACAGCTTTAAAAAAAACATTAAACTTTCTTTCACAGATTCTACATTTCCACCTCCCCTCTGAGCCAACTGAGGTGCGGTTTTCAAGTTAGTTCTCCCCATACCTTCCCCAATATATTGCTGGATCTAAATACCTAGTTTTCTCTAGTCAAAGCCTGGATTTTTATCAGAATCATTAGCATTTGAGCTACCCACTCAAAGGAGTTTTTCTACAACTGCCTCTGTTTTCAGCTAATTTTATATCCCTCCATTTTGCTGTATTCCAGTTCTCTTGCCAGCTCTTCCATTTCTTTTTTGGTTGTAATATTTCATTACCCCTTCTGCTTTTGTACTCAATTGTCCATTTATGGGCAGCGTTTTGCTTTTCTTCATCCAGCAAGAGAAACCCAACCTTTGAAGTTGTACGATTCTAGAATAGTTTTCACATGAGCACAGACCTTTTTCCTAATATACTTTTCAGCTGGCGAACTCATTTCTTTCACAGAAAAAGATTCCAAGATAAGGCATGACAAAGAAAACCTCAGTAAAGTAGGTTAGTGCTAATTCCATACATACGGTTGAAGAGTTTCCCAGGTGCTCATAATTACAGGAACCTACATCTTTGATGCAAATGCATACTTAATGCAACTGTAAATATTTCACTTATGGAATGTCCATTCACAAAGCTCACCCAAGTTTTCACTGAATTGAGTCTAACACAGCACAAGCATATCTATATCTGCCTCATAATGACCACCTTAGAGAGCCGAACGCCTGAAGGAGTTTTAGGAAATCAGCTGTGCTGTATTCTCCTGCCTTCCGGCAGAATTGTACATAAACACCCAGAGAGGAAAAAGCTTCCCAAGAAAGAGTCAACAACCTCACTCTAGCGTTTAACAATGAGCACAGCCAGGAATTTCTTCTTTGAATATACAAATCCCTCTGCTACAGCTTAAATCAATTTTTTTATGTCTGATACAAAGGTTTAAAATTCTTGTGTTTTTTTTAATACAACGAGTAAACACATTCTCTAAGTTGCAACTGCTTATTTTCATGTTAATCACCATTTTCTATTTTAATCAAAATACAACTCATTCATTTGTTCAATAAATAAATAATTTAAAAATCTCAAACCATCCTTTTAGCAGATTTTTAAAAATCACTTCTACCTTTTGAAAATTACCATGGACTCATGTCTCCTTTGACAGACTCAATACCTTCCAATTACTGTGGTCATTTTTTATGCCAAATTTATCAGCTTTGCCCAGTGACTAATCTCTCCTGTCTGTACTATTGTTAACATTTATTTAGGTATTAACAAAAAAAATCTTCAGTTTTTGTCAACAAGATGTATTTGACTCTTCTTTGCTCTTTCCTCCTCTGAGATCTGGTGTCAGATACCTTCTGAGGAGCCCTAATTCCCTTACTTAAAAATTTTGTAAGGTGAAAAACTATGGTTAATGTGAACTATGGTTCACATTATACCTTTTTCCTGTGACCAATGAAAGTAGTTTTCACTAAGACCTACCGAATAAATATGAGTTAGCCAGGTGAAGTAGAAGGGCAAGTGTGTTTTAGGAGGGGGGTAGGTGAGGACAAGATCTAAGAAGGCAAGAAGACAATTTATTTTATTTTATTTTATTTTAAGATGACAATTAAACAAGAAGTAAAATAATATGTTCAGTTGCCCCCCTTATCCGTGGGGGTTACATTCCAAGACCCCCCAGTGGATGTTGAAACTGTGGATAGAACCAAACCTTTTATATACTGTTTTTTTCCTATAAATACATACTTATGATAAAGCTTAATTTCTAAGTTAGGCACAGGAAGGGATTAATGACAATGACTAATAATAAAATAGAACAATTTTAACAATACACTGTAGCAAAAGTTATGTGAATGTGGTCTTTCTCTCTCTCTCAAAACATCTTATTGTACAAATGTAATGCCTTTTCCATCTTAACTAAGCTCTCATCAGGCACTGTGGCTGCAACTTTTGCTGTGTGAGGTACAACAGCAAAACTAGCATGAATTTCTTTTTCTACTTCACAATTTCATGGAGAGAAGATTTGCTCCTGTCATAGATCTTAGCAACCTCAGCGTACACTTTTTCTTTCCTCATTAAGTGGAGAACTTTCACCTTTCCGCTTAATGGAAGAACCTTACGGCTACTTTTTAGTACATCCAAACAGCCGGCTGTACTACCCTTGTGCTTTGGGGCCAAGATGAAGTAAAATAAGTGTTACTTGAACATAATCGCTGAGGTCCCACAAACAGTTGATCTGATACCTGAGATGGCCACTGAAGGATTAACAGGCAGCATCTGCTAGACAAAGGGATGATGCACGTCCTAGATGTGATGGAGCAGGACGGCTGGAGATCTCATCCACACTATGCAGAATGGCACACAATTGAAAATTTATGGATTATTTATTTCTGGAATCTTCCATTTAATATTTTCAGACCATGGGTGACTGAAACTGTGGAAAGTGAAACTGTGGATAAGGGGGGACTACTGCTGATAATGTCAGAGGATGTAAAAGTACTATGGAAACATAGCAAAGCAACATCTTACCTGGGAACTGGTGAATGTTGGTAAGAAAAGGCTTTCTGAACAAAGTGACTGTGGGCTTAGGTAGAAGACTCCCTGATGCTTACCAAAATCCACTACTGCTTTCCTACCTGAGTATATGAAAGGCTTTGCTTCCTGGATCCCCTTTAAATAATCTAGGCTGTATAGCTAGTAGAAGCTAATGAAGGGTGAACAAGGGGGCCAACAACATTCTAGATGGTAGAACGTCCACCACCTGGGGCCTTGATTGACTTTGTAAAACAGAGCACGTCTTTGTCTGCTTTACAACAGGCTTAGTGTGAATAACAAATACATGTATTTGTTATTGTATGCGTTGAGCCACTAAAATTTGGAGGTTATTGGTTGCTGTAGCAAACCTAGTCTATTATGAGATCTTCCTTACTCCCCTTGGGGAAGCTTGACACTTCTTGGGTTGGCGCCAGCTGTGAAGGCAATGAGGCATCAAGATATCAATTTGCAACCCAAGCTTACTAACACCATACACAAAAATAAACTCAAAATGGATTAAAGACCTAAATGTAAGACCAGACACTATGAAACTTTTAGAGGAAAACATAGGCAGAACACTCTGTGACATAAACCACAGCAAGATCCTTTTTTTTTTTTAGCAAGATCCTTTTTGACCCACCTCCTAGAGAAATGGAAATAAAACCAAAAATAAACAAATGGGACCTAATGAAACTTAAAAGCTTTTGCACAGCAAAGGAAACCATAAATAAGACCAAAAGACAACCCTCAGAATGGGAGAAAATATTTGCAATTGAAGCAACTGACAAAGGATTAATCTCCAAAACATACAAGCAACTCATGCAGCTCAATATCAAAATAAACAAACAACCCAATCCAAAAATGGGCAGAAAACCTAAATAGACATTTCTCCAAAGAAGACATACACATGGCCAAGAAGCACATGAAAACATGCTCAACATCACTAATCATTAGAGAAATGCAAATCAAAACTACAATGAGATATCATCTCACACCAGTCAGAATGGCCATCATCAAAAAATCTAGAAACAATAGATGCTGGAGAGGGTGTGGAGAAAAGGGAACCCTGCTGCACTGTCGGTGGGAATGTAGATTGGTACAGCCACTATGGAGAACAGTATGGAGATTCCTTAAAAAACTAAAAATAGAATTACCATATGACCCAGCAATCCCACTACTGGGCATATACCCTGAGAAAACCGTAATTCAAAAAGATACATGTACCACAATGTTCATTGCAGAACTATTTACAATAGCCAGGGCATGAAAACAACCTAAATGTCCATCAACAGACGAATGGATAAAGAAGATGTGGTACATATATACAATGGAATATTATTCAGCCATAAAAAGGAACGAAATTGAGTTATTTGTAGTGAGGTGGATGGACCTAGAGTCTGTTGTACAGAGTGAAGTAAGTCAGAAAGAGAAAAACAAATACTATATGCTAACACATACATATGGAATCTAGAAATATGGTACCGATGAACCTATTTAAGGCAGGAATAAAGATACAGATGCTGAGAATGGACTTGAGGACATGGCGGGGAAAGGGAGCCTGGAATGGAGAGAGTAACACTGACATATAAACACTACTAAATGTAAAATAGATAGCTGGTGGAAAGCAGCCGCATAGCACAGGGATATCAGCTTGGTGCTTTGTGACCACCTAGAGGGGCAGGATAGGGAGGGTAGGAGGGAGGCTCAAGAGGGAGGGGATATGGGGATATATATATATATATATATATATATATATATATATATATACATATATATATATATGTATACATATATCTGATTCACTTTGTTGTACAGCAGAAACTAACACAACATTGTAAAGCAGTTATACTCCAATAAAGATGTACAAAAAAAAAAGTAGGGTGGAAGATGAGAAAAAAAGAAAAACTAATGGGGAAATGAATGTTAATAAATACCTGCTATGTTTTGAGCAAAAAAAAAAAAAAAAAAGCTATCAGGATAGTAAGCTTTTCTGTCTTCTAATCCAAAGTTCCTTCTAGGAAGTGATGCTACCAGGCAGAACAGTAGATTTAAAAAGACCTTGTCTGTTTACACTAGATACGATCAAATCTGTGGGAGATATAACAGGTCTTCAATGCCTAGAAATTCTGGAGATAACTCCACCCTAATTATAGTTTATGTCACTTGCATGTCGTTCTTCTCAGTAAGCTATCATTAATTAATATGGGAGGGGTGAGGGGGATACAAGGCCTGTGACAGAGGCGACTGGGAATTGTCCCTGTGCAGCTGGGCCTGAGCAGGACCTCCTGCTCCGTGCTGTCAAATTCCTACTCTGAGTTTATCTCAATTATGTGATTGCAAAAACATAGACAATTTATAGTCTATTTATCTTGTATCTTTTCTTATTGGCCCAACAAATTCTCCTCAACCCACTAAATTAATATGTTGTATTTCTCTTAATATAACACACACGTAACACGCAGAAAAGTTCCAAGTGTCCTTGACTATATAATTACCGCTTTCAAAATCCTTTGTTGAAGACTGTTATAGGTAATTGTGTTTAATACTACCTTCTTCCCATTAGAATGTAAACTCCACGAGGACAAGGACTCTGTCTGTTTTGTGCTCTGCTTCTCTCCCCAGAACTTAGAAAAGGTCCTGGTGCACAAGAGGCGTGCGATACGTATTTGCTGGACAAATAATTCATTTTACAAGGATCACTTGTAGGTGCAGTGAAAATAATAGATTGGAATTCAGTGAGACTAGAAGCAGAGAGTCCAGATGGAGACCACTGCAGTTCTTCCTATGAGAGATGGAAGATGATTCAGACCAACGTAGTTACAGGGCCGATGGAGAGAAGTGAACAGATTTGAGATATATTTAGGAGGCAGAGCAGAAAGGACTTGGTGATTGATTGGATGTTAGGTGATTTGCAGGGGCAAAAGTTAAGAGCTCCACCTTGGGCACTGAAATCAGAAAGGGATCGCTGAGGAGAAGTGGTTTAAGAGGGCACAAGGTAGATGTTAATGAGTCCAGTTGGTATGCATTCCCAAGATCTATTCGAGTGCCAGTGCCCAGGAAGAAATTGTGTATATCAATTCTGTAGCTCAGGAGAGTGGCCTGAAAAACAGGTTTGGGAAAAAGCACAGCCATGTAAATTTTCAGCCATGTAAATATATGAAAGTAGTGTGTGAGAAGAGGGCCTAAGATAAAACCCTGAAGGTTATCCACATTTAAGATTTTTTTTGAGGAATCAGAACTTGTTTATTGAATTGGTTGAACTTGGTAGGATATACCCAGAAAATAGCTTCATTCTTCTTTCATCAGTGTCTTCAAACCATTTCACCCTGGACAATATCTTGAGCATATTCCATTTTTTTTCAACTTCTCTGTACTCAAATAGTCCTATTTTCATACACTAAAATGTCCAGACCAATTTAAATTAAAACTCCCATCTAAAAGCTTCCATCCAGAGAAACTGCCTGGTGGTCCAGTGGTCAGGACTTGGTGATTTCACTGCCATGGCCCAGGTTTGATCCCTGGTCAGGGAACTAATATCTCGCAAGCTGCAAGGCACGGCCAGAAAAAAAAAATGCTTCCATCCAATTAGGAATTTGAGATTAATGTATACACACTACTATATATAAAATAGATAACCAACAAACACCTACTATATAGCACAGGGAACCATACTTAGTACCTTGTAATAACTTATAATGGAAAATAATCTGAAAAAAATAATATATATCTCTCTGAAGCACTTTGCTGTACACCTGAACCTAACACAGCATTGTAAATCAATTACACTTCAATTAGCCCTCCCTGTCCCCCCCCCCAAAAGATAAAAGCTTCATACAGTCCAACCTTTCTTCCTCTAGCTCCAGCCTGACACAGTTTCCTAGTCATGGAGTAGAGAAAGCGTGCGGTCTGTTTTTTCACTCTTTTTGCACCATACTTCCCCCATCCCCTCTCCGGCTCTTAGCTCCTCCCAGGTTAATGTAGGAAGGTGGGATAAAAGAAAACATAACAAAAGTATTTTTTTGTAGTTGTCTGTCAACTGCCCTTTCCCATGACAGATGTTAAAATGGTCTTCCTCCCGTGGGGACTTTGTAAGCTCTCTACAGACACTTATCCCTCATCTTCCCCCAAACATCTGGGAATATCTACAGTGTGTTCTTCCTTAACTCTGAAAATCCATTATCCAAATGAACTCTCACAATTCCCCTCAACCGCCATCTTTTTTTCTGCTGGGTAACCAAGTCCCACACAGCCCCCTTCCTGAGTTGGATTCTTGCAAGTTTGTGCCGCTTTCCTGTATTAGTCAAGATAGGCCAGGTTATGCTACAACAGCCCCTCAATCAGTAGAAATTTACTCTCACTCATCTAGGTGTCCATTGTGGGTTAGCAGGGGGCTCTATTTATTGTAGTCATGCAGGAACCCAGGCTGATAGAGTCTCCCTCTTGACTCACGCTTCTGTGATCACCACGTCAGGTGGAAAAAAACATGGCAAACCCTGTGCTGACTCTTCAAGCTTCTACCCAGAAGTGACACATATCTTCTGCCCACATTTCATGGGCTAAAGCTAGGTATCTATCCAACTCTAACTTGAAGGAGAGTGAGGAAGTATCATCCACATGCCCTGATAAAGAGAAGAATTGGAAAATTTTCGAACAGCCCTAATGACTGACACATCCCCACATGGTCCAGTTGGCCTGGAGGAAATATTCCAAACCCTGGTAACATGGGCTGCCCCCACTATCTCTCTCCATCCTCCCTGCCCCCTATGCTGACAGAGCCTTTCCAGGCAGTTTCTGTCTTTATCACATAGACTTTTAAACTCTTTGAAGCCCATGTCAGGCTCTCCATAAAACTGGGCTTGGCTCTAGTATGATCCTAGAAGTAAAACAAGAAGTTTTTGCATTTCAGCTGGGAGTAAGAGGCCAGTGTTCATTTGTGGAAAGCACTCAGCCTAAATTTCTCCGAGTGTTCACTTACTGCCTCTCTCATTTGGCTTGAGATGAGGTAGCCTGCCCCTTACCCCTCTATGCAAGGAGAGAAAAAGTACTGCTGCATTCCCAATTTGGCCAGCCACTCTCTTCCAAAAAATCCTCTTCCTCTAGCGATTCTCTAGTTGAGCTGAGCACAGGATAAGATCTGTCCACTCTTAGCAAGTTATAATATCAATACTTCTGTTCTGAATTTGGAGGTACACGTTGCTTGTTTCTAGCCTTGGGTTTCAGCTTGAATTTGAGACACCAGGGCAAGTCCCATTTAGCATTTTATTCCATCTGTAAGTGTACTGGGGACAAACTATGAAAGAGGTAGGAAGAAAACCAGGGGAATATATGGTCTTAAGAGCCAAGGAGTATTTCAAAAAGAAAGAAGTATTGTGGAATGTAAAAGAAATGATACAAATGAACTTATTTACAAAACAGAAACAGACTCACACACTTCGAAAACAAACTTATGGTTACCAAAGGGGAAAGGTGCGGGGGAGGGATGAATTAGGAGTTTGGGATTAACAGATATATACCACTATATGTAAAATAATCAACAAGGACCTACTGTATAGGACAGGGAACTCTACTCAGTATTCTGTAATAACCCATACAGGAAAAGAGTCTGAAAAAGAATGAATATGTGTATATGTATAACTGGATCACTTTGCTGTGCATCTGAAACTAACACAACATTGTAAATCAATTAGAATCCAATATAAAATAAAATTAAATAAAAAAGAAGAAGGAAGTGTTCAACTGTTTTTCAATCTGTTGAGAGACCAAGAAAAATAAGGGCATAAAATTGTCCATTGGATTTTGGAGAAAGTGTGATGAGCTCTCCAAGGATGGTTTGAGCAGAAGGGTGGGGAAGGAGTCATGGAACAGTGCTGAGGGTGAGGGGGAGGTGAGGACAGCCACCACAGCAAGCACACATCAGAATTGTGGCTGTGAAGGGCAGAGAGGTGGAAGGTGGTGCTCGAGGGAAACATGGGGTTAAGAGGAAGGATTATTTTTCTTTAAGTGAGAGACTTGATCATGTTTAAGTGCGAATAAAAAAGGAATTCATTGAGAATCAGAGATTAAATGTTTGATGAAAAGGTTTTCAATCAGTAAATTTTCATTTCTGAAAGAAAATAAGGCACATAATAGGTGTTTAATTCCCTGAAAAGACGCTGGTAGGGAGTGGGATGCCTTTCACTGTATTGGTGGTGGTCGTGGAGAACAAAAAGAAGAATTGGAACACTGTCTCCGATGAATGCTAATGGTGCTTGTGGGAACCTTTTGATTTCTACACATTTTCAATTATTTAACTTGGGATGTTTTTTTAAAGCAACTTCCTGCGGTATGTGTAAAAAAGATGTGTTCCCATAACTCCATTTCAAACTTGTTTCCAAATTTAGTTGTGTGGATTGCTAAGTTTGATCTCAAGATGTTCATAGATCATAATTAAAAATCAGGCCATTGTTTTCATCTCAGTCCCTGACATGCTCCCCAACTTCCCTCCACCGCCACCATCTAACACTGTGCCTAGAAACCGTAGGAGGAATGTATGAAAGAACAAAGTAGTATTGTATGTGCAGCAGATAATAGAGAATGTCTCACTCAACTCCATTCCAAGCCCCTTGTCAAGTGCTTTACTGAGCAATCGAGGCTGGAAAGCTCAAAGCTACAGGTTTTAGACTTCCTTAGAGCTCATTTTCCATATATGACCTCACTTCCACCAAGTAGATACAGCAAAGTAAAAACTGGAAGATGGAAGTGACCACTGTGAGATGGAAAGCATGCATCTGTCAGTTCTCTCCAGAGGCTTTTGACTTTCCTGCAGCAGTGGTAGCTGAGGTTCTAGTATCTGGTCCTTAACTGTGAGGGTATTTGGAAGTTAATGATGCACCTTAAAAGCCTAGCAGAGTGTTTCAGAAACAGGGTGGCTAAGGCAGTGTGGTCCTAGGGTTAGCTGCCATGGCTGCAGCTTCCCAGTCATGTCAGAGGCAGCAGCACCCTTAATTTGTAGGTTCTGCAGTCTTGTTCTGAGAGTCATTTGTGGAAGCTCAAACTAGAGCCCCTCCTCCATGTCCTTCCAATGATTGGGTTCTAGAAAGTGATTGCTCCAATAGCTTGGAATGATGATGCCACAGAATGGAATCCCTAGTCAATCCATGATGTTCACGTACCATGAGTGAGAAATAAACCTTGGTTGTTTTATAAAAATGAGGTTTGGGGGCTGTTGGTTACTGCAGGACATCACAGGCCATCCTGTGGATCCAGTAAGTCATCTCTTTTTCCTTAAACTGTGTTGAGTGAATCCTATTGTCTGTGACTGAGCCCTGAGCAATTATTTCCAGGAATATGACACTGACATACAGCTTAAAAACTAAACACTGTTAAGCTTATGAGATCATTGTTGCTCCTCAAATGAGGGGAGGCATCTTCTACGTTTATTTCTCCATAGCATATGAAGCCTAGCGGTAGAGCCACCACATTGCACACCCCCAGGGGGCACTATTCACACTGCAGTGGTACCCTGAGGAGACTACACTGTGAATGATACACCTAGATTTTGGCAAAACCCGGCCCAGCCAAGTGCTAGAGGCACAGCAGGAAATTCATCTTATTTGGTTTGTCTCATAAGAAGGAGGTTAGGAAGGAAACAAAACCAATAAGTATAACATAATGTTTCACTAAATTATTCACTAAGTTAATATAGTTATAATGACAATAAGACCCTGAGACAAAGGGCTGAATCCCTTTGGAACCATCCAAATTTTTATGAAAATACTCAATATAATTCTGATTTTTTAGTCTGAGTTTATCTCAAATCTATCATACAAGAGAAGACAGATGGTGTACTTGCTAGGATTAGGTCCAGCTATCTGTAGCAGAAGAATCCCAACTAACATTGACTTATGCAAGATATAAGTATTTTTCTCTGTTACACAGAAGTCCAATAGGAGACAGTCCAGGGTAGAGCAGCTTTAGGAAGTCGTCAGGGACCCAGGCTCTTACCCTCAACACGTGTCATTACGTTATAGTCCAAAGTGGCTGCTCAATTCATCGTGTCTACATTCAAAGAAGCAAGGTGGAGAAAGGGGGAAGACAAGTAAGTTCCTTCCCTTTAAGGGTTCACACTGCACTTCTAATTACATCTTATTGGACGGAACTTAGTCACATGATCATACTTTTAGCTGTGACGTTACGAATGGAGTCTTTATTCTGGACATCTCTGTATCTAACTAGAAATTAAGGTTTATGTTACTAAGAAAGGAAGAACAGATCTGGGGAATATTTAGCAATCTATAGCATAGATGTTTAGTGTAGTGGGTTGGATGGTGCCCCTCCAAAGTTTATGTCCACAATGAACCTCAGAATTATAATTGCAGATATAATTAGTTAAGAACCTCAGAATGAAATCATGACTGGTATTCTTACTAGCAAAGCAAAGGACATAGAGGAAAAAGGCCATGTGGAGATGGAAGCAGAGACTGGAGTGATGCCACCACAAGCCAAGGAGCACCAGGAACCACCAGAGGCTGGAAAAGGCAAGGAAGGATCCTTCCCTAGAGTTTGCAGAGGGTGGGTGGCTCTACCACCACCTTAAATTCAGACTCCTGGCCTCCAGAACTGTGGAAGAATAAATTTCTGTTGTTTCAAGACACGGAGTTTGGGGTAATTTGTTACAGCAGCCCTAGGAAATGAATACAGTTAAATTCTGTGTATAGCTATTACTGAAATTGAGGGCTAACACACAGCATAGCTATAATAGTCATGTTACTATATCATTTTGATTACAATTCCTATAGTAATGCAGAGGCAGGTTAGCTTTTGATTTGGTAGGGTACCCCTGGTTCAGAATCTGTTCTCTCACTATTCTCATCATAGAACCATGATTTTCAGCTCCGCACAAAAGAAAATGGAGATATAATATAGGCAATTTACATTTATTTAGCACGTTCGGTGTAGCAAGCACCTAACATACATTTTCTCACCTAATCCTTACAACTGTTCTACGGTATGGTTAGTATTATACCCATTTAACAGATTAGAACACAGGATGATAGAGGTTAAATGTATGGTATACTTGTCGTTAAGGGCAGAATCAATGCTTATACACATGTCTGTCTGACTCTCAAATACAGGCTCCTTCCCGAAGGGGTGATTAGGCTGGGGAATAACTGACTCATCTACCTAATAGGACACTTTGTGCCAAAGGCCAATTAACTTGCAGAGGGGATAAAGCTTTCCAGTGACTACGTGTTCACTTCCAGGCACAATTTCCCATGTCAAAGCAATTCAACTCAAATAAACTCAACAAATCTTGGTGTGCTGGGTACTGAAGGGGATGTAATGATAGGTAAGATGATCCTTCTCCTCAAGTTGCTTACCACCTTAGTGGTGGCTAGGGACTGGAGGTCTATAATGGGACTATATGAGTGTCTTTGAACACTGGCTCTTATTCGTGGTTATACATTAGAATTAGTTGGACATGCTTTTAGAAATCCAGACTCCTAGGCTGCACCCTAGCCTATGGAATCAGAATATTTGAGAGTGGGCCCCAGGACTCTGCATTTTTAAAAAACTCTCTGGGTGATTCTTTTTTATTTTTATTTTTTTGCGGTACGCAGGCCTCTCACTGTTGTGGCCTCTCCCGTTGCGGAGCACAGGCTCCGGACGCGCAGCCTCAGCGGCCATGGCGCACAGGCCCAGCCGCTCCGCGGCATGTGGGATCCTCCCAGACTGGGGCATGAACCCGTGCCCCCCGCATAGGCAGGCGGACCCTCAACCACTGCGCCACCAGGGAAGCCCATGGGTGATTCTTATCTAGCCTGCCCAACTCCAATTTTAGAAATATTTTCCTTATATCATACCTTAAATGTTAGTGATAAAACACTAGCTATATATGATGATATAATTTTTCTTAGTATTAATCGTACATTACTTATATATCTGAGGAGCTTTAATATCAGAGCACTATTTTGATAATTCCTAAATATCAATACATTTATAGGGCCTCTCTCAAGAAGGAACAGCATTTTTTATTCCTCTGAGAAATATGAAAATAGATTACAAAGAGGCCATAAAAACTTATTTACATGCCATCAAAACCATCCAGCAATAGCCTAGCTCTATGGTATCTAGATATTTCACATGGACCAAGTGTTGAGGTAATGGAGTTTTTCACTCTCAAGCAGCTCATGGTGAATCCAGAGTTTGGAGAGGCAGAAAGATAGGTACATCAACTGCTATCATAGCTGGATTCGCCACAGGTAAAGGAGTTCGAATCACACTATAAATGTATTTAGGAAGTTATAACTAGAATTGAAATTCTTACCTATTACAATAATACCTATTTACAATGTATCTTAACTTTCACTTGAATCGTGTGTAATCTCTTCCTCCCCAGGAAGTTAGGTTAGTTTTCTTTAAAATTCTTTCCACTTAGCAGTGAATGGAATGCTCTAAAGATGCACTCTATTTAATAGGTACGACAGCTGCCAAACGGGGCTACTGGCAAACTTATTTAAATTTTTAATCATCACGGCAGATGAACACAGAAGGAAAGAACTATATAAATCCTCCCACTAGTGTAGCTATAAAAATATCCAAACAGTACTGGAAAGACCAGTTTCCATTTTGTGGAAATAAGTTTTGCTGGGTACATTGTACCACTTTTTTCTCATAGTCAAAAAGTGGTTCTAAGTCATATGTGTTCAATTATATTACAGCATATATATTCAATTTACTATTACTATTAACACAAATATCAGCTTTCCCTTAAAAATCATTTCCCCCCCCAAAAAAAATCATTTTCCCATTAATGCAAAAAGTATTAAACAAAAGCAAGAATTTTTTTTTTTTTTTTTTTTTGCGGTACATGGGCCTATCACTGTTGTGGCCTCTCCCGTTGCGGAGCACAGGTTCTGGACGCGCAGGCTCAGCGGCCACGGCTCACGGGCTCAGCCGCTCCGCGGCATGTGGGATCTTCCCAGACCGGGGCACGAACCTGTGTCCCCTGCATCGGCAGGCGGACTCTCAACCACTGCGCCACCAGGGAAGCCCAGAAGCAAGAATTTGATTTGGGAAAATTATTTACTGGATGAAATAAATGAACAATAGAGAAGTGTGGGGAAAAATAGTTTTGTCCTCTACTGAGAAAAAAGCAAAGAAGTGTTAGAATATTGAAATAAATCTTTAGTAACTTGATCTTTTAAAATTCCATGAATGAAAAAATTCTCATTAATTTTTTAATATTTGGGGGATGATGCCAAGAGGATGTCATTTCCTTCAGCAAATATTGTTCATGCTACATCCAGCATCTAGAATCATGCAGGGGCTTTATTCCCTGAATACATGTGCATCTGAGAGGTGTACAGAAAGTAGTCACAAAGACCACAGACTCTGGCTCTAGATTGTTTGTGTTTAAATGCCAGTTCTGCCTTTCAGAGGCTGTGTGACACTGGACGTTACCCTTAACCTCTCTGTGCCTCAGCTTCCTCCTCTGTGATGAGGACAATGATAGCACCCACCCCATAGGATTATTAAGAGAATTAAATAATCTGCTACATGTGATGCCCTTAGAACAGTGTCTGGCCCACAGTGAGCACTTAGCTGTTATTATTATCCTAACTTATTTGAGGGTTATTATCTCTTTTCTAGTGTACCAGAATCACAGGGGTCAACAGGTAATTGATGGGCTGCTAAGGGGCCTGTATAAAATGCACCCTGTAGTAATAGGGTAATTCAACCATAAATATTTACTATAAGCTGGCACTGTCCTAGGCATACAGAATATGTCAGTGACCAAAAATAAAAATCTCTGCCCTTGTGGAGCTTACATTCTAGTAGGGGCAGAGAAAAAATACATAATAAACAATAAGTAAATTTTATCATATGTTAGAAGATAATACATATTTGATGAAAAAAGAGAGCAGGATACAGGGAGTTTAGAGTTCAGGTGGAGGGGACTGGTTGCACTTAGAAGGTGACATTTGAGCAAAGACATGAAAGGGATAAGAGGAGTCGACAGTGCCGGGACCAGCAGTGCCAAGACCCTAAGACAGAGCACTGTGCCTGTCTGGCATGTTCAAGCAACTGCAAGGCCAGCACGCTGGAGTAGAGCGAGTGAGATGGGGAGAAACGGCTGTGAATGACATCAAAGACTTAACTGGGAGTAGGGTGGGAGTTTGTGAGCAGGGAAGCAGATTGTGTGGGACCACACAGACCACTGCAGACTCTGACTTTCACTGACTGTGATGGGAGCTACTGCAGGGTTTGAAGCTGAGAAGTGCCATCATCTGAGCTAAGTTTTACATACTCTGACCGCTGTGTGGAAGCAATACGGGATCAAGGAGGAAGCAGGGACAACGGTTTCTTCAAGTAATCCAGAGAGGAAATGATGATGACTGGGACCAGAGAGCAGCAGAACTGATGAGAAGTGATCATATCTGGATATATTCTGAAAATAGACCCAAGAGAGTGCCTTGATGGATTGGATGGAATGTGAGAGAAACAGGGAAATGAAGGGTGACTCCCAGATTTTTGGCCTGAAGTACTAGAGGAATGGAGTGGTCACCAATGGCCATGGGGAAAGACTTCATGGGGCCTAGGTTTCATGTTGGGGATGATTAGAAGCTCTGCATAATTAGTTCGTGGTTTTGGTGGGGCAAGATTTTTTTTTTTTTTTTTTGGCTGTGTCGCATGGCGTGAGGAATCTTAGTTCTCGACCAGGGATCAAACCCGTGCTCCTTGCATTGGAAGCACAGCGTCTTAACCACTGGACAGCCAGGGGAGTCCCATGGGGCAAGATTTGAAACCAATATTTCACTTTAAGAGAAAGACATGTTTCATGTTATTAAAAATCCACTATTATTGAATTACTGACAGTGTCCATAAACATACTAAATTAACCCATTGGTACTTCACTGAAAAAAATTGTTAAAGAAAAAATATGATTGTTATGGAAAAGTGACATTTTTGTTACTTCTGAAAATGAAAACAAGTTTTCTTTTAAAAGTCCTCCCTCATGACGAATATAATGCATATTCACTGAAAAAAATGTTGAAAATACAGTAAATTAGAAAGTAGGGGGAAGTAACCTGTAGTTTTACCACCCAGGAAAAAATAATGTTAATAATAATCTTGTATGTCTTTCCTCTCTTTCTCATAAATTCATATATACGCCTATCCCTATATCCATATCTATATCTATACACATATTACAATGGTGTGTCATATTTAGATATAATTTTGTATATTGCTTTGTTCCCATGGAAATAAATATTTTTCCATATTCTGTGAGCTCTAAACATTTTTAATGGCTTCTTACTGTCTCTTCACATCCATAAGCATAATTTCCTTCTATTGATGACTTAATTTTCATCACGAATGAAGATTCTTCTCCCCAGGGCCGAGGCCTTGGTCATCTCTTCCCCATATCCAGTCACTCTCAGTCTTGTAACTGTAAACATCTATATGCGGACAACTCCCCAATTTACGTCATCCACATGGACCTCGCTCTCCTCTCCAGACTTGAACCCCCAGTTGTCTCTTCATCACAATCTATTTCATCTTGGTTGCTGGCAAGTCCATCCTTCCGGTTGCTCAGCCAAAACTTTGAGATCACCCTTGACTCTTCCCTTTCAAACTTCACATCCACTTTGCCAGGAAATTCTTTTGACTTGACCTTCAAAATACATCCAAACTCTGATCAGTTCTCGCCATCTTCACTGCTACCAGTACAGTCTGAATGCCCATCATCTCTCGCCTGAATTATTACCGTAGTTGTCCCAATGGGCTCTCTTCTTCCTCCCCGGCACTCTGTTGTATATTCTCAACATGGGACCCAGGGTTATCGTTTAAAAACCTAAGATCGTGTCACTCCAAACCCTCTGATGACTCTCCATCTCACTCAGAGTAAAAGCCTAAGTCCTTAAAATGGGGCACAAGGCCTGACACGATCTGCCATTCCCCCACCTCCTACTTCCTGCTTTTCTATCCTTGTCACTCCTCTAACCTGGTCAGTCTTCCCCCCTCATTCACTTTGCTCCAGCCACAGTGTTCTAGCCTTGCTGTTTCTTGAACAGCCACACCAGACCCCATCTAGGGCCTTTCATTGGCTGTACCCTCAGATACCTGCATGACCCTCATCTCTTTCGAGTCTCTGATCAAATCTCACCTCCTCAATTGAGGCCCACCCTAATCATCACATTCCTGAAATTTTTTTCGCTTAGCACTCAACATGATTTTATAGCTACCAATTTTATGGTTAATTTTTTTTTCTCCCTTCCTCACTAGAATACAAGGTCCACAGAACTGAGATCTTTGTTTTGTTCACTATTGTATCCAAGTACCCGGCACAGTGCCTGGCACATAGTGTGTTCAACAAATACACATTGATTGAATGAATGCCAGTCTCTCTATTTTGTATGACTTTTTTTTTTTTTTTTTTGCGGTACGCGGGCCTCTCACTGTTGTGGCCTCTCCCATTGCGGAGCACAGGCTCTGGATGCGCAGGCTCAGAGGCCATGGCTCACAGGCCCAGCCGCTCCGCGGCATGTGGGATCTTCCCGGACCGGGGCACGAACCCATATCCCCTGCATCGGCAGGTGGACTCTCAACCGCTGCGCCACCGGGGAAGCCCTGTATGGCATTTTTATTGGAGATATTTTCCAGTTTTTCATTCAAAATATTTTTAGTAGTGTATGTACTAATATTTCTTTTGTCAGTATTTATTCTGATACTGTTTTTTTTTCTTTTAGTTTTGGTTATTCCATGACAACATGCGAGTCACTGCTTTAAAATGCACCAGGGATTTTGTTTTTATTTAGATATGGTGAGGTCAGCAGATCAAGAGATGGCTACCAATTCAGAGACAGTTTGATGGGTGTTAACTAAACTTACTGTGGAAATCATTTTGCAGTCTGTGCATATATCAGATCATCGTGTTGTACACCTCAAGCTAATACAGTGTTATGTGTCAGTTACATCTCAATAGGACTGGGGAAAAAAAAGATACAGTTACTTACAGTTCCCAAGAAAAGGGGCATGCCGTGCCATGCAAGGCCACTTGGGGAGACACCAGGGTTGGTCAGGAGGCAGAAGGGATATGGGGAAGATACAGCCATGAGTGTTTATCGTGGTTTCTGTGGGAAATGCAAGACAAGGCAGGGTAAGCAGATTTAGGATTAGCTAGTTTGAATAATTTCAGTGGGCTCCGGGCTGTAGAGGTGGTCCCTAGTTGTCCCTGGTTCTGGGATGATTTAGAACAGGGGGACAGTATCCTGGACTGCAGGAGCCTGATAAAACAAGGTACGTGGAGGCATGGACTCAGGATTGGTTGGTTTGCATATTAAAGACAAGCTTGCACTCTCTAGAAATCAGCTGACCCTGAGAGAGGCAGTCCCTCCCCTGGTCCCCAAGATGTCAAACCACCATAAAATACAGAAAATAAAAAATATGATTAATACAGGTACATACATGTATGTAAAACTATAACTCAAGGCGCTTTCTGTTTCATTCAGGCCTTCTAGTATGCTCTTTCCTTGCCTGGAACTCCTTCCCTTTCCTTGTTTGCATGACTATTATTCATCCTTCAGGTCCCAACTTGAAGGTCACTTATCAGGTTGCCATGTGAGAGCAGAACTTGTCCTTTTCATTCATCACTGTATCCCCAGTTCTCAGCCTGCATCTTCATGATTCTAGAGAGGAAATTTAACACAGATATTAACCCTCAACTCCTAAGGCTCTGTTTGAGTGAAAATTACAGGTCTATTTCCCAAAGAGTCAAAGCTGATGCATTTAAAATATTTGGATGGCTGTGATTCACAGTTTACTTTTTCTTGCTACTGGCCCTACCATCGTCTGCCTTTAGGGTTATATAAGCCATACATGTGGTAGAAGAGTTTTCAATTAGCAATTGAATCTAACAGTTGACAGCCTGACATTGCAATTTGTACATTATACAATTTCCAGAACGTTTTAAACCTCCTATTTAAATTTAGTAGGTCAGAAAACTTAAAGACTTTGCACTGTTAACAACGTTCAGTAATGCTGTTCATACCACTGGCTTCGCAGCTTTGAAACATATGTTCTTAACTCCAAAGTGAGATTTTGGAGTGATAGGAAACTTTGGAAATTTGACCTGGTTTCATCATTTCAAAAAACCCCAAACTTTTACAAGTTACCCTATTTATATACCATACATATTGTGCCCTATTGCCTTGGAGAAAAGGCTCCATTCAAACGATTCTGCGCTTTCTCTAACTCACCATGATGTTTAAAATAGAGAATGACTTGGCAACACGTTACACCCTGTGGCTGCTCTTGACTCTCTGACAGATGAATAATAAATTGTAGAAAGTACCTTCTGATTACATTTATACGTCAATTTGTATTCTTTTGCTTTGATAAGAAACTTTCTGTATTTTCCAAATGAGGCCTTTTGCCCGTTAGCAATGAAAGAGATGTTTTCAGCTATGCCTAACCTTTAATTACAAGTGAATTTGAGTGCTGATGAAATTATTGTGGAATTGAACAAAAGATGATATTTCCCAGGCCACATATATTGAGCACTTTTCCTATAAGAAGAAGGGAAGGGCGCTCGGAAATGCCCTTTCACTACCCCTGATACACTCTAATTATTACGTAGCAATGTAGACCAAGTAGGGTCAAGGCAGAGCAATACAACATTCATTCTTGCAGGCTATCACTCAGTGAGCTTGTGTCAGGCACCAGCCCTGTATCTGACATTGGGTCAGATGATGGGAACCCCAGTTGAGAAATGCAGTCCTTGGCCTCACAGAGTAGCAGTGTCATTTTGAAGCTCTCTTAGGGAGCTTGGCTTCTCTCCTTATGCTACCAGAGATATTTGTATTAGATAGACCCCTAGGTTTCAAGAAATAAAATCCAAATCAATTCAGATTAAGCAAAAAAGGGAAATTTCTTGTAAGGCATAGAGCTGTCTCATGGAATTTAAGGACGAGAGGTAGGGTCACATGTCATGGGAACCTGACCCCACCTGGTTGCTGTCTCTCCCTTCCTTCTCTCTGCACATTGGTAACATTCTTTCCTCCTCTGGGGACTACATTTCTCTACTCGTTAGTTTACAAAGAGAAAAAATGGTCACCCTCCAGCTCTCGTTTTTATCTCTTCCTTTCAAAAGGACACCGGATGTGTGAATCATTTTCATCTCCAAATTTTCAGTAAATGTAATCTGACTGGCCTAGCCTGGGTCAGATGCCCACCTGTGGACCAACTGACTGTAGCCAAGGGGACAGGGTTCTTTTTGTACACTCTTGTGTCTTAGGAGTCACCTCAATGACTTTGTGGATTTAGAGTGAAAGTTTGGGGACACTTCCCAGACAAGTTGTCTGGCTGGACGGATAACCCAATATGCACCCAAAATAACATTGCAAACTAATATTTTTTTAAACCAAGAAAATAATAGTCATTGTTGAAAGTTTGAAAAATAAAGAAATATAGAAGGGAAAACGTAACTATCTGTAATTACAACAATAAAAAATCTACTGTTAATATTTCAGAATATTTACTTTAACTCTTTTTTTTTTGTTTTTTTTTGCAGCACGCGGGCCTCTCACTGTCGTGGCCTCTCCCATTGTGGTGCACAGGCTCCGGACGCGCAGGCTCAGCGGCCATGGCTCAAGGGCCCAGCCGCTCCGCGGCATGTGGGATCTAACTCTTTTTTTATGCAAACTTCTCTCCATATATACATTTTAACTCTGATAGTAAACATATAATTTTGTATTTTTTTCAAGACTTAATATTACATCTTATGCATTTCCCCATGTAATTATTTATTCTTTAAAAACAATTTTAGGGCATCCCTGGTGGTGCAGTGGTTGAGAGTCCGCCTGCCGATGCAGGGGACACGGGTTTGTGTTCCGGTCCGGGAGGACCCCACATGCTGTGAAGCGGCTGGGCCCGTGAGCCATGGTCGCTGAGCCCGCGCGTCTGGAGCCGGTGCTCCGCAACGGGAGAGGCCACAACAGTCAGAGGCCCGCGTACCGCAAAAAAAACAAAAAACAGAAAACAAAAAAAACAATTTTAAATAACTGCAAAGTAGTTCATTTCATAATAACTTCTTTACTAAATTTTCTATGATTTTCTCATTTCTGATTTTTTACTATTGAAAAAAATGAGATAATAGGACAGTAAATATCCTTGTACATACATCTTGACATACTTGTCTAATTATTACATTTAGTCATTAAAAAGGGAACAAAAACATAAAGTTTTAGAGATATCTGTATTCTCAGGGAAGTAGAGTAAAAGGTTAATTAAACAACTAGGCTTACCACACCTCATGAACAACACTCCTAATATAGACAAGAGAAATGTCAAATTTTAGAGTAATAATAGACATCCGCCCAACCACCTATTCTTTTTCACTCTCCGTTTGCAGCCTGTCACTGGTAAACTGTTCCTCATTTTTTCTAGCTCTTCCACCTTTCCCCTGGGCCCCTCAAACACTCCCTACCTGTGCATTTCCTTTACACTTGCACTGGGCACCATCTATCCAATAAGTTACAACATCGTCTTATAGTTGTTTACGAGAGCTTGTGAGTTCCTGGTGGGCAAAGGTTGTGTATTCCTGTTCTTCGTATATCCAATACCTAGCACAGTGCCTGGTACACAATATATGATCTATGAATTCCTGAGTCAGTAAATCAATGAATAAGTAAATAAATGACTTCATTGGTCGATTTCCTAACTGCCCATTAAACACAAGAATCTTTTCTAAAGGCTTTTCTTGAATACCTCCAGTGTCCTAGCCTGAGGAGGAAATGTGATGGAGTGAATTCGTGATGCTTATTCACTCATCCAATAAACATCTGCCCAGTATCTATTACATGCTACTGGGGACTCATATTTCTCTGACGGTTCTTACATAGCACACCTGGATTTCTGAAGGTACAGAAGTCTGAATAGTGACTATGGCCTCCAAACACCAATAGTGTTTAATATTAAGACATTTTACATACAAATCTAAATTTTTGGCTTTTCTTTTAAAAACTGGCAATCAATATGGCAATAATGTTACAGTCGGCTGTCTTCATTTAGATAGGGGGATTTATTAACCCCTTCAGGTTGTCAGATATAATAATTCAGTTATCCAAGAAACATCTATTGAATGTCTGTCGTGTGCCTGTAGGCTTTGGTGGGCATTTGGCATTATGACCTCTGCATTAGACTAATTAATCTGAATGACTAAAAATAGTTGAAGTAGAATAGAGTGTACGGCAGAAAGAACTCCCTGGGGACTGAGCTCTTGAATAAGAATCAAGAATTCTAGATTGAGTTCCAGCTCTGCTGTCACCTAGCTTTGTGACCTTGAATAAAACCTTTATGAGTATCAATTTCTTTACCTGTATAAATGAGGTGATTGATGATAGCCTCCAAGGTCCTTCGGCTCTAGTATTCAATGATGGAATTATCATTTTGTAAGTCAGGGGAGGTAAAGGTACTCCCACATTGGGGTGATGAAAAGTTTTGGAAATAGATAGTGGTGATGGCTGTACAACATTGCTGATGTACTTAATGCCACTGAACTGTACACTTAAGAATGCTTAAGATGGCAAAGTTTATGTTACATGTATTTTATCATAATAAAAATCTTCCTATTAAAAAACCATCCCATGCAGCTCTGTGTTCATAGCAGCATTATTCACAATAGTCAAGACATGGAAACAACCTAAATGTCCATCGACAGGTGAATGGATAAAGAAGATGTGATATACATATATCACATGTGATATATGTATATCACATGTGATATATACATACATACATATATATACATATATATGTATATATATATATATATCAGCCATAAGAAAGATACTTAGCCATAAAAAAGAATGAAATAATGCCATTTGTAGCTACATGGATGGACCTAGAGATTATCATTCTAAGCAAAGTAAGTCAGAAAGAGAAAGACAAATACCATATGATATCACTTATATGTGGAATCTAAAATATGACCCAAATGAACTTATTTACGAAACAGAAACAGACTCACAGACATACAGGTCAGACTTGTGATTGCCAAGGGGGAGAGGAGTGGGGGAGGGAAGGATTGGAAGTTTCAGACTAGTAGATCCAAACTATTATATATAGAATGGATAAACAACAAGGTCCTACTGTATAGCACAGTGAACTACATTCAGTATCCTGTGACAAACCATAGTGGAAAAGAATATGAAAAAGAATATATATATAAAACTGCATATATATAAAGCTGTACACCAGAAACTAACACAAGACTGTAAATCAATTATACTTCAATTTAAATAAAGAAAGGAAAGTATCTGCATAGATTTGGACCCGGTCTTCTTATAACAGGGGTCAGCCAGCCAGTCTATTAATGAATGAGACAGTGAGGAGAGGGGAGAAGAGCCTACAACTTGGATGGCTGTGATGCAAAGGTGCTCTGGTCTCCACGCTTCCCTTAGCCTTGCCTCGGTGCTGTTTCACTGTCTGTCTCAGCCTCCCTCATGTCAGAGACTGACTGGGTCTCCAGGCTGCTTACACCCTTCATCTCTAAACTACCACATCCCCTATCAATCTGGACCAAGTTGTCAAAATGTTTTCTCTCTTTGTCTTTCCTTCCAACTAAGATAGGTTGGAGTTTTTAAAACTAAAATTAACTAAGAAATGTTTGAACAAAGCAAAAATAATCTCAATCTCAGTTTGCTTGGGCTGCTGCTACAACTTCTAGATAACGTTTATGACTGCCATTGAATGCCAGGAATTTTTCCTAATGCAAAGGTTCATTTAACCCTCATAACAACTCCCAAGTATTTTACGTTTTAAATCTTATCACTAATTTGGTTGAAAGTTCGTATCCTTTGTTAGGAATTCCAGTCATCAGCCTGCAAGGAGGGTATTTGCCCGGTCTGTCTTCCCACCCCAGAGCATAGGTCCCTTCTTTACTGAAATTCCACATTTACATCCTGCTCTTGTAAGATACGAAGAAAGGACCTAATCTGAAAAGGCTGTGGCCCTTTGAAGGTCAACAGAGAACTGTTCTAAGGTGGCGTCTTTTTTCTCTCCATCGCACGCGCCCATTTGCTTTGTGACTCTGCCCTTTCTGACTTTTCCATAATTAAAAGGCTGAACTGGTATCTTCCTATTCATCTATTCTGCTTCCCATCTCTGTAAACTGATTCCTGAACACGAAACAGATGCTGATTAGTTAGCACAGGAAATGACTCACGGTTCCTGTCCTGGGTCTCCTTCATGGCGCTGGCCATGCAGCACACAACACACATTCTCCACAAATAAAACACCTACCCACCACCTCCATTCAACACATGGAACACACCCCTTTTTTCCTCAAACCATCGCTGCTGGGGGGTGCCCACAGTTGCCTGGTCCTTCTTGGCTGGAGTCTGGGCTGGGCTTGGGTGAACAGTATTCAATGAGAGGACGGCAGAGATGGGAAACAGGATGAGCATGTTTGAGGAAGGGCTGATCTAATTTGGGGCAAAATGAAAACATTTAAACATGGTATCATGAAAGACACAAAACTATGCATAGTTTTGTTAATTTAATTTTTTTTACACACGCAAAAATGCACAGATCACAACGGCCCAATTTTAACAAACGGGTTCATTCACATGACCCACATCTTTCCATGCCTCTAGTGCCCCTCACCAGTCTCCCCACTCTCAGAAGAAACCATAGCTTTGAGTTTGTACAAGCTCCGGACGCACAGGCTCAGCGGCCACGGCTCACGGGCCCAGCCGCTCTGCGGAATGTGGGATCTTCCTGGACCGGGGCACAAACCCACGTCCCCTGCATCGGCAGGCGGACTCTCAACCACTGCGCCACCAGGGAAGCCCTATAGCTTTGCCTTTCTTTTCCCATATAGACTAGTTCTCCCGGTTCTCGAACTTCATCTCAATGGTCTTGCTAAGAATGTACTCTTTGCATCGGTCTTCTTTTGCTTAGCTACCGCCTGTGACATTCACCCATGATGTGTGTGTCCCAGCGGTTCATTTTTTTTTCCATTGCTCAGTAGCGTCTTGGTGTTATGCACTTAATTTTAAATTATTTTAATAATACAAACAACATACTTTTTTTTCTTGCAAAAATTTGCAGCGTTATAGGTAAGAAGTCTAATATCCTTTGGCCACTGCCACCCCTTCTTCCCACCTGGAGATAATTACTGGGATCTGTTGGAGCAGGTCTTCCCTCCTCTGTGCAGTCACATGCATGTATATGTCCCAGTAGAAAACACGTAAGAATGTTTCTTGTGATTTTCAAAACAGTAGGTACCACATTATACGTAATGCTCTGCAACTTGCTTTTCTTACCCAACAAGATGTTTGTAGATATAACTGTGTTTGTGCACAGATCCACCTTATTTTAAAAACTGCTGCATAGTATTTCATGATATAGATATTCCACACTTTATTTAGTCATAACTGGGATTGCTTCCAGTTCTTTCCATTCCAGCAAATGCTCAAATGCTTCGGTAAACGTATTTGTCAAGTTTCCTCACACTGAAGTTAGTGTTTCTGTCAGACACATGCGGAGAAGTAGAATTTCTGAGGTAGGGTGTATTTAAAATTTTAATATTTACCAAAGTATCTATACCAATTTACATTAGAGTGTTACACAACTTTGAAATTTTTGCCAATCTTTAAGTGAAAAAAAACTTTCCTCATTTCAATTTGTATTTCATTAATTCTAGAAGGGTCAAACACTTCTTTAACTGATTACTCACTACTTATGTTTTCTTTTTACTGAAGAGGAACTCCTGGCTTGGTTTTTCCATTAGGTGACTTCTCCTTTGCTTACTAGTTTTATTAGGCTATTATTATGAATAGGTTAGTTTTAATACATATTATTCTTCTCAGTGCCAAGCCTTTGTCTGTTCTAGCTTTTGCAACTAAAATTCTTTTCTGTTACTTTTGTAGCATAGAAATTTTAAATTAAACCAATCTTTGAGTTATGACCTCTGCTTTTTCAGGCCCTGTTTAAGAAAGTCTTCTTTTCATCAAGGTCGGAAGCACAGGGTTTTAGTTCTTTTTGATATTTTTATAGTTAACAGGTTGATTTTTTTTTTTTTTGCGGTACGCAGGCCTCTCACTGTTGTGGCCTCTCCCGTTGCGGAGCACAGGCTCCAGACGCGCAGGCTCAGCGGCCATGGCTCACGGGCCCAGCCGCTCCGCGGCATGTGGGATCTTCCCGGACTGGGGCACAAACCCACGTCCCCTGCATCGGCAGGCGGACTCTCAACCACTGCGCCACCAAGGAAGCCCCTAACAGGTTGATTTTGATGTGCTTGTGAAACATCCTGATAAGCCAATACCAATCTCTTCCAATCTTTTAGTGAATAAACTTAGATTCCTATCATGTTAGCCATCTTCCATTTTCAACTGTGTCTTTCACTCTATTTCCAGTTTGGGGGGGGGGGTGTCTAAATAAAAAAAAAGAAATGATCCCATTTTAGTATGTTTTGTTCCTTTTTTAAACCACCTTAAATTCTGGTCAGAAAAAAAGTTTATTCACTTAACAAATATCTTTAGGTTGCCTGCTTGAGATGGGCACCAGGATGCAGCACGAAGAAAGAAAGATACCCAGGACTGAGCAGAGCTCAGTCTGGCAGGGAAGGCAGACATAAAACAAGAGTGTGATGAGAGCGAAGGAGACATCTAGTAGACGGTGCTGCGGTCCCCAGATGTCAGCTGAGGTCACACTGTGCTTGGAGACTTAAGTAAAATTGGCTTGGAGCTTTTATCGCAGGTCCTGTAAGAAGTCCAATGACTGTCCCAAGATTTCTGTGAATTCCTCAGGTCTCTTGTTGCCTCTGGCTCTGAGTTTTTTTGCTTCAGTCAGTTGTTTTGCTTGTCTCTTGCGCCCGCAACTGTCTTCTTCTCTCTGCTGCGTCCTGGCCGGTGGGAACTTGGTTCATTCTCACTCAAGGCTTGTGTTTATGAAACTCTGGTGAAGCTGTGGGGAGATGGGTGTGTATGTGTGACATACAAATTGAAACCCAACACTCCTTTAGCCTCCTGGTCACTAGGTGCCTAGTGCATCTTTCAGTGGTCACCTTTCTCTGTGGGTCCCAGAGCCTTTATGTTTGGTGTCCTCTTTCTGCCTCAAGACTCCCTATACATCTCCCACCTTCTTGTTTTCCAATCCCTTCAGAAGCTCCGTTTACCCCAGTTTACTACACAGATCAATTTCACACAATAGAGTCTCATCGTTTTGCAGCACAGAAAAAACTGGCAGAGGATTCAGAGTTTCAGCCTCTTTTTTCCCCTCTGTAAGTGGAAGGGGCCAGTATAAAGATGGATTTTTCCCATTGATAAGGATTATGCTACCCTCTGTTAGCAGGCAGAAGCGGCCATTGTCAGTTTGGGGTTTAAATCACCTTTTTCCCCCAACAGAGTAATGTAACAGTGTAAGCTAATGCCACACGGGCAGTCACTGAGAAAGGGGCATTGAAGCTGAGATCTGAAGGAGGGGCAGTGGTTATCCAGATGAGGGATGGGGCTGGGAGAGGTGGGCTTGGAGAGGAAGTGTCTCAGGCAGTGTGAGTAGCACAGGCAAAGGCCCTGAGGTAGACTAGAGCAAGACTTATTCAAGAAATTAAGAGAAGACACCAGGAATAAAGGGGGCCAAATGGTGTTAGGTTGAATTCATCCTAAGGGCAGAAAGGGAATGGAGGCAAGGGCAAAAAATAAAACATGTTAAGCAAGTAAGTACAAGCGTTAATTTTACATTTTAAAAAAGATTGTTCTCCCACAATGAGCTAGTACTTTGCATTCACTAGGATGGCTATAATGAAAAAGAAAAAAGGAAAAGAAATGTTGGCAAGGAAGTAGAGAGATTGGAACTCTCGCACATTGCTGGTGGGGATGTAAAATGATGCCACTCTAGAAAACAGTCTAGCAGTTTCTCAGAATGTCAAACATAAAATTACCATATGACTAAGCGATTCAACTCCTACGCATATACCCAAAGGAAGTGAAAACCAGTATTCAAACAAATACTTGTACACAAATGCTCAAAGCAGCACTATCCACAATTGTCAAAAGATGGAAACAACCTGAAGGTCCATCATATATGAAAGGATAAACAAGATGTGGTATATCCATACAATGGAATCGATGTTATTCAGCCGCAAAAAGGAACCGAGTACTGATAACCCGCTACTATACACGCTATACGGGTGAACCTCAAAAACGTGATACTAAGTGAAAAAAGCCCGAAAGGTCACCTTGTATTTAGATGAAGAGTTCAGACTAGGTGAATTCAGAGACGGAAAGATTGGTGGTTTCTAGGGGATAGGGAAAAGGGGGAAATGAGAGTGACTGCTTGATGGGTGCAGAGTTTCCCTCTGGGGGGGCTGCAAAAATGTTTTGGGACTAGATGGAGGTGATGATTGCATGACATTTTGAACGTACGAAAGGCCACTGAATTGTATACTTCAAAATGGTTACTTTTATGGTACATGAAATTTAACTCAAGAAAAGTAAGATTACTCAGACCTCCATGTAGAGAATGAAGTGGAGGGGGCAAGAATGGAGATGAGAGAACGGCGGGGAAGCTGCTGCAGGGGTCCAGGTGAGAAAGGATAGCAACTTGGAGTAGGGTGCTGGAATGGCCTGGGAAACATCCATGTGGCGAGTCACAGGCAAATGGACAGGGGGGTCAGGATTTCAGGAAGAGAGGGAACACCGAGGCTGGGGGTACAGACCTGGGAGGAGGGTGTGTCTACACCTTCTGAGGGAGGGGAGGCAGCAAGGAGAGAGCATGGAGGCCTGGGTGAGTTTTTGAGTAAATACTACAATTTTGAAATATTGGTCCAGACAGACAGAGGACCACCTAAGAGTAACCTGAGGGGGAAGCAAGGTTAAGGCCGGTTTGTATTTGTAGGCTCTGCGGCCACTGACTGGGGAAGGGGAACCGAGGATGTACTTGTTTGATGCAACTGGTTGAAGAGCATAAGGGTTGGCTCTGGTAAGGAGCAGGGACATTTCTTCCTCTGAGAACCAATAAAGAGAATGAGGTCTGAAAGCCATTTTGATGTAAAGATGTAAGAGTTGTAGGGCTTCTATTGAAACCTGAGGGTAGAACATATGGCAGCTGCAGAGGGCTGCGGTAGGCCCTGGCGCAGGGCTGGAGACAGTGGAAACATTTCGGAGTGGGTTTTTGGAAGAGCGCACTGCAGAGTAAACTGGGACTGGATAAAGGACTGCCAAGGAGCCCTGAAAGTCAAGAACATACCTTTGTCCGGGAGCCAAGCTTCTGTTACGTAATTTTTTTTTTTTTCCAAAAGCACTAGGGCCAGAGGAAGAACTAAGGCAGTAATCCTGGTGGGATAGTGTTACATAAAACACTTTAATCAAGCAGCACCCAGAAATAGAATGGGAAGAGTGTGAAAGAAATACAAGAAGTCTTATGAGAAAGATTTAAAAACCTTCCATATGTAAGCTCTTTCTTAAAGAAATGCTATTTAAAACCATATTGCATATTAGATAAGTGGCTGTACATATAAATTAGCCAACAGGAATTATTTTTGTTTTTAGATATGTACTGATGTCAAAAATTATTATTATAATATATAGGTAGCCTTTCATAGGCCGATATATTGATGCTAAATGAAATAAGTCAGACAGAGAAAGACAGATGCAGGATGGTATCACATGTGAAATAGTTTTTAAAAAGTCCAAGTCATAGAAATAGAGAGTAGAAAAATGGTTGCCATGGGCTGGAGGTGGGTAAAAGGATACAAACTTTCAGCTGTAAGGTGAATAATGTCTGAGGATCTAATGGATAATATGGTGACTATACTTGACCACAACAACTGAAATTTACTGAGAGTAGAATTTAAATGTTCTCACCTTCATCCCCCCCTCCACCTCCCCCAAAAGACAAATATGTGAGATGATGCATGTTAGCTAAGGGGAAATCCTTTCACAATGAATACATGTATCAAATCACCACAATGTACCCTTTGAATATCTTACAATTTAATATATCAATTATACCTCAGTGAAGCTGAAAAAAAAAAAAAACCACATACACACACACACACAGCATGAACAAAGACATACATTACATCAAGAAGTCAGGTGTTTGGCCAGTAGACCAGTTGGATGGAACACAGCAGAGGTACACAAGGGGTAAGCAGGATGAAGTTCTGAACTTAAGCAGGATATAAACTGTGGAGCATGCCACTAAGAGGATTAGGTAGAGAGGTAAGGCTGAAAGCTCTTATATGGTGTTGACTGATCAGAGCTAAATTATAGGAAATGAGTTAGCACATGAGAACACCTTACCACAGTGCCTGTCACAGAGCAAATGCTCCATGTGAGCCAGTCATCAGTAATTATTGGGTGGGAGTACGCAGGATGAACTTGACATCTCTGCTATCTCACACCCAGCATATAGAACATTCCTTACTCTTTCTGAAACTGTTCCTGCTCTCTAGTACAGAAAGTGATGCCGCCATTGTTGTAACTGTCCAAGTCAGGAACCCCTGTCTCATTACTCTCCATAACCAAGCAAGCCCACCCTCCCCTATTTCTGCTTCCAAAACGTATTTTCCACCACTTTGTTTTCCTCCATCTTTACTGCTATCATCCTGCATTTCTCATCTACACTTCTGCAATGATTTCCTGTCCATATTTTCATTTTTGCTACCTACCCCACAATAATTTTCAACTCAAAATGGTCTTTCTTAAATATAGACTAGATAGCCTCACCCTCTCCTTAAAAGATCCTACTGGCTTCCCACTTATCTATTTTTCTTCCATGGCCTGCAGGACCACGTTTTCCTACCTCTTCATTCTCATCACATTCCACTTTCCCTTTGCTAGCCAATGCTCTAGATGCGATCCTCTTATCTTAAGCCCACTGCATGTTCTATTCCCTCAGCTGGAAATGTCAGCCTACCACTGTCCCCCTGCCCTGCTGTCTGGCTCTTTCCCATTCTTCAGTAGCAGCTTCAACATCACTCTCTTAAAGGCTCTCCTTGAGCATCTAATCTAAAGCAGATTTTCTCCCTGCCCACACCCTCCCCTATGGGTTACTTTGTCCACCACCCCTCCTTTGCCTTTACAGTAAATAGCCATATTTGAAATTATACTTATATTTTTGTATCTGCTTGTTTAATGTCGATATTGGATACTTTCAGGTGCAGGTATTAAAGTCAACTCAAATGGTCTTACACAAAGAAGGCTCCAGAGGGAGGGTGGGATTCAGATTAGATCACATCTTCCCTTGTGCCGGAGGAATGCCTTATGTTGGTTGCCTTAAGTCTAAGATTATGACTAAATACGTAGGATGAGTTTATTATGATTGCAGTGGGATTAACAGGAAATCCAACGCTATGATTTAGGCCAGTTCTTGGAGTCACATTCACTGCTTAATAATGGAGGAAGAGTGGGATAAACACCGGAGCCAGCCCCATTGTCCACCGACATCTCCACGTGCAGTGTGAGAAGGGATCGCTGTTTAATTCCTTACTGTATACTCGCTCCTAGGGCAGTGCGGGGTGTGTGGTAGGAGCCCAGGGAATACTTGTTGAATGAAAGAAAAATTGGAGAAGAGAGTCTAGGAGCCAGTTTAGAGGCTACCGATTCAGTGGAGATATACAGATGGCTTACAAATCAGTCACAAAAAAAGTAAAGGGATGGATGAAGGTGAGTGATATTGTTTGCTCAAAGACTTTGGACTTGGCGATTGACCAGATGTGAAATGAGAGGGAGATGAGGAAGTCCAAGACAGTTCTGAGCTTGGGATCAGAGTCCCAGGCCCCCTTGCTTTCACTTCAATGCTCTACCTTCCCAAGAAGTACTGAAAAGGGGGCTGAGGACAGAATTATAAGGCACACATTCTCAAATGGGGTAGATACTGCCCACGAAGTGCTGAAAACTGATTCTCAGGGGAGGAAAAGAAATCAGCTATTACAATAGTTTGTAGCTCTCCAAAGTCCTGACAAATCTTACCCTCTAGTGTTTAATTTCTCTTGTTAGGGTGAATTTTAATTAAATCAAAATTTTCTTTTTAGGAGGGGGACAATAATGAATTCTTAAAAAGCCAAGAAACACTGAATTAAGGGATGAAGAGGCTTAATGAGCAGTTTAGGACTGAAGAGGGAGGTTGGAGGAAAACCAGGAAAATCTCAGATGTCTATATATCTACATATTTTGATATACACCCACCTTGGCTATTAAACAAAGCATCTTATACAGTTATAAGTAACAGTCACAGAAATATGTCTTCCAACTTTTTTACTGAAAAATTCAAAAGAATTCTGAATATGGCATTGGATTTCAGCCAGGAAAATTACCACTCTTCTGTTCACAGAGGACACAGATGCCTCTAGGATGCTGTTTGATTAGTCTAGCAGATATACATTCTAAAAAATGTAATCACTACAGCAGGCCATTGCCACAGAGAAATGAGCTTAAGTGACCTTCCAGGACTTCTTTCCACATACCAGTCACTCTAACAGGCAAAATAAGCCTGTCTGAGTAAACTGGACAAAGTCTTTCAAATAAAAAATATTAATGAAGTTTAGTTGAACATTCAAATTCAATCAAGAAGTAGAGGAAGAAAAACTACCACAAATTTTCCAAAATTTCTAAAATAAATGTATCCAAAAAGCAGATGAACGTCTGCCACAAGAACTAGTGTGAGTCTGAACTCTGTTTTGTTGGGGGCACAAGTAGGAAATTTCCTTGTCTAGCTGTATAAAGTGACCTGGAACACCCTCAGCTCTTGGTACTTGTCTGCACTGATAAGCAAGGTTGGCTACAGGTGGTAAGAGGCCTTAGTGAGTGAAAGGCATTGATGGGATCCCCCTCCAGGATGTCAGAAGAGACTTGTTTAACAAGCAATGTAACAACACATAGAATGGGAGAATATATTTGCAAACGAAGTGACCAACAAGGAATTGGTCTTCAAAATATACAAATGGCTCATGCAGCTCAATATTAAAAAAACAAACAACCCAATCAAAAAATGGGCGGAAGATCTAAATAGACATTTCTCCAAAGAAGACATACAGATAGGGACTTCCCTGGTGGTCCAGTGATTAAGATTCTGTGCTTCCACTGCAGGGGGTACAGTTTTGATCCCTGGTTGGGGAACTAAGATCCCCCATGCCGCATGGAGTGGCTAAAATAAATAAATAAAAATCTATATTAAAAAAAAAAAAGACATACAGATGGCCAAGAGGCACATGAAAAGACGCTCAACATCACTAATTATTAGAGAAATACAAATCAAAACTACAATGAGGTATCACCTCACACCAGTCAGAATGGCCATCATCAAAAAATCTACAAACAATAAATGCTGGAGAGGGTGTGGAGAAAAGGGAACCCTCTTGCACTGTTGGTGGGAATGTAAATTGATACAGCCACTATGGAGAACAGTATGCAGGTTCCTTAAAAAACTAAAAATAGAACTACCAAACCACCCAGCAACCCCTCTACTAAGCATATACCCAGAGAAAACCATAATTCAAAAAGAGTCATGTACCATAATGTTCATTGCAGTTCTATTTACAATAGCCAGGACCTGGAAGCAACCTAAGGGTCCATCGACAGACAAATGGATAAAGAAGATGTGGTACATATATACAATGGAATATTACTCAGCCATAAAAAGAAATGAAATTGAGTTATTTGTAGTGAGGTGGATGGACCTAGAGTCTGTCATACAGTGAAGTAAGTCAGAAAGAGAAAAACAAAAACCGTGTGCTAACACATATATATGGAATCTAAAAAAAAAAACAAAACGGTTCTCCAGAACCTAGGGGCAGGACAGGAATAAAGATGCAGACGTAGAGAAGGGACTTGAGGACATGGGGAGGGGGAAGGGTAAGCTGGGACGAAGTGAGTGAGTGGCATGGACATATATACACTACCAAATGTAAAATAGACAGCTAGTGGGAAGCAGCCGCACAGCACAGGGAGATCAGCTAGATGCTTTGTGACCACCTAGAGGGGTGGGATAGGGAGGATGGGAGGGAGACGCAAGCTGTCTGATTCACTTTGTAAAAAGCAGAAACTAGCACACCATTGTAAAGCAACTAAGATGTTAAAAAAAATAAAGATTAAAAAAATGCTAAAGATAAAGACACAATAGCTTTAATTTACCTAAAAAAAAAAACAAAACCAAAAAACTACAATGAGGTATCACCTCACACTGGTCAGAATGGCCATCATCAAAAAAAACTACAATAAATGCTGGAGAGGGTGTGGAGAAAAGGGAATCCTCTTGCACTGCTAGTGGGAATGTAAATTGGTAGAGTCACTATGGAGAACAGTATGGAGATTCCTTAAAAAACTAAAAGTAGAGCTACCATATGATCCAGCAATCCCACTCCTGGGCATACATCTGGAGAAAAACTTGGTTTGAAAGGATACATGCACCCCAATGTTCACTGCAGCACTATTTACAATAGCCAAGACATGGAAGCAACCTAAATGTCCATCGACGGAAGAATGAATAAGGAAGATGAGGTACATATACACAATGGAATATTACCCAGCCATAAAAAACAAAGAAATAATGCCATTTGCAGTGACATGGATGACCTAGAGATTGTCATACTGAGTGAAGTCAGAGAAAGACAAATATAATATGATATCGCTTATATATGGAACCAAAAAAAATGGTACAAATGAACCTATTTACAAAACAGAAATAGCATCACAGATGTAGAAAACAAACTTATGGCTACCAAGGGGGAAAGGGGGAGGAGGGATAAATTGGGAGATTGGGATTGACATATACACACTACTATATGTAAAATAGATAACTAATAAGAAACTACTGTATAGCACAGGGAACTCTACTCAGTACTCTGTAATGGCCTATATGGGAATAGAATCTAAAAAAGAGTGTATATATGTATATTATAACTGATTGACTTTGCTGTACAGCAGAAACTCACATAAAATTGTAAATCAACTATACGGCAATAAAAACTACTTAAACAAAAAAAGAAAACAAACAAAAACAAACAAGCAATGTAATCTGTGGGGCAAAAGGAGCCAATATTGATTGCCATGATGAAAAGTTTCCAAAACCATATTTTTCCTTTTAAATAACAACAAGAACACAAACAAGAAATGTCTAAACAACATTATATGCAATGCTTGGGGAAGAAGACAAAAGGTAACTTAGCAGATCAAAACTTCAACCCAAACTGCACAAAGCTGTATGTCATATTCTCCAGGAACTGCAAAACTTGGTTATATTCTTATTCACGTATTAGTATTCAATCACTTTCCCTGAAAGTTCAGGATGGGGAGAGATTCTTATCACAAAAGACACAAAATACATTTCTCTCATTATCTTTGAGTAGGCTGTCCGTATTTTATTTTTTAAGCTCTAAGTTTTGTGATTCTTTTCTTGAAAACAACCAGGTTCCCCTCCATCAAGAGGCTAGTGTCATAACACAAAGACTCTCAACTTGAGAAATGACCCCAGTGTTCCATGGAGAGGTTTGATATTCTGGGAAGACAGGAAAGTCATTCATTCGCTCCAGCAGTTAGAGAACAGCCATTTATTTATTATATATGACACTAATTTAGATGCTCAGAAAGGGGGAGCTATGATCCACACATTTTATTTGCTTTTAATTTCATCCCATTAGAGTCTTAAATTTCTTTGCATAGTCAAGATGGTCAGGAAGCCCCTGAAGTTGACTGTGGCACTGAAAGGAAGACTACTTTCAGTTTGGCAACTGATCTGCTAGGTTACAAAGTGTAATCTTCCTTGAGGCACAAGAAGTGGTCCATTAACAAATCACTACAGCCACTAAGACCGTCCGTTCATACAGTTTATTTCACTAGACTGCAATTTTATACACAGTATGAAGAGGTTTCCTGATAGCACACATAGAGTTGACTTTCTGTACTGCTGAAGAACCACTTTTATTTTTTTTTTACATTATATCGTAATACCCTATCATTAAAACATTATTCAGTGAATTTTTTTCCAACTACATATAAATGGAGATTTACCACACACACGGTGC
The DNA here is from genome assembly GCF_008692025.1 of Phocoena sinus. NCBI lineage: Eukaryota > Metazoa > Chordata > Mammalia > Artiodactyla > Phocoenidae > Phocoena > Phocoena sinus. The sequence goes on along the minus strand of NC_045763.1, from coordinate 55,920,644 downwards.
AAGAATGTCTTTATAACATATTTGGATCACAAAATGTGAATCTAAAATACATCACTGTAATTAGAACACTACTTTAAGATTACAATGCCCCATGTTGTATGAGCCAGATTTCATCACCCTCTGTATACATCACAAAGCAGTTTGGTGGGTATCTTCTTGGAGGACTGGCAGCAGCTTTAAACTATGATTTCAAAAGAAATCTTTATTTTGGAATCAAAATTTTGAATTTGAAAAACTTCTTCCTTTATGCGTTCCATATTCTCAGAATCAAAATGGGACATTAAAAAATTTATAGTCTCTAAAACAAGGAGAATAAATCCAACCCTCCTTTAGCTGAAAGGCTGGGGGTGTAATATTAGGTTTCGTAGAAACCTAAGGAAAGCACTGTATGGGAAATGGAAATTAGTTCAAAAGAAACATAACATTTCTTTAAAAGCTTCCTGGATTCCTCTGCCCACCCCCCACCTCTGTCACCACCTCTGTCAAACACAGAAAAGAATACTGCATTGCAAATCAAGATCTATTTCCATGAAATGATGTTCTAAAGAAAATGTATGTAAACAAGTCAGAGAGAAAGATTTCTTCATTTCCCCATTTTTGTGGAGTGAGGCAGTGGGATGGTATCAGTTAAATAAGATCTAAAACTTCTTAATCAAAGAACCACTTCATTATACACAAAACAGCTAGGGATAACTGGTGAAATTTTCTCATGTGTTTCCTTTTCTTTCCCCCAAAGTTTGAGAATGTTTGAAAGTTCAATAAATAGTAGAAAAATAATCCTTTACTTAGAAATTTTGAGATGCATCATTTAGAGCTTAACATGAGTTCCATACAGCAACTGTGGTATCTAGGTACCGCTAAGAAACCAGGTGAAATCTTCAAAGCACACATTTCTCTCTGCATGTGCCACGTTGCCAGTCTCCGCTGGAGCATATTTTTCTCTCTTCCAGTTAAGGAGAGCCAAATGTTTCGGGCTCCTCGGAACATTCCCCTGGCTCAGCTTAACCAAGGCTCCCAATGTTTCACTTGTAGGTTCCATCTCTGTTTAGAGGTTTGCTTCTGTTCATTCCGTTGGTATTATGGCAGGTTCATTAATCAGACGTATTTCCCCTCCATTTCACAACCAGCCTTGCATCTTCACAAATGTGATTCTGTCGTTGTTTCTCTTGTTTTGAAATGTATTAACAGGCAGGAAAACGAGTTAAACGACTCTAGACAGAGCACAGACACAAGTGGATTTGATGCTGGCTCTTTCTCCCTCCAGAACATTCCATATCTCCCAGATCTCATCTTCTGATGGAGGTGAGGAGGTTAGCATTCTGCGTCGACAGTGTGTACGGTCACGGCCGCCTGCAGGTGGTGGCTGTGATGCAGCGTGGGGTGGTGAAGGCGGTAGTGGTGGAACTTGTGACTTAGAAGGGCAGCAGTCTGAGGTGGGGTGTCCAACTCCAAGTCTTCATCGTGGTTTCCCACGTCCACCCCGGCCGACAAGGGGTCGTTGGTGCACGGAGGGTTTTCGCTGTCTTCCTGTGGGCTCATGGTGCTGTAACCTAGAAGATGAACACAACAAACAGGCAGCTGAGAGCTTCCAGATGCAGGGAGGAGACGTCACTGCAGATTTCTGGGGCACTGGGAGGCGCTCCTACCTTTGTGTTACATAAGTGTCAATGTTTGCAGACTGTCAGCAGACCTCGAAGTGACTTACTTTTAAAGAGATCTTTCGTTAGCTCTTGCCTTAAAGCAATTACACAATAAATACACAATCATTTTAGACAATATGAACAACAACCCTCTTCCCAAATGCCCAAACCAACGAAACCAAACCCAAAATCACCCCAATCCTTTCTGATCCATAGACCCCACAACTGACATTTGGGGAAATATCCTCCTACACTATTCCCTCAGATAAGATTAAAGCTATTTTTTATTTTTGAGGGGAAAAAACAAACAGCTTCAAGACAAAGATCCTAACAGGACTCAGATCAGTTGGGGGCTGGTGGGGGAAGCTGAGCTTCAAAATGCCTGAATGTGAGGCCACAGTAAGAACAAAAAACAGCTGCCACCATGGCAGCCCTGGTGTCATGTAATTCCTACGCACCAACAAGGCACATATTTTAACGTCCATTTTACAGGTGAGGGAAATGATGATCAGAGAGGTTAATGAACTTGCCTGAGTTCCAGTCCCTAACAAAACACTAACTCTGCATACATTCATAGCAACTAGCAAAAGAATCAGCTATTCTCTGTGTAAGCTGGTTCACTGTATTTAAAGATTAATTTCTTTTGGTATTCTAAGTAATACATGTTTCAAAAGAAAATGCCCTTGCTGATCAAAGGATTTCATTCCAAGAACCTTGGCATGTTTTTAAATATTGCAAAAAAAAAAAAATCCCCTTTAAGAATTTTGAGAAGTGACAGCTCATTAATATTTCCGCTGCATCTACAGTTAGCATCAATCAGCACTCACCCGTGGGTAGCGCTAGTCACATCCATGGCTGCAAAACTGACGTGCTTGCGTACTAACCAAGCAGGAATAGTTTGTGGTTGAAAATGTTATGCTTCGTGCAAAAATGAGAAAGGCAATTCTCAGTCCTCAATGAAATGTTGTTCAAACAACATAATTCTTTCAGTCCCACTCAACAATTATTTATCAGGCACCTACTATGTATAAGACACTGTGTTGGGCACTGCAGGAGACCCAGAGACGAAAACCTGATCTCTGCACAAGGAGCTGATATGCTAGTGCTTGAGAAATAAAACAAGTACAAGCATAGCTCAGTTCAATTATTCATTTATTGAAGACCATCAGGAGGCTGAAAGGAGAGACTATGAAACACAAATAAGAGATGTCCCTTTTCCTTAAGGATTTCACCACTGAGTAAGAGATACATATTTACAAAATTAGGCTTATTCTGGTGCAGATAATGGTAAGTGCTATAATGGAGGTTTAATTGAAATCCAGCAGAGGGCTTAACTAATTCTGGCTGGAGGACTGGGAAAGCATCACAGGAGGACTCATATTTTAGTTGGGCTTAAATGGATGAGTAGGAGTTTGGTGAAGTGGCTAGGAGTAAAGGAACAGACGAGTATGGCCAAGAGGTGTAGAAACACAAGACTATTTTTACACCATGTGGCTAGGATGAGTGCTAGCAGGTAGATGGAGGACAGACTTTAACTTATAAGGTTTTGAGCAGACCAGAAAAATAGCACAATCATTTCTGTATTTTAAAAAGAGAGTTCTGGAGTCCCTCCCATCAGGAAACTTACACAAGCCTCTTAGATAGCCTCATCCACCAGAGGGCAGACAACAGAAGCAAGAACTACAATCCTGCAGCCTGTGGAACAAAAACCACATTCACAGAAAGATAGACAAGATGAAAAGGCAGAGCGCTATGTACCAGTTGAAGGAACAAGATAAAACCCCATAAAAACAACTAAATGAAGTGGAGATAGGCAACCTTCCAGAAAAAGAATTCAGAATAATGATAGTGGAGATGATCCAGAACCTCGGAAAAAGAATGGAGGCAAAGATCGAGAAGATGCAAGAAATGTTTAACAAAGACCTAGAAGAATTAAGGTAACAAACAAACAGAGATGAACAATACAATAACTGAAATGAAAACTACACTAGAAGGAATCAATAGCAGAATAACTGAGGCAGAAGAACGGATAAGTGACCTGGAAGACAGAATGGTGGAATTCACTGCTGCTGAACAGAATAAAGAAAAAAGAATGAAAAGAAATGAAGACAGCCTAAGAGACCTCTGGGACAACATTAAATGCAACAACATTCACATTATAGGGGTCCCAGAAGGAGAAGAGAGAAAGGACCAGAGAAAATATTTGAAGAGATTACAGTCGAAAACTTCCCTAACATGGGAAAGGAAATAGCCACCCAAGTCCAGGAAGCACAGCGAGTCCCATACAGGATAAACCCAAGGAGAAACACGCCGAGACACACAGTAATCCAATTGGCAAAAATTAAAGACAAAGAAAAATTATTAAAAGCAGCAAGGGAAAAACGACAAATAATATACAAGGGAACTCCCATAAGGTTAACAGCTGATTTCTCAGCAGAAACTCTACAAGCCAGAAGGGAGTGGCATGATATACTTAAAGTGATGAAAGGGAAGAACCTACAACCAAGATCACTCTACCCGGCAAGGATCTTATTCAGATTCGATGGAGAAATCAAAAGCTTTACAGAAAAGCGAAAGCTAAGAGAATTCAGCACCACCAAACCAGCTCTACAACAAATCTTGTGGGAAACACAAGAGAAGAAAAGGACCTACAAAAACAAACCCAAAACAATGAAGAAAATGGTCATAGGAACATACATATCGATGACTACCTTAAACGTGAATGGATTAAATGCTCCAACCAAAAGACACAGGCTTGCTGAATGGATACAAAAACAAGACCCATATATATGCTGTCTACAAGAGACCCACTTCAGACCTAGGGACACATACTACACTGAAAGTGAGGGGATGGAAAAAGATATTCCATGCAAATGGAAATCAAAAGAAAGCTGGAGTAGCTATACTCATATCAGATAAAATAGACTTTAAAATAAAGAATGTTACAAGAGACAAGGAAGGACACTACGTAATGATCAAGGGATCAATCCAAGAAGAAGATATAACAATTATAAATACATATGCACCCAACACAGGAGCATCTCAATACATAAGGCAACTGCTAACAGCTATAAAAGAGGAAATCGACAGTAACACAATAATAGTGGGGGACTTTAACACCTCACTTACACCAATGGACAGATCATCCAAAATGAAAATAAAGAAACACAAGCTTTAAATGACACAATAGACCAGACAGATTTAATTGATATTTATAGGACATTCCATCCAAAAACAGCAGATTACACTTTCTTCTCAAGTGCACACAGAACATTCTCCAGGATAGATCACATCTTGGGTCACAAATCAAGCCTAAGTAAATTTAAGAAAACTGAAACCATATCAAGCATCTTTTCTGACCACAACGCTATGAGATTAGACATGAATTATAGGGAAAAAATGTAAAAAACACAAACACATGAGGCTAAACAATACGTTACTAAATAACCAAGAGCTCACTGAAGAAATCAAAGAGGAAATCAAAAAATACCTAGAGACAAATGACTATGAAAACACGACGATCAAAAACCTCTGGGATGCAGCAAAAGCAGTTCTAAGAGCGAAGTTTATAGCTATACAAGCCTACCTCAAGAAACCAGAAAAATCTCACGTAAACAATCTAAACTTACACCTAAAGGAACTAGAGAAAGAAGAACAAACAAAACCCAAAGACAGCAGAAGGAAAGCAATCATAAAGATGAGAGCAGAAATAAACGAAATAGAAACAAAGAAAACAATAGCAAAGATCAATAAAACTAAAAGCTGGTTCTTTGAGAAGATAAACAAAATTGATAAACCATTAGCCAGACTCATCAAGAAAAAGAGGGAGAGGAGGGGCTTCCCTGGTGGCTCAGTGGTTGACAGTCCGCCTGCCGATGCAGGGGACACGGGTTCGTGCCCCAGTCTGGGAGGATCCCACATGCCTCAGAGCAGCTGGGCCCGTGAGCCATGGCCACTGAGGCTGCACGTCCAGAGCCTGTGCTCCGCAATGGGAGAGGCCACAGCAGTGAGAGGCCCGTGTACCACAAAAAAAAAAACAACAAAAACAAACAAAAAAAACCCCAAGGAAACGTAAAAAGAAAAAGAGGGAGAGGACTCAAATCAATAAAATTAGAAATGAAAAAGGAGAAGTTACAACAGACACCGCAGAAATACAAAGCATCCTAAGAGGCTACCATAAGCAACTCTATGCCAATAAAATGAACAACCTGGAAAAAATGGACAAATTGTTAGAAAGGTATAATCTTCCAAGATTGAACCAGGAAGAAATAGAAAATATGAACAGACCAATCACAAGTAATGAAACTGAAACTGTGATTAAAAATCTTCCAAAAAACAAAAGTCCAAGACCAGATGGCTTCACAAGGTGAATTCTACCAAACACTTAGAGAAGAGCTAACACCCATCCTTCTCAATCTCTTACAAAAAATTGCAGAGGAAGGAACACTCCCAAACTTGTTCTATGAGGCCACCATCACCCTGATACCAAAACCAGACAAAGATACTACAAAAGAAGAAAATTACAGATCAATATCACTGATGAATAGAGATGCAAAAATCCTCAACAAAATACTAGCAAACAGAATCGAACAACACATTAAAAGGATCATACACCGTGATCAAGTGGGATTTATCCCAGGGATGCAAGGATTCTTCAGTACACGCAAATCAATCAATGTGATACACCATGTTAACAAACTGAAGAATAAAAACCATATGGTCATCTCAATAGATGCAGGAAAAGCTTTTGACAAAATTCAACACCCATTTATGATAAAAACTCTCCAGAAAGTGGGCATAGAGGGAACCTACCTGAACATAATAAAGGCCATATACGACAAACCCACAGCAAACATCATTCTCAATGGTGAAAAATTGAAACCATTTCCTTTAAGGTCAGGAATAAGACAAGGATGTCCACTCTCACCACTATTATTCAACATAGTTTTGGAAGTCCTAGCCATGGCAATCAGAGAAGAAAAAGAAATACAAATTGGAAAAGAAGAAGTAAAACTGTCACTGTTTGCAGATGACATGATACTATACATAGACAATCCTAAAAATGCCACCAGAAAACTACTAGAGCTAATCAATGCATTTGGTAAAGTTGCAGGATACAAAATTAATGCACAGAAATCTCTTGCATTCCTATACACTAATGATGAAAAATCTGAAAGAGAAATTAAGAAAACACTCCCATTTACCACTGCAACAAAAAGAATAAAATATCTAGGAATAAACCTACCTAGGGAGACAAAAGACCTGTATGCAGAAAACTATAAGACACTGATGAAAGAAATTAAAGATGACACCAACAGATGGAGAGATGTTCTTGGATTAGAAGAATCAATATTGTGAAAATGACTATACTACCCAAAGCAATCTACAGATTCAGTGCAATCTCTACCAAATTACCAATGGCACTTTTACAGAACTAGAACAAATAATCTTAAAATTTGTATGGAGACACAAAAGACCCTGAATAGCCAAAGCAGTCCTGAGGGAAAGAAATGGAGCTGGAGAAATCAGACTCCCTGACTTCAGACTATACTACAAAGCTACAGTAATCAAGACAATATGGTACTGGCACAAAAACAGAAACATAGATCAATGGAACAAGATAGAAAGCCCAGAGATAAACCCATGCACCTATGGTTAACTAATCTATGACAAAGGAGGCAAAGATATACAATGGAGAAAAGACAGTCTCTTCAATAAGTGGTGCTGGGAAAACTGGACAGCTACATGTAAAAGAATGAAATTAGAACACTCCCTAACACCATACACAAAAATAAACTCAAAATGGATTTGAGACCTAAATGTAAGACCGGACACTATCAAACTCTTAGAGGGGGCTTCCCTGGTGGCACAGTGGTTGAGAGTTTGCCTGCCAGTGCAGGGGACACGGGTTCGAGCCCTGGTCTGGGAGGATCCCACATGCCGCCGAGCAACTAGGCCCATGAGCCACAACTACTGAGCCTGCGCATCTCTAGCCTGTGCTCCGCAACAAGAGAGGCCACGATAGTGAGAGGCCCGTGCACCGTGATGAAGACTGCCCCTCACTTGCTGCAACTAGAGAAAGCCCTCGCACAGAAACGAACACCCAACACAGCCAAAAATTAAAAAAAATTAAAAAAAAATACTCTTAGAGGAACACATAGGAAGAACACTCTTTGACATAAATCACAGCAAGATCCTTTTTGATCCACCTCCTAGAGAAATGGAAATAAAAACAAAAATAAACAAATGGTACCTAATGAAACTTCAAAGCTTTTGCACAGCAAAGGAAACCATAAACAAGACGAAAAGACAATCCTCAGAATGGGAGAAGATATTTGCAAACGAATCAATGGACAAAGGATTAATCTCCAAACAGCTCATGCAGCTCAATATTAAAGAAACAAAAAACCGAATCCGAAAATGGGCAGAAGACCTAAATAGACATTTCTCCAAAGAAGACATACACATGGCCAAGAAGCACATGAAAAGCTGCTCAACATCACTAATTATTAGAGAAATGAAAATCAAAACTACAATGAGGTATCACCTCACACCAGTCAGAATGGCCATCATCAGAAAATCTACAAACAACAAATGTTGGGGAGGGTGTGGAGAAAAGGGAACCCTCTTGTACTGTTGCTGGGAATGTAAATTGATACAGCCACTATGGAGAACAGTAAGGAGGTTCCTTAAAAAACTAAAAATAGAATTACCATATGATCTAGCAATCCCTCTACTGGGCATATACCCAGAGAAAACCATAATTCAAAAAGACACATGCACCCCAATGTTCATTGCAGCACTATTTGCGATAGCCAGGTCATGGAAGCAACCTAAATGTCCATCGAGAGACGAATGGATAAGGAAGTTGTGGTACGTACATATAACGGAATATTACTCAGCCATAAAAAGGAACGAAATTGAGTCATTTGTTGAGACGTGGATGGATCTAGAGACTGTCATACAGAGTGAAGTAAGGCAGAAAGAGTAAAACAAATATCGTATATTAACGCATGTATGTGGAACCTAGAAAAATGGTACAGATGAGCCGGTTTGCAGGGCAGAAGTTGAGACACAGATGTAGAGAACAAACGTATGGACACCAAGGGCGGAAAGCTGCAGGGGGTGGTGGTGGTGGTGTGATGAATTGGGTGATTGGGATTGACATGTATATACTGATGTGTATAAAATTGATGACTAATAAGAACTTGCTGTATTAAAAAAAAAAAAAAAGAGTTCTGGTACTTCCCTGGTGGTGCAGTGGTTAAGAATCTGCCTGCCAATGCAGGGAACGTGGGCTCGATCCCTGGTCCAGGAAGATCCCACATGTCGTGGAGCAACTGAGCCCGTGCGCCACAACTACTGAGCCTGCGCTCTAGAGCCAGCGAGCCACAAATACTGAAGCCCGCGTGTTGCAACTACTGAAGCCCACGTGCCCAGAGCCCGTGCTCCACAAGAAGAGAAGCCACCGCAATGAGAAGCCCGTGCACTGCAAGGAACAGTAGCCCCCGCTCGCCGCAACTAGAGAAAGCCTGCACACAATGAAGATCCAACGCAGCCAAAAATAAATAAATAAATTTACATATAAAAAAGGAGAGAGAGTTCTGGTGGCAGTTTGGTGGCTGAATAAAAAGGAGAGAGAGGGAGGCAGTTAGGAGGTTATTGCAATAGCCCAGCTGAGAGTTGTTGAATTAAAACTATGGGATTGGACAGACAGCTCTGGGGTGGAAACAGTAGTAGTTCATCAGCAATTTGATGTGGGGGGCTGGGGGGTGAGGGGTGGTTAAAGAGGACTGCAACTTACAGTCAGGATGATAAGAGAGGGTGGCTCCGAGATCCTGAGTCTCAGGGAAGGAAACGAATTTTGTTTTTGCACGTCTTGATTTTGAGAGTCTGTGAATAACATATGTAGAGATACCCAGCCAGAAAAAAAGGCACGTTGACCATAAATCAGGACAGAAGAAGGAGAGTTCGTTGTTGTGTGTCCATCATTATTGAGTGCCCTCTTGGTGCCAGATGCCAGGCTAGAGGTTCAACGGAAAAAGGGGTAATGTGAGGCCCCAGCTTCTGAAAAGCCCACAGTCAAGAAGGGGAAACACAGGTGCGAAACCAGAGGCATTACAAAGGAATACCAAAGCTGATGAACTTGGCTTAGGATCCTAGAGGAAGTGACACTTAAGGTGGCCGTCACGGGAGAGAGGGGTTCACTAGGTAAAGAAAGGGGTGGAAGGTACTTCAGGCAGGGAGATGAGCATATTCAAAGACCAGAAGACTGAAAGGCTCCATGGATTTGAGAAATGGGGAAAAGCTTCACGTGTAGGAGAAAAGAGCAAGAGATGAGGCTGGACAGGCAGGCTGAGACCAGACCAGGAAGGCTGGTCAAAGGGCAGGGGGAAGGTAGATGGCAATAACATAACGTGTGCTTTAAGATGATCCCTTGTGGCAATGAGGAGGCTGACCACAAGGAAGGAGGGATCTGAGGCTCAGAGGACAGGGGACTGAGCATTGGCCCGAGAAGACGGCAAGGCCGTGAAGTGGGACATTAGCCGTGTTTAAGTGGAGCGAGTGGCTGTTCAAGTTCAGGGAAGGGCTGGCTCTGGTGACCAAATGGACTTCCTGGTGAAGATGCCAAGAGGGTTAATATCCTTGAAGTTTCTAGGTTCAGATGCTGGAGGAATAGTGATGATTTTACCCAAGATTAAGAGATCAGGAGCCAGAACAAGATTCTCAGCTTCAGTAGTGCTAAGTCTAGAATGTAATGTAGGCTTTAAAACCTCAGTTACAAATGTTCTACACACAAGAGACTAAAGCACTAGAAAACACATTTTAGCAAAATCTCAGTGTCTGTGTCAATTATTTTTAGCCAACCTTTAGTGCTAGGCTGTCTTCATCTTGCCTCCTGGATGCCTTCCTGACTCTGCTCATTTACAAGCACCCATCGGAACTGACAGCTGATTTTCACATTCCTGGTGTAAAATTCATAGTGGTCCTTCTGCCTGCCTCACCCTCCCACCTTCCCTTATCTTGCTATTGTGATTCACGTTATGTTTGAAGGTCTTTTCTGGGAAACCTTCCCAACCAACATCCACCCCACCCAGTCATACCAACCTATAGGGGTTCTGGTGACTCTTCTGTGAGTTTAAGCGGTAATCTGTGCACATCCCTATCTTAGATTTTACCATATTACAAAAAAATATAGGGCTGTCTTGTCCATTAGCAAACTCTTTCTTAAAGTACGAGGACTTACGCCTTACACAAAGTATGCGCTTAAAAAAAAAAATCACATAATTTTTTCAGCCATCTGTGGTTCTGTCTGGTGTGACATTTTACCAGTCTCATCTAATAATGAAGATATTCTAGGATTCACTGGGCCCTGCCTGGAGTTCTGACTTAGAGTCCAGGGGTGCTCTGAACCTGGCTGGTCCCAGGCCCAGGTGGGTGGTGACCTTGCAGCCGTTCCCAAGGCAACTTGGGGGCAGCCCCGTTTCTCCTGGGGCTTTCTGATGAGAATCCCAGCAGGGACCCCTCCGAAGGGAACCCCTCTGGGGCAATTCTGTTTTATTTCCTCAGTGGGACACTACTGCTCAACCCCTCTGTAACTTACTCAGGCTTCCTCTTATCTCAGTAATTCATGGAAATCTGGAGGGAGGGAGTAGCATGTTTCAGAGAAGCAGGAGAAAGCCAAACACATGCTCTCACTTAGCAAATTAACTGAGCGTTTACTCAGTGCCAGGCAATTCTGTGCAGTGCTGGGAACAGTGATGCATAAGACAGACACGGTCTCTGACTCATGCAGGAAGCAGCACCATTTAAGACACAGAGGACATTTACAAATACTTTCAAAGAAAGACTTCTTTACTATCCAAAGGTGCATACAGAGAAATTCCTGCAAAGCCAATTTCAAGGCGAAACAGGCTTCAGGAAGGAGGCCTGGCATCCATAAGGAACAGAAGAGTCAAATTAGGCTTTTGCTCTTTGTCATTCTGCTAATGTATTTATCTGACGGTTCTTAAGAAAACCCTCTTGATGGCAAGGGCTGTTAGGTCCCTCTGGGGACTCACTCACCCCTTTGTGGTCATCACCCCTTTGTGGTCACAGTGAGTAACTGCAGGAGAATATCTCTGCACTTCTAAAAAATGGTTTCGTGGTGCACTATGTAATTTTTGACCAGATTTTCAAGGTTCAGCATTTGCGTTTTAAGTCTTTTGGAATTTACTTCGCTAGGGGTAAAATTCCCTTTCACAAAGAAAAAAAAAGTTGCTTAACGTACATTTGTAATGTTTCTAATGAGATGGTAACTAAAACACAGATTCACAAGGAACAAATACATACTGGTGATTTTTAACTTAAAAATAAGCCAATTGATTAGTTAGAATATGATATTTTCAAGAGAAATAATGGGAAAGCAGAGTGTAACAGTTAATAGTCAAGTGCTGGAAAACAATCATTCTACATGGTGTCAGAACGTCGATAAAAATGATTCTACTTTTCAGAAACCATTCTTACTTTGAGTAGTTTTCTTTTAAGAAACAAAAATTAAAAATTAGGTTCTTTTAAAATACAAAACTCTGTTGGCCACATGAAATATTTCTAGTTAAAAATGCAGCCTGGAGTCTCCAAGTTTAGGTTGGTAACATTTAGTTTTAATTCTGGGAATATAACCACTCTGAACCATACCATGAAAGTCTGGTCTGTTCCATACTTATATATTTATATATTTTATTCTTCTGAGGTTTCCTTTTGTGCGTGTCCCCTCTCCCCCCAGGGTCTTACATGATTTACTTGCAGATAAAAGTGAACTCTCTCCCCATCTTCTTCTTTGTTCCACTTCTTTAAGGAAGCTGTCATATTCAGCCTTTTATCAGTCTTGTGAATACATGCACGCATTTACAGTTTCTTGCTGGATTATCAATTCCTTGAGGGCAGAGTGGGTATGGAGGTGAGGTCAGCTCTGAGCTCATGCCTGCCATGTGTTATCTCACTTCATCCTCACGACAACCTTACCCAGGAGGAATTTCTAAACCCGTTTTAATTATTAGGAAACTGAGGTCCACGTAGCTTCACTAAGGTCTCACTACCTGGAAAGAAGGGGAGAGGTGGGATTCCAAGTGAATTCTGCTTGACCTGTCTTATAAGCTCTTCTATACCATGCTGCCTGGCAGAAATAAGGCCCATCCCGCTCCCTTCCCCAACTCCTTCCTCTCTGCCAAGCAAACAGCAGATGCCCGCCTGATACCTTCACCAAATAAGAGAATACACGCTTGAGCAAGTCGTGTGCCACAAAAGAACTAGATCAGATTTCCGGGTTTAACGTGTACCTATGGTTTATCCTCTAGGTACCACAGGGACATTAGCTTGATGCCACCACTTTCAGTGACCCACCATACAGGTTCAGGGATATGACAACACTCGGTTAAATGCTGCTGACTTTGTGGTGCATTTGGAATTACGTGGAATGTCAATGTCTTCCGCTTCTTTTGGCGCTGCATTCTGTCTGCGTGAGAAACTTTGGGGATAACAGGGATCCAATTATTGTGAAAAATGAAAGAAAGCAAGCCCTTAGCTAGATTCCTTGGCTTTGGGATGCTGACACCGCACTATTCCTTTTATCTCAGCTGTTGCTTCATATGCCATTTTTACTAAGATGATGGGAGGGCTAATGGAACATTAGAACATCACTCAGAATTCCAATTTTGTACTGAAGCAGTTTCTACCAGGGGAAAGGGGGGTGGGGAGAGGGAGAGAGAGACGGAGAGGGGGAGAGAGAGAGAAAGAACTCAGTATTTCTGCTGAATAAGAAATGATTTCTGTTGAACTTTAGTAGCCTCAAACCTGTTTTATTATTCAAAGGAGAAGAGACACAGAACTGCCTGGCAGAATGAATTTATGTGGGTTCAAAGGTTTTTCTGGAAAAAAGGCAGAAAGTCAAAGAAACTGAGAAATTTAAGTTCTGCTTTGACTCTCCATAGAGACCAGAAGTTTCTATTTAGTTGGTGGGAACAATGTCATTCAGAGCCCAAATTAAGAGTCCCCATTTTAAAAATCAGACCTTTGGCTTCTCCTGTTTTCCAAAGGGAGTTTGAATACCTGGCTGCCGTGTAAAAGGCCACATTGGTTGCTTTGATGAATATCTACTCCTGCATTTTTTAGCACAGGTGTGGAAGCACACTGCTTGAAGACATTTTTTTTTTTTTCAGGGTAGATGTGGACAAGGCAGAATAAAAAAAGCATAAATGCATTACTTATGCATTAAAAAAAGACCTGATTCTGGGAAGAAAAGAAAGATTTCTGGAAAATTAAACAGCTATATGAAAAACAAAAAGATCTGACAATTACAGGAAAGGATGTACACTTCTGTTATATTTTTGTGCAACAGTGGCAGGGATGCCTAGACGGTAGGACACATCTGCTGTTCTCTGTGACAATAAGCCATACGGGCACTGGGAAGGTGAGAAGGTACATGGTGGCCATGCTGTTGGTACAGCCGTGGACTTGATAATTGGTAGCTCACTTAGCACCCAGTGTCTCTTCACAACTCAGTCCCGACCCTTCCCGAGCATCTTACAGGCACTTTAGGCACCTCCATGACTTTGTACACACCAGTCCCTTTGCGTCTAATATCCTTTGTCCCTCGCTTTTCTTTAATCATCCTTCAAGGCCCAGGGTAAGTGCTGTCTCTTTGGTGAAGCCTGCCCTGGGGCTCCAGGCCAGGCAGGAGGTCAGGGCAGGGGACGCCAGATGACAGCATGGATTCTTGCCAGGCCCTGAGAGTATGTGGCCAAGAGAGCCCTTGTCGATGCCGGTGTTTGCCAACCAACATCACTGGGCAGCAGGACCTATGAGTAAGCCGATTCACTGAGAACCACGTGGGGTACCACTGGTTCTCAGTGAATGGGTAAGCAGGTACCATTGAGATGATCTAAACGCTTATTCACGGAGAAAACCCAGGAGGCAATCTGTGTGCCCAGAGGTCATCCCACGTATGCCTGGGAATGCTGAGCCATAAGCCAAACTCTCCTGGGGCTCTTATAAAATTTTCATGCTGGAATGTATCTGTTTGGAAAACTATGCCAAAATAATTTACCTGAGCATGGAACAGGAAAGAGAGAGAAGGGTTATTTATGCATAAATAACTTGTGAGCACTGGCCCGCAAGTGCACCAGGGTCCTCAGGGCCTCGAGCGCAGGAAGCCAGACCTTCTTACCATGATCGCTTTCTGTTCCTGAGCGACCCCAGTAGCGACGCCTCCTTTCTGGACTGTGTGCATGCCGTTCGATGACCGCAGCTATAAATCGAGTATTGCTGACTGTGGAAGGCAAGGATGGTTAGTCACTCTTAGGCCAGCATCTTTATTGTACCAAGCGCATTTGCGCTAAGTAGCCTCATTCACATGCTGGGGGGACTTATTCTTTGCAGAGCTAGAATGAGTAATTTTTTAACAATTCTGAGGATTAGGGGAGTTGGTTTTAGGACTGGGACAGCAAGAGGTCCCTAATGACATATCTCCAACATGCATCAAGGAGATATACTCTGTATAGTTGAAGGCCAAAGTATCTCAACACACATGGAGCTCTCTTTTGATAGAGAAATGTTCTTTTTTTTCCCCCCTGAGTTGTACACATTAGTTAAGGGATTTAAAAGAAATGCATACCTGATGACTCCCTTTCTAAAATGCTATACTGGAAAGTAATAAGGAGGAGAAAGAAGGTGAAGAGTAAGGTGTTTTAGGCCAAAGTACTTTATGCAACAAAGAACACCCTGAAATCTTTTGAGATGTACTAGAACAAAGCAAATACCTATGCTTATTCCTAATGAAAATGGGGGAAAAAAAGAACCCCATCGGGCCAAAGCATCTTAAACTTTAATACGAGAAAGCACATTTATTCTGGATTAGCCTCCTGCTGCCACGTTCTGCGTGGAAGCAGCCTGGATACTCACTGATGCCTCTGTCTTCGTGGCCGTCATCATCCCTTTCATCTCTGTCATTCTCCAGGTTGGACATACGCACTGACATTTCTAGCCATCATTCAAAAGAGAGAAACATGACTATTTAATCAAACAAAATCACCCACTTTAATGCCCTGCAGTGTTCATTTGATGACTGGATGACAGCACTCCATCAATGAACTGATGCCCCATCTCATTTTTTTTTTTTTAAAGGAGGAGGGAGCAGGAATCAGAAGAGAGAACAAGAGGTGAATAATCCAGCGGGGCACCTGAGATTGATTTCTGGAGACAGAGGAGAAAAGATGTTGATTGAGGCTAACAGGTCTTTAATTCTCTCCTCAAGTACCTGAAACGGAAGGAAGGGGTCTAAAACCACGGCTGACTGTGCTGATAAAATGGTGCTACAGAATGCTATAAAAGGCCAGGCCTAAGGTTACACTGGAGGGCAGTCACCCTCAGTCAAACCAAACCTTACCAAGAGGAAAGAGCTTTGTGGTCAGCTCAGTTACTAAATCAGACAACACGATCCCATGATCCCCCGACAGGATTGCGACCACAGTGATATATTCCAACATCAACTAATCATGACGGCTGCCAGGCTCCTGACCAAGTCCAGGAAAAATGATGAGAGAGTCTTATCTCCACAAAGGTCAGGGTAACACATCCCAAGGGGTTTGTAGGGAGGATGGGGATGGTCGTTAAATGGTTTCGTTCCTTGCAAACGAGCACAGATACCACATTTAACTCTTGATATGGAAGCCATAATTACCAATTAATCATTTTGTATCTGACTTCAAGTCCTTATCCAGGTTGGACAGTCCTTATCCTGTTTTAAGAGATGTGATCATTCCTTTGAATGTGTTCATTCATACAATATAGTAATAGCTGCAATAGAACAGATTCATGTTCTTGCCAGTAGTGGCCTGAGGTATCTTTGGTCTGCCCGTCTTTTCGGAACAGCAAAGGCAGCATATCTGAGCTTAGCGAAGAACAAAATTTCCCACTCAGCATCCCAGCTCCCCTGACTGTCTTATTCCAGAGGCAAGCTATGGCGGGCTCACGCTTGCGTAAGGAGAGAGATAATCTAGGGATTTTCTGGGGAATCAAATGGGGCTTGCAGGATTTAGGCCCTAAAGAATGAGCTGTGAACTAAAGGAGGGAAAAGCAGCCTTTGGGGACCTCCGAATCTACTCCACAGTAGCAGGAAATGTAGCACTGGTCTTACAGTCGCTTAAAGGCTTACAACTGGTTACTGTCCTTCTCGCCTTGGAACAACCCTGGGAGCCTGCCGCCTCCTGGGGGAGCTTTGGGATTCCTTTCGAGCTCACCTTGGGCAGCAAGAGGAGACATATGCTGATGACTCCGGCGATGAATCTGATGACGGTATGCATACACGGCCAGGACCAAGACCATGATGCAGCCCATGATGCCTCCAGCCACTGGACCCACAGGGGCACTTTTAATCATGTTCAATGTGACAACCTCATCACCTTCATTAAAATAAACAAACAGATGTCCTTCATAAAGATTTCCCAAGTGTAGCAGGAGATGGGGACGGGGGTGAGATGGGAAGGAATGCAGTGGGAAGGGGTTTAGTGAAGATATGTAAGAACGGCTGCTTTACGCTTTGAATCCCTTAAAGAAGACCCACTGGGATGTGGGAACAGGGCTTCCTTTAATTTCTGGTTCTCAGATGAAATGCTGCTTGCTTGCAGAGCACACAATTGGCAAGGACTTGTGAAATAAGCGAGTGGTTGAGGATCCCTTATACACGCAGTGCCCAGTCTAAGGGCCCAGCCCTGGGCTGTGCACTACTCTTAGTACAGAGGTGAGGCAGGGCAACGTGGGTCTCTTCGCACATATTTACTCTACGTGGTGTCATTTATTTCAGTGGCTCAGTCACGTGACCTCCAAAAAAGGATCAAATTTCAAAGCTTATTGGGTTCCCTTTAAGACACTATTTGCACTTTTCAGACAGGAAACTGCAGGTGGGCATATAAAGTGACTTCTTGGAGCAAGGTCACTTCAACCGTGTCCTAACCTGGTCCGGTAGTCATACGAGAGCTCAGAACCCTTCCTCACATATAGGAAAAGCTTTTCTTCCACAGACAGGCTAATGTGGGCAGATGTCAAAAAAGGCATTAACTAAAGGCTTAAATATCTTTTCACTTGCCAGCTGAGCTTGAGGAGCTTGTGGTAATTCCAGAAAGACACTGAGAAGATCTCAGGGTGGGTATGCAGGTAGTATTTTTGAGGTCTTGGGGCCTAATCCCAATGGTATTCCTCCCAAAAATGTCCCTGTCCCCCACCCCAAGCCACCCCACTGCACTGGATAGCTCTGGCTTTTGCCGACCTCAAGGACCTACATACTAATTTGTAGCCATAAGATTTCTGCCTTCAAAAGTTGTGAGGGAAGGTAGCAGCAGGAAAGCGATAATGCACGGGTCACTCTGCCCATCACCAGCCCTGTGTTTCTGACAGCTGGGATTCACATTCACACAACCCCACAGTTCAGCTGCTCAGAAATCAGGCCTGATTTTTCTCAGAACAAGCTTTATGGGAATGAATTCCAGGCTTGCAAAATCTGGCAGGAAAGATGGCTGCTTACTCTGCAAAGTATAGCTAGCCAGCTTTGAAAGTAATTATTTGCCTTGGTTTTGCAACTAAAAACTACTGGCAAAGAAATCAGGGAAGTAGGGTAGAGAATTATTTTAAGATCTCTGTCCTAGTATAGAGGCAAGAAAATAGGTTTTCAAGAATCAAATTATTCTGGGTTCCCCAAAAACATACCTATTGCTCCCATGTCATCAACATAGGGACTTTTGGCTCCAACGATCCCCCCGAAGCATTCTTTCTGGGGCGCACAGTAGGATTTGTCTAGGTGGGTCTTGCCATCGCTGTCTACCATGCACCATTCACAATCCAGCACACCAAAGCAGTCCCTGCCAGAAAGACAACGCTGAATGTTCCAGAAAGCGGTGTCATGCAGGGGAGAGCACATGGACTTGGGCATCAGATGGCTCTCAGGGGTTCCATGACTCACTAGTGTTATAACTCCTTGAGGCTGAGTTTCCTTTCCTTATAAAAGGAGAACGGCCATAGCCTGCCACGGGAAAGCTGTCTAATGTCCCTCAACAACTTGGAGATGAGAGAAATAGAACCGCTCTCTGCGAATCAAACCATGAAGTCCACACATCATGGATTAGTGCAGGGTCACTCAAAATCATCTTAAAAGACCCAAGGTTTGTTTGACTTTGGCCTAACACTCCCCAGGTATGGTCATTAAAAAAAAAAAGAAAAAGGAAGGAAGGAAAAATTGATCAAACAAGCTGGGGAAACAGTGGATAAGTTCAACAGATTTCTTTGCTGCCAATTTCTTAGAACTTTTAACATGTTGAGTGCATTCTGACACAGTGTTTCTCAAGCTTAACAGGCTTTGGGTTACTGCATAACACACCGAATTAATCTATCTGATGCCCTACCATTCCTTTGCTAAAGTACATACCGAAAGTAAAACTGGCTGCCCCTTTCACCCAGTAATTTTGTTGAATCAAATGGCAGCTTGCAGCTGTTTAGTCCCAAACAACACCCTAGGGAGGAGGGGGAGGGAGCAGGGAGCGCGTGGCTTTCAGTTCTCAACACTCCTGTAAAGCATATCTGCTTTCTAAGAAAGAATTGATGAGCTTCAATGTATCACACACAGAGCTGGGTTCTGTTTCTAGAACCCATGAGTTCCTGCCCCCTTGCCCTTGCTTCTTCATGCCATTTCCTCTCTTACTCCTCTTATTTCAAGAATAACTCTCCCATCCACAGATGAGGCTACTAAGGTATGGTACATGTGCCAAATAGCTGTAACAAGTGGAAACCAGATAACATTAAACCTGGTAGACAAAAGGCGTATCAAAATCAGTTCTGGATCTGAAAAACTGGTACATCTTTTTAAAACATCAAGAATGGGGATGATAAATGCCATCTGGAAAAGCTCAAGGAGGCTGCCGGTCCCTGTTCTTTACTAGGTTCTGCTCCTGCAGCTATGATGTTGACGTGAAACCAGCACCGGGCACTGCTTACCCACTCTCCATCCTCTGACTGCACCTGCTGTTGACACACTGGTGAAGAGCCTCCTGCAGGCCAGGGTCAATAGCCGTGTACGTCACTGGCTCCTGGTGGACTTCACAGCTTGGGTTTCTACGTAGGAGCAAGTCTGAAGGTTAGGACCAAGACCATCCATATTCCAAACTCATCACGCCCTTGGCCCCTGACCGTGTCAAACAGATCTGGGTTTGAATCCTGGCTTTGCCACTTAGCTCTATGAAACCTTGGGCCAATCTGGCCTGAAAATCTGTCACTGAGATAAATAATGCTATATTACATGTGAGCATCTGTGTGTGTGAAATGTTCCTACATGTTTATCAAAGGGTTAATTTGAAAACTACGTGACAGGGCCTCCCTGGTGGCGCAGTGGTTAAGAATCTGCCTGCCAATGCAGGGGACACGGGTTCGAGCCCTGGTGCAGGAAGACCCCACATGCCACGGAGCAACTAAGCCCATGTGCCACAACTACTGAGCCTGCACTCTAGAGCCCTTGAGCCACAACTCCTGAAGCCTGGGCGCCTAGAGCCCATGCTCTGCAACAAGAGAAGCCACTGCAATGAGAAGCCCACACGCCGAAATGAAGAGTAGCCCCCGCTCGCTGCAACTAGAGAAAGCCCACACGCAGCAACGAAGACCCAACGTAGTCAAAAATAAATAAAGTAAAAAAAAAAAAAGAAAGAAAACTAAGTGACTTATTGGACGTACAGTATCTGACACATGTTAGGCACTTAGTTAATGCTTGTAACAGTCTCATATTTTTTGTAAGTAGCACATATACTCAAAAATGTTTTAGCATTTATATTCAAACCTGAAAGTAGACTTCACTTTAAGACACTATGGAGTTTGAAAACTGGCTCACTGAACAGTTCCATCATTAGAATGAATCACCTTCTTATACTTCCAACTCGAAACAAATCTATAAACAAGACTCCCATTATAAATATGCAAACACACACACACATTTTAAATTTACCTGTTCTCTGCATTGGTGAGGTTGCCAGTGCACTCATTGACCTCTAGAGGGCACTCACAAGGACATTCACATTCATTTTGTTCCATTCTGAAAAGGAAAAAGAAAGTCACTATGCAGAGGGTTGATAAACTATATATGGTACATGCACTAAGGGAAATGAAATAAAGACACCATGAGCTAGTTAAAAGGGACAGTGAAAGTTATAACTAAAGGTTTAAATACACAATTGACCTCAATCCATTGTTCTTTGGACAAGGATGCTACGAACAACACAGCTCTAAATGCTTTTGTAACCAGGACTTTCCTTTCCTCTAGGACACACCTGAACACTTCATGTTTATTTTGCAGTTGGCATCAGTTAAAATATTCAGTAGTGTGGTAAACAGAGAATATGACCCGTCCCATTTTTACCGGTGACAGTTGAGACAGAGCCGGTCCACCATGCTACAAGCACAGAAGGCAAGAGAGTCACACGTTTCGTTGACAATGCCGACAAATGCATTGGTTCCCGGGATCCTCGCCAGTCTGTATTTAGAACAGTGACTGCCGTGCACAAGGTTTGTCAAATCCCCCTATAGACAACAGAGTTGTCAGAAGTGACAGACAACAATGCAAAGTTTCAACTCTACCATCCTGAAAACAACCCTTCAACCAACTGCTGAAAATAGTTCAATCCAACTAAAGCAAGCATCCTTTTCTTCGTTCTATGACAAGAAAATGTGATAGCTGGCTTCATGAAATGTCTACAGTATTTGAAAGCCAAAGATTCTAAAGCAGCATCGTAAAGTTGAGTATGGTCATTTTTTCTGCACGTATCATATGTAGTAGGCCAATTATTTAAGCCCATGTTGGTTTCCATGCCAGTTATCCCTTATGTGTGCATGGTGAGGATAAGCCTTACCATGAGAATCATGGCACTGAATGGTTTCTTAAAAGGTCCAGATGAATTTTTTACTGCCTGGGAGATGCCCACCTTTACAATATAAGCAATAACATAGGCTTATCAGCCTGTAAGCTCCAATAACCAGGAATGTTCCAATTCCATTTTGGAATAACTTGGGCCATTAATCATTTATTCTAATTCATATTCCACTAAAATTTGCATGTCTGAAAAATTTCTACTGGAATATCCCAGCTTCTCTGCTGAAGACTCAGGAAATCATTGTACAAATGACAGAAGATAACAGAGTAAGGCAGACTTTCATATGACAACCTTACCTGACAGCCTCCCTCTGATTACACGCATGTTTGTCAATGTCTCCTTTACAGAAAGTGCTCATCAGAATGGGTATGGGGGTTGAACAGAGTAATAATGACTTCCCTTGCTTTGAACACACTATCCTATTAATATATTCATTCTTAAAACTCTTCTAGTCCCCTACACAATTGTTTTTACAATCACTTTTTCTGAGACTAAGTTTAGGATTTTCATTTAACCTCTTTTTTTTTTTTTTTTTTTTTTTTTTTTGCGGTACGCGGGCCTCTCACTGCTGTGGCCTCTCCCATTGCGGAGCACAGGCTCCAGACGCGCAGGCTCAGCGGCCATGGCTCACGGGCCCAGCCGCTCCGCAGCATGTGGGATCTCCCCGGACTGGGGCACGAACCCGTGGGCCCCTGCATCGGCAGGTGGACTCTCAACAACTTCCCTGGTTGGGGCGCCACCAGGGAAGCCCCAACCTCTTTTGTTTTTGACTTCAAGCTAATTTTATTTTATTTATTTAAAAAAATTTTTATTAGAGTACAGTTGATTTACAATGTTGTGTTAGTTTCAGGTGTACTAACTCAATACATCTTTATGATTATCTTTTTAATAATACATGTAATGATTTGTGAATACATTTACTTCTTGTGAATAACTTTTTGAATGTTGGTTCTGTCATGACCCATTCTCTCTCAGCTAGGATTATTTACAAATTAATAAGTATATCCTTAAGATCTCTAACCATATCCAGGTAAATCTGTAGCATCTCAAATCACAAGAGAGTATTCTAAGCTTAAAAAAAAAAAGGAATTATTTTTGGATGATCTACATAAGAGCTCTCATCTAAGAGGGTGGATGACCAAGAACTAACCAAATTTGGCTTTAAGAATTTAGGGAGACTGAGTAATCTCTAGAAGACAGGAAGAGAGGACCACATGGTGCCACATATATTTATACAAGA
This sequence comes from Phocoena sinus, assembly GCF_008692025.1. Lineage (NCBI taxonomy): Eukaryota > Metazoa > Chordata > Mammalia > Artiodactyla > Phocoenidae > Phocoena > Phocoena sinus. Next base: position 55,897,827 of record NC_045763.1, on the reverse strand, counting down.
GTGTGGGAACAGACTTCAGCAGACATTTCAAAGGGCTTAGATTGGGTAAGTCTTTAAACAAACAAAACCAAAGCAAAATACCAACTGTGAAACCTTAAAACACTCACTTCTCCATTCAGGGCTTTATATCCCACAACCATCAGACTGGGGAGTTAGACTAAGGTCTGTCATGTCCTATCACTCTAATTCCCAGGCAATGAAACAGCCGGTAATAGCTAACATTCAGACACAAACCATGACTCCATTGCAATTCCATAGCTGGATGGGAGAAGAGAGCGTTGAGGAATCAACTTACCACTAGGCTCGTGTTGAATTTATAAAACCTCTGGACCGTTCTGTCACTGAAGCTGTTGCACAGGTTCTTCTTTACAAAGTTGGGGTGGTTCAGGATGTCATTTGCTACCAGGGGCTCCTACCGAGGCCAAGCAGAACACAAGACAGGTGCCATGTGGTTAGTGAGCCGCAGACCGGTGGAGAACTGGGCTCTAGCTTCGTGACAAATACCTTGTGGGTGATGTGCTGCTGTTCCACGGGTGCATGTCCTTTGGGGTCAATGAGGGTTGGATGTGCCACCAGATAACCCCTGTCCTCCATTATGAAGCACCTGTGCCGAGACAATGACATTCCTCACTCACAGAAGCTGCTGTTCTATGCTTTTGGAGAGCATCTATCTTGCTAGCCCTGACACAAATTGCATTTATCAGGTTCTCAGTAAATATTCATGGACGAAATGAAGGAAGGCTGGCAGTCAGGTGACAGACATTAATTCTCAAGGCGTTGGATTACCTAGCGTACGGTTTAAGGCAAGAGACTTACACCTGACTCTGAGGTCACCTACATACTTCGTACAGAATGTGACCACCCAGACTAAGTAAGATGGGCTCGAAGATCTTTTGCAAGAATGTATAAAGCGGGACATTTTTTTCTTTTTGCTGGGGAGGGAGATTCCGAAAGAAGCAGTCTTGGGTATTTTCAGGCACAAATTTTAGGTAAACCATACAATTTCCTCTTTCAATGACAAACATACCTAAAATACAACGTTCAGAGGACATGCAAAAATATATTTGATGGAAACACTAAATAAGTGAAGCTAGAACTGCTTTAATCAAGACTATATTCTGCTCTATTTTACTTTCCCTTCGTCATAACAGTTTGCTGTGAATCCTGCATTTCCCCATTAAGGGCCAATGTGAAATTTAGCAGTGATATGAAGCATGGGCTATGAGTTGGAAATAAAGGTATTTTTAAAAGTGGCCTGTATTAAATCAAGGGAATGCCCTTGCTTTGACATGCTCTTTTGAAATTCAGGTGGCAAAGACCTTTGGTTCCATGAGCCTCTTTCTGGGGAAATGTACAAAGGAACAGACTAAGCATCTGAAAATCTCACAAAGACTTTGGTTTAATAACTAAGTTCACATCAAAAGTACTACCCAAGAGCACCCTCTGGTCTTTCTAGCACTCAAGATATGGGAAACCTCTAATTACAGACTCCTAGAGAAACAAGAGCTTTTGGAGAATTCTGTGCCACAGTTACTCTTCTTGTTAGAAGCCAAATCTGTCCATCTACGTCATAAACAGCATGCATCTTAGAAAAATAAAAGAACAAAAACCTCCTTTATAGAACACCCAGGCAATGGACTCAGTTTCTGACGCTGACTATGACAATGTGCTTGGCATTCAACTGGAGATACCTGACATCTTATTCTTTATATTTTGCAGCTAGATAGGATATGGGGTCCCTGAAGGGCTCACCTTATTTTGTTGCCACCATCTTGGTTACAAACTGGTAATAAGTCCATCAGAACCTTGTAGAAGTATCGAAGCGTGAAGTCAATGCCCATCACAGCCACAGTATGCCCGGAAGACAGCTGTGTACTTCATGTGAAAATGATCAGTGAGAATAAGAGGTGTGTCTTATTTAAAGGCAAAAGCTATGTTCACTCATAAGGACATTGTCTGGTATCAGAAACACATGACTCCGGTTCTCCGCACTTTCCACCCTTGGAGAAACAATGAACTAAATGACTAACTTAGCATAACATGGAGATTTGACAAGAGAAAAATGTAAGATTAAAGGTAGGACTTCCCAAATAAGACTAGCCCAAAACATGGGCAGCTGTGGAATATGGCTAGTCCTAACTATAGATGGTCAGACAATGGTGGGATTATTCTTTGTCAAGAATATGGGGGTGGTGGGGGGACAGGCATCAGCTGGGAGGTTTAATGTGTGGCTGTTAGGTTCCTTCCAACAAGGAACCTTTATTTTTCCTTCAATTTTTTTTTTTCTAATTGAGGTATAGTTGATTTACAGTGTTGTTAATTTCTGCTGTACAGCAAAGTGATTCAGTTATACATATTTATACATACTTTCTTTAATATCCTGTTCCATTATGGTTTATCACAGGATACTGAATATAGTTCTCTGTGCTATACAGTAAGACCCTGTTGCTTACATCTGCTCACCTCAACCTCCCACTCCATCCCTCCCCCAAACCCCTCCCCCTTGGCAACCACCAGTCTCTAACAATGAAACTTTAGACAAGGAGCCTGAGTGATGTCCTTAGTTATTTCCTTCATTTTAGATCATGATAAATCTATAGCTACTAATCTATACATCTCGTTTTATAGAGCCCTCAAAGGTTAATTAGTTTTAGGTCATACAAAACTTAGTGAAAACAACGTTTTGTTTTCTTTCTATAACACTAAAGTTGGCTGTACTCAAAACTCAGCTCACGTTCTAGAACGAGACTCTCCTGGTTCATAGGCCAGTTCTGTCTCCATTCTAAAATGCTACTCTCAAAAACAGAAGCACCAAGGAAGAGAAAGCTGGGCAACACAACATGACGCTTGCTAGCTTTTTAGCTCTGGAATCAATCAGATCTGGGGTTAAAACTTGGCCTTGCTGATTTTCTATCTATGTGGCTCCTGGGAGGCTACTTAACCTTTCTAAGCCTCAGTTTTCTTATCTGAAAATGGGGTTAATAATAGCTCAGAAGAAACTTCCCAAAGTAAAGTCCTCTTTGGGAAAATCAAAACTTGGGAGTGAAATTAGCTTTGCTATGTGGACAACTGGTTACTAACAACACTGATACTAACATATTAACTCAACTCACCACTCACCACCCCCATCCAAAAAAAAAAACAACAAACCCAAAAAACAAGAAAAAACAAACAAACAACAAGAAAAAGGGACCATGACCCATAATGAAATTTCTATCAGAGCTTTGCTGTCAAAGCTGTTTTCGGCATGGGATGGGGGAAGACCATGTTGTGGGATTGCCTTTGAGAGGTTATTGCCTCAATAAGAGCCCCTATTATTACTTAAGTAACTTAAATTCTCCCATGGAAGAACGCCAAGACTCAGTTGCCTTACGGGATTTGTGCATTGTAGAAAAGAATATTTTGCTGAAGCATTAGTCAGAAGAAGTCTAAACTTCTCTTGCTTGTTCAGGAAAGAGTGATGAGTCTAAACAATAGCCATCATTACGATAATAGTAATGGCTTCCATTTCTGAATGTTCACAATTTATAGGCATTCTGGTAGGCATCTGAATATATCACTTCAATGATTTCTCACAGAAACCTTATGAGGCATTATTTCCAGAAAACTGAAGCTTGGGGAGATTAAGTATTTGGCTAAAGTCACACAGTGAATAACTAGTAGAAGCAGGGATTTAAACTCAGTGCCTTCAACTCCAAAGCATATAGTCCTAACCAACAGGGTTTCTGCCTCCTTAGATCTGCATGGTACTCAAGAGTTTCCAAGCAATTTTAAACCATCTACTTAATTTCCTGTGAAGACATCAGAAAGGAATTATAGTTCCTATTTCATAAACGAAAAATTAGGTTTAGAATGGTTAAAAGACTTAAAGAAGATTGAGCACCTTTTATTTATGGTTTAGAGACTAAATCTGGTTCTTTCTACAATACTATAGCTGCCTCCGTGAAAAATACAATTCAGTTTTTGTGGGACAAGTTGATTTTGTTTCTAAAATTCCCCTGTATGACTGCCATCTGCCCCTGTTGACGATAAATGTGCTGAAGTAAAAGCATATATTATATATTGCCCATGGAAGTCTAGCATTCATATTTTCACCTGCATTTAAAAAATGTACATGGTTACTATAGCAACCCACAAAGAATACCACAGAAAAGTCAAACTAAGCCTACATTTCTCAGCCCAACGGTCCATGCTGTTTGCAGCGCTTTGGTGAGATTTTCACTGCCAAAGACTTGTCTAACCAGTCCCTTAATCGTTGACTGTACTTCATCATCACTACCACATTATCATCCTCCAAAGAACGCATACCTAGATTCTCAGGCCACTAATAATGCTGATGAAAGAAACTGTTTCACTGATAAGTGAGCACTGAAAGACCCTGTCCTCAAGCTCTCAGCCCGGCCGCTTCTGAAAACCAAGGGAGAATTAGAGTGCTTCCCCAACAAGTTGAACGTTAGCTTAAGTTCCCTCTTCTGACCCATTAAAATGCAAGAAATTTAAAGCACGAATAGCGTGATAATAAAAATAACTACCATTTATTGGGGATTTGACATTGGCAAGTGTAGTGCTAAGCATTTTACATGCATTATCTTTAATTTTCATTATGTTAGTTCAATTTGGGCATTGTTACCTCTGTTTTCCACATGAGGCTCAGAGAGTCATGGAACATAATAATAATAAAAGTATTTAACAGTTATTGAGCCCTGACCACGGGCTACACACTGTTTTAGGAGCCTCACATATATTATTTACAGTAATCTTTAAATAATCATTTGAGATAGGCCCTAATATACTTCTTTCACAGGTGAGGAAACCAAGGCAGAAAGGAACTTGTTAATAGTCATACAGACAGTAAATGACAAATCCGCATTTTCAGAGTGGAATCACATCTTAGGAGGAGGGCAGGTTCTCAAGTTGGCACATGAGACCAACATCACTGGTAATCACTTGGAAAAAGTACCTCAGCAGAGCCCACCTATGAATATACCCATTAAAGCTATAGTTGCTTTGGTTGAAAACCAGAAGAGTTAATTGACTTGCATTCTAAACTATGGTGAATGAAATAGATGGCTTTAAATAATAAAAACACGCTCAGCTAAGGAAAATGTTCAAATGATCAAGTCCATGGGATTGCATATTGATTAAGGCAAGAGCAGGTACTCATTCCTGAAATATACTCTCATTGAGTGACTGAGGGACAGGATTTAAATGGCCATTTAACTCTTGTTAAACTCGAATAGCTAAACTTGTGTGGGCTAAATACACTATAAACAGTAACCAAATAAGGGAACTGAACCCAGGTTTTTTCTAAGTTGAAAGCCCATCACATTTCCATCATGTGTCATTTGGGCTGACACCATAAATATTTATAAATAAATGAAATGAAAATTCTTCCACCCTTCCAAATTCTAATAAAAACATGTATAGGAGCATAAAAATCTGTACCTCTCTGTGACCTCCTCCCCCCGCCCAACAAAAAGAATACTGTGTAGAAGGAAAAGCTAATGGCTCTTGATAATGAGTGGCAGATGGGAGAAGCCGGGTGGAATGTCAAATCCTAAGTAAGACACACACAGGTAGGTAGGCATTCTCTCCCTGCTCCCCCGGCGACATCTTTAAGAGCCCAATTCCGGCCCATGTCCTTGTCGTCAAAGACCAAGGTGACTGCTGCCCCCTCAAAGAGACCACGTTTGTTTACTTTTTCCCAATTGATTAGAATAGATGGGAGAAATGACAAGTTTTGCTATTCAGACAATAGTAGGTGTATGCCTTACAGGCGGCCTGTTAATGAAAACATTGAAAAGATCTGTTCTAAAAGAATGTTTACTTGTTTATATGTGATGGAGCCAAACAGATACCATGTCCTGAAAAGAAATCAATATTTGGCTGGCAGCAGGGCCCTGCCTGCCATGGAGACACAGGTCATGATATTGAAATTCCACACAGCACTGCTTCCCAATTCTTGATTCCAACGTACTAGAGAAGAATTCTACTGAATGTCAGCCATTTGATATATAATGAGCCTGTGAAAAGCCTAAAGTTAAGCAAGAAAATCTGTCTCCCATAAATTTTAAGGCATCATTACAGATACCAGTCAAAAACAGCGATTTGTATAATGAAGGGATTAAAACAATGTGTTTGGACTTGCCTCTCTAACCAACATTTCACTGACATTTGTAGCTTAAATACTGAAACCTCAAAAGCCTGAAATGTAAAGCACCCTAAATATATTTACAGTAATACTGACATTTTATAGCATGCTTGGAAAATGAATTTTCAAAATGCTTTTTCATTCCTCAAGAGAGAGCAAGGACAAAGTAAAAACAGCAACAAAACCATAACAACAACAACGAACTCCTATATATTCTAAAGAGACCCAAATACAAAAGGAAACAATCTCAAGTCTTGATACACTGTTTTCTTCACTAAAACTACTCTGTTCTTGGGAAAACACTCTCTGAAAATCATAATTGTCAGGCTCTTGGTGCTATTTCTTTGATTGGTTTACGACTGGCATTTCTAGGAACTGCTTTACTGAATCTAACATCTTTCTTTTTCTTTTTCATAAGCACCCTCACGGCCACTAACAGGGCTAAGTGCTTTTGACTGACTCAATCACACGATAATCGTGTGAGGTAAGTATTATCCCCATTTTACAGACATCAGGAGGAAGGTCAGGGTATCCAAGATGGCACAGCTAGAGAAGATATTCAAACCCCAGCTTGCCCCACAACAAAGGTCATACTTTTGCCACTAATTCTTGGTGTCTACTATTCTATTCAGATTTTCAAAGTATCCTTAATGTGTTTAAGAAATGAGTAAAAATTAATTGAAATATTACCTGGATGAATGAATTGTATGACTGATGGTCACTACATAGCCAGCTCCTCCAACGTCTAAGTAAGGTCCAGTCAAAGAAATCAAACCTGGATTAGCTACTGCGTGGAGATACCTAATGGAGACCAAAGAAAGTCGTTACTTGAGGGTATGAACAACAGCTTTGCACATTTCGAAGAAAAGTGAGCTCGTAACCCTAAAAAAATATTATAAATTGTGCTTATGTTACATTCAAGTTCAAAAGGATTCCTCCCTTTTATGTCCGACTGTAGCATCAGCAACAAGGGGTCAAGAAAAATACGAAATTCTCTTTAAAAAAGATGCTGAACTCAGTATATATGTGAGCTTTTAATAAGGTCTATAGTAGAGATGTTTTAGAGGCTGAAATAAAAATTAACAAATCAAGTAGAAACAAATACAACTGGGCACCTAGAAATGTCCCCTGGATTGGTAAAGGTGGGGGAACAGGCAGTAAAACTAGCGGCCACTCATGAGTGACTCAGTTACTAAGCGGCGCAATGCTAGATATCCTGTTTTCATGCCCAGGTTGCCCTTCTGCTATACCACCTGACTAGTTTTTGCTTTTGAAAATCAGAGTCAAAATAAATCCCAGAAGTAAAAAGTGTTTTTCAGTTTACACGTGTTCATTTTTCATAGGTCACATATGAGCTGTCATTTGATGCCATCATCACACGCAGTGACATTAAGTATACCCGCTGGGGACACACTGCATACAAGATGGGAATCAAACCACTAGGAATTGAAATGGCCAAGTATCAAGTATTTCAGTCTCAAAATTTCAATGAAGAGATAAAAGCATTGTAGACAGAGGAAGCCCACAAAGCTTTTGTTAATATTACATTTAAAAAATGATTCAAAAACATATTTTCACTGTCATGAAAAGTATCTTCTTTAAATATGACTGCCTGAAGTTGCTTTATTGTGTGTACTTATCATGTCTCTTTGGGACTGGAGGCGGGGGGGAGCCTTTGATAATGGAAGCCCCTAAAACTCACCATTGTCTCCTAGTGGGATCAAATGCTTTGTCCATGAGGGAACCAGGATAAATTCTGAGGACGCCATTGGGCGTTGCTATGTAACGGCGGACAATGTAAGTGTTCAGGCTACTCATTTCCATTTGTGTCATCCATTCATCTGTGACGTGGCTGGTAGCCATTACTTCATTTCTGACAGAGAACTGGGAAACAAAGGAAGACATAGCAGGGATCCTTTAAGACTCACATGAAAAGAGAGAGGCCTGCTGGCAGAGCTTCCCAAAGCTCTCTTGCAGAGAAGCCAAGCCCAATTACTTTTTAAAAATCGTTCCACAGCAGATGGATACAGCCAAACTTGGTGAAACAAAAGCTTCCTGAAATATAGCCAGTGGACGTGTGATTTACTTAATTGTTCATCCTAGCTAGGCTTTCTGTGTTTAAGAGGAAAGATCCTATAATGCAGCACTAAATACACACCCAGACACACATACAAACACGTGTACACACACCCCCTAAAGCTCTGCTTCTTAAACTGCATCACATTTATCTCAACAGACAGTAGGGGCACTTTACTTCATTCCCCTGGGAAAAACGGGGCTGGAAAGTTTCACTGGTCTCTAACTCACACCCCCCTACCAAGAAAGCCCCTAGTGCATCTAAGCCTTAAAGAGATTCTTCATCTGGCCCATAGGGCTTCTTAATCCATCAGAAGGGTCCTCGCCGGCCAGCCTCCCCTGGGCCACACACTCTGCCTTTCTGGCTCTCCAGCTGAGAGGCACAGATCCAGAGCTCGGCTTCCCACTTCAAAGGTTCCCTACCAGAACCCCCTCCCAGGCCTGTGGAGGGGTGCAGCAGAAGTGCAGCCCCGGGACAGCACTCACTTTGAGCCCCGGGTTAGCAATGAGGCGGGTGTTGTCGCTGAGATAGGCTGTGTAGTGTTCCACCATGCGCTTTGTCTCCGGCTGGCTGAGGTGCTCATAGGGGGAGGAAAAGCTGCCAGCAGACAGCATGACGGTTGGACTTTCTGAGAGAGAAGGAAACAAAGCAGGCCTGAGAACACGGAGCCTGCATCTCAGGCCCAAACAAAAGCATGGCTAAGGCTCTGCCCATCTGTCAGCTGTGGTGGCTTAAAAGTCCTCCCTAAAAAAAAAAAAAAAAAAAAAAAAAAAGTCCTCCCTAAGGAAAGCAAAGAACTCCACACTGGAAGGAGCTGGGAAAGAAAAAAGTCAGATCCTCTCCCTGCAGGGAGCTTACAGTCCTGAGTGAACCTAAAGAGATACAAGAGCTGAGAATGACAAATAGTCAACACATCTTAGGTCTACATATAGTATCCTACACTTATTACGGTCGAGGAGGCAGCATATGACATGGAGCCAGACTGGGCTGAGCCTGGGCTCTACCATTTCCTGGCTGTGTGATGCTGGGCAAGTTGTAATACATGTGATGTTTTTATCATCTGCAAAGTGGGGGAAATAGCAGCGCCGACCTTATAGAGTTATGGTATTATACTAGTTAATATACACAAAGCAAATGATTTAATAAATGTAAAGTATTTAGAACAGAGCTTGCACAACTCAAGTGCTTCTGTAAGTGTTAACTCTTATTGTTCACGTTAGTATGATTATCGAGGAAGAAGGAAAAATGGAAGAGTGGAGTCGACGCAAAAATCAACTAAAAAAATTCTTCTCGCAGACAGGGACAGCCAAACATGGCATAAACAAAATCTATGGAAACAACGGAGTAGTTAATATACACATATTTAATTGTTGGTCTTATCTAAGAGGAAAAGCCCAGTTCTCTGTTTACGACAGAAATCCTTGCAATGAATTACATTTTGAAACAAAAACACTACATCTCTGTCTCTGAAATTTTACTCTTCAATCGTCTATTTTTTTTTTTTTTTAATTTTAATGGAAATACATTTTTTTTTTTAAATTAATTTATTTTTGCCTGCGTTGGGTCCTCGTTGCTGCGCGCGGGCCTTCTTTTTTTTTTTTAGTTGCGGTGAGCGGGGGCTACTCTTCATCGCCGTGTGCGGGCCTCTTATTGCGGTGGCCTCTGTCACCTTGGAGCACCAGCTCTAGGTGCGCAGGCTCAGTAGTTGTGGCACACGGGCCTAGCTGCTCTGCAGCATGTGGGATCTTCCCGGACCAGGGCTCGAACCCGTGTCCCCTGCACTGGCAGGCGGATTCCCAACCACTGCGCCACCTGGGAAGCCCCAATCGTATATTTTTAAAAGCATTAGAAAGCACTATCACATGTCCTATCTCATTTAAATCTGTGGGTCCTTTTCTTTTCCTTTGTTAGTTCTCACTCACAGTGTTTTGTTTCCTTGTGGCCTGGTTATCTCTGACTGGACACTGTACTTAACAAATTTGTAGGAAATGCTGAGGCTTAACAGGATGGGAATATCTTCCTCTAGAAAGGATACTGCATCTTGTGCTACACACCAAGATGAGGCAGGAGATGGTAAGGTGAAAACAGTTCCCAATAAGGAGACAGGATACTGGCCTAAGTGCTATACGGGGAGACTCTGGTATTCAACAAGTCCACGATGAATGAGCGCTTGAGGTTCCTTAGACAACTCAGATGACAGCAATCCCATGTCAAGGGCTGATTTAGTTCCAATTCACCTTTACCCTAAAGATATAGTCCTTTGGGAACTCTGCTAAAAGCATGTATGTGTGTGTGGAAGGGAGGAGTTTTCCTTGTGAGTCTTCTCCTTTTGAGAACCTTGGATTTGATTTTGGCCTCTCTTCCTAGCCCTGAGCAGCTACCTAAAGCACAATTTCACAGTTGTTTCTTCTGTATTGATAAATATGTACACTGTAAAAGCAGCTTTAGGGGTTGGCTTCCTTCTCTGTGTTCTTATATTCTCCTAGACTTAGGTCCACTACCGATTAGGTTAGTTCTCTGATACTTTTCAAAAAATTTAAGAAAGGTTCCATCCAGGATTTTTGGTTGAACCCAGCAGGATGGGTCAGAATTACCTAGTCTTTCTTTACCAGAAGACAATGCTTCCAGTAATGCTATGTCTCCTTTAACTTTCATATCATCATGGTATAGCTTGGGAGTTATTATTATATTCATATCAAGGAGAAGAAAGGCAGAGGCTTAAAAAAGTTAGGTTGCCTAGCAGTGAATTCATGTGTATATACTCATGGGGTCCTCCGTGCAAGGATGTGCCAGAGAGAGAGGACTGTCCTGGAACTCAAAGAGCTTAGGAACCAATTGGAGAGACAAGGATAAAGAAAAAAGAGGAAAACAACAATACTGGAACAACACAATAATATAAGAAATGTCTCAGGGACAAAAGAGTTGGGCCAGAGGAAGGAAAGGAGAGACAACTTGGGGAGTGGGCCTTTCCTGTAGTGACATGGATTGAAGGAGAGAAAAAACCAATATATAGGACCCAAAGCTTTACGGCCAGGAGCTAGACACATAGCTCTAATTTACATAAGATACATAGTACTTATATACACACTTGTGTACTTAATTGCACTGGATGATATACTCTTTTAAAATTCCTCTCTGCCTCTTTGTGTACCAAGAAAGACAATGTCCCCTCCTTCAGCCCTCTTGAAGGGAGCTCTGACGTACATTTAATACCTTGCCTCAAAATCCCCATCATCAATGAAATTAGATGGAAACCACTTATTTGCCATTGTTTCCCTTATTTTCCATTTCTTTAAAAAAATATTTCAATTATCCTGCTTCATTTTCATTACCAACTGCTACTAAACTTCCCTTGGTGACTTCTCCACACATTGTCCTGGGGGGAGTTCTATGGCCAAAGTGAAGTTGGGTGGTACAGTGGAAAGAGCACCCACTGAAAGTCAGACACTGGCATAAGGTCTGTCTGTGTGCCCCAGGATCAGCCCACTAGTCCTATGTAAAGTATGGGAGTTGATAAAGCTCTACGTTTTCTGGGCATCTCTGTGAGGCAGCACCGTCCAGCTGAAATACAATGCAATCCCCAATTGTAATATAAAATTTTGCAGTAGTCACATGAAGAAAAGCAAAACCAAAGAGGTTAAATTAATTTTACTAGTATATTTTATAGATGCCAATATATCCAAAACATTACCACTTTAACATGTAATCAATACAAAAAATTAAGCATGTATTTTATACTTACAGTAAATCTCAACTTGGTCTAGTCACATTTTAAGTCCTCAAAAGCCACATGTGGCTAGCGCCTACCATATTGGACAGTGTAGCTATGAGCGATTAGCCAAAGGAAATAAAAAATCTAGGCTTGAGCTTTTTTCTCATCAAGAAAAACTGCTGCACTTCACTGTCTCAAATTTTAAAAGAACGACCTTGCAAATCAACTATACAAGTTGCCATCCCTGGCCCTCTCCAAGTCGTCCACACCACTGGAGTGTGTCATAGATGAGACTACTTAGGCTGCCTACTCTCTTGATCTCATTTCCAGGCAGAAACTCTATAGGATGGAATTCAAAAGAGAAACCCAAACACAACTGCTCTCATTTGGAACCCAGAGACTGCTGACTTCTATCTTTGATCCTCCTCCCACCTGTGGCCCCTCTATTCAGTTTTCCAGGTGTCTAATGATTCTTATTCACTTTTTGAACCCTAAGTATTTTCAACACTGAAAAAGAGAATACCTGTTTTAAAGTACTGTGACTACACTGTGATGTACTGACAACATACACTACGGATGCCTAGTATGTGCCTTGCACATGGCAGCATGCAATAAAAGGGGCAAATCAGGCATGGGAGAAGCATGAGCCCCATCTCAGCCTTGCTACTTTCTGTGTTACCGTGGGAAAGTTATGTATTTCAGTAAACTCAAACATCCTCATCTGTAATAGTTCAACTCAGATGATGAATGTAAAGTACCGGGCACAGAACACATGTAAATTCCCTTTTGCTTCCTTTGAATTATTTGCCTATCTCCTGAGCTCTTTTCAAGCAGGGACCTGTGATAGATACAGATATGCTATATAGATATATAGGTATGCTACCCTTAGACCCTTAACCATTTCTCCACCTCCTGCCTTGTATCCCTATATCGGTGTGCTTGCCTCTAGTGGGCCATACCTGTCACTCTCCTTGATGGACATTTTTTGGGTTGCTAAAACCTCTTTGTCCAGCACTAGCAGAAAGCTGAAAGTGACTAAGGAATACAAAAGTCCAGCTCCCTTTCTTGAGTCTGGGCAAACTCTGTGATGTAATTTGCACTCCAAAGCCCCTCACGGGATTAGGCTGAGGCTGGAATGTCACTTAAAATCAGACTCTTGCTTGCTTTCTCCTCCTTCCTTATCCTGTTTCCTTCACCTCCTCACTAGTTTCTTCTGAGAGTTCAGCCTTAACAAATCACCAACGCACAAATCTTCATCTCAGCGTCTGACGGAGAATCTGATACCAGGCAAGGCCTCAAATTGTTTTTACATTTGCCTCCCCACACTGGCACTGCAGGTACTCAACATCTCAATTCAAACTGATACTCATGGTGAGCTGCTGTGAGGAAGACCACAAAGGAAGCTGAGAAGCGCCAGGGCTTTACCTAGCGTGGCCAGCTGTTTGAAGTGGAGGCAAGCGCTAGGCTGGCCCAGGAGGTCCAGCCGGTGGTACAGCAGCTTGCTGCTGGGGACAGTGTTGAGGTTCTTCAGTTGTTTGACAGGTATTTCCGGTTGTATCACCACAATACAGAGAATGAAGGAAGTGTCTTGCACCTGGAAAAATCAAGAAAGAAGTTCTAATACAGAAAATGAAAGTTCCAGGGGAGAGCGACTTTGCCTACATTATTTTCTGCTCTCTCTGTCTTCTACTCCACATGGAAAAACATTTGATGAGTGAAGGAAAGACATGGAGACGGGGTAGTAGAAAATGGCTCTAGCAAAAGATTACATTTTCTAATTTTTATTTTCCTTTCTGATCGAGGGAAATTAATGAATGTAACAGAAAATTATGGAGCTAATGAAGGGATCAGAAAATAGTTCCTTTGAAACAGTACCTACTCCTAGTCCTCTTTTGCTTATTTAAGTTAATGGATACAAGCTGGGACACGGCATAAGAACACAAAACTTATTTCTGTTTGGGTTTGAAATGCATTTTAAAATATACAGTTGGTTTTGAAATGACTGTTCCGAGAATTGACTACTTTAAATGCCAATGATAAATCCATATAACACGGCCCATCCAGAATCTGGTTTACTCATTCTATTCCCAAAGAACTCTTTCTTTGCTCTTGGTTGGAGGTGACTAGGATCTCAGACTCATGAAAAGCGCAAATCCTAGAGCTCCCTTGCAAGGCTGGACTGACTTGTCCTTTCAGACAAGGAAAGGCAAGTGTGCTGTAGCTTGGCCTCATTTACGCTCCTATGTAGAGACAGGAGTACTTTCAAATTCATTTTGCTCCTACTAACGGATGCTTGAATAAAATTTGGTGGGGAAAATGACCACTAATGAGTCAAAAGCCAAGTCAAACTACTTAGTTCCAGCTCCTTGACTTAAAAATACAAGAAAGTCAAACTTCTCTAAGTCCATTATATTAAGAGATAAACAGAATCTATCTAAAAGATGGTTTGTAAATAAATGAAAAGAGTGATAACCAGCTAAGTCAGAACTAAAGATGGTCAGAACCAAAGCAGTTCAAAGGATTTACTTAACAATCAAGGAGAAATTTTTTAACTAGGCAGGTTAGAGTTCAGAGTAATGTAGGATTTATGAGGATGGTTGCAGAATCTTTTTAAACACAGGGGAAATTTGCATCTTCCTGGAATTGCTTTCAAGTACCGCTGCCAAGGATATTCAATTAGATTAGCAAACTTAATCCTCTTCCTCCACCCAACAAATTAGAGAGTGACAGAGTGTTCTGAAGTGGCATTTACTACTTCCCCTCTTCCCATTTCACATAGTCATCCTTTGAGTTTGTTCCCTGTGTTGCATGTTCTAAGGAACCAAAAGGCAAAAACTTTACCAGAATGACCAGAATATAGTTTTATAACTGGGTCAATTCTGTAAGAGAGGAAAAAAAAAATTACGCTAAGCATCTAAACGCAACACTTATAGTTTTTAGCTGGAAAGGAAAACAGATTTCAATACAGGTCTTCTTCTTATTGTGTTCTTAGCGGAAAAAATAGTCTTTGCAATAAAGAGCTATGTATAACATATCTAGAAGAGCTCTCCATGACTGGGGAGTGGTTTTTTTCACTGACTGTCCATGGGATTCATGGTTTGAAGTGAACCGTGACCGTGTAACACAGGAATATTGCAATACCTTCTGATGGTCAATAGTTCCTTCTGTCACAGCATGGAGCCTCATACGCTCAAAGATGGACTGGGGTTACACAGTGACAGAGTAGTAATCTCTTAATACTGCTAACGTAATCTCTCATTTTACCTTTAAATTAATTCAGTGAAAAAATCCACCAGTACCTGCTATATCTACAGATGCTAAGCAGTTTAACCTATTATTATCAACATAAACTAAATCTATTTAAATTATATTTAGTAGAAGAATCCATTTTATTCCTGAGGACAAGAAGAGTACCTATTTACCCCTCCCTCCAGTGTTACTAAAAAAAGCTTAAAAATACTTATTCTTATTCCTGGGGAACCAGGCAAGCCTTTTTAACTTCAATTTCATTATTTATTACCTCTTTAATTTTTCACTTAATAGTGATGTTCTTAACAATTTCAGAACTCTGAGTAAACTAACACTTCTACCTCAAGTGACTACACGATGATATCCATTTGGCTAAGTAGAGTAGCCAGAATTTACCTGTATGACTGAAGAAAGACCATCTTAAGAAGGTAATACTTCTTTCCAAAATGTTAACACTAGGTTTATTTACGGTACAAAGAAGGTCTTAAAATGCCTCCATTTCCTTCTTTCTCTTTTAATGCCAACAAACATTAATATAGATATTTTCCCAGGATATAACTGTAATTGCTTTCAATCAGGATATACCGTAAGATAATAAGATAAGGAATCTCCAATTTCAAATATAAAAGTATTCTTCAATTCAGAAGTCTGGTACCTGGCTCACTCTTTCTGATGTGAAAAATTAAGCAATTAGACGTTATTTAATAATTGTATAATTGTAAAAATAAGGGCAGATGGTGCAATCATTCTCAAAAAAATTCCTGAAAATGAGCTGACTCAGGGGGTTTCAAAATAGACTTTGACCTTTTTCAAATCTGCATTATCAGTACGATATCAATAGAATTAGGCTTGTAAACGTGTTTCTCAATTGGTTTTATTATTTTGTTTAATTTCATTTCCATTTTAGAAATTACCCTTGCCACACGATGCTTTAAAAACCAGACAGAAAGGTCAGAGGAGAGTCACGTCTGAAGGTGTGTTGGCTACTCCTAATTCCTGTCATTCCTATGCAGACGCTGTACAGAGTTGTTGAATTCTCTGCTTCTACCACTAAGCTGGATGCTCTATGAGGGCAGAGGCAATATAATTCTTCTTTATTCTTCTTAGTTCATAGTCAATGTTCAACAAGCAGTTTTTAAATGAATGAATAAACAGATCCATTTGGAGTCAACAACAGGTAGAACAGCAGATATGGTCCTCCAAGAGAATCTCAAGTATGACTGCATTTTAAGTTTAATGATTAATATTTGATGATAAAAAAAAAATCAAAGTCCACTATTCTTTTAGTCAATTACAGTATTTAGGGCCCCATAATAGCATTATTATGCTATGCTTGGAAGAGGGACTAAAGGACAAAAACATAAGTAAGATGGACAGTGTGTCAGATTCTATTTCTCTATGATTCTTCAAGGCCTAGTATCTGAACGAGGCTAGTGAAAGAAAGCTGAAGTGCATGCCACAGGTACGGCTACACTGTCAATCTACTTGTGACACGTGGGAATAATCCACATTCTAATCTAAACCTTCCTTTTCCTTGGCATCAACAGAGGACATTTATGGTTTCATATCTCCTTTTCAACTCCCAACTTCCGCAATATGAGTTGAAAATGATAAAAACAAAAGTGGACACGATCTAAATGTGTATTAACAGGGGACTGTTAAAAGAAGTTTGACCCGTCTATGTAATGCAATACTACAGAGCCATTAAAGTTGTGTGCACACGTACATACACACACAGAGATACATGCTGTGTGTGAATAGTAATTTTCTGGAAAATGATCAAAGTGGTTACCTCTGGGAGACGGGAGGTAAAAGTCAGGAGGGGAAAGGGCAGAGGTCACTTTTTTATTTTTTATATGGCTTGATTTATTCATCATGAACAATGACTGGTTTTATAAACAAAAAAGGAAAAAAATATATAAAATTTCTGTGGAATCTCTTCTTTTTTCCAATCACTTTAAAACTGATTAGTAAACTTTGTCAGACCAATGTTCCCTACAATTCCTGTATGAGGAAGAATGCAGCACCCCACAGCTCCTCAGGCAAAGGAGGCTTCCTCTCACTCACCATCTTCCAGGCATAGCTAACGTTGTAGGCCTCCTTTCCAGTTTCTCTCAGCTTGTTTATGTGCCAGGACAGGGATGAGTTCACAGGGACTGCGATAATCTGGCTGCCCAGAGGGAGGCTGCGTTGGCAAACAATGCAATACTTCAGGTAAATGATAAAATGAAGCACTTAATTAAAGGCAGGGAAGATGCTGTGAGTCAATGACCACCTCCTGATTTTGAAAAGCAATGAAGCTCATCACTTTTGAAAGAGATAATGTGAGATTTTCAATTTTGTAAAAGCATTCTGTCAGCTCTGCACCAAAAACATTCCTTACTCTCTACCCTGCCCCCCAGTTGTAATTCTTTCCAGAGACCAACTTGTCTCAAATCACTCAGTCATTAATTTACAACCAATGAGCACAAAGACCCATTTCTCCATAGGTTACCATCTGCCAAAATAATGTATCACGGTGGGAAAAAATCCAATCTGTTCCTTATTTCAAGAGAAAACGTTGTATATGATTGTGCTGTCAACTTGGAATGGACGCTACTTTGCCAAGCTATTTTTTGGCATGCTCTGGAGCTGGTCCTCAACTTAACCCTCTTACTTTGCCAAAACTTTTCCACTTGATATAACTGGAGCATTTTAAAAAACGAGATAAGATATATCTGATTTTACAACTAAAGGCAACATGAACATAAGAATTTGATTTACAAGACATTTCCCCCAAATAATAGTTCTGAGAGATCTTACCTGTTTTACAAAGTAAACAAAATTTTGGCTACGATCCTCATATTAAAAATTACACTTTTGATACCATTAAAATAAGTTGTACACTTGTTTTATATCCTATTATAAACACTCGTATTTGACCTCAATGGATCCTATTCTCAGAGAAAAACAAAATACTACGACCCTCATCTTTTCCTTACCTTAGGATATTTTGCCGCACCAACTCAAATTTGGGGATATTTTCATAATGGATGATATCAGTATGAAGGGGGGGTTCCGATAGTAAATATGGCCTGGTAAGAGATGGGTGCATAAGGGTATACCCTGAAATAAGAAAACAAAAACGCATGCTATGAGAAACATGTCGTAGGAAGTACTGATTCTGATAAAAGTGCCCATCACAAGTTTGAAATACGGGATACTCTGGGATGGCTGCCCGACACTCAATTTCTCAGTCTGTAACTCACCAGTCCAATAAAAAAACTGAACTTATTTTATGTGTTCTTGCATGAAACTCTGGAAGTGTAGCAAGACACCTTAAATTATCGGACACCTGCCTCATCAAGAGTATTTTTGAGGTGCTGGTCATTTGGTTTTCGTTTCATAAAATATTCTAATCTATCACATAAACTTTAATGCCAGTAAATGTAAAGAAAACAATATAGACCAAAAAAGGATCCAAAGGATCACATTCTACGTTTCATTCAATCCTCAAGTCTAATTTCCTGATGTTACAAAATAACCGTTACCTATCTCTCAACACAACACAGAAACAAATGCATAATTTTCAGATTCATTCTGCCATCGTTGAGGTGTTATATGAAATGTGAGTAGTCCTAGTCACACAGTTTTTCTACAAATACAATCATTTTCCTACTTTGTTAGTATCAGAATGTCTAGATGATTTTCTCCAAGATGCTAAAGAAATCATTCTTTCCTATGATTAGATTTTAGCAGATTACCTTTGTCATCTATGAGAAAAGTATAGGAAGCCAAAGAATCTTGGTAATACGTCACATCTTCAAGGATGTAAGCCAAGTTCACATCCACTCCTACAATTCCCAGAAGGAGGTTTCCAAAATAACAGGGTTTGCTCACAGTCATTATCAAACCTGTGGGTTAAAAACAAAAAATATTCAAAGGATGGCAGAAAAGGCACCGAACAAAGGCTGGCGCTGTACTCTAGGGAACTGTGGAGGCTACTATCAGACGTCTCAATTTGCTCTGAAGAAAAGTTTTCCGTGTGATACAGTAACCAAGCACTGCCTTTGCAGACAGCATAAGGGAGTTAGAGTGTGAGGAAAATAGACTCTTTTGGGGGTTCAGATATCTTAGTTAACTTAAATGGAGGGAATTTGTATATTTTGCACTATTTTTTCACCTAAAAGGATATGCTATTCCAGATCAGTGAAAGACATCAGCAACACTTAATACACATCATTCTACTTCCTGAAGTGAGGATGATTCAGTTGAACTTGAAAGACCACTGGACAAAGAATCTAAAATTCTGGGTTCTAGCCCAGCTGTGCCCCTTATGTATCATACATGTGACACTGGACGTAACTTTGAGTCTTGGCCTTCATGTCTGTTTAAAGGACACAGTAGTGACTGCCTTACTAATTTCTAGGGGTTGTTAAATGAAAGAGATTACGGATAAAGGAAAGCTTAGAAGGTACTATATTTTATTGATGAATCCTACCAAAAAACAGGAAGATGATGAGAAAAAAAAACCCTAGAGGGCTTCCTTGGTGGCGCAGTGGTTGAGACTCCGCCTGCCGGTGCGGGGGACGCGGGTTCGTGCCCCAGTCCGGGAGGCTCCCACATGCCGCGGAGTGGCTGGGACCGTGAGCCATGGCCGCTGGGCCTGCGCGTCCGGGGCCTGTGCTCCGCAACGGGAGAGGCCGCAGCGGTGAGAGGCCCGCGTACCGCAAAAAAAAAAAAAAAAAAACCTAGAAAGGTACAGAATCTTATTATCTGACCACTTAGAAGGAGACACTAAAGTTCTAAAGGAATGTATTTCTAGTCACTTGGGCCAGGAGTTGGTAAGTTTTATGTAAAGGGTCAGATAGTAGATATTTTAAGCATTGTGAACCATATATTCTCTGTTGCATATACTTTTTTGTTTCTTTTCCAACAAAGCTTTAAATGTATAAAAACCATTCTTAGCTCACAGGCCATAGAAAAACAATAGGATAATTAGGGAAAGGGAAAAGCCAAGGGGAGGAAGATGTACAGAAGGAGAGGGCATGAATAGCGGTCAGTGTGTGGCCTCAAGCCCCAGGCCAGCTGGGCTGTCCTTCCAGTTCTGCTGCTGGGCTGGGCAAGTTGTTCCACCTCTCTGAATGCATCATTTTATGTAACACATGGGGAGCTGAGACAAAGTGATCTCTAGGACCCCAGCAATTCTATAACCCTATGGCTCTAAATGAAACTTAGAACAAAAAGATGGATCGTTCCTCTCCTTCTTGCTCTTGTATTTTCCTGCACTTGATGACTCGTCCATGCTTTTGCAGCACATTAGAAAGCCTTCCTTCTATCATCACCAGGAAGGGGATTTGGATCTCTGAAGTCTTCTACAGAGAGAATCATGTCTGATGTCCACTCCAAGTATTACTGAGTTGTTGTGATTGCAAAGGCCAATTAAATGCATCACTTGGTAGAAAGAAGTGGATGCAACACTGAAAAACCTTGTGAAAAGTTATGCCCTGTTACAGGATAAGTAAGTTCGGGGATGTACAGCACAGGGACTATAGTTAACAATACAGTATTGCATATTTGAAAGTGGCTGAGAGTCGATCTTAAAAGTTCTCAACACAAGAAACACATTATTACTATGTGAGGTGGTTGGTATTAACTAAGCTTACTGGGGTCATTATTCTGCAATATATACATATATCAAATCATTATGGTGTACACCTAAAACTAATGCTATGTTGTATGTCAATTACATCTCAATAAGACAAGAAAAAATAAAAGTTATGCAATGGGTGCCTGTTATAATTTCAAAAGCATTCTTTAAGTAGTCAACGTTTAGAATGCTATCTATTGGTTTTAGAACATTTTAAAAATAATAAGTAACTAAGAAGGTTTTAAAAATGCATTTTGGAGGAGGGTTTTACTCAGGTATCCCTGGACAAAGGGGTTACAAAGTGATGCGAGCAGCGCTGTGAGGGTCGGCAGGGAGACAGAGGTCACGGGCTGCACACCACATTCCCCCGGGTTTTGGTCTAAGATTAAAGCCAGTTTCATAGAGTAGTGAAGTACAACAGAAACACTCAGAGATCACATGCTCACTTCAAAATTCTATTCTCCTCTGGACACACTGAGAGCAAGCCTGATGAAAGAAACGCAGTCTTACTTCGCAATTAGCAATTTCAACAGAAGACTCTTTATCCCATTGTGGTAAATAAAGTATGCTAAGCTCCTCCTACACTTAATGAAATACCCCTACGCCCTCCCTACTTTAATTTAAAGCACACAGACTTGCATTTTAAAAGAAATATGTCCAGTAACTGATATTTGAATCTGTGGAGGTTTTGAATTAGAGCCACGTAAACATGAGTTTCCCTAGACTCAGGGTCCCCTTGTCATGGAGCTAGAAGAGGTGTCACCCAGTAATTCTAGGGACTGAAGATACAAAGATGAAAATGACACACTCAGGTAAGGGAATGCAGCAGACCTGTAAACCAATCCCTGAAACTCACTGTGTAGGAGTCATAAAATAGGCCCTAAGGACTACACTTGGGAAAGCAGCTTTGCACATAATTTAATTTAATTTAAAGCATTCATGGCAGCTCTCTGGATGGTAGAGTAAATTTCAGAAAAGGTCCTACTCTGCCTGATACCACTAATGGTAAGAGAATTTGACAGCATAATCCTCTGTGCTTGTACAGGACTCAGTTTCTGCATCTGTCTCAGTTCCTTTCACACCGAATTATCATGATTCATTGATCTGTTTTTCTCTTATCAGATTAAAATGCTTGTTGAGGGTGAGATACGTGCCTTGCCCATCACTGCCTGACACAATGCTTGACAGGCATTCAGTGACGCTGGTTAACACATTAAGGTCACTCGCATTTAAGACTTGACATTTCCCTACAAAAGGAAATAACTTTATCTAAAGATGGGAGTTTCTATTCTATACACATCTGTTGGCCCTGCCAGAACTAGGAAGGATAAAAAAATTGAGGTTTGCAGTAGCTACCATATTTCTTCCTTATAGAAAGAACATGTCTACCTACTTTCTAGAAAACACAGTCTCTATAAGGCTTATTACTTTTTATACATGAGTCTTCTCTGAATATCTATTTGTGAAAATTCCTAGTTAATGGAACATAAAAACAAGATCTCATATGGTGATGCTGTCTGTCTAGTCATTAGCTGCCTCTTCAACCTTCTCTATCAAGAAAGAAGGGAGGGAAGGATGTGGGGGGAAAAAGATAAGCAAGAATATGAGGAGGAAAAGAAAAAAGCTGTATTTTTAGTGAGCACATACTGTTGGCTTGGCATTGTTCTAGATGCTTTACATATACTAGTGCATTTCATCTTCACAACTATTTTGATGGAAATACGATTTTTTCTACTTTAAATTTATTTATTTATTTATTTCTGGCTGTGTTGGGTCTTCGTTTCTGTGCGAGGGCTTTCTCTAGTTGTGGCAAGCGAGGGCCACTCTTCATCGCGGTGCGTGGGCCTCTCACTATCGCGGCCTCTCTTGTTGCGGAGCACAGGCTCCAGACGCGCAGGCTCAGTAGTTGTGGCTCACGGGCTTAGTTGCTCCGCGGCATGTGGGATCTTCCCAGACCAGGGCTCGAACCTGTGTCCCCTGCATCGGTAGGCAGACTCTCAACCACAGCGCCACCAGGGAAGCCCCGAAATTTTCTACTTTAAAGACCAAGAGTTTAATCATGTGAAGATGAAACACTTTACCCAACATCGTATTATGGGTAACTTGTGACATCAGGATAGTGATAACAATAATAGTAATAACAACACAAGTAAAATAATAAATAAATAAACAGCAGCCATCATTATTGAGAGGTATGCTGGGCAGTAATATAATCTTATAAACCTAATAACTCAAAGACTATTACATGAAAGATGTCATTACGTTTTGAACAGATAACCAGATGTGAATTAACAAGATTAAATACATTACCAAGGACAACAGCTAAGTGGTAGAGTGGGATTTGAAATCCTCTCCATGTCAAGCCTGTATCTATTTGACAGACATTGTGTTGCCTTGCCTTTGAGGCCGAATTCCAAGCACTTCTGACATTTATTTACCATCTGCTACGCAAAGTTACTCTTTAGTTCCAAAATCCCTAACCTTTAGATATTGGGAAATCCTCACAAAGCTTCCCTAGTAGATGTACCCATTATGTTGACTGAGGCTAGGGCAATGAGTTAAAAATAGGCCTGGGGATTTCTGCTCTAGAATACAGTGCTAACTGGACCAATGGCAGGAGGCTACACAATCCTCTGACCAGAGAAAGTGATGCCCACTCCCTTGCCTGCCCGCACTCCCTAATGCTCACATGGTAAGTATTGAACAACATTTAAAAGTTACTGTTTGACTCCTGCCCATTTCTTTCCCCCTTCCTTTAGTAGGAAGTTTTCTCCAAACTCACCATCTCCCATCTCATCAGAGAAGGGGAGGCTAAAGACAGCTTCGTCAATCATCCGGTTGGGAAGGTTGGTATAGAACCTGCCAACTGTGGTCTCCAGGTTACTCAGCTGGTTCAGCACCATCATGCTGCCCTTAATCACAGGCAAGGCTGTCCGGTCCAACACGCCATACTTCCCAGAGTTCTGTTCGGCAAGATCTCTCAGAAAAGCCAGCTCTTTCAAACCAGTCACCCCATCTAAAATAAAAAGCCAAGGGAAGACAATGTAAAACCAAACAGTGGATATTCATATAATACCTCTGCCATTTAGATCTAATAAGGGTCTGGATGAGGTCTTGCAATGCCAAGGGGGTCTTTGCAGAGACAGTGTGGACTCAGGACACAGATACCAGTTCCTGCTGATGAACAAAGCTGGAGGCGTGATCTTTCCTCAAATAGTCAAGAGGGCAAAAGAATTCTTCAAAAGGCAATGATGAAAAACACATGAGTAAATAAAGGAACCCCCCCCATCCAGCAAGGATGTTCTTCCCTTAAAGTTTAATTATAAAATTTAAATTATTGTTCTGCATTTAATATTTGAAAGCAAAAGGAATGATTAACAAGTTTGCATTTCATTTATATTAGTAGATGAAGTTGTAAGAGTTTTAAAGGATAGAGGTTTACCATTTCATTTCTTACCTCTTTGCCTATTAAACACTTGCCAAAGTCTCATGCAACTAAATGAAAGAATTATGGATTGTATTGAGTGGTGTCTCCAAACGCTGTTTTTTTGAGCTCATTTTAATTACAAATGTTTTCATGCTTTATATTGTTAGGATAATACTGGATTTGATTTATTTAGTATACTTTTTTTATGTTTAGAGTTTTAAAATTTTTGTAAAAGATTCAGGCATACTGGGCTGAATTGTTCTACAACATCTGTAATCTATAGCACAAAAATAAATTTAATAAACCTTTTTTAAAATTTTGGTTTGCTATTGTTGGAACACAGTCAAAAGGATTAGTAACTGGTCCCATATGGGTACCACTGTAAACAAATTCAAATGATTTCAGTCACTACTGAGATTCTACCAATGAGTTTTAAAAAGGTTTTGCCTCGTGTTCTTGAACTGCTTAGTCATGAAAAAAATCTGAAGCGTTCATGGTTCACCTACCTTAAGTGACTTTATCATTTCTAAATAGGAAGTATATATACTTCTAGCCTTGTAAGTCCATTTCTAAAGTCACGGCAAGATCTAATGGATATAATTTCTTTCTTCACACGCTGTATGTAAATAATTTGGATTCTGCTCCACTCAGACAATGCTAAAGGAAAGTCTGCATCAGATTATTGTTGCCTTTGCTTGACACAGAATTCACATGGGAGGTGAGTGGTAAAAAACACTTACCTCCCATGTCTGGCAGTAAAAGACAACACAGAAGATGTGATCGATCCCTGATCTTACACCCTTGATAAACTCACAGGGGCGAATGATAAAAGGAGACAACTTCAAGGCAATAAACACATTTCCTTTCTTTGTCATGTACTGCACAGCTCTTTCAAAATGTACAAGAAAAGTAACAAACAGGGACATCTACTAGACAAAGAAGCACAGTAAAGGATATCAAAGATTGGGTTACTTTATATCACTCCATTTTTTTATGTCATTCCATCATGAAATGTTATGCAGGGGTGGCAGTAGAGTCAGTAGGGTGGCAGACTGGATTATTCTATCATCAATGTGGTCATGCTGGAAACTACATTTCCCACAATCCCCTTTCTTCTATGCTTCCAGGTTAAAGGTGGCCAAAAGTGAAGTGTTGTAAGATTTAAGAGGTGAAGAGAGAGATGTTAAGAGACAGACATAGAGGAACCAGAATGTTCCAGTCCGTCCCACTCTTCTGCTCTGTGTTCAGTTCCCTTTCCCAGCTGCTGGCATACTCACCAAGCGCAACCCCACTCCAGATGCTTCACTGAGAATTCATAGGGGTAGCAGCCATGAAGAGCCAACAACCTCTCATAGACTTCTACACCAGACCTCCCAAGCAGTCTTCTGTGTTCCTAGCCTCCAGAAATCCCTGCAAGTTCCAACTTGTTCACCCAGACCAGAGCTGGTTAATAACCTTTGAGTTGTCATTTTTGCATCTTTACTCTTCCAGTTTCCCCCCCCCCATAACTGTGTACACTCTTCTTTTTTGAATTGGAGTATAGTTGAGAGTATAGTTGATTTACAATATTGTGCTGGTTTCAGGGGTACATCAAAGTGATTCAGTTATATACATATATATTTTTCAGATTATTTTCCATTATAATGAATATAGTTCCCTGTGTTATACAGTAAATCCTTGTTGCTTATCTATTTTATGTATAGTAGTTTCTATTTGTTAATCCCATACTCCTAATTTATCCCTCCCCCCCAAGCCCTTTCCCCTTTGGTGTGTTTTCTATGTTTGTGAGTCTGTTTCTGTTTTACATATAGATATGTATTATATATATAATGCATAATACATATGTATAATTTTGTATTTTTTAAGATTCTACACATAAGTGATCTCATATTTGTCTTTCTCTGACTACTTCACTTAGTATAATATTCTCTAGGTTCATCCATGTTGCTGCAAATGAGAATATTTCATTCTTTTTTGTGGCTGAGAAATATTCCATTGTATATATACACCAAATCTTTTTCTTCTTTTAAACATCTTTATTGGAGTATAATTGCTTTACAATGGTGCGTTAGTTTCTGCTGTATAACAAAGTGAATCAGCTATACATATACATATATCCCCATCTCTTCCCTCTTACGTCTCCCTCCCACCCTCCCTATCCCACCCCTCTAGGTGGTCACAAAGCACCGAGCTGATCTCCCTGTGCTATGCAGCTGCTTCCCATTAGCTAGCTCTTTTACATTTGGTAGTGTATATATGTCCATGCCACTCTCTCACTTCATCCCAGCTTACCCTTCCCCCTCTCTATGTCCTCAAGTCCATTCTCTACGTCTGCGCCTTTATTCCTGTCCTGCCCCTAGGTTCTTCAGAACCTTTTTTTTTTTTTAGATTCCATATATATTACACCACATCTTCTTAAACTAATCATCTGTTGATGGGCACTTGGGTTGTTTCCATGTCTTGGCTATTATAAATAGCGCTGCTATGAACATTGGGGTGCATGTATCTTCGTGAATTAGAGTTTTTGTCTTTTCCAGATATAAACCTAGGGGTGGGATTGCTAGATCATATGGTAGCACAAGTCTTAGTTTTTTAAGGAACTTCCATACTGTTTTCCATAGTGGCTGTACCAATTTACATTCCCACCAACAGTATACACTCTTATTCTGATAATAAATTTGTTGTACCAAAATTTTCATAGTGACTCTCCTTCCCTATTTGAATTGACAGAGTTAAGGGAATGTGTCAACCCTCGTGAACAAAGTTCAGAGATATCTCTCGGAGAGGTGGAAAACTTGCAATGAGGACATATTTCAGGCTAGATTAAGGGGGAGAAAGAGAAAAGATGAGAATAGTTAGAGGGAGTAACCAGAAGTTTCAAAGAATGGAATTATCAGGGGCACAGCAAGAGCACAAGATACTCAGTGGGAAGATGTAGGTACAGTGAAGAGATGGGTGACAGCAAGAAAATTTCTTTACTCAGTATCTGCCTGGGAAGACCTTCAGATTGAATGGAAAAGACATGATCACTTCCTTTTATGTTTCCTTACTCCTGTACTATTGCATTTAATTCATCTGCCTTGTCTGTCTTCTTCACTGGGTCAAGGGCTTCCTGAAGACAGAGATTTTGTGTACTACAGCTCTAGGACCTCAGTGCACTATGTTGTATATGGCACATGCTTGATAAACACAACATATCTTGTATATTTATTATCACAGCAATCCTATGAAGACTTTGTTCTTTTCATTTTACAGATAAAACTGAGGCCCTCAAGAGATTAAGTAATTTGCCATAAGCCACATGGCTAGCAAATGGAGACTGAAACTGAGAACCTCTAGACACCATCCCCTGTGTTCCTCCATGTGTATGCAGTCCACAAAAATATCTGCAAAAAAATCATGCTGGCCAAAACACAGATTCCTGGACCCCATCTAAGAGGGTCTGAGTACAAATTTGTAGATACTGCCTGGGAGTCTGCATTTAAAAAATGAGTCTCTAATATATCCTTATCCCATTAAAATATGAGAACCAGTGTCCCTAAAGCCACCTGGTTTTATCCACTTTATCCAATCTGAAAGTGGATAGGGGAGATAAAAGCCCATAGGTGGGAAGGGCTGCTGGATCAAGACATGCTCTCTTAAAAACAAGAGAATAGGGTCACTTTGAACACTGAGGAAAAGGGACCCAAAGAAGAGGACAAAGAGCTGTGTATTAACAGGTGGGAGGGACATGACACAGCAGAGAGTTTGGAAAATTGGGCTTTCATCTGGAGGATGGTTAAATTGCTGAAGGAAAAATAATGAGTATTTCTCCAGATTTGCTAGTTTACTAAGCCCTCTCACATATTGTCTGATTTAATAGCAACACAATCAACCTTAATGAGCACCTAGCAAGTGCCTGGCACCATCCTGGGTGCCTACCGTATGTCAGGATTCACAATAACCCTGTCAAGTAGATAATTCTCATCTCCAATGACACAGCTAAGGAAGGGGAGGTGAAGAAAGTGTCACAAGAGGCTCCAGGTAGTGATTCCGCAGGGAAATGTGATAGTCACAGTCCTGGTTATACAGAAGAATCTAGGTCAGTACTTCAGCTTCCTGCTCTTAAATCAATGAGATAAGTTAATAACCTCTATGCAGTATCAAAATCCAAGAATATGAGGAGAAGTGAAAAAAATGGAGCTGTACAGAATCTTGTGCAAGACCACATAACTGGTGACGGTTTAGAAATGAGCAGCTGGCCGGAGAGAGAGAGATGTAGAGACAGGGACATCCTAACACCCTGAGTACCCATGGGAGGTAGAGAAAGACAGGCTTGGGAAGGAATCTGCTTCTTATAACCTTCATCAAAGCACCCTGTGATGGTTCTTCATTAGTTTTTTTGAAAGCAGCATGCACTTAGACAGAACTTTCATCTGAAAGAAAAGAATCTCGAAACACTACCTACCGTTCATGAGGGCGTAGGTGAGAATCATTACGGAGTTGTTTAGAAAGCTATTCTCTTCACTGATGACACGGAGAGTCGCCTTTTTATCTTCTTCTGAAGAGTCCTTTGATGTAATGCCAGCAGACAGGTAAATGATGACCATGTCTGTATCTAAACAAAAACATGCAAACTGAATGTTACTTCAGAGTCTGGCTAAAGGCAGCTACTCAGTTTCTCTTTCACTGGGCTTTCCTGCCTTGAGGACCTGCCCAGTCCACCGTTCCTACTCCTGCCCGTCTGATGCCGGGCTTTTGTCTTCTCGCCTCCGCTGCTCTTTCATCCTGCCCGTGGTGGGCCACGAGGCCTCATTTACCCAGTGTCAGGTAAGGAGATGTTCCTAATGAGTCTACCAGATCGAAGAAGGTGTGTTCCTTTAGGCATCTACGGTTGTGGTAATTTAGCCATCCTAAAGGGACATCTTTCCTGCCTTCTGAAATGGAGGATTCAGAACCTGATTTACCTTTTCCTTAGTGTCTCAGGGTCTTCCCCAGGAACACACATTTTTGGGGGAACTAGGCTTTACCAAAAAAAAAAAATTATTTATTTTTGTTTGGCTCCGCTGGGTCTTAGTTGCAGCACACGGACTCTTTGTTGCTGCATGAGGGATCTTCATTGAGGTTCGTGGGATCTTTAGTTGCGGCATGCAGGATCTTTTAGTTGTGGCGTGTGGGATCTAGTTCCCTGACCAGAAATCGAACCCAGGCCCCCTGCATTGGTAGCGTGGAGTCTTAACCACTGGACCACCAGGAAAGTCCCAGGACTAGGCTTTAAAATGGTGGTTCTGCCAAGGACTCCTAAGACATGTAAGGTTATCTGACTCTATGCCAGGTAGTGCCAAAAACATTTTTGTTTTAAAACTCACCAGTGTAGGAAAGCAAAAAAAGCATGGACATAGGAGCCCGGTTGCTTGTGTTCACATCCCAGCTGTGCCACTTTCAATCTGTGTCTGGGTTGTTTCAGGCAGATTTCCTAACCTTTCTACACCTAAATGTCCTTATCTACAACAACATGGGGATAATGACAGTATTTATTTCACAGGGTTGCTGTGAGGATCAACTGGTTAATTTAAGAGTGAAAGCCAGACTTCCCTAGTGGCACAGTGGTTAAGAATCTGCCTGCTAATGCAGGGGCCACAGGTTTGATCCTTGGTCCGGGAAGATCCCATGTACCACGGAGCAACTAAGCCCACGAGCCACAACTACTGAGCCCGCATGCTGCAACTACTGAGGCCCATGCACCTCGAGCCTGTGCTCCACAAGAGAAGCCACTGCAATGAGAAGCCCGTGCACCACGACAAAGAGTAGCCCCCGCTCGCTGCAACTAGAGAAAGCCCGCACGCAGCCAAAAAATTTATTTTTTGGCCCAACGTAGCCAAAAAATAAATAAATAAAAAAATTAAATGTAAAAAAAAAAAAGAACATTAAAAAAAAAGGGTCAATTATAGTTTCAAAAAAGAGTGAAAGCCAAAGGGTGATGGTAAATAGAGGATAAAAGAGAAAAGAAAGAAACCTCAACACAAACAAAACAAAAACGAAACCCTCGCATTGGCCTGAAGTAGCACCGATGACTCTAGAGTAAATTGACTCTCCAACCAGGGCTAATGATTGGGAAGTCATTTTAGCTCAGGGTGAAAACTCCTTTCAAGCGGATTTACTCAAAAATAAAAGTGGTCCATTTCCTACCACTAAAGATGCAGAGGCTGAATGATGGCTTTAATGGAGGAAGGGAAGTAAGCCAGCTGGATTTTTATACTGTCTTTTTAATCTGAGATTCGCTGATTCAATATCTATTTTTAAGACAACCTACACAGACGTTTACCTTTTTATTGAGAAATAATGATTGATATGCTATATGCTTAATTCTTCAGGTTTTTATGGTTGTCATTTATCTGAGATTGCTTTATAGTTACTGGGGTAGGCAACCTCCAGGTTGGTCCGCCAATGATTTCACTTCCTGATATTCACATCCCTGTGTGGTCTCCCTTTGAATGTGGACTAGATTTAATGACCGGCTTCTTGTGAACCGAATGCAGCAGAGGTCACAGGGTGTCAAGAGATGGATTAGGTTACAGAAAGACAGTGGCTTCCACCTGTGTGCTCTCTCTCGGGGAAGCCAGAGAGCATGTTGTGAGCTATCCCATGGAGAGGCAAGGTACTGAGGCCTTCAGAATCGAATCTGCCAGCAACCATGTCAGTGAACTTAGAAGCAGACCTTTCTCAAGCTGAACTATGAGATGACAGCAGCTGTGGACAACAGTTTAACTGCAACCTCATGAGATACCTTTAGCCAGAGGCACCCAACCATGCTGTGCCCAGATTCCTGACCTACAGACACTGAGATAATAAATGTTTATTGCCTTAAGCCAGTGAGTGTTGGGTAATTTATTACCCAGGAATAGATAATTTAAAAAATTATCCTAACAATTATGAGGATACAATGACAGAATTTTCTTCCGTTTGTAGATTTCCATTTTAGACACTGCAACATCCTTTATTATGCAGAATTGAATAATTACTACTAAGACTTAATATATAAGCAAGTCTTAAAGCTAATTTTGATGCTTGAACAATTCTCTAATAAATATTAACTGCAAATTTAAATTACATATTTTTTCATCAGAAATTAAGATATGAAAGCTGATGTATAAAAATATCATAAGCTAGGGAATATCCCTGTCTTAAACTAGATGTCAATCTTTTTCCAGTGTTGAAAATACAGTCCTGTAAATTATTATTTTTAGGATGCTAAACAGCTCACTTAAGCTTCAGACTGGAAAATACTACTTGACCCTAGCAGGTAGAATACAGATATACCATGAAGCTAACAAACCATCGCCCTGTAGTTTGTCATTTATGTGTGATAAATTCCTGGACACCTGCAAGACTGACCTAAAATGAACTCTTGAATTTTCTTACTTGGCTTTATGATTCTGGATAAAACACGCTGTCACTGAGAGCTGGTTTTAGGCACAGGTCCACAACTGGAGAACCAGAAGGGCCTGCAGCCTGCAGCTCCTTTAGTCGCCAAGCGTATTTTCTTTCCATCCCGACAATAAGACATACACTCTGCAAGCATCCTCACTGTCTCTGCCCAGCCACTGACTCTACTCCTGCCCTATCCTTAGGCAAAATTGAGTTATTTTTCTATTTTTAGGTATCAGACCGGCCAAATTTGGTCTGATTTATTTTTTTACTTGCTAGGATATCCCCTCTCTAGTCGCTCATGGGAACATTAAGCCTTGTGATTAGTAATGTTAGGGATGAGTAATTATAGGGACTTGGGGCAGGGCAAAGCATAGCATGTACCTGGAAGAAAATGCAACCCTCTCCGTTTGACAAGTCCCTGTCTAAGCCACTAGCATTCCTTGGGGTCAGTATCAAAGGGGGGAGAGCAACACAAATTTGGGCTTTGCCCATGCCATTAGATTCCCACTCCCAGCCACCTTATTCCTTCTGCTACAAAATGACCCTCCCCAACCAGTTATCCCCCAGACAAGCCCAGAACAAACAATCCAAATGTGTCGATGGTATCTATCTATCTGGTATCTACAGATCTACCATGGGATTGAAAAAGAGTCAGCACTGGATAAAAGTTTTAGATTTTCTGATTAGTGCAAAGCAAATTAGGACAAAGCCACCATGATATATGCCATGTGGCTTCTGTTCATATGACCACCAATGTGGGGCAGATACCTTACTGTCATTCACAGACTAATCCTTACAATAACCCTACAGGGTAGACTCATTGGAATAATCCTATCCCACTGCCTTCAAACAGTGCCAGGTATACAGTAGATGCTAAATAATTGCCTGTGGAGTGAACACAAGTAATGATGTAGAGTACAAGCTCCTATGAGGAGTACATAGACCCTTCACCATGCTGTAGCCAAGGCTACTAATGGTCCTTGACCGTCTTTGGGCTTGGGGTCAACTTAGGATGTCTAGGGTATCCGCTCTCCTTTAGCCAGAGCTAGAAGGCTTTTTCTTTTTTTAAATATATATATATATATATATATATATATATATATATTTTTTTTTTTTTAATGTGGACCATTTTTAAAGTCTTTATTGAATTTGTTACAATATTGCTTCCGTTTTTTATGTTTTGGTTTTTTGGCCACAAGGCATGTGGGATCTTAGCTCCCCAACCAGGGACCGAACCCGTACCCCCTGCATTGGAAGGCAAAATCTTTAACCACTGGACTGCCAGG
Source organism: Phocoena sinus (assembly GCF_008692025.1). Lineage (NCBI taxonomy): Eukaryota > Metazoa > Chordata > Mammalia > Artiodactyla > Phocoenidae > Phocoena > Phocoena sinus. Next base: position 55,864,886 of record NC_045763.1, on the reverse strand, counting down.
GAAGTCCCCAGAGCTAGAAGTCTTGAAGGAAACAGAATATCATAATAACCACAGCTAATATTTATTTAATATTTATGATGGAGCCCTGGATCTTATTATCACACCCAGTTTGCAGATGGGGAAACCAGACCTGGAGAAATCAAATAATTCACACAAGTTTAGAAAAATTTCAGAGTAGGAATTTGAACACACATTGGTTGAAATTCAAAACCCACATACTTAACCACTGTGCAACATTGCTGGAGAGCAGCTCAAACCTCTCCTTAATAAACTGGGTAATACTAATTCCTGATGTGTTTCTTTATGCAATCTAATTTGGGTTCTTTTTTCTTTGAACTGCCAGTAGAAGTTGTAAAGTGGAGGCCTGTGAGCTAAACTTTAGAAACATCTTACTTGGCCTAAAAAAGACTCATCTGAGCATTTAGAAAAAAGACATCAAAATGTGTCCAAATCTGTGATGGTCACTCTTCTTTCCATGTTTTTGCTCGCCAACATTAAGAAAACCCCCCAAAACCCAAAGGAGAAACGTTTCCTGTCAAAGCAGTCTTCTGCTAATGTGCAGGGCAGGAAGGTTTGTAAGAAGAGGTTTAATGAGGTCTCTATTCACAGTTTTAAAGCCGGAACAAATGACAACATTTGAAAATGAAGGGGTTTCACATAAAGATCCAGATTTCTGGCTTCTCTTAAAACAGAATATCTGGCAACACTGGACAGGCGTTCCTGCAAGGCAACGAGAGGCTGAACAGAAGAGCAGCTGTCTTCTTGATGGAGCATGCGTCCTCTAGCTTGCTGTGCTCCCCAAACAATCCTCATTACCTTACCTCGAGCTCACCTGACACACTCACTGCCTGGCTGCTGCCAGTATTAACATTTCTCTCCCTTACTTAAACAGTGTAATAATCATCGAAATTGGACTTCATCTCTAAAGATGGTTTGATGACTGAAGAATCAAGTAAAAAGAGCACATCTGGTGAGGAATGCCGACAGCGGACGGCAGCTGGTAAGTGGCATCCACAGGTGAATGGCATTGACCAACTAGCCAATCTGTCTTGAATCCTTGAGAGGTCAGCCTTATCCTTTGGCCTTATTGAACTATGGACAACTTTACGCTCAGCCATCCTGTAATATTGGTCTGTGGATAGCTGGTGCTTGCCAAGGCTGGCAGGCAAAATTCTAAGATGACCCCAATGACCCCCACCCTTGTATGACTTCCTCCTCTTGAGTGTGGGCATGACCAGTAATTTGCTTCTGGCCAACAGAATATGGCTAAGGTGATGGGATCATTCTTGTGACTGTGCTATATATTTGGCAAAGATGGAGGGATTCTGCAGACGTAATGAAGGTCTTAATAAGCTAACCATGAGAGAGAGTAATCTGTTTAAATCAAAAGGGAGAGTAAGCCTGATTAGGTTAGACAAGGCCTTTAAAAGAGGGTCCAAGCCTTCCCCGAAGTCAGGGGCTTGAAGAAAAGATGCTCTCCTACTGGCCTTGAAGAAACAAGTACACATGAGTTTCACAATTGCAAAGAAATGAATTCTGCCAACCACTGAGCTTGTAAGAAGACTCTGACCCTCAATGAATCCACAGACTGGGCTGACACCTAGAATACAGCCTGTGCAGTCCTAAACAGAGAAGCAACTCATGGACTCCTGACCCACGGAAACTGTGAGATAACAATACACAGAAACGTAAAACTGATACGTCATTTACCATCATTAGCTGTAATAATTACAGTAGCTTCTGTCTTTCAAGGGCCCACCATGTGCCAGGCACTAAGTTGTGCATTTATCAATGTGGTCTTAGTTTTAATGCAGACACACTGAAGAGCTTGAAATTATATTCTTTAAATTTATCTCAATAGGATACGTTCATTGAAAAAAACCTACAAACAGATTTTCGAATATAAAAGAGAAAACGACATAGATTCCTTTCAGTAGTTTCAAAGCGTGTATCTTATTTCAAATATCCTTCCCTTTACTTTAGCATGCATCCTAATTCCAGATTTTCTTTAACACATGAAAATTAAATTAGAGTGCCTTTGTACATCTGAAGGGCTGTGCTCATCTAAATGACAGCTGGTTAGAAGAAGGAAGGATCGAGGCACGAATTCCGGCTGCCCCGTTTCTGAGCACATGCGCACAAGCAGACAGCCACTCTGAGTCACTGAGGACGAGAGGCTGACAATTAGCATCAAAAAGGATGTGGATATTCTCCTGGGAAATAAACGGGGATATGTTCCTAATAAAAACATTTTATTATGTTCCTAATAAAAGAGGCTCAGGGAGTAAAGAAATCGTGCAGACTGAGTACCTTTGATTGGAAAAGATGAGAAAATCTAGTAAGATCCTAGTATTAGATGACCATTATGACAACACAAGAAAATTTTATCCCATCAATTTAGAAAAAAATCCCTCTAGACATAGTTATGTGATCAATTTACAATATATTTCTATTGCCATCCTCTATCTGTTAGTTTATGAGCAACTAATTTATTAGTGAGCAAAGGCACTTACTTGCTTGGAACTTGGTGCTATTGTTGGTGCTTCGAATCAGCTGAAATGCCTTTTGAAATCCCACCGCGTGCTGGGTAGGGCTGTCCAAAGACTTGACGCTGCTGACGAAGGTGGACATTTTCCTTTTTGTCTCACTGGTGGCTGGAGACAGGAATGTCTTATAGCACTGGTCAAGTGAGCAAGTCCTGACGGTGTCTGCCACAGTCAGCATGGAGATCTGGAGGGGAAAACAAACAGACAAACAGACCTTGTTATTCTGCCAGGGAAAGGTTTTCTACATTTCAGAAGAGCGCCCAAAGTGACAAGTCCTACTGAACAGTTTTGGAGAGTTTAAAAAGAAACGCCTAGAGGCATCGACCTATCAAATTTGAAGAAGATTAATTAAGGATTGGTAAGGGACAGGGACCCTAGAATTTGGCTTTTGTTCCAAGATGAAGTCAGCAGTACGGTGTTCATCTAGAACATTAAAAACAGTATTTCGCACACATAAAAATCTTGGCAAGTACTAATCGTCTGGATTCTCCGACTGGAGGTGGCGGTGAGGGTAAAGGCATAGGGTGTGTGTTTTAAACAACTAGATTAGTGAGTAAAACCTTAGGAGGTGGAAAAGTCAAAATGATGAAGCAGAAAATGTCTACAGGCAATAGATTATCATTAGTTGTAAACACGCCTATCTCTGAGGTATCCTAGAGATTAGTAAACCTCTAGCAGCCTTCTTTTCTCCCTTGCCTCCCATCAATCTTGAGATAAAGACAAGTCATCCACCAGTGTCCAAGCCCTAGCCCTGTTCCTCCTTAGTATAATTTCCAGTGTGAAAGTCACAGCTAATTAGAAGTCTAGGCAGGGCCATTAAGGAAGTGCAAGACTCAGTTTGGTGGGGATGGTTTTTATAAAGAGATTTGGAACCAGGGTTGGCAGCTGCTTCCTTAAATACGAGAATAAAAACTACAGCACTCTCTTTTCTCAAAGTCATTTTTAAAGGTGGATTGAAAAATACATATCATAAAACATAAAGTACTTTTAAAAAGGTATTCAAGAAAGACCCAATGCCAATGGGGGGGGTCACTGGGGTCATCATCACCTTATCGTGTTCATCGATGGCGCTGAGGATGACCTGGGCAGCGTCCTTGGCAATCTGAAGCTGGGTGTCTGTGACGGAAGCCCCGTGGTCCAGGATCACTACTATGTGCTTTGACTGCGGCCGGACAGTGGAGACGTAGATAGGTCTAGAATGGGGAGAAGCTCTCTGGGGTCAGTCCTGGTTTAGAGTAAAGGCCTCAACCTAACACAGCTATGAGTGCTACATATGGGCAGGCACGCTGGCCTCCCTGTGTTTCTGGGGGTTTGGCACAAGGATGGAGAGACCAGCACGGAACGAGAAACTATTCTGGTGCACTGAAAACAACACCTCAAGACAACAGCGTGCGTCTACAGAACAGGGATTGGTGACTTCTGCCTTCCAAAGATTAAAGCAACCGGGAGAAGGATTTAAGAAGCAAAGCCTTTGGAAGGCTGGCTTTTTCAGCATATGTGAAAGTCCACCCTCCCTGGAAATGGAACTGGTGGCCCCCCGGGCAGCAGAGACAGAATAGCAGGGAGAAAAAAGTCCACCCGCCAGTGCGGGGGTCCTCTGCAGATTTAGAGCTGGGCTTGGCTAAAACGGAGGCAGCCTGTCATCTGTGAGCACGCTGAGCAGCTTTGAATAGCTGGTCTGGTTTCTCTCTCCCCAGACAAAAGCCACTGCTAGGAGGGCCCTTTTCCTTTCTGTACTGAAACAATTTACACAGGTCAGCCACCAAAAGGCCCCTTATCCGAGCATTTAAAACTGTGCCATCAGATTTGTCCAAGCCAGTGATAGCCACTGTTCTTGCCAGGTTTTTGTTGGCTAACATTAAGAAAAGGGGTGGAGGTGGGGGGAACGCCAAAGGAGAAGTGCCTCCCACCAAAGCAACCTTCTGCTAGTGTGCGGTGCAGGCAGGTTTGTGAGAAGAGGCTTAATGAGGTCTCTATTCACAGTTTTAAAGCTGGAACAAATTAGAGGGAGCTTAAGAGAGCAAATCAGCCTCGAGAGAATTCTCTCCTTTATCGACACCCCTAAAACACTAGAGTGTTCTGTGAAATGTTAGATGCCAGTTGAGTCACAAAAGCCTGGGCACAAATTAAGAAATACAGGCAAAGTACCAAAAAAACTCAAAATTGGGCCAAGTTTACACTAATTGTTCTCAAGCCAAAAGTCCTACATTAATACTAAAGCACTACTATATTTTCACTAGTCAATACCATTCAGCCAAGTAGGGAAATTGGATTAAAAAAATCCAAGAGCGGTGGCTAGAGAAGCGAAAGAGGCAACAGAAAATAAGGAAATCTGTCTATCCCAACACTGACAACCATGTCGAATACTGAACTTTTAAGTCCTCCAAGCTAGATGAGTAGATTTTTTTTTTTTAATGACATACCCCCTCCTTTCCAATTCAACTCAACATAAATGAAGAGCAGAATATGTGTTCACACTGTCACAATAAATTGTTAAAAACTGCTTTACTGGGATACATAAATAGCAGCATTATATGTACAATCTGGGGCGGTCCTCATAGTGCAATTGGCTCCTTTCTGATATGCTCTGCAAACCCACTCCACACTTCAAAGGATGTGGAGACCTTGCAAAAGCCTCAGAGGTGAGAGGACAGGTCAAGAGACGGCGACAGCAATCTACGAGGAGAGGAACTCGGATTACTTAGTCAAGGGAACAGAGGCTTGAGGATTGATTTAATGCGTATTTAGGGTAGAGATTCGTGAAACCTCCCGAGTGTAGGTGAATGCTGATTTGTGACAAGGTGCTGCTTTTCCTTTTGGACCATCCCTCACAGGTGATTCATTAAAAGCAGAATGTCATCTGATCTATCTTCTTAGAAGTAAATGAGAATTAGATGGTTAATAATGTCTTTGGCCTCTCCTGAGAGATGAGCCAGACTAGAACCCAAGGTCATGGATTCTGGAACAGTCTCCAAGATGCTCAAGTCTTCACCATGCTGTCTAGGGAGGGAACGGAAGAAACTATACAAATGATACAAATGTCCCTCTAGGAAAAGCACAGAAGTAGCATTTTCCTTGGGGAAAATTTTAGATACAATTTATTTATTTTTTTCTTCCAGTTGTATTAAGATGTACTTGACATACAGCACTGTATAAGTTTAAGGTGTACAGCATAATGATTTGACTTACGTACATCATGAAGTGATTATCACAATAAGTTTAGTGAATAGATATAATTTAAAACAAAGATGGAAAGAAGCTAAATTGGTGGTTTAGTCTCAAAAAACGTGGCATGAAAAGCAGGCATCTTGCATTAGTTCCAGAAGTTCTGGCATCAAACATCTAACACTGCAAAAGGGAAACTGTGGGGATTAAAAAGGAAAGTATCTTTGCCTAAGGGGTTCTGTAAATTAATGAGTGTTGTCCTAGAAATCATCTCACCGTTACCGCCCTTCTAGCTAAGTGGTAGCATCTCAAGTCATTTCCTGAGAAAAGCAGCGCGTTAAGGACCCTCGATCCAGTGTTTTCTGGACAACCTTAAGACTTCTAGTAGCTGAGATTTGCATGTAAATTTCAAAAGGATGGCCAAGCATGTTATCACAGAAAGGAAAGCTGAGAATCACAAACTCTATTCTGAGATATGCTGTAAAGTCTTCCAGCGCTGCCCTTGAGAGAAGGTATTATCATTGTCTCTCAACGAAGGTGTCTGAAACTCAAAACAGACTGGGTGCTTCAAAATTTTTTATTTCTTAGTAAATACCTTGTTTTACTTGGCTTGTTAGATAGTTCTGAAAAAGTTCCAGGCTTCATCATTTGCCTTCCCAGGCATTTCTACACCCACATATGTTAAATAATGAAATCATTTCAGGATAAGTTTCTGAAACCACAGTTTGGAGGCAGAGCTGTGTGTATGAATGGGGAGTCTATATTTTATACAGATTACTCTTAAGCAGTAATTAAAACTTTGGCAAGCAAGTCAACGTACCTACTGCGATGCTCATAGCTGCCCTTACACCGGAACTTGTGTGCTGGGAAAACAGTGAAAATTCCTTCTTCTGAACTGAAATACTGCCACTTAATTCCAGGGTTGGATTTCAGGTTGTCTGCAAGAACTGGAGGAGTGGGGAAAAAGACATATAACCAACAAATCCACAGGTTCACGCAGGCACTGTGCCTCAGGCATCTGTTTTGCATAAATGGTTTGTACTATGAAGAAATCCCAGTAGGTATAAGGCTGTAAATTTTCTACTCAACATTTTCTTTCTGTCCCTTAAAAAAATACCCCATGAATAGAAAATGTAATGAATGTTTCAGTCAAGTGAAGCAATCACTCTTAACATTGTACGGTGACACTATATGTCGTGAATTACTTTTTCGGCATAAATGATTCATTTGCATTAATCTCTCTCCTCACTGGGCTGGTCCCTGTTAAGCCAGTGTATACTTGCTGGCTTGGAGTATGTTCTCCAACTGTGGAAAACAGTAATATTAATAGGCTAGTCTCCCGAGGGACTAGACCTGTGACCTTGACCTTGTTCACTTCACAATGAGGGAAACAGCATCGATAGTACTTGAAAAATGAGAACCACAATCATTCAGGAAGAGCTTCCAGAATGATTCCAACATGGCAGCACTGGAATAGAGGCCTTCCCTCACGTTATCTCACTTAATCCATAAAACAACCCTAGGATGAAGGTGGTATTATTATTTTTTTAACACCTTTATTGGAGTATAATTGCTTTAAAATGGTGTGAGTTTCTGCTTTATAACAAAGTGAACCAGCTATACATATACATATATCCCCATATCTCCTCCCTCTTGCGTCTCCCTCCCACCCTCCTTATCCTACCCCTCTAGGTGGTCACAAAGCAGAAGCTGGTATTATTATTCCCTACTTTGGAGTTGAGAAAATATGCTTACAGAGCTTAAGCAAATTGGCTGAGGCCTTGTCAGGAACTGGCTGAGCTGGGATTCAAATCTGGGTGTCCTGGCTCCTGCGTTCTTTACATCAGTTGGTATTGCCTCCCTTCCTAAGTGTACTGCATCCCTGCCACTGGTTTGCAGCTGGAGTGGCAGCCACCTTACTGTGTGTGTGCAATACTGTCCCGAAAACTCCATGAAGTCTTTCTCTCTTCTCTGATGCCCCTTCACTCTACTCCACACCACCTCATTTATGTATTACACACTACTATGTGTAGGGTACTGCTTTACATGTTGCGAGAGATACAAAGATGAGCAGAAAACAAGCCCTCCTGTAATAAGCAATACATCAGAAGAATTATATAGAGGGAAATGGAGCAAAACAAGAAAGCATGAGGTGTATTTGGCAAAAATATATATATAAAGCTCTGAATGCCACAAAGCCATCCTTTTTTTTTCTTCCTTTGGCCGTGCCTCGCAGCATGTGGGAATCTTAGTGCTCCGACCAGGGATCGAACCCACACCCCCTGCAGTGGAAGTGTGGAGTCTTAACTACTGGACTACCAGGGAAGTCCCCAACACATGGCCATCCTTTAGTCTGGCTTGGGGGTCAGCAAGCTTCTGTAAGGGGCCAGGTGGTCAGTGATTCTGGCTTTGCAGGCCATATGGTCTCTGTTCCAACTACCCAACACTGCCTTGTGGTACGAAAGAAGCCACAGACATCCATAAAGGAATGTGTGGGTGTGTTCAATCAAAGCGAATTTGCGAACATCAGTGGCAAGCCCAGTTTGGGCAGTGGTCCTCCAAGCATGCTGTGTAAAATGTACTATGTGGAGGCCTTCAAAAATATTCAGCAGTTACTCTGTCCAACACACACCGAGGAGCCATAGCACACTGTAGCCTCACACAAATCCTCGGAGTAAACAGTTATTAACCCCAAGTTACAGATAAGGAAACAGGCTGAGAGAGGTTTGTTGACTTGCTTGAGGTTTCACAGTGGACAAGAAGGGAGTCAAGCCAGTGTATGACCACAACGCCCATCCCCTCTCTCCACTCTGCCAGCCAGCCTTATCAAGGTCATCACCTGGACTCAGGCGACCACTCTCTCCGGGGACCAAAGCTGACGTGAGTGCATGTAAACACGGAAGAGGGTTTTTCTCTGCCTTGTCTCCTGGGAGTCTGAAGCTCAACCTTGATCTCATATTAGCACTCTTCTCCAGGCAGCCCTGCCAACCCAGCAATAAAAAGGCAAACACCGCCTTTGGGAGAAAGGAAAGCTCGGTGACCTCATTTAAAAGTAACATCTGTAACAATAAACAGGCTACAGTGAGACTATTAAAAGGGGGGCCAATGAGAGCAAGAACGTTTTAAAAATAAATCAGAATTCACATAGTGCGTGATACATTTAGTCTCACCACAAAAGATCATTCTGGTTCCATTCCAGCACTAGAGCCTAAGTATTGGGCAAGGTTCCTCAAACCCTCCCGCTGAGAACTCCTTTGGTATCTGATTAAATTTCATCTGTTATTCCGCACTAGCCGAAGATGACGGCTATGATGGTAATGAGGACCTCAGGGCCCAGAAGCCTTCAATCTATCATTGTGGTGTGCACCCCAGGCAGGCGCCTCCTGACTTAGAGGTGGAGGTGGATGATAGCCCTATTATCTATGCAGAGAACCCAGAGGGGTCTTCCCCCATTCATAGGAGTCAGTTAGGCGTTCTGACCACTGGATCACTTGGGCTGGGGTCCCACACACTCAGTCTTTCCTCAGAAATGCTGGAAGCTGTCCAGGAAGAAAACCTGGGCAGACGCCCAACCTGTGAGCCCACGATGCACAGTGCTAGGCTTTAATTTATCAACGGGCAGGGTCTGTATCTGTCTAAACTGCTCTGCACACCGATCTCAGACAGACACACGTGAAGGAGGCAATGAATGTTTTTTCCTCACTGAAGCCGAACCCGAACCCCAGGACAGAAGTTCATCACACCCTCTGACATCCTCCAGCATTTTACCTCGTCCCACCTTCTAGCTAGAATTACTGTCCTAACAGGAAACTGTTGGATCCTCCATCCCTAGACTCAAAGATCCTTGAGGGTGAGATCTATATCTGAGCCTTGTCTGTTACCCCTGAAGCAAAGATTCCCAGTACTTTTCACATCAAGGCGCACGCTCTGCGTGATATCTGCAGCATACAGACTGGGAAGATCTGCATGGAAGTACTATTTCTCGAATGTTTTGATACTTTTGTTTGATAAATTCTAAAATCTTACTTTCCTCTAATGCCAAATCCAATTAAACATAAATTAAACATAGAGCAATGATTAAATAAATATAGAGCAATCATAATTCTAAATATGTTTAAAAATGATAAACACTCCCTTCTCCCAACACTACTGCCAATGCAACCAGTACAAAAATAGGTAAATGGAGAGAGAAAAAGCCTGCTTGTCGGATGATTTCACGGGACTATACATGTCAAAACGTATCAACTGTATATGCTAAACATGTGAAGTTTATTAGATGTCAATTATTCCTCAATAAATTTGATTTAATGATAGTGCAAATTTATTGAGCATCATACAAACTAGTTTTTTTTTTTGTTTTTTTTTTGTGGTACGTGGGCCTCTCACTGCTGTGGCCTCTCCCGTTGTGGAGCACAGGTTCTGGACGCGCAGGCTCAGTGGCCGTGGCTCACGGACCCAGCCGCTCCGCGGCATGTGGGATCTTCCCGGACCGGGGCATGAACCCGTGTCCCCTGCATCGGCAGGCAGACTCTCAACCACTGCGCCACGAGGGAAGCCCCACAAACTAGTTTTATACACAGTTTGATGTTTTATAAAGACTCTATGAGTTTGCTATTATACCCATTTTACAGATAAAGAACTAACTTGCTCAGAGTCATAAGGGCAGAGTCATGATTTGACCTAGGTGTCTACCTCCTAAGTCCTGGCTCTTTCCAGAACACTGTAGTGTTGCTACATGTTCATAGATACATGCTGAATGAATTGGCACTGAATAGATAAAAAACGCACTGAGTACTTCTTAAGAGGAAGAATAAATATATAAACAGGTTGATGGTTCTCAATCAGAATAATCAGTTGCATCAGTCTGTAAATATACAGTGTAAATAAATACAATTAAGGAGACACTTGACTCCTTAAGGAATGATTTCAAAATTGAAATAAGACATAAGGTTAAAGTGAGCATTTAATCTTGTGAGGAAAAACAAACTGCTGAACTGCTAAAACTGGCACACACCAGCTGGGAGTCCAATGTCATGGGCTTTACCATCGACCCCACAGGCTGGTCTACCTGGAAAATGGCAGAGACACAAGCTACAGCTTGGAAGGTAGAGTTGACGGTAATTACAGCACTCAGAACTGTGCGTGATTTGCAGTACGCGGGCCTCTCACTGTTGTGGCCTCTCACGTTGCGGAGCACAGGCTCCGGACGCGCAGGCTCGGCGGCCATGGCTCACGGGCCCAGCCGCTCCGCGGCATGTGGGATCCTCCCGCACCGGGGCACGAATCCGTGTCCCCTGCATCGGCAGGTGGACTCTCAACCACTGCGCCACCAGGGAAGCCCTCAATAGTGTATTTTAGATAATAAAGGGAGTTTTTATTTGAGAGAGAAACTATAGCGCTGACACCTCTTAATTATTTTGTAGGTGCTCAACTGGTTAGAGATGTGAGCCTGATGTGTCTTTTTCTTTCACTGTCAAACTGAGCAGGCATAAGAAAGCCATTTGGACACGGGCCCAGTGCTATTTTGCACTCTTTACTTAACTTAGGTTGGCTCTTAGGAACTAGAAGGGATACCCTGGTAAATCAGACGGACTGGGAATAAGCAGCCATGGGTTAAAATGCCATCTCTGACTGGCAAGCTCTCTGACCTCCAGTTTAACTTTCTATCCAGTATCGAAAGGCATCTTTCTAAAACAGAAATCAAATCCCACCACTGATTTGCTTAAAACTGTTCAAAGGTTTCCCACATAATCATGTCTAGTATTAAATCCAACCCCATCAGGCCCTGTACCATCTGGTGCCTTCCTACTCCCCAGGCTCACCTTTCCCCTTTTCAACTCACTACATTATACATCGAGAGCTATTTCTTTAGTTCTGTAAATATGCCAATCTTTTTGCAATGGAATAACTCTTCACCTTCTCAGAGAGACCTTCCCTGACCACCCTCCATTATTATCCTCCCTTAGAGCATTCAGTATTTTCCTTCATAGGAAATTTTTGCCATAGATGGCAAAAATTGGTAAGTTCGGTGTATTTATTTCTGCCGCTATTTGTTTTGTGTCTCTCATGCAGAGGAGCTGTCAGTCCCAGGAGGGCAGGGGCCAAGTCAATTTTGTTCATCACATTCCCTGGCCCTGGCACAAACCCAGTTTTTAGGAAGCACTCAGTCAGTATTTGCTGAGTGAATCAGTGAATGATGATGTTGGCCAAGGCATGTGATTTCACAATCGCCACATCTGTAAAGTAATAGATTTGGACAAGGTATTTCCAAAGACCCTGTAGAAACCCAGAGAAAAGTGGTAAGAGGGCAAAGAATGAAGGTCAATAGGAAGGAAGTACATGGATTTACAGCTAGAGAGAAAGAGCTTTTATCAAGTTTATGAAAGAAAAAAGGAAGAGCATTCTCACTTCCTATTTGCTTAGAAGCTGTAGGTCAGTACTATGAGATTATTAACAGTGATTCAATACTTTGCAAAATGTCCAAACAGTACCAAGAAACATTTAAATGAGAATGATGGAGAAAACTTAATATTGGCCTTTAAAGGATGTGGAGCTCCCTGTGATGGCTCCTGTTTCTTTAAAGGCAAAACTCTCCATCCCCTTCAACAACTGACTATTTCTCACTTACATGTCTTATGCTAATTATAAGTGAAGACCAAGAATTTTGCCATACCCATTGGCTTATTTTTTCTTTGACAAACTGTCATCAGATAAGCAGCTGAAAAACCGTGCCTTTCCTCTTTCTAGGCATTCCTGTCTATTGGGTCTCAAGATCCGCCTGCACACAGTGTACTGAACTGTCTGTGGATAATTCTAACATATGGGTCCCAGATTCCACAGTCCCCAAATATTTTCCTTCCAATTTTATCATCTACATCTGACTAGTTCTTATGTCATTGGCCTCTCCAGTCAAAACAAAACCAACCACGTCCCCAAACTCCTTGCCTGCCTTCTTTAATGCTTAACCCACCAGGCCAATGAGAAAGAGCTGGATTATGAACCGCCTGTCTTTGGGCTGTGACTTTCCCAATAGTATTATCCAGAGGAAGTAGGGACAAAGGGAAAATGCCCTGTAACAGAAAGCCTGTGATCCTACTTCGAGGAACTCTGGGCTTCCCGATGCCCAGCCCAACACTGCTCAGCAAAGCACACAGAGCTATCTACTTCCCAGAGCTTGCCATATGTAAAATACAGGAGCTGTCCTAAGCACACAGAGGTGCAGACACACAAAAACACACATACTTTCCTAACAGACCAGAAATTACATAGCACCTTTCAGTAATACTCTGTGCAATTGCAATCCTTTTGGAGGGAAGTAAAATAAATTAACATCCTGAGGACTCCAAACAAAATTTCTGGCATTATACCCTATCACACCTTTCCAATTCCTACTCCTTGCTCACATCCTGAGTATCGTTTTACCACGTATTCTGGAGGGGCCATATTTCATGGATACTGTGTATGCTGTTCCAGAAGGGGCAAGCATATTGAGTGTTTGACCACGTACCAGGCACTTTGCAAGGTCTTTTATTTATATTATCTCAGTTAATTCTTAAAACAACTCTATGAGGTGGGTTTTATTTATTATTCAGGAAACCAAGGCATATAGAGGTTAATTTTCCCAAGTATTTAACAGCTAGCGAGAGCCAGAATGTGGAGGTTTACCAAAGTGATACTGTTATTATCATTTTATAGCTAAGGATATTCTGGCTCAAAGGGAGGAATTACTTAAGCTTTGGGCCTGGAATAGGATCCAGGCCACACAGTCCTCTGATTCTTCCACTAAAGCCCATTGCCGAAGTTAGGTTAATGGCAGCTGACTCAGCCTTCTCATTGTATTTACTTTAGTCTAATACTAAGGAGAGGACATCCACAAATCTCTGATTCTGTTCCAAGCTCACAGTTCATCATGTCCATTCCAAGCTAATTACATAATGTAAAATAACCAGTCCATTCTGTCCTTGATTCTGTTGAGGCAGCTTGGTCATGGGCTCAGATAATCCAGAACAAATTTCTGGGGCAATCCAAAATCAGCACAGGATCCACTGCTCTACCCTCTTCCGTTCTCAGAGACCATTCCCAGAGGATCCAAAGGTCAAGGTAGTTTCCAAACATTCATGGAAAGAATACAAGAAAATTAGCAGAGATGGAGTTCTCAAACCTGGCTGATCATCACAATCAGCTTTTGAAGCCTACAGGTTCCCAAGCTTTACCCAGCCAACATTCTGATTCACTAGGTCTGGGTTGGGGGCCAAAGAATAGGCATTTGTGTGTGTGTGTGTGTGTGTGGTACGCGGGCCTCTTACTGCTGTGGCCTCTCCCGTTGTGGAGCACAGGCTCCGGACACGCAGGCTCAGCGGCCATGGCTCACGGACCCAGCCGCTCTGTGGCATGTGGGATCCTCCCGGACCGGGGCACGAACCCGTGTCCCCTGCATCGGCAGGCGGACTCCCAACCACTGCGCCACCAGGGAAGCCCCAAGAATAGGCATTTTTGACAAAGCACTTCAGGTGACCCTGGTGATCAGCCAGGTTTGGGACAACTCAACCAAGATGTTAAACTCCATTGTCCTGTCTGTTTCCTTAGCTCCACTTGCTTCTCAGACTGACTCTCTCTCTCTCTGTGTGTCTTCGGCATATAAATATTTTCAAGTTGCTCTAACTTAAAAAACTATTATCTGCAGAACCATCCCTAAATCCTACCCCTTCCTAAGTTATCAGTGACCTTTCACCTTTTCTCTGCCAATCAACCTTTTACCTTTTCTCTGCCAATCAATCAGTGACCTTTCAACTTTCTCTGCCGTGGACAGTGGTCTCCACGGACTCTCTGCTTCTTGCCGTCCCATTAACCACTCATCTTGGATGAGGCCATGCTTGCTTAGGCCGTGGCCCCTCTCCACGACCCCTCCCACTTTTGGACGACCTAGTCTACTTCCAGTTTTCTCTTTTCCCAGGCTAACTACTCTTCTATCCGTTCTTCACAAAGCTCTCTTGCCTGCCCTGCTTAAAGTCTGTCAGCTGCTTGACTTCAAGCTAAGAAACATATCAAAACAAAAACCAAACCAAACCCAAAGCAAACTCCTCAGACTGATATACAAGGCCCATTAAAATCTGGCTTAGTGCTACCTTCATTTTCCGTTACTTATTATATTCCCTCCTCCACAGTGGTCGGCACGTTCCACAGATTCTGAAATGGGAAGTGTGCTTGCCACAAGCACGTCACCTAATTCCTACTGTCTTCTAAGACTCAACTCAACCTCACGATTTGGGTCAAGTGCCCCAGGCTTACCTTTATCATGACAGCATTTAGCACTGCATCACGACCATTTGTCTGTTGATTTTTCTCCTCATTCCTAGTGCCCTCAACACACATAGGACAAGGTTGTGAGCTCTCTGAGGGGAGAAATTCTGTCTTAATTACCCTGGTGTGTGCCACAGTAACTACGGTAAAGCTGTCCCCTGAGAGAAGCTTGTTATGAGAGAGAGAGAGATAGAGTCAGGGTTGGTTCTGGTCTCAAGCTTTGGTGAGGAACAAAATGAAGCTGCTGCTAACTAACATATGGAACACGGGCTGGGGAGGAGGTTTGGGTGGGAAGAGAGAAGGTGATAGGTTTGGTCAGAAGAGACTGAAGTGTTATTAGGCAGAATACAGCAATGGGGAGAAACGCCTTCATCTTAAGCAGTCTGCTGTAAGGAGCACATCGGACAAGGAATCAGGACATGTATGTTTAGTCACATCGATACCAACAATTTGTTGTTTGACTTTAGGTAGGTCGGTTAATAGATCCTATCTAGTTTAGGTAGTTAGGCTTGTTTCTCATCTATAATATTGAGTAAACATTTTTCCTTGGTATCCATGGCAAGACTAAGACAAAACTATGTAGCGGTGTATGAGGTACCCAGGAACAATGGACTGATTTTCTTGTGTGCATTGCATGTTTGAAATCACCACAGTTAGTTTCATGTAAACAATACGATTCATCTGGATAGTCTGTCTCTATACCTGAGACCTTTATATGTGCTGATCTGCTGTCAAGCTAAGAAGGCCAGGCCTGACTTACAGCACATCACGACTACATTCTTCTCTTCACTAAGGTCCTTCCAAATGTCTCGGTTATTCCATTACAAAGATGAGACAACAAAAGTACAAAGGAAATCCTAGTTCTATTCATTCATTTATTCATTCAATAAGCATTTACTGTGTACCTGCTATGGGTAAAGCACTGGACTGAGCACCTGGCATACAAAAAAATTAATGAAAAGAAATAAAGCATCAAACAGATGTTCAATATAAGAACAAATTAAAATTCTATAATAAGAATGTACCATAGAATAAAGTAATGAAGAGTTGTAACTGGGCCAACACAACTCTGAAGGGTCACCCCAGCCTCTAAGCTCCCCTGGGGGGGGCTGAGGACTCCACTGAGGCTGGATCTCAGCCCATCTTCCCCTACTGCTCAATCCTGCTTCCTTCCCTTTCCCCGCAGACTGCCAACCTCCATCTCAGAGTCTGCCTCCTGGTAAACCCAACCTGCTACAACAGACAAGGAATTCTTACCGAACAAGAGCAAAGTATGGAGGAGTAATAGAACCTGGAGATTTGAAGCAATGACAGGGATTCCCTGAGGATACAGCTCAGAGGGCTAAAGGAAGAGGAGCAGAAGATGAATTTTAAAGGCTTCCACCTTCATCTTAGAGGTAAACTATCAGAGGTTTTTGAGAAATGGAGTTACAGAGCAGATATTTTCGGAATACCTACAGTGCGTAGGATACATTGAAAATGAGAAAGAATAGGAGAAGGGGAAAACTTTTGGGAGGTGGTTTCTACATTAATTCATCTTCTAGAAAGGCAATGAAGATTTAAGTTTATGGTGTTGGAGTGGAGAAAACAAAGGGGATTCAAGACACACCTTTGAACTATGGAATCTAAGCTAAGTTTCCCTTCAATGAAAAGGGTAACGAGGGACTTCTCTGGTGGCGCAGTGGTTAAGACTCCGCCCTCCCAATGCAGTGGGGCCGGGTTTGATACATGGTCAGGGAACTAGATCCCACATGCATGCTGCAACTAAGAGTTCGCATGCCACACTAAGGAGCCCTTGAGCCTCAACTAAGGAGGCCACCTGCCACAACTAAGACCCGGCACAAGCAAATAAATAAATAAATAAATATTTTTTTAAAAAAAGGATAACGAGACCTACATCACCACTGGATGTGATGAGAAGGAAGAGGGACACACAGATAAATGCCTAGCCAGGTGTCTTGTACATAGTAAATACTCGGCAAATATTCATTCTCTCACACTCTCATTTGGTCAAAACTGTTAAAGCCTGAAGTACTGGGTAGAAAGAGGCAAGGAAGAATTTCCAGTGTAACCAGGAGAGGGGTACCCAGATTGGGGAGTAAGTTTAGAGGAAAGTGTTCTTGTTTGTTTGACTGTTTTAAATTTTGAGGTAGCTACAGGATAATCATGGAGAGATGTGTCCCCTGAAGTTGGTTCCTCAATAAATGAACTCAGAAACAGGCCAGGGCTGGAGACAGAGATTTCGAATTGAGTAGCATGTGGTAGGAGTGGGAGTACTGCATAAATCGAGGACATTCAGGGAGATAACACTCAGTGAGCAGAGGGAGGTGGTGAAGAGAGGACACGTGGGGACATCCACTTTAGGGAAAAGGAGCTCAAGAAGAAGGATGAAAAGGCCTGGACAGAGAAGTCCGGGGATAAATGGCACAGGACAATTTTATAGGAACTAAGGATTACAGAGTTTCAAAAAAGAAGCTTACATGCCAAATGTTATATAGCGGTCAAGTGAAACTGTGGAGGGGTCCCTTGAGATCCTCCAGGGAGCAATGATATAGTGAAAACCTGGGACAGTCTAAATGTTGAACTGGAATAGATTGGTTGATTCAACAATGTTACACACTGCTACAATGATAGAGATGTATATTTATTTACATAGACACAGAAGAATGATTTGCTAAGTAAAATCATTTAAAATCAGAATACATTTGCTAAGTAAAAAAACAAACAACAAAAAACCAGGCTGTATCCATTATGATCATAGGTATTATGGAAAGAGTATATATATACTCTTTCCATAATGAATATATGTGGCTAATAATCTTCTGAAATCAGTGTAATAGGGTTTTTGTGAGAAACTATAAGATGAGACTTTAAAGTAGCTCGCAATATAGGAATAGAGCTTGAAGGGGAAGCAAGGTGAAGAAAAGGGCCCTCTGTTTGTGTACTTAATTTTGTGTATATACATACGTACACCCACATACATGAATGTAAACGGAACCATATAACCTCAAGAATCTAGATTTCTCAGTGACTGAATAGTTTTTTAGATGTTACAAAAATAATTACCAATCTTTTATAATACTAATACAATCATGAAGCTGGAGTAATTAGGCATTAAAAAAAACCCTAGAAATTCCTGGTTTTTTTGATTTTTATTCTTTTATTATAGATAGAACACAGCTTTACACTGCATTGGTATTAGCTTTTTTTTTTTTTACTTTTGCGGTACGCGGGCCTCTCACTGTCGTGGCCCCTCGCGTCGCGGAGCACAGGCTCCGGACACGCAGGCTCAGTGGCCATGGCTCACGGGCCCAGCCGCTCCGCGGCATGTGGGATCCTCCCGGACCGGGGCACGAACCCACGTCCCCTGCATCGGCAGGTGGACCCCCAACCACTGCGCCACCAGGGAAGCCCGGTATTAGCATTTTTAATAGATAATTTTCAAGCTATTTTAAAGAAAAGTGAAAAACCTATAGCACAGAGCCAATCTTTGTCGTTCACAGAAGGAAGCAATGAAGCCACTGAAATTAACAGCGTGGTCCATAGCCGCCAGTGCCCACCTGTACCTCCTGCAGCATTTCCTGCTGTAACGTGACTTATAAACTCCTCTTTCACCCCGTGAATCCTGTTTCTCAATGAAGACGGCAATGTGACCAAGATCGAAGTTTGCAACTTCAAATGCTCTTTAAATCAAATACAATAAAGAAAGTCCAGACACCTTTTCTTCTGGTGAGGAAGACTAACTCCCACTTCCACTCTCACCTCAACTGTGTAACTCAAGAGAGCAAGAGGCAACTTTCCTTGGATTCTTCAAATAAACTCTCTTTAGGGATCAGGCTACGCACAAGAAAATAGCTCAGCAGGAATTTTAAAAGAGACAGAGAGAGAGAGAGAGAGAGAGAGAGAGAGAAAGTGAGAAACTAGAGATAAAAGCAGGAAAGACCCTGAGCAAAACATGACCAGCACCATCATGTAACACATGCACTGTCAAACGTTAGTTATTTGAATGGATTCAGGGGCAAGGAGTCAATTTAGAAAGTAGAGATCTGGCAGGGATGGTTTTAAGACAAAGAATACACATGTGTGTTGGATGGATGGACACATGACCCAGTTTTGGATAAATGAAGCTAAGAATGGTTTACAGTTTGTGCGAGTCTGTTTCCAGCTAGGCTGAGAGGCAATCTGAAACTGTGTTATCAATTAGGGACCCATTGATGGATTATATACAGTCTAAGGCTGGACATCTTACAGATGTAAATATCAGACATGTGATAGCCTACGAAGCACATTAATTCTGCTCTGAAAAGGGGCATGAGCTGGAGAGGCGGGAAAGGGGAAGCTCTGAGGTCACCCTCCACCATCTCCCATTCCTCTCGTATTACAAATGAGTGCTCAAGAATGTGGACTTTGGGATGCAGCCACTGCCTGGTGGAATGTCACAAAACTTCAAATACAAGCAAGTCAGTTCTCAGACACCTGAATATTGCCAAAAATGGCTTGTAAATCTAGCTACGTCAACTGTGCCGAGAACAACTCCTGTCAGGTAGGACGTTAGACTTGAGACGTGCTCTTGGAAACAGCAAAACTCAAGATCTGATCTTTAACTACATACCTCTGCCCTCACCATCCTTTTCCTCCCCACCTCTCCCTTGACAAATAAAGACTGTAATAAAATAGCATATTGTCAGGATTCCCAATTATTTGCGCAGCTAAGCTCTACCCTAAACCTCTGTCACAGAAGAGAACTCTTAGTGTAACTACCAGGTCTTCAGTGCCTCCCCGTCCCCATCCCACCCCCACCACTGGCCTCACTCTCAGCTGATGGTTTTGCTTCCTACTTCTCTGAGAAAACGCAGTTATGAAGGGCATGTCCCCAAGTTCCCAACATCACGTCGGTCGTTATGGGCATCTCCACATGCCCCCTCTTTCTTCCCTCCTCCCATTAAAAATGAATGCCCTGTGCTTCTACATCCTCTACTTGGAATCCCACCATCTCTTGCCTAATCAAGGAAAAGACTCCAGCAATTGTCTCTTTTCACTCCTTACTTTTCTCTACTGGATCCTTCCCTTTGGCACATGACCTTGCCATAATTTCTCTCAATTTAAAAATATTCTCTTGGGGCTTCCCTGGTGGTGCAGTGGATAAGAATCTGCCTGCCAATGCAGGGGACACACGTTCGAGCCCTGGTCCAGGAAGATCCCACGTGCCGCGGAGCAACTAAGCACGTGCACCACAACTGCTGAGCCTGCGCTCTAGAGCCCACGAGCCACGACTACTGAGCCCGCGTGCCACAACTACTGAAGCCTGCGTGCCTAGAGCCCATGCTCCCTCGTCAAGTTCACCAATAACCTCTATATTGCTAAATTCAATGGTCAGTTTTCTTAGCCCTGGTCTTAGTGGGCCATCTTAGCACAGCTGATCTCTCCCTCCTTCTTGAAACACTTTCCTCATTTGGCCTCAGGGAGATGGCTCTCCTGTTTCTCCCACCAGACTGACTGCCATCTCAGATTTTGCGACTGCTTCCTTCTCGTGTCAGTGACCTCTAAGTGGTCAAGTGTCCCAAGACTCAGTCCCTGGACCTCTACTCTTTTTTATTCATAGCCACTTGCTATATTATGATCTTATTGAGTCTCATGATTTACGTACTACCTATACACGATGAATCTCATTTATAAATCTCCAGTCTGGTCCATTCTCTGGACTCTAGACTTGTATATCCCACTGTCTATGAGACATTTTCACTTAGATAACTAACTTAACTTTTCTAAAACTGAAAAGTTGATTCCATGCATCCCACACAAACCTGCTCTTCCTCTACTTCCCCATCACAATCAATGTCCTTCTCGTTGATAAGGTCGGATATCTTGGAAGTCCTTCCCGACTCCTCTCTTATTCTCACACACCCTATGCTGGGCACAGCTGAGGGAAAGAGGGCAAGTACTGAATCTGAGAGTCAAAAGACTCAAGTTCCAGCTTTGTGCCCTGTTCCAGCTTTGGAATCTCCCATAATTCATTTTCTCCGCCCATTCCTTCTCTACTCTCTTCAGTTTTTTTTTTTTTTTTTTTTTTTTTTGTGGTACGCGGGCCTCTCCCATTGCAGAGCACAGGCTCCAGACGCGCAGGCTCAGCGGCCATGGCTCACAGGCCCAGCCGCTCCGCGGCATGTGGGATCTTCCCGGACCAGGGCACGAACCTGTGTCCCCTGCATCGGCAGGCGGACTCTCAACCACTGCGCCACCAGGGAAGACCCTCTTCAGTTATTTTTTATGAAAAATATTTTCACTGAGCTTCCTTTCTAGTAGTAAATAAACCCCACCTGCTCCAGAAGGCCTCAAGATTCTCTGACCAATTTTTAAAAAAATGACTGAATTCATTATATATTGGTCTAGGCGATAAGTGCCTGGCAGATTTAGGTCAGGTCATTTAGATAGCAGCTATAGTTTTATTTTCCTTAAGCAATATAAAGCTTATAGTTCTTTCTTTCCAGACCTAATAGATTACCTGGTTTGTGTATACAACGCCCAAAGGCTACAATTCTTCCCCTGAACCAATACTGGTTGGGCCTCTCAAAGTAAATATTCCGGCCCTCTGGCTTTTCCATGTCTCCAGGAGGCCTGGAATCTGGGAAATACAGTTCTTCATGTTTAAGGGTTAAATCCTTTATCTCTCTAGTAATGAGGGAAGTCTTAGGACCCTCCTGAGCCTCAGATTATTCCTTGGTAAAATTCTAGGATTGAGGCTGGTGATTTCTAAAGGCACTTCAGCTTTTAAAAGGTGAAGCCTTTAGGTTCTGAGGCCCACCACTCACCAAGTGTACATAACAAGACAAACGGAGGGAGAAATGTAGACTGGAACTCCAGAGCAAGACAGCAGAGACATGGTGTCACTTGGAAGCTATACATAACCATGTGTACAGGTGCCTTAGTAGTTATTACTGCTGCAGATGACTGGGTTCTAACAAGACCAGGAAGAAAGTTCAACCTCAACATACAGTCAGTTGTCCACATCCACAGATGCGAAACTCGCAGATACGAAGCGCCAACTGTAATCATTATACCTCACCATTTTATATAAGGGACTTGAGCATCTGTAGATTTTGGTATCCTTGGGGGCTCCTTGGAACCAAGTGCCTGCAGATACTGAGGGATGACTGTATAGCATCATGGCACTGTTCGGTAGTAGAAAAGCTCCTTCATCATTCTTCAATCCCACCTCCCAAATTAAAAATTATAGATAGGGAATACAAATGAATTCAACACTTCCTAAGTGCAGAGACAAATGGGTCTCTCAAGTAACCTTTAAAATAACAAATGTAAAACTGCTAACAAATTAGATAATGGATTAAAGAATCTAGCAAATCACATGGCATACTCCACATATGTAGATGTGTAGTAAATGCTCAATACACGTCCACTCGATTTTCTTCTTCCTTTCCTTCTTTTTTTTTTTTTTTTTTTTGTGGTATGCGGGCCTCTCACTGTTGTGTGTGGCCTCTCCTGTTGTGGAGCACAGGCTCCAGACACGCAGGCTCAGCGGCCATGGCTCACGGGCCCAGCCGCTCCACGGCATGTGGGATCTTCCCAGACCGGGTCATGAACCCGTGTCCCCTGAATCGGCAGGCAGACTCTCAAACACTGTGCCACCAGGGAAGCCCCCTTTCCTTCTTTTTGAGTGTCAACTTGCTAGAAAGAAATACCTGATTTTAAGTACATATTTTTTCTTCAAAACTTAAAGAAAATCGCTAAAGCAATAAATTTATTCAACTTGAATGTGGTAGAATATAGTTCATCTTTATAAAACCAAGAGATTACTGACCTGAATTTAAGTCTCGTCCTGGATTGAAGGCCCGGCTATTAACAGTAGTAGACAGTCGATCACAACTAATTGTTCTAGATACATTGGTATTAAAGTTCCCATCAAATCTGAAACAATAGAAGAGAATTAGCAGTATTTATTTGGTGGTTATTCAATCCAGAAAACTAACCAACAAAAGTAATACTTCATACTGTGTACAAAATAGGTCAGCTCATAAACAGTAAAACTGCAATTTAAGTATTTTTTAAAAATCACTTCAGAGCAGTGTGGGTGAAACCAACATCTGCATCTAGAAGGTTTTAGAAATCAAGATCAATTCTAAGGAGATGAAAAAAAAATCCTTCAAGCCAACTTCCCCCAATGAACTTGATTCAGGTACTATTGATAAAATCATACAGAAAATAGATTTGACAAAATTCAGACTTGAGCTCTGATGTGATATGTGAAACAATTCTTTAAATTATCCTATCTGAAAACCAATGACCAAGAACAAAAATAGACAGTAGTGAAGGAGAAAGAATGGCTGTGGAGTAGGAAAGATCTAGATTTGAATCCTTGCTCTGTCACTATTAAATGTGTGAACTTGCACAAATTGTGCAATTTGTCTGAGCCCCAGGTTTCCTATCTGAAGACAAAAAAAAAAAAAAGAAATAATAAAACATTTTCCAAAGCTGTCAAAAAGATTGTAAATAATGTACCACAGTTCCTCTCATGATAAATGACACAGAGCTTGCACCTTCCAGGTTGTAATATAGATGAGGCCAAGGTCGTTCTTGATTTCCAGTGGGAGTGCAATGCTGGTACTAGAGCTAGAGCAATGCTAGTGCTCTGGTTAGTAGCTGATCAATAAACACTAGTGTAATCAGTGACTCATTTGCCAGGGCAAACAACAGTCTACAAGAAAATAATAGGAAAATGTACCGACTCATTTATATATAGTCACTAAGACTATTTTTAAGTGAATTTAATCCAGGAGTAACGAAAGAGAAAAATCTTGAACCTCTAAATAAGCTATTTGGGATTGCAGATACTGAGAAGATTCATTAAGTTTCTAAGAGTTACCTGCAAATAAGCGCAATCTGAAGTTAGATTTTTAAAAACTTGTGTTAAAATGTTAGATGATAAATGTCATTAATGAAATTCCATTAACGCAGGCAGACAAGCTCTATAACCCTGGAGAAACACTCCTAAAAATCAAGGTCTACGTGATTATTCACATGAATATTGATTTTCTGGATCTTATATAAGAACTACTAAAATGAACTGATCGCATAAGCAAAGGGGCTAGGTATTCAAAGGGTGTGCTGGGTCCCAAAGCAAAAGTTCAACAGTTTTGTTTCGATACATATCATCTCAAAGGAGGTGGCGTTTTAAGGAATTTGAAGAGACTCTTCAGTCCAGCCTCTCACGCAGTACACAATTATATCAACATTGTCAACTGTGCTTCCAAGGACACAGTTGCTTCACCAGCGGGGTCACTCTTCCTTGGACCTGCTCCAGTTTGTCTAGACGAGAAGATTGCTGCCTCAAAAGCCACAGATGGAGAGAAAAGAGGAGATTAATACATCAGCAGCTGCCGGTGTGCAAAAGCAACATAATCTCACTGTCCCTCTCTTGTTTTAGCATTTAACATCTGTGAAGCAAGAGTAGCATTAGACAGGGAACTCGCCTGCCCTCCATGTGCTAGACAGCCACGTCAAACCTATTCCATCTCATACCTTTTAATAAAAGACAGATAATATTTAGGCTTTGTGGCCTACAAGGTCTCTGTCACAGATACTAAACTCTGCCATTGTGGTGTGAAAGCAACCAAAGAGAATTTACAGAAGAATAAGTGTGGCTGTGTTCCAGTAAAACTCAATTTTCAAAAATAGGTGGTGTGCCAGACTGGTTTCACCACTCCTGATCTAGACCAGGGCAGTCCTAGAGAATTCTCTGAGATGATGAAAAGGTGCTATTTTTGCACTGTCCAATATGGCAGCCACATGTGGCTACCAGCATTTGAAATGTGGCTAATGTAAGAGAGATTAAATTTTCAATTTTGTTTAATCTTAATTTAAATGTAAACAGTTACCGAATAGTGGCCACCATATTGGACAGGGCAAGTCTAGAAAGGTCTATTCTGATTGTGGGTGACTTCCTAGTCTATGTCAAGTGTCTCCATCTTCTCTCAAAGCAAGTGTCATAATTTTTAATTTATGGCTCCATTTGCATATGTTTTTAAAAATAAATTTATTTATTTATTTTTGGCTGCATTGGGTCTTCGTTGCTGCACGCGGGCTTTCTCTAGTTGCAGCGAGCAGGGGTTGCTCTTTGCAGTGCGCGGGCTTCCCATTGCGGTGGCTTCTCTTTGCTGCAGAGCACGGGCTCTAGGCGTGTGGGCTTCAGTAGTTGTGGCTCACGGGCTCCAGAGCGCAGGCTCAATAGTTGTGGCGCATGGGCTTAGCTGCTCTGTGGCATGTGGGATCTTCCTGGACCAGGGCTTGAACCCATGTCCCCTGCACTGGCAGGCAGATTCTTAACCACTGCGCCACCAGGGAAGTCCCTGTGTATGTTTTTAATGGGTGGATTTTTATAGATCAGGCTATATGAACAGACAAGAGCCCCTTGAGAGCACATCCCACGTCTTGTTGGTTTTATTCACCACTGTGCATACATAACACTTAGCATTGTTCTTGTCAAAAGCAGGCACTCATATTAACTGATCTTCTATGAACATCCATCGTGACAGTGCTTAGCCCTATTCTGGGCTTCCTCAGAAGCCTCCAGAGGTCCAACAAGTGAGGATCGTGACTCAGACAAATGGTTCCTAATTACTGAAAGTCTAGCCATATCAGAATCACCTGGAAGCATGTTGGAATGCAGATTCCTGGGATCCACCCTAGAAGAGTTTGATTTAGTGAGTCTGGGGTGGGGCCCTGGAATCGGACTTTGACAGTCTCTCCAGGGATGAGAAGCCCTCCAATCCTGTCATGCAGATTCTTTAGAAATAAGGCAGTAGAACGGCTTTCCATGTGAGCACAGGTACTTCTCTGTATGCCTCAAAGAGACCAAGGACAGAGGATCTTTCAATTTGAATCAAGAGAGCAGAGTAATTCTTAGGTATGCCTGAAACTCACATCTGGACTTTGCAGTACAAATTACAAACTTTTTTTAGACCTACCTATCTCACGGTTGAGGAAAGTGACACCAAGGAACACATAGCAAATCAGGGACCTAAGAGAGACTTGACCTTATCACCCAGCTCTCTGTGCAAGGATGAGCCACACACCACACTGCTTCATTTAAGTGACAAATAAGGAAGAACTTGTTAAAGGGGACAAGAAACTCAAGAGAGTTACTGACAACTTCTCCCAGAAGAAGTGTAAGCTCAAAGAGAGCCCCATTCTTCCTGGGTGGAGGCTCCACGGCCAGGACCTGGGCCATCAGCCCTACCCATGGAGAAGGCTGAAGTCCGTCACCGAGCACGTACAGACTTCCCAAGCTGCTGTGAAATGAGAGTTCGCTCCTGGGACCAGAGAGACCAGGGAACTATTTTATAGGTTGTTTTTCTTTTTGTACTGTATTGTTACAAAAACATTTTTATAACAATAAAACTGAAAGTAACACATTAACAAGAGTAGGTGCTCAGTAAACATTTGTCAGTCATAAAAAGGTTTCACAATATAGTGCTGGTCATCAATAATCTACCCAACCTTCTCTTCCCACTGTCTCCCAACCTACAGCTCTAACCAGACCAGTCCCTCAATAGATGTTTCTTCTGTTGGGTCCGAACTGTGATGCTCTCTGGTGTTCACTGCGCCCATTCTACAAAGCCCCCAGCTCTTCTCATCTTCCTTCCAGGAAGTCCTCTTGTTAGCCCCAGCCTGTGAGGAGCCCTCTCTCCTGTAAACTGACTAG
This sequence comes from Phocoena sinus, assembly GCF_008692025.1. Classification (NCBI taxonomy): domain Eukaryota; kingdom Metazoa; phylum Chordata; class Mammalia; order Artiodactyla; family Phocoenidae; genus Phocoena; species Phocoena sinus. The sequence continues at coordinate 55,838,159 of NC_045763.1, read as the reverse complement.
TGCCACTCTGCTTCTTAATTCATGCTTGTGTGTCTTTCCCCTAATTTTTAAATATTGTTTTGTAATCAGGCTTAGCATAATGTCAACGCAGTTGATGTCTGACAGATACAGACCAGTTGGTTTTAGATTCTGCTTATATCAGCAAATTACTAATCAATAAAAATTCTAACATAAGATTTATTACAAATAATGAGAAAACTGTCTTACTTATTTTGCCTTCCCCATATACTAAATAAAGGTGAAGTGAGGGGAGATGCCAAGATATTTTGTTATGGAAGCCTTATTGTCTAAACCCTACCATGTAGCACTTGAACTCCCAATTCTCTCTAAAACCTTGAGAAGTTCTTAGTTCTGCCAGTGGATTGTAAGTTCCTTGAGGATTTATATTTCTCTCTCAGGTTTAGTGCCTTCCTGGGAATGTATAGTTCTCCGTAAGTTTTCTTATTGGTGGCTGCCTACCGTGGAAGGGCAGAGAGCTAAGTCACTGGAAAGCTTTGTATATTTTATTAAATCATATTCATTGAACATCTATGATGAACAAGGAACTGCCACCCTGGCAAAGCATGGTCAGGAGCATGGCCTCAGAGGTACACAGACCTGGATTGGAGTCTGGATTTAAATTGCTATTGCTGTCTACCTCTTGCATAGAACTTACATTTTCTAAGCCTCCATTTTTCTCATCTACAATATGGTGATAAAAATAGTACCTATTTCATAATCAGAAAACAGCTTGTAAGAGCCTAGTACATAGTAAACATTTAATAAATAATAATAACTAGCAATGGATGTATTAGTAATGATAACAGTTAACAGCTACTGTGTTGTGTGTGTGTATATATATATATATATTATATATATATATATATATATAATTATATCAAGAATATTCCAAGTGTTATACATGGCTCAACTCATCTAATCTTCACAAGCCCAAGGGAAATATTATTATTATCTCCATTTGAAGACCAAGAAACTGAGGCACAGAACGGTTTAAATTAAGAAGCTCAAATTTATAAGCAGCTCATGCAGCTCAATAACAAACAACCCAATCCAAAAATGGGCAGAAGACCTAAACAGACATTTCTCCAAAGAAGATATACAGATTGCCAACAAACACATGAAAGAATGCTCAACATCATTAATCATTAGAGAAATGCAAATCAAAACTACAATGAGATATCATCTCACACCAGTCAGAATGGCCATCATCAAAAAATTTGGAAACAATAAATGCTGGAGAGGGTGTGGAGAAAAGGGAACACCGTTGCACTGCTGGTGGGAATGTGAATTGGTACAGCCACTATGGAGAACAGTATGGAGGTTCCTTAAAAAACTACAAATACAACTACCATATGACCCAGCAATCCCACTACTGGGCATACACCCTGAGAAAACCATAATTCAAATAGAGTCATGTACCAAAATGTTCATTGCAGCTCTATTTACAATAGCCCGGAGATGGAAACAACCTAAGCGCCCATCATCGGATGAATGGATAAAGAAGATGTGGCACATATATACAATGGAATATTACTCAGCCATAAAAAGAAACGAAATTGAGCTATTTGTAATGAGATGGATAGACCTAGAGTATGTCATACAGAGTGAAGTAAGTCAGAAAGAAAAAGACAAATACCATGCGCTAACACATATATATGGAATTTAAGAAAAAAAAATGTCATGAAGAACCTAGGGGTAAGACAGGAATAAAGACACAGACCTACTGGAGAACAGACTTGAGCATATGGGGAGGGGGAAGGGTAAGCTGTGACAAAGCGAGAGAGTGGCATGGACATATATACACTACCAAACGTAAAATAGATAGCTAGTGGGAAGCAGCCGCATAGCACAGGGCGATAGCTCGGTGCTTTGTGACCACCTAGAGGGGTGGGATAGGGAGGGCGGGAGGGAGGGAGATGCAAGAGGGAAGAGATATTGGAACATATGTATAACTGATTCACTTTGTTATAAAGCAGAAACTAACACACTATTGTAAAGCAATTATACTCCAATAAAGATGTTAGAAAAAAAAAAGAAGCTCAAGATTCATAGCTGGAAGTAACAGATCCAAGATTTGAACATATATTCAAGCTCTCATTCATAATGAATACATTACACTGTATCTCAATAAATCAATCAATAAATCATCATTAACATTATCTAACAGGTGAACATTATCTAACAGGTAATGTTATCTAACATTATCTAACATTATCTAACAGGTAGAATTCAATTCTCTCAAAGGAAAGGATTAATCTGAAAGCTTGTGGGGCTTAGGGGAAATCTTTCCTTTTTACTTAATAGGAAATGACAGTAGCTAAGCATAAGGGTTCACAATGGATAGCTACAGAGAAAGATCTCTAGGGACAAAGACGAGGACGCAAAGGAAGACGAAGAAGATATTAAAGGCAGGTGTTCTCTATTAATTGTAGATACCTTAGATTTTTTAAATGTTTACCACTGGCATAGCTTTGGAATTGGCCATTTTGGGGTTACACTTTTTATTATTTCACTCCAGAAAAGCCTCAAGCTCCCTTTCCATTCACCGCTAAAATCTGAGAGGATTCAGGGCAGCAGTGGTAGCTAGAAGTTCCACGTGAACAGAAGAGCGAGCATGTCCATTCTCTGCATGGAGAAGAGATACAGCAGACCTGGGGCCAGCTCACAGCAATTTTCTCCTTTTCTTGGTACCAACTTTCTCCTCTGAGAGCAAGACCCTGGCATTCTGGTAATCTGACAACCTTAAACAAATGGCTTATGTACAAGAAAGATAAGATAGAACTAAGAAAAGACCAAGAAAGAGGAACTTTCACCAAATTCTGAAAAATTCTCACATGGGACAACGAATTCCAGGTGCTGAATAACATAACGGACAACAGACACAACTTAAGCTTTACTGTAAACGTGAGCGAGGCGTAAAACTGAAACACGGCTCAGGGAAGCCCCAGCTGATGTGGTGCAAACACACAGCCTTCCAGAGGTCAAACCTGATCCAAAAATAACACGGAAAATACCTGAAGCTCTTATTTTTCTGAAGGAATCCACAGAACAACCCTGATGTTTGAGAATTAAATAACCACGTTGCAGGAGAACCTCAGCCAGAGGGGCAATTTGACCTATTGTCTAGCTGGCTCACAGACCTTTGGATTCTGAAAGTTTACTAGCAAAGGATGAAACAGATTGTTACCTTGTTTCAAGAACTGGATTTAATCCTTGCTTCCTGGGTAATCCCCACATAGTGAATACTGGTGGTTTTAAATTAATTTATTCCTATTAAATCCCCACATTCTGATATTGAGAGGATTCAGGGACATGACAATCATTCTCCTTCCTCCTGCTTCTTGCTCCATGGAGTTCTTTAAGTGGCAACAGTCTCAATGTCTTGAGTTATCCCGCGTGTGGGGAGCACCCACTCCAAAACCAAGTTCACATGAAATGTGAGAAATAAACCTCACTCTGCTTCTATGGCTGCCGACACTGCTGACGTGCAGGCAGGGAAGGAAGCAGGTGTCAACAGGGGGCTTAAGAGATATAGGAACACAGTGTGACCAGAGCTGGTGAGTCAGCTGGGAGAAGTAATTACGTGAGCAAAACCCCTGTGATTATCTCTCCACCTTCTACTCACTCACACTCAGTAATGCTTGTTTCTCTTCTGGACTCCAAACACAGCAGTAAAACTCGCTTAGCCATCCTCCAGGCACCAGACGAACAGTGGCTTTGCCGAAGACAGGAGCACATTTTTATGCCCATACACCTTTTAGAAAAATGATTTCTAAAAAGAAACGTGCTATTTACCCTGATTTGGAGACTGAGAAATGTGAAGTGCATTCTTATAATCCATTATAAAAAGATGTCAGTTACTCTTAAGGGTTACCTAAGAGATTTTTCACTGAGAAATATATTAGCTGCCAGTCATACTTATAAAACTTCAGGTTTATGGAAAGGTCAAGAACTGGTAAAATTATAGATCTTCCTATAAAATAAGCAGGCAATTCAACTTATCTTTATATCTGTCCTTTAAAAAAGTAATAAGAGAACAATCCTATATAAATCTCCTGTAGACTCTCACTCTAAAAAGGGGAGATAGTGGATTACGACTGCTTTCTGTATTCATTTTCATAAGATAAAACCAGTGCCTGAAAATTAGTTTCAAGAGAAATAACTCCATCTTTCCTACCCGTTCAAGTTAAAAAAGAAAAAACTTCCTTCTGGATTTACTTTCATGAACAACTGATCGAAACTTCATCCCGAGGGAGAAAACAGAACTGTGACTCCCACTTTGATCTCTTCCCCATGGAGAAATTCACTCCCTGCCTGGCTTGCAAGATGTTCACTTGATTGACGTTTGCTCTGATGTGCAAACTGCTTTGAACTTCAGACATTTAATTCCCATCAGGCTGCAGTCATTTTTATTCTCCTTCAACAGGATTTACAAGCAGGAGATCAGCAAATGTAGAAGGTAAAATAAATTTGCAGAAGCTTTGAATCTCACATCAAAACAGTGTTCAAGTGAGTTCCAATTGGATTTCATTCAGCCTCGATTCACAGTGTAAATCAACTTTCCAGTGGAGTCCCAGTTTAAAAAGAAAAAGATATAAAGGAGAGAGACACATACACCAGTTGGGGTTTACTTCCTGAAATCTCTTTCTTGGTCTTTGTTTAAATTTCCTTTGGAAGGTGATTTGCCAGGCAAATCACTTAAAACCCTGGGTTTTCCTCAACATTTGCAGCGAAGCTGCTCGATTTATCACATAGCACACAAAAACCACACCCACAGTGTGGGTTCCAAGGGCGCTGGTGAAATGCGGTATTGTTCATGGGCACATTTTAAAGGTAATAATTTAGAAAGCAAATCCCTGTGGATATCTCAGAAGAGCAAGGCTCACAGTGATAGTTGAGTCCATAAATAAAGCCAATATGATGACAGCTAATGGAGTAGGGGATATTTTTTTTACTTGTCTGTTGTTTTTAATCGCTGCTCAAGATAGGTGCAAAAGGTTTTAAAAGAAAACAAACCAAAACACCACACATACACACCATTTCTTGTGGAAGCAAAATCTGTTATCGGATCAGAAGCTGGTGTGGAACAAATGCTGTGAGACTTCGGGTGGAGCTCCCAGCACAAGGCAGTCCCTTGCTGCTGGTGTCACTGAACTACCAAGTTCCATTCTAAGAGCAGCACACATTTTTCTGGGAAGCAAAGAAGGCAAGACCCCTCGACCAGTAGCTCCAGGAGCCTTTAAAAGGAGATCTGGACACCAAAAAACATCCTAGTAACGGCCCAACAGTGCCTGGTTTACTCAGATATGACAGGGGGACATTTCACTTCACCTCCATTCAACCAGGTTCCTGCTCATTCTTTCTGGGAAGTGTCTGCTCTCCAAATATTTGAGCAATACCAGTTGAAAAGAATTAAACAAGAGCCCCCTTATCTTCCACTTAACCACCCATGAGAATAACGTTAAGCAAAGAAAGAGCTAAGATAAAAATCAAACATCTACACTGGCAAATATTTAAACTCTGTTTGAATGGTGGGGGAAGAGGTAAGAATGGGATCACTTCAAAAAGGAACTCTCACATTTATAAAGAAAATGATACTCGACACCCAGCCCCAACTGAGTTTACTTATTCAAACACCTAAATTAATGGGCAAGCTGAAAAGCTGTCAAATAATGTGTAATCATGTTCCAAGAAATGGTTTTTCCTTCCATCTCTGCAGAGATTGGAGAGATAAGTCACATTCTTTCTGTTCTTATCAGTAATAAGGATTAAATCTTCAGGGTTCAGCAACCCAGCCAGAGTGGAAACAAGGCTGGTTTCAAATGCCCTTGGAAGGTAAGGCTTTAGAGCAATCAAGTGTCTCCCTCTCTGTGAGAGTCTAAGTGTCATACAAACCAGCCATATTTCTTTTTTACCATTCTCACTACCCCCCTCCCCACCCCCCTGCCCAAAGCAGATCACTGGGAGGAGGCCCTGCTGTAATCTGATTCCATTTAACCTGCTTTCTCACACAAGCTTGGGAAACTGCACAGGTGTGACATCTGGGGGAATTGGAAGTGGATCCACAACCACATTAAACATTTACCCTTTAACTTCCTCGTCACCAGGTTGGGACAGCGATGCATGAAGAAGAAAGAAAGAAAGGTATCTGAAAAAATAAGAGAAAACAGGCAGGTGGACAGAGGCCGGGTGGGATCCACAGGCTCCCTTTGTGCCGTTCTGTAGCCCCCTGTCCATCTTACCACTTGACCTCTAACAAGGACTTCACACGCTTTACAGTTATTTATTTATATACTTTCTCCCTTGCTAGGAAGATGTAAAGAGAGAGATCCTTTCCCGTGTTTATCCTTAGAGCCTAGCCCAGAGTCTGCCTGTGAAGAGTAAAATTTTAGCAAATGCTGAATGACAAAATGCAGAAAACCAAAGAGGCTGAGGCTTGCCAGGACTGGAGACCAGAGCTTGTAAATTCGTGTGTTTTCTTCCTGCACATACGCTGGGTACTTAGTAAATAGCAGACAACTGTGAGTGGTATGACACAGACATCAAAGAGAAGCACTGAGAACCTCAGTTAGCCGATGACCTTGGAGATGAACTGGTTCATTCAATCTCTCAGGCACATTCGTGAAGGAGACAGACAAGGCCTATCCAAATCTCCCTGTTCTGTAGAAGGAACATGAAACGTAAGATGTGGAATACTTACGGTTAATGTGTCCTCAAAAGGAATTACTGACCCAATATTCAAAAGTTAATAAAGCTACGAGTCTGAAGATAGCTGGGTCCATCATCTTACCAGACCAGTCGAGTCTCCAAGAAAGATAATAGACATGGGATTTTTAAATCTTGACCTTCTTTGGAACACTGATATTTTTGCACAATAAAACACATGAAAACCTCAAGGGAAGTCCTCTGCTACAACAGGGTCTATTTCTTAAAGCTGGCAAAGACTACTCGGTAGCTTCTTTTAGAGACTAGCTAGCTAGATAGGGAGCAAGCAAGAAGGAAAACCGCAAGACCACTGCTCCCTAAAAGCCATAAAAGGCCACTGGTGAAAATCAGTATTCTAAGCAGTGTGGCAGGTCTCCTGTCCTTGCTTCAGTGAAGGTCACACAAGAAAAATCTAGAAAGCAGGACTGGCAGCAGACCCAAATGCATATGTTTTCTGCTATGAGGGTGCTCGTCAATACACCTAAAGATATATTTATATCTTTATAAATATCACACACACACACACACACACACGGAAATGACACAGACTACTGCAGTAACATGGTTTTAAGACTGAGAGATAAACTAACCAGACTGTGGGAGCTTAATATTCAGCCAATTTAGAAACTTCAGAGGGTCATACAATAGCCTCAAGTGAAATTCTAAGAAGGAATACATAGTTCAGCATTTCAATTGGCAGATAAGCCATTCCAATTCTACCACTGGTCAAAATATCTTACCATTAAAAGAAAACGTGATTTGGAATCAGCAAACCTGGGCTCCACACCCAGCTCCCCTGAGTCCTGACACAATCCCTCTGAGCCTGCTTCCTCATGTGCGAAATGCAGGAGGAGGGGGATTGTGCCCAACTGGACTGATAGGATCATAGGAAGAAGGTAATGTAAGTAAAATAATGTTTACAGAAGAAAGTATTTTCCTGAAGCATAAACATATGTAACTCTTTTACATGAGTTAGATATTGTAACCGAGTAGGCCTTCTGAAATGTAAGGTGTTCTACAAAATCTTTGTTGAATTTTGAGCTCAACGCAAGTCCTTCTGGTACCAATATCCATAAAGACTGTATCTGTAACATTTCGCCTGCCTGCAGGTGATAATAATTTTTAAGTGGACTGGAGATGAAATTGTGAGATAAGGCAGGGAGAACACTTGAAAGACTGAGATTCACCTTTCAGTACTGTGAGGGCAAAAACACAAAACACATCTTCCTGTGGAAGGAACAGGACCTGCGATAAAATTAAACTCAGTGGTCAAGAACCACGCTTGTCACTTCATTTGACCTTGTGTTACCCAAAGAAAACTAGAACAAGAGTCATTAGTGCAAAAGCACCTGGCTAAGTCACAGAGCTCTGTTTCTCATAAGAACAGTAATAATAAGAAATAAAATGTATATAGGGTTAAACAGTTTTTATCATTTTTTTTCATGTGCACCACCTTGAAATAGGGCTGGAAAAAATAGGATCTGCCCACATGTGGATCAGCTGTTATGCCCAGAAACATCATTTTGTACAAAACTCAAGTGTGCGTCAGCACAGCGTTAAAACGATACCTTTCCACTATGCCCTCTCTCCTGAACTGCCATGCATATAACATAGCTGGGCGGTGGTGAAAACATCTGTGGGATGAAAGTAAAGTGATGCTACAGGCTAAAAACTCAGCTGCTGGGCTTCCCTGGTGGGGCAGTGGTTAAGAATCCGCCTGCCAATGCAGGGGACATGGGTTCGATCCCTGGTCCGGGAAGATCCCACATGCTGCGGAGCAACTAAACCCGTGCGCCACAACTACTGAGCCTGCGCTCTAGAGCCCGCGAGCCACAACTACTGAAGCCAATGCGCCTAGAGCCCGTGCTCTGCAACAAGAGAAGACACCGCAATGAGAAGCCCGCACACTGCAATGAAGAGTAGTCCCTGCTCGCCGCAACTAGAGAAAGCCTGAGGACAGCAACAAAGACCCAACACACCCCAATATAAATAAATTAAAAAAACCCCAAAACTCAACTGCTTGCCAAACACCTCCTAAGAATGATCCACATGTGACTTAAATTCAAAATCAGCATGTTCATACTGAACTCACCTTCCTCTTAAATATGTTTTGCTCTTATTTTCATTGTTAGTTAATAATTCCTCTCCTCTGAGATGTTCAACTTAAAATTTAGAATCATCTTTTAAAATCTTCCTCCCCACCCAGATCTCCAATAAAATCTAGTTGGCAGAATCTATATATTCTATATTCCCTGTCTATGGGTAATATTCTAGGTAACCCATCACCACCCAGGACATCTTTTGTTTTGCTACAATCCTTCCTTGAGGTGTCCTTACTTTTCTCCTAGATTATTAGGGTGGCCCAGCTTGACAAACAACTTGTCTCTTCACCACAGTTTATCCTTCACTTGCCAACGAATTAATTTACCCAAATCTCAGACCTTAACCACAGTCTTTCTTTGCTTTAAAACCTACTGTTTACAGAGGGAAATTTGTCCAGGCAACCAAGGATTCTGAGCCCACCCCATACATCTCTTATCTGCCATTCCAGCTATATCTCACCCCCTCACCACACTCAATGCTTTATGATGCTTGCTGTTTTCTGGTCTGAAGCATCCTTTCCCCTAGATATGTCTGCAGGAGTTCTACTCTTCAAGACCTCAACTACCACTCTTCTAGCAAGCCTGAGTGCTCAGAGACCTCTGTTCATAATCACTTTTTCTTCTAAAAAAGTCTTTGGGTTTTTCATGACACTTGACACAGTCTGCTTAGTTTACTCTGCATCCTCTGAGCTCCTAAAGGTACAAACTGCTTTATTCACCTTTGTCTATCAGACAGTGTCTAGCACAATGTCTTGCACTTAACTATCTTGAACATGATACAGACAAGTTGAGTTGAAAGAGATATATACATAGATATCTGGAAATTTTGTGCTTTTAAATTCACCCTGCATAATAATCATTAGTACTGTTATAATAATTATTCATATCTATTATTATTATTGATTGAATCTAGCTAATAACTGAGATAACTAAGTCAACATCAACTTAAGTTTCCTATCAGAGCTTATCACAATGGAATAATACTCAGATGAAAACGACGACCATCTTGAATGGGCATAAAAGTATTTGAATTTCTGCCTAGAGGTAAAGTAGCTCAGTAACTCTGACATCATCATCACTGCCTGTACTCAAACTAAAGACCAGATCAGGTTTGCTACCATGCATGAACTCCTTCAGCAAATATATATTAAGGACCTGTTCAAGCAAGGTACTGAAAACAAAGTTGACAGGGTCCCTGAACTCAAGTGTAACAAGAAGAAAGATGAAAAGGCACACAGGATAGAAATATGACTTAGAATCTGATATCAACCACTCTCACAGCTATCCAGAATCAACCTCAGTCACCTTCAATTCCTCTCTCTTCCAATACCCAACAGTGGGTGCCAACAGCCAAGTTCAGTCCCCCTTCTCGTTCCTTGCCTACATAAATGAAATCAAACTAGGTCTTCTAGCAGTTACATGGTGGACAAGTAAAATCCCCTTAAAGGGGATCATCATTTCATTCCCTTTCTCGAAAATTTTAAATTCTCTCATTCAAACAACCAGTATTTACTGAGTGTCTACCACGCATCAAAGACACATGGAAGCAAGAGAATTGTCCTTCATTTCATTTACAGAGTTTAAGGTCTCCTGAGTTATTCAGTCTAGAATTTGAGGTTCTCTACAATCTGATATTAATCCAATTTCTCAGCTGCCTCTTCCATCACTTCCCCCAGACACAATGTCCTCTTCAGTGTTCCTGGCCATTTCCTTCCATGGGGGTTTCTTTAAATTGACCTTTCTCTCCTGGAGAGCTCTCTCTCCATACCCCTATACGTTCAAATCCTTTTCCTGCTTCAAGACTCAGCTGAAATGCTTCTTCCATAAACCATTCCACAAATGTTTACTTTTTTAAGTTAATGAATAAATGAGTAATTTAACCTCTGTAGGTCTTGCTGCATAATATCATCTTTTTTTTTTTTTTTTTTTTTTTTTTTTAGGTAGCTCTCAAAAAGATGAAGAAAAATCCCCTAACAAAGCTAGAATTTACAAATTTGGGCAGCGGGAAAAGTTGCCCATAATAAATCTTGAGTTGGCTCTCTGGAGTATAGTTCAAACTGCTCAGTTTACAGTTGAGGAAGCTACGGACTAAAAAGGTTAAGTGAACTTTCCAAGATCACACAGCAAACCGGCAGAGCAGAGGCCCATCTGGTCTTAGTACTATATTCCTATGATATAATCTGTATCACAACTGAATTTAAACTGAACAGGAAAGCCGTCTTTACTGTTTAAGATGTTTCTTTTCTACCATGATAGAGAATGAATTGATTTAAAAATATTTAAAAAGAGGCTCGCCTCCTTTTAAAAATGAAAGAAAGCTCATGTTTGAGGTCAGTTTAAAAAAAAAAAAAAAGGGGGGCTTCCCTGGTGGCGCAGTGGTTGAGAGTCCGCCTGCCGATGCAGGGGACGCGGGTTCGTGCCCCGGTCCAGGAAGATCCCACATGCCGCAGAGCGGCTGGGCCCGTGAGCCATGGCCGCTGAGCCTGCGCAGCCCACGTACCGGGGAAACAAAAAAAAAAAAGGCAATCACAAACCAGGACCTGATGCTCTTTAGTTCCTAAAGAATCCGAAGGAGCCTAGTACAGGAATCTGAACATTATATGTCAGCATGTGAATCATCAAAATTAAAAACAACTCTCTAAGTAACTTATTTCTGGTTCCTATGATGTCAATAATACTTGAAGAACTTAAAACGTGAACACAGAAATTTGCACAACATCTAAATCATACCACAAAATATACAAGCAATTTACATGGATAAAGACTTATTCAAATGCCTTCACTCCTTTGCAGGCAGCTCATTAACACGGGCATTAACTTTTTTTTTTTTTTTTAAGAGAAGCAGTCTAGGAGAACACTAGAAAGTTCCAGGAATGAGAGTCTGGAATCCTCCAATCTAACCCTGAGGGTTAGTAAAAATTCAACTTCAAAGGTAGGCTTTGTAGACCAATTTTCTATCCTTTCTCTAAGAGGGTGTGATGGTTAATTTTATATGTCAATTGGGCTGGGCCAGAGTGTCCAGATATTTGGTCAGAGACTATTCTGGATATTTCTGCAAATCCAAATTATTATTGGATTATCAACATTTAAATCAGGGGACTTGTGGGTGGGCCTTACCTAGTTAAAGGCTCTAATAGAACAAAGACTGACTTCCCCAAGCAGAAGGAATTCTTCCAGCAGGCTGGAACTGTAACTCTTCCTGGGTCTCCAGCCCCCACTGGGCTACCCTGCAGATCTGGGACTTGATCTCCACAATCACGTGAGCAAATTCTTTAAAATAAATCTCTCTTCCTCTCTCTCACACACATCCTATTGATTCCGTTTCTCTGGAGAACCCTGACTAATAGAGTTATAATATGGGCTTATTCATGAGAATTGTAATCAGGAGGCTGTGTTCTTGCATCAGAAACTATGCTAGTTGCTTTGTCTGCAGCACAATACCCTCAACAGGCTGAAGGATAAGACCTGATTCCTGAAATCATATTGTTCTAGTGGGTGCCAGCTGGGGGATGCATTGAATTTGGGTTCTCAGAAAGTGAGATGAGTCCTATATGCCTTCCTTGGTGACGGTATCAATCTCAGTGGATGTCCCAAATCTAAGAACTCCTTGTAAAATAGCAAAAATCCAATTTAACAATGGTGTCCAGAGTTTCTTCACTTTTGAGAATCAATGAAGCTTTTTAAGTCTCCCCTGATGGGTATGACAGAACTCTCTATAAGGCTGAAGTCTCCTAGCTTCGGGTGGCTGGCTTCGGAGAGCCTTGAAAACAAGTTGCTTACTTACTGTAGCTCCATCAGAATGTGACTTTGCTCATCTCAAACCTGGCCTAGATGCCTTAATGCCAGTTCTCACCATGATTATCCAATTAACAAGTATTAATTAAGTGAGGATAACAGCACTGAATCCTACTTGGAGACAAAAAAGAGAATAAAAATCTCAGTTCATTTTCCCAGTACTTCCTCCCTGGTTTAACCTCTCCATTGTTCCTGTTTCCTTAAATAAAGATATCAAAAATAAAAAATAAGAATGTTACCAGGCAGGAGCACCTACAAAAGAAATTGGGGAAGGAAGGAGAGAAATGGATTAAGAGATGTGGAAGACAAAATTATTGACTGATTTATGAAAAAGTCAAGGGTTAGCAGGGCCTGCTGATAAAATAACAGCTTCAGATGTGCACAGGATAACCCAATCTCTGTGGCAAGCCGGGTTTTGGGGATAGATATTCTCAGTATTATGCATAAAGGAGCTATATTTAAACCTGACAGAAGGAGCATGTATGTTTAAGATGGCACATCAGGGAATGCACATGGATAAGACATTTAAAAAATTTATTAACATTATATCACATGCTAATGTGGGCCAAGCAGGTAATGAAAGTCAGGGGAATAGGCTGGGTATAATGCGACAGGAGCTAGTGGGGACTGTGGTGAAGGAGAGAATGCAGGCTGTCTTCAAAGGGGGATGCTCATCACAGAAGCTGACTACTGCCCAGTGGGAATGTGGACCCATCATCGTCAGATCTGATTTTAGAGAAGACAGAAATTTGGATTCCTTTTTTTTTTTAATTTTTGGCTGCATTGGGTCTTCGTTGCTGCGCGTAGGCTTTCTCTAGTTGTGTTGAGCGGGGGTTACTCTTCATTGTGGTGCACGGGCTTCTCATTGCAGTGGCTTCTCTTGTTGCGGAGCACGGGCTCTAGGCATGTGAGCTTCAGTAGTTGTGGCAATGTGGGCTCAGTAGTTGTGGCTCGCTGGCTCTAGAGCACAGGCTCAGTAGTTGTGGCGCATGGGCTTAGCTGCTCCACGGTGTGTGGGATCCTCCTGGACTGGGGCTCGAATCCATGTCCCCTGAATTGGCAGGTGGATTCTTAACCACTGCACCACCAGGGAAATCCCTGAAGTTTGGATTTTTAAACTGTGTAATTCCCCTAAATTTTAAAGGTAGGCAACAGATTTTAAAACTTACAAATTTAAAAACATTTAAAACATCTCGGGGAGCCAAGATAAACACACTTGTAGACCAGATATAGACCACGGGCATTATTAGGTGTTTCTGTGTCTCTGCAATCCTTGCGAGGGAGCCCAGGATCTTGTGGACCCTCACCACCTAACCCATTACAACACAAAGGGAGCTGTAAATTAAATTATACGAGTGAATAAACTCATTCTCAAAATTATGCTATTTAAAGTAATACCATTGAAAATGAGTTTGTCTTAGATTAAACCACAGCCTATTTTTTTCCACATTAGATAATATTAATTCTTCACATCATTCCTTCAACAAATATTGACGGAATACCTAATCACTATGCAGGACCCTGTACAAAATAATTAACTTCCAGGGCTCCTGAGTAAGAAGAGTTGACTGGTCTGAGAAGTAAAGTATCAAAATCATCTGAAAAAAATCAATTTTCTGCTGCTTTGCAGGTTCTCTCTTTTGTCATCATAGTATAACCTTCAGGGTGTATTCTGCAGAATATTCTATAATAGAGTGCTTTAAAGTCCCTCTCTCTTCAGAACTGGGCATTTTATTTTTTAAAAATATGCATTATCAAGCTTTAGTGACAAAAATCAAGTATGGGGCTTCCCTGGTGGCACAGTGGTTGAGTCCGCCTGCCGATGCAGGGGACACGGGTTCGTGCCCCGGTTCGGGAGGATCCCACATGCTGCGGAGCGGCTGGGCCCGTGAGCCATGGCCGCTGAGCCTGCGCGTCCGGAGCCTGTGCTCCGCAACGGGAGAGGCCATAACAGTGAGAGGCCCACGTACCGCAAAAAAAAAAAAAAAAAAATCAAATATGGATTATAAATCAGTAAAAATAAAATTCTAGGCCTAAAATATAAAAATTAGCCATTGGTTAAAATCAGTCATAAAAATTTTGGCCTAGTGCTAACTTGTCCTTAATACAGTTGGAGAAGCAAGGTCAATGGGCTACAGATACAATGTTAGTAATAAATAGCTCGAGTGCTATTGGGTCACTGTTGCATTTTTAAAAATGTTTATAGGGCCCACGTATTTAAGAATGGACAAGATCCAGATATAAGACTGGTGATCCCTTATCTCAAGTCCACTTGCTTATATTTACTATAATGGCATTATTAGTGCATATGATTGTGGCCAGTTCATGGGCATAAAGAGTTTGCTTTATAGGGAATTTCCTGGAGGTCCAGTGGTTAGGGCTCCGCACCTTCACTGCTGGGTTCAATCCCTCGTCGGGGAGCTAAGACCCCACAAGCTGCACAGTGCAGTCCATCCGCATCCCCCTCACCGAAAAAAAAAGAAAAAAGCTGTTTGCTTTATAGGACAGTAAAATCTTACAATTTGGAAGGACTTCTCTCAACAACCTTGAGCCCATTTTTCCTTAACTTCAGTCATTACCATATCGATCATCTTCAAAACTTTGGTCACATTCCCTTAATATTTTCATTTTAATTAATGCGTTTTTTAAAATTTAGGTATATTTATTTTAAAAAGAAACTTTATGTTGCTTCCATAAGAGAAAAAACAGTATCTCCTGACATAGACGATAACCTGTTTTTAGTAATTTCCTTACATTGCTTCTCAAGACTGGGAGTTCTTCGTTTCTGCATTTAACTCCAACATGGACTCCCTGAGATTCAAAATGGAGACTTTTTCGGAGGGATTGAAATATAAGAAAGAGGGACTGAAAATGTCCACATTAGGATCCCACAATGGTTAAAAAATGCAGATTAAAGCGTTTTATGAGAAACTGGAAAAAGGGCAGCTGAGGATTCCTACCCTGGTTCACAGCAAAAACTTACTATTAACTCTTCCCATCTTTGAATCTTCATTAAAAAGCTGAAAGAGCCTCAATTTTACAAAGTATTTGTGCTTAGCCAATGCCTAGAGAAGTGTCAGCTCAGTGTTCACTCCAAAAATTCCTACACACATTCTCTGGCAAGTGAGCTTCTTGTTTAGCCAAGAAGACTCAGTCTAAGAGAAGGGTAGTTGTCGCTTGCCACTTCCAGCTGCAGACGGTTGTGATCAGATCTCTCTTTAAGAGGGAACCTGTTTTTTGTCATCTGTACATCTTCTGAGTACTCAGCTTTATCATCAGAACTCTTCTGGTTTTACCAGATTCACCCCAAACGGCAGCTCTTGGCTCTGTCAACTACTCCTAGTAAGGAGAGAAGATTGCATTGCGGTTCCACAGTTTCCATTCTACATTCAACACAGAAGTCCAGCCTCTAAAGGAGGAACAGCCTCTCATACTCATCTGCTTACTCAGCATGGGTCCTGCTAAAAGTATAATTCAAGTCTCTTAGATGTTAAACTGAACTAAGTGAGAAATTCCTGGAGGGCAGAAACTACATTTTACGGTTTATTATATTCACTTGAAGGTAGACCACTAGTTTTTGCCAAATGGCTGGATGGACTGCATCTCAGACCTCAAGCCTTATCCTAGCATATTCAAAATGGAAACCACTGTCTTTATTCCAAAACTTTTTTTTTTTTTTTTGCGGTACGCGGGCCTCTCACTGTTGGGGCCTCTCACTGTTGTGGCCTCTCCCGTTGCGGAGCACAGGCTCCAGACGCGCAGGCTCAGCAGCTGTGGCTCACGGGCCCAGTTGCTCCATGGCACGTGGGATCTTCCCAGACCAGGGCTCGAACCCCTGTCCCCTGCATTGGCAGGCAGACTCCCAACCACTGCGCCACCAGGGAAGCTCTATATATTTTTTTTAAAATTGAAATTATACTATACATGCTGCTTTGTGACCTACTTTATTACTTATCCACATATTTTATTAAATATTTTTCTTTTTTTTTTTTTTGCGGTACTAGGGCCTCTCACTGTTGTGGCCTCTCCCGTTGCGGAGCACAGGCTCCGGACGCGCAGGCTCAGCGACCATGGCTCACGGGCCCAGCTGCTCCGCGGCATGTGGGATCTTCCCGGACCGGGGCATGAACCCACGTCCCCTGCATCGGCAGGCGGACTCTCAACCACTGCGCCACCAGGGAAGCCCTACTCCAAAACATTTTGATGTAAGTCTTCCCAAACTTGAGATGTGTACAGTGTGTGTATGCATGTATGGCCATTTTCACAAGTCAGCAAATTCTCTTCTACAGCATGGCTGCATCTTATGTTATCACCTTTTTGAATGTGACATAATTTCCTTAACTAATCTCCTATTATTAGAAATTTAGGAATATATACAATATTCGCTATTCTAAATGGCACTACAATGACTCTGTTTACAAATTTATCTTTATAAACATGTCGTTATTTCCTTGTGATATTCTTCCAAATGACCAGATCAAATAAAATGCACACTTAAAAAAAAACTGAAGTATAGCTGATTCACAATATTGTGTTAGTTTCAGGTGTACAGCAAAGTGCTTCAGATATATATCTTTTTTTCTGATTCTTTTCCATTATAGGTTATTACAAGACATTGAATATAGTTCCCTGTGCTATACAGTAAATCCTTGTTGTTTATTTTATATATGGTAGTATCTGTTAATCCCATACTCCTAATTTATCTAACCCCCCACTTCCCCTTGGGTAACCATAGCTTTGTTTTCTATGTCTGTGACTCTGTTTCTGTTTTGTAAATAAATTCACTTGTACTGCATTTTAGATTATAGTGATATCATATAATATTTGTCTTTTTCTGTCTGACTGACTTCACTTAGTATGATAATCTCTAGGTCTAGATGCATACTTCTGAAGTTCACAGAATCTTTGGTGATGCCACCCACCTGGTATAGTACTCTGCTTAGCGGAACCACGGCACCTCTCTGCTGTGTCACATTTTGCCCTAACTATTTATTATGTTCAGTATTTGGCCCCCACCCAATAATTTTTTAATTTCTTGAGAGTAGAAATTACTCTCAAGTAGAAATTCCATCCCCTTACTCATCCCCATATCCAAACCATTCCAGATCCCAATAAACAGTAATCAAACACAATTGCGAGGTACTGGGATGAAAATGGATGAGGTGTAATCCCTGCCCAGAACAGCAGGGGAGGCAGACCTACCAACAACTACATGTGATACATTCAGTTCTACACTGTAATAGAGATGGAGGAAACTTACTATGGGAACAAAGATGAGGGAGCAGTGAATTCCTCCAGGGCAAAGGTAAACAAGGAGAGGGGAAAAAAAGAGGTAACAGGAAGCTATGGAACGAGGCAAATTATTGAATTACTTCTTGAAACATTAACAGAAATTCACGAAGGGGGAAAATAATGGGGAGGTGACATACTGGGTAGATTTACAAGTAGACGCCAGTCAATTCAAGCTTTTTGTTTCATCTAGAGTAGTTCCACCTAGGAATTTCATGAAGATCTCCCATCTTCTGAGGCAACTTCTGCACTACTGACATTTTGAGCCAGATAATTCTTTGTTTTGCAGGGCTGTCCTGTGCATTATAGGATGTTTGCAGCATCCCTGGCCTCTCCTCACTACATGTCAGTAGCAACGGTCCCCACCTTCCAATTGTGACAACTGAAAATGTTTCCAGACATTGCCAAATATCCCTGGGGATGAAGGGGAGTGGAAATCACCCTGGTTGAGAACCAGTGTTTTAAGCGTAATTCTAGCTCTAAGGACTTCTCCCTTATTATACTATCTTTTCTCTCAGCCAGGAAATGATTTTTTTCTTTGGTTCAAAGCCCTACTGGATGCTTATTTTATTTTTAGGTTAGAGACAAACTGTCAAAAACATTAAGCTACTGATGCCCCAACTATAAAAATGATATCAGTAACGAAAAATGAAATGTTCACTATGATAGGAGAGTATGAGTATCATGGCTGATATTTGTTCAGAACATTACAATTTGCCAAATACTTTCATAATTGATTTTACTGAATGCTCACAACATCCTGTGAAGTATCCAACATTGATCCCATTCTAGGGATGAAGACAGGCTGGGTCAAAGACATCAAATATCTGAGACCACCTGAGTATTAAGTCCTGGAGCTAAGATTCATATCCGGACAGTCTCATTCCAAATTGTATACACTTTCCATTTAGTTTAGCAAAAAACTAGGTTGCAGACAGGCTAAGCCAGAGAGAAAGACTCATCTTAATATCACACAGATGGAGAAATAAAATGACTTGAGGATGCTCTGTTACCTACATAGCCCACCAAGAAGCTGTAATAAGTAAACACTTCTTTGTGGAAGCAAAGCATCACTTAACTACCAAAAAACTATGTTGTCTCCATCTTTGCATAGCTTCACGAGCACTTATTATGCAAAAAGAAGAGTGATACATACTAAATATGCTAACATTTACACTCATAATTTTTCAAGTATGTTAACTTATTTTAGTCATTCTATTGTAAATAGCCAATTCTAAATTGGTATAATAGAGATTATTATCCACTGATAGAAAACTGTGCATACAAATAAACATTAAGTAACTAGATTATGGTCACACAGATAATTAGAGACTAAATCAAAATTAAGTTCTTTGTACCTCTAGATAAGTGTTCTTTCCCCTCCAAGCAGTTTCCAGCATCACATGGCCCTATACACCTCCAGATATAAATATCACTATGCCAATAAATAAAAATATCCTCAACCATTCTGTTTCAATATTATCTGAAGCCACATCTACCTTGGTAGTTTTAAACACACTATAAAGTATGAAGTGGGAGCTTTTTCTACTCTTGTATCAAAGATAAAAAGCATTCCTTTAAATGAGGCAAATTAGCAGAATCAGTGAAACTGTCTTATTCATGATGCATTAGTTAACACATGAAAAAAATGTTTGCAATTTTCTAGACTTAGTCAACTCTGTACTCAAACAATGCTTGATACTTCTGAACCTGGATTGCAGCCTGACAAAAAGGCAAGCGGGGAAGGTCCATGAGTTTCCTGGATATAGTCATACTTCTTTAAGAATTACTTGTCTATGTTAAAGAGCTAATTTAAGACAGGAGTACATTTTGCAATAAACAAACAGGTATTTTAAATATGAATGGAAAGCCATTCAATTCCTGGTTTAAACAACAACAAAAAATTCCAAGTCTTACTCCATCATAGAAGGTGGGATAGTACAGCAGTCTTGAATCGCAGTTAGAGGAGAGGTCAGGTGAGCCGTGTAGGATGCTTCTACAACTTGCTTGTTCCGGTTGACCACATCCAAGTAACGGTTGAACTTCTCTCGGATTTTTTTGGCTAGCTGTAGGATGAGAGTAAGCAAAATAAATAGAAAGACCAGGACAATAACCCACTGTACTTTTTCCTGTAAGTTCATCAATTTGTGTCACAAGCTGCCTGCAGTAAACTTCAGGTAAGATAAACACACACCCAAGTCTTATTTCATTGTGTAAACTGAAATAAAAATTGCAAAATGCCCAGAAGGCACAGAACGATACTTCAACAGCAGTAAAATAATAACTTCTATCTTACAATAGATTATAATACATTAAGAACTACCCGTGTGCTGAAATTCAGATAGAATAATGCTGATCCATAAAATGCCTTGCTGGAGAAAACGAAGTCTGTTGATATTATTGTCGGCATGACAGTGGGTATTAGGAGTTACAGAGCAACAATAGTGATTGGAAGAAAAAATGCCACTATTCATGGTTCTCGATTCCCACAGAATTTTCAGGAGGAAAACACTCGAAGGAAGGGAAATGATATTCAGTGTCTTCTGCTACACAACTCCAGGGGGCGCCATTCACAGCCTTCCATGTGAATGGCAAATCCCTGAAGTTGTGCAGTGCAGACATCCATACAAAACAAAATACATTGTTAGAAATAGATCTGTGTTTGGTCTGTTACACCTTTAACACGGACAAATGTCTCTTAACTGCTGTGAACAGAACACTTCATCATAATACACTTTCATATGGGGATAGCAAAAGCAAATTGCTAAGCATACTGCTTTTTTCTCCATTGTTCCCACCAAATATCACAGCTTAATTAGCGATCTCTAAGGAAAACAGTGTTGTTTTTCTTCCCCTTAAACAAAATGTTACCCAAACGCAGTGACTGATAGAATTATTGCTAATTGGTTTTGTAGAGCTATTCATTATCAGCACACTCGAGGAGAACTAATCATCTCCTTTGGGTCGTGAGTCTCGCACAATCCAACAGCTTGGAGGCTGAGAACATGGAACCAAATCAGAATATCTTCGTTTGTTATTTTCAAGCCGATTTTCAAATCTGCTTCAAATTTCCCACCTACAAGTGTCATTCTTCATTGCCCTCGGGAACAAATGTTCCGTAACAGGATAAAGATAAGGTGTGCTTGAAAGGACTGAAATTCCAAATAACATCTTCACAAATTCACTTCTAAAATGAAAAGGGAAATTGCAAACATTTCTTTCCCTCACACATATCCAAACACACAGACACTTGAGAAATACCCCAGTGTCTCTTCTACACGTTTGGAGAATTCTAACTTAAAGCCAGATCTAGCTCATCATGATATTCTTTTTTTTTTTTAATTGGAGTATAATTGCTTTACGATGTTGTGTTCGTTTCTGCTGTACAATGAAGTGAATCAGCCATGTGTATGTGTATATTCCCTCCCTCTTGGACCTCCCCACCCCCCATCCCACCCATCTAAGTCATCACAGAGGACTGAGCTGAGCTCCCTGAGCTATACAGCAGGTTCCCACTAGCTATCTGTTTTACACATGAGAGTGTGTTTATGTCAAACCTAATCTCTCAGCTCATCTCAGCCTCCCCTTCCCCCCAAGTCCACACATCTGTTCTCTACATCTGCGTCTCTATTCCTGCCATGGAAATAGGTTCATCTGTACTATTTTTCTAGATTCCACATACATGCATTAACATATGATATTTTTCTCTTTCTGACTTACTTCACTCTGTATGACAGACTCTAGGTCCATCCACATCTCTACAAACGACCCCATTTTGTTCCTTTTTATGGCTGAGTAATATTCCATTGTACATATGTGCCACATCTTCTTTATCCCTTCATCTGTTGGTGGACATTTAGGTTGTTTCCATGACCTTGCTATTGTAAATAGTGCTGCAATGAACATTGAGTTACATGTTCCTTTTTGAATTATAGTTTTCTCAGGGTATATGCCTAGTGGGATTGCTGGGTCATATGGTAGTTCTATTTTTAGTTAAGAAACTTCCATACTGTTCTACACAGTGGCTGTATCAAGTTACATTCCCACCAACAGTGCAAGAGGGTTCCCTTTTCTCTGCATCCTTTCCAGCATTTACTGTTTGTAGATTTTTTGATGATGGCCATTCTGACTGGTGTGAGGTGATACCTCATTGTAGTTTTGATTTGCATTTCTCTAATAATTAGTGATGCTGAGCATCTTTTCATGTGCCTCTCTGCCATCTGTATGTCTTCTTTGGTGAAATGTCTGTTTAGGTCTTCCACCTATTTTTTGATTGGGTTCTTTGGTTTTTTGATATTGAGCTGCATGAGCTGTTTGTATACTTTGGAGATTAATCCTTTGGCATTTCGTTTGCAAATATTTTCTCCTATTCTGAGGGCTGTCAGATCCAGCTCATCATGATATTCTAATTTGGCTCACTGCTTAGTTTTTAATGGGCTAAGAATGGCTCTTACATTTTTAAATGTAATTTTTTAAAAGGTATTCTGTGATATTTAATAACTATATGAAATTTGAATTTGTGTTCATAAGTAAAGTTTTATTGAAACAGTCATTTGTTTACATATTGTTTCTGGCTGCTTTCATTATGCAATTGCAGAGTGAAGTAGTTGGAATAGAGATTGTATGGCTTGCTTTGCTATAGGCAGAAGTCAGAAGCCCTAACGTGTCCAAGATTGAGCCATAACTCCGGTAATTTTATAAAAATTTGCACCCCATTTAGAAGTGGGGGTTCCTCTACTCCCACTGCTTGAATCTGGGTAGGCTTATGATGGCTTCAACCAGTAGCATAGAGAAAGTGACACTATGTAACTTGCAAGGCTAGGTCATAAAGGGGCATGCAGCTTCCGCCTGTCTCTCTTGGAATGCTCTCAACTACCATGCTGTAAGAAGTCCAAGACACATGGAGAGGGCACAGTCAAGTGCTTGGTTGGCAGCCCTAGGTGAGCAAGTCTTCATCCCAGTCCTTGCTCCGGATATGAGTCAAGAAGTCTTTGGATAATTCCAGCCCCCAGGCTTCGCTGATGGAACCCCAGACATTACGGAACAGAGGTGCCATCCTTGCAATGCCCGAACCACAGAATCCGTAGGCATAAAGAAACAGTTGTTTATGTCACTAAGTTTGGGATACTTTCTAATGCAGCAACAAGGAACCGGAACACCCAGGATAGGTGGAATTCCATCCTAAGATAAACATGTTGAAGCTAAGCTGAACAAAGCTGCTCAGACAGAAGCACTGCAAGTAAATCATCAGAATTATCGAGACTGTAGCCTGTGAATTATAAACCTGTTGCAATGAGATTTCAGGGTTCTTCAGAAAATCATAACAGCTGCCATACAGTGGTACTTACCATATGCTGGGCACAAGGACCCTACAATGTAGGTACTGTCATCTTATATCAATGAGCCACACAACAAAAGGACCCACTCACTCATTCAGAACTCAGAACTGTCTTGCCTATAAAACCTGTGTATTCACTTGCTCAGCTATGGTGCCCCAGACAAACCTAACTTAAGAGAAGCTGCAACATGATCAGCCATGGCACAGAGTGGGCTGGCCGTGGAACTAAGTGTTCCTTGGGTTGCGGAACCCAAGGGGGGGTGGTTACTGGCTGATGGGAGATTGGCCCTGCCTGGGGGTGGGGGAGCAGGGGGTGGTATCTGCCTTTGGCCTCCTGGTTAGGGTGAGTCTCACCCTTCATTCTTCATAGGCAGAGGCACTAACTTGCACGCAGAGCCCAGACACACAAGGCAATGAACAAAAGGTCTCAGAAGCAAGCTCTCTCCACTAGGATTCGCACCTCTTGGTCAGAAACCCCTCAGTGTTTCATACTGCGACACCCTATCTTGTTTATTTAAACCAAGTAATTGCCAACATCTGTTGAGGGCTAACTATGTGTAGGGCACTATTCTGAGCACCTCACAAGCATATATCAATTTAATCCTTCAAAGAACCCTATAAAGTACACATCTCCATCTTCTAGAAGTGGTCACTGAAGGTTAAATAACGTGCCCAAGGTCACAAAGCCAGTAAGTAGTAAAGCTGGGATCCAAAGCCAATAGCATTCTGCTTTAGGAACAAAGCTCCGGGCTTTATGCAACACTGCTTCACTCTGTAAATACACAGACCAGCAACCTCCCTCGCCATTTCTTTTCAAACCCGTTTGAACAAATGCTGTGAAATTCTCGGCAGGATACCATAAGCAATACACAGCCTCATTACTTTATAATAAGAATTAGATTTTTAATAGTTTACATTTCATTTAAAATTCTTCATAATTCCTATGAAAATCAAAAAATTGAAGAAGTTTAGAACTGCTAAATTCTACCGCCAATATGAAAAAGGGATTGGGCCGAATTTGAAATAATGTATCCTCCAAAACAATGCCTATCTGTTACCTGACTACTGTGGTATCAGTTCCATTGAACTAACTTAAACTGTTCTGATTACTCCACAGTGTTCCAGTTTGTTCATAACCTGGAAGGAGAACAGAATGAATGCACCATTCCTATCCTGCAGGAAGTGAACTTCAGAATTCAGTATTTTCCTCTGGGTTTTCATCTGAGTTAATTTTTGTCATCACAGAGTAGTAAGATGAACTCGTAATTCCTATTTTATGTGTGAAAAAACAGAGGCATGTGGAGCTTGAGGGTGCCTGGCCTCCTGCGACCCCACTGCCTGAGATGACCCACCCTGTGCCCTTTGGACAAGGACGGTGACAGTCACTCACAGTAGAAACCTCACACTCCACCGTGGGGTAGATTTTCCCTTTCGAAAAGCAATCTCTTTTAGCATGCCAACCAAATCCAGGTTGCTGGGCAAGCATAACAATCTATTAGAGTAAAGATAGCCCACAGAAAGATTAAATCCTGAATGTATCTGTTAAATGCGAGAGAACTGGCTACCAGGGCGGAAACTTCCAAGAGGCCAGACAGATTCTGCGTGTGTATCCTGCCATGATCCCCGCAGACAGGCGAAAACAAAGGACGTTCTCAGCAAAAAGCTACAGGTGGACCCACAATCCTCCTCACTGTAATTAAAAACATTTTTCTTTCCATGGCTCAGCTTTCATCTTTTATCCTTCTTTATCCTCTCCCCTTCATCCCCTAAGGGGTTCCTGAATGCTGATGAGATGACGGGACTGAAACCATCTTGTCATCTTTTGGGTCAATTCTTCGGCTAGCCAGCATCCAGCCACGGGTCAAATGATGAGTAGGTAGCGCGCCGGTCCCCATGGGAACAGATTCCAATTTGTCATCATCTCCAGTGACAACGTTTCATCACAACATCAATGAATTTCTTTCTTGCTGAATTTCACTTCCCTTAATTTTCCCATAGACATTTCTGTCATTTGCATACTTCCCCAGAGGGGGCCCCCCCTTTTTTTAAAAGCTCTTTTTACCTTAGCTTTACACTTTTGAAGAGTGGAGATGGGGTGGGCACACAGTTAGAACAAGGTAAAAGAAAACAAAAATGCAAAGGCATAGTACAAACTTTATTTATGCCTCTTTCCTAAAAGGAAGAGCCAGAAGGAGTTTTGAATGTTAGGGAAAGCTTTATTTAAAATACATAACAATGATGCTGACAGGCACCGACAGGAAAGGTACCCTAGGGAACTGAAGATTCATAGCAAAATTCCTATTGAATGTAGAAGAGTTTAACATTTGACATTCAGAAACCTCTGTGCCATGGTAAGAATTTAATAGCTGATCCCCCTTTCCTTCGACTCCAGCCTTATTTACTCAAGAAAATAAACCTTTCGTTTTCCAGCAAGTTTCAGGATTTGGTTATTTAAATGTCCGTGACATAGACATAATTTTCAGTATACTCAAGCACAAGGATTTACCATCTCTGAACATCACACCATTGCCTTCCAGAGTTCAAGGAAGAAACCTCCTCATTGTTTCATGTTGTACACTGTTTATAGGATATAAGAAACACCCTACCCTTGCTATTATTTTTATTAGTAACAGTTGTAATATTCCAGACAGCTCTCCCAATTATTAGCTGGGAATCTAGGCCAGTTCTTTGACTTCCCTTAGCCTTGGTGTCCTCATGAGTAGAACAGGACAACATAGTTTCAAGGGCTTCTTGTTATGTTCAAATGAAACAATGAGTATATAAAGCCCAGGATGAGTACAAGGGATTATTCTCATTGTTATACCCCAGTCTCTGGACTAGGGAGAGAGCATATGGTGGTGATAAGGAAATAATGTGGGGCTTAAATTTCCCAGTAATAGAGCCGTAAGTAACGGGAGAGGGACTACCTGCAGGTTAACCATTTTACTCACTCATTTAGCTCATACCCTCGCTTAATCCTCCACAGGAAACCTGGCACACGGTCTGGAGGGGAAAAAGCATTTTTTCCCTTAAAAATTAACAGCAAAATGGCACAAAGAGCTTAAGCTTTGGAGTCAAAGAAATTTGAGTTAAGTCAAGCTCTGTCACTTACTCAGTAAATGGAACCAAGTAAATGATTTCTCTAACCCTCAACTTAATTACCTCTAAACTGGAGAGAACAATAGCTGCTTCATGATATTGTTTGAGAACTAAGAGGGATAATGCTCATAAAGTATCTAGCAGAGTGTCTAACAGATTTCATGTGCCAAGTAAATGGTAGTGACTTACTCTTGTTGTTCTTACTACTATTATTGTCATTGTTGTGATTATTTGGGGGACGTTATGTACTGACTCAGGTTCTGTGGGTGGAGAATCCCAAAGAGCGTAGGAAGAGTCAGGAGGGTTGTGTTAACACAGGGCTATGACCTTACCAGGGCTGTGGGTGCCTCTTCCACAGCACTGTGTCATGTAGGTTACATAGTTAACAGTCGTAGGTAGTTTGGGACTCTTCTGGGATCCTCTTTTTCTAAACGTAAGGATCTAATAAGACTTTACTCTTGTGTCACACTTTGCGATTTTCAAAGCATTTTTACCTGACTCGTCTCATGTGTGCCTTCCAACAACCCTGGGAGCTAGGCAGAGCAGACATTCCCTGCCCCTTCTCTACAATCAGGAAATCAAGGCTCAGTTGTGCGCCCAAGCTCATGCTGAGTAAGTGCAGAAAACAAAGAGACCATTGCTTCTAATCCCCAGCTCCACTCTCTTTCTGCTACAAGCTCCTCCAAATAGCAGAAAAGTGTGAACTCTCCCAGATCAAATGATCTAAGTTCTACTCATTCTTCCAGTCCCAGCCCCGCTTTTACCTCTTTGAAGCCTTCTCAGGACCTTCTTTCCCCAAATTGCCTAGGACTCTGCATCTGTGCCACTCATTGTTGGTCTTTCCTCATTTAAAGATTCCATTTCCCCCAAGAAACTAATAACATAACAGTAATTAGCATTTACCCACTGCTTACTATGTGCCAGGCACTTTGAAAGTGCAACTTTATGTGATGCCTTTTTTTTTTAATGCTTACAATGCTTGGTAATTGCTATATGCTATTTTTATAGATAGTTCTGATAGATTAACCTACGCAAGGTCAATCAGCTAATAAAAATAATTAGATCGAACCCATGCTCTTGAACCACAGCACCCTGCATTTTTCTTTCATATATACCTAGCATTGAGAAGAGACTTAAAAGATTCCTTACTGTATTCATTGCCCCTCAATCTACCATTACTTGCCATATTGGAAAAACCTGCTTTCAGTTCAAAAAAGGGCAGATAACTTAGAATATTGCTCATATCTGGTTCAAGCCCATCAGAAACTCTGGGCCTGTCCAGCTCCCTATCTTCATCTGCTTCCTGGATAATACAAGCTGCTCTGGAATAAGTCTTGCTGAGTAAAGAGGACCAGTTCAGAGAAGGTACCCTGATGGCAACTGGCCATAGCTGTGATGTGGCTGTTGATCCACTCTGAGCTCAGGTCTCAGGGTGGAAGAGCCTGGGCCTGGCAGGCAATGATACAGGACAAGACAGATGAAGACCCGGAGATGGGGTAGGGCCCGTCTGAATTTCTAATGGCCCGCGGAGGCTTCAGGGTCGTCTGACGGATGTGTGGGAATAGCACATCCAGTGGAGAAGTGGGGCAGCCGCTGACAGACGAACTGCAGGTGGACCAGGAAGATACATGTGCAAGGCTGTCTGGGCTCCAGGGTCACATACCCTGATCCCGGGAGAGGTGGGCCCCCGTGGCTGAGCTGGGGAGGCGTGCAATGGAAAAAACAGGAGGCGAGTGCTGACATGCCAGAGAACCGAAGGAGGCTGAGCCCTGGGAATCGGCTGAGAGTGGCAGCTTCTCTCTTTAAGCAAAACACAGGTTTGCTTTAAAGATTATAATGGGGTTTGGTTTGGGCAGCAGTTTTTGCTAGATATTCCAGGAGAGTCACGGAAACACATAGCCGAGCCTCCTGAAAGCCAAGGTTATCATCAACTCAAGGGCTCAATGGGCTCTTACCCTGTTTTTCACCCCACTCTACCCTTAACAACCAGATCATAACAAAAGAAACAAAAGGAAGGGCAAGCTTCAACCCACTTCTCCCCACTTCACTGTAACAGGAGCCCTGGACTGAGGTTCCTTTAAACCAAAATAAGCAAGTACTCAGGACTTGAAAGTTTACAGCCTGTTCCTTCACAAGGAAAAAGCAGTTTAACCTAATCTTCACCTTCGAAAGACTCAAGAGGCTGAGAACTGGGGCAGGGGGTAGGAGCACGGGCCACAGCATATAGGAAAAGTGAACATTTTACATTACAACTTTTGAGATAAGTTTTCCTAGTTTATGAATCAGGGAGGAAAGGAGTTAAAATATGCTGGAACTTAGGAATTCTCTGGTGGCCCATGAGGGATACAGAGAAAAGGAAAGGAAACCCAGTCCCATCACTCTTACCATGTAAAACTCTCATTTAGAGTATAAGCATCTGTGCATAACTTAGAAACACCAAGTATAACTTAGAAGCATTCTAAGTAACAGGGTGGGGTGGGGGATGAATTAGAGGCACTGGGGTCGGCTGGGAGGGCTCTGGGAGCCTGCAGTTTCACTCTAGCCCACACTACTTTCCCCACACCAAATGCAGGTAACACCTCTCATCTACACCCAACCTTGCAACCTGGCCCAGAGCCGGGCACACTGCAGGGACTTGGGAAACATTTTTTGTATAAATGAAGGACGAAATGTGACCTAGCCTCCAGTAGGGGGTCGACTGACCAGAGCGTTTCAGGGTTCTTCACGGGCCCTCCGAGAGCACAAGGGTCAGATACTTGGCAGCAGGTGTCAATTAGCTCAGCAATGAAGTGGAAAGAAGAGACTGGCAAGGAAACAAAACTCTGCCACTAAACACTTCCTAATCTTCACCTGGCCAGGAACTCATTAAATCCAATTCTTGGGAAGACAATCTTAAGACACAATGAAAAAAAAGCTAGATGTTTCCATTTCCTCTTTCTTAATAATAAGTTAACCCGACTTACCTTTCCAATGGAACATAACATCGTGTCATTTTAGGACTTCATTGCAGTTCTAACAGCAGCAGGGCTTAATTACATTTAGTCTAAGGTCTCCTACTCCCCCGTTATAAAAATATAAGTCAGTGTAAGACAGCCTAAGGCACATCATATCGCATTCTTTGAGCAACAAATTTTCACAATGTAGATTCCCTTTAAAACTAAGGAAAAATAATAGTACAAGGGAAAGCATCTTACAAACATTTGATTTCTTCAGTTGTTGAAGCCTGGCCTTGAGTATCCATAATCATTCGAGTCTTCAGTATGGCCTATCTTAGGAGGTAGGGGCACTCTCTCCCCTGGTCCTACATTCACACAATAAAACCAGCTTGTAATATACTTATCTCAGTAGATAGAAAAGCCACTTCTTGGCTTTAGTTTCAAGATACTTGAGTAGTGATAAATCAGCCCCTGAGATCTAGGGGGCTTTATGATGCAGGCCTGAAGCTTGAAGTACTAATACAGAGATAAAGTTTCTGGTTTCTGCTTTTTCATAACTAGGAAAAACAGCAACACTCACATAGACCACTTGGATGAGGTGCAAATGCTGTATGCTAGCAGGAAATGCACTGCTATTAAGACTCGCTAGAAATAACGACACAAAGTAACGTTTCCCACGTGGGTTCCACACCAGAGGAATGAGGGTATTTGCCTCAACCATAACAATTTTATTATATCCTTCTCTGAACTGTTCTGTGTGTTCCCTTGCCAAGCTGCATCTGATACCATTCTCTAACTGACAGTTGGATTTAGGAAGGTCTTCTTATCCCCTATCTGACGACAGGGAGGATGGCGAACACAAGAGCCAGGGTATGCGTGCTCTTCATTGGCTGTTGGCTTCCATAGGACTCACGCTCACACCTTCCCCTAGAGGGTGGTGCACGACATGAGTGTCAGCGGATGTGACAGTGACACTTCTCGATGACTTTGCAGAAAAGCCAGCATGCTCTTTGCAGCATATAAAAGGACTAAAGGCGGCTTAAGTAACAACCAGTGAGAACGCCCATGAGCAGCTATTTCAACATGATCTCTACCTGCCCAGAATCTTCTAATATTATAAATAAAGTTGTAGTTCTTGGTAAGCTTCCAATTTTATCATACCACATGTTATTTCATGGAACCAGATTTTCAAAGCATTCAGCCAATTCAGGGTTCTTGATATTAGCAGCAATTAATTCCTTTGCATCATTGCCACAAGTATTTCCTATTGCGTGAATATATTAGGGGTAAGTCGGTCCCTGCTCTTCAGTTGCTCGCTAGGTATTAGAATACACTCTTGAGCTTCTGTTTATGCATTCCACCAGTGCAGATGATCTGAGTTTTTTTTTTTTTTTAGTAGAAGCAGCAGTTTCAGATGGAGGATGGAGTTGGGGGGCAGAGGGGGGGATCTGAAGAAATCTTGGCCGCTACCTTCTCCCCAGCATTTCCTGATACTATCCAACCTCAGGATACTAAAAATGTGTGTAAAAGGGGCTTAATTGTTTCCATTTTTAGTGGAATGTTCACTTCTCATGATGAAGTCTTCCTGGTTTTAGAACGAGGACTTAGACTCAACCTATCCCCTTCTACTTAAATAAAGCTTTGAGTGTTCAAGTCAAAAGCCCAGGCTTGTACTTTTCAAGGGTCTGCGTCACTGAAAGAAGGCATTTGCGCACATGTGGATGGCAGAGATATCTGAAGAGCTGAAGCTCCAGCTGGAGCACGGAGAGATGCACATCGTGGCGGGAGCTTGCATGTCTTCTCCCCGCTTGCCCCAAAGGCCTTGCCAGCCCCTCTCCGGGCTGCAGCCTATTCTCTCCAGCTGTGCCTGCCTGCAATAGCCCCTCCTCCAGTGCCTCTGCTGATGGAGAAACGGTACCAGCCCCATCATGTGTTCCTTCCCAAAGGGCGGGAACACCAAGAGTGGGAATTAAGGGAATGAGGAAATGGGCTACTCTGGGTTGTTGTCAACACAACACCACAAAAAGCCTGTAGCCGTAATTTTCAAGCCCTAAATAGTGTGTGATGGTGGTGGTGGGAGATATAGAGAATTCCTTTTCTATAATTGGTATATGTGTGCACATGCAAATGTAAAATGAACACTGTGTTGTAAACATATGCAGAGTACTTACACACAGAGCACCAGATACATAGTACATTATAACAAAATGTGTGAGTATACAGGAGGGGTGTGTGTATGTGAGAGAGAGAGTGAGAGAGCGAACAGGCGAGCAGGATTATCTCAGCTTATCTCAACACCAGGCGTACACTGGCTAATGTACAGTATGTACCCCTGAAGTCAGCTGGTCTATATTTAGTACAGGAATTAAAGCTTTCATGCATGCATACACACATATTTTCACTTCCAAATATATACAAGGATTCAGAGCATATGCTGTATATATACTTTCCTGAAAATATAAGCAAGATAGTTAAATGCTTCAAATTCCAAATTGCCATTTCTTAAACAGTGAGGTGGTAGTTATCAGGCTGCTTTCTCTCTCCTGGCCCACCTTGGTTTTGGTTTTTTTTTTTTTTTTCCCTCTAAGAAGCTGGCTGAGCAGTTCCTCAAATATCCCTGATTACTGTTAAATGCTTCATATTGGGAGAGAACCTGGGAGTTCTGAGGTAGCTAAAGGTTTGTTACCTTCTCTGTGGAAACTGCATGAACTAACGCTGTACCAACCACAATTCTACAGTAGGAATTTCAAAGAGTTATCAACTTCTACTCATGAGCAACACAAAGGAAGCTCACTATGTTATACTTAAACCCTATGGACTAGCCCAATAGCTGTAGATTTTTCACTCACTCAATTAGTTAAAAGTTCCTCTTTAGGGGATACTATTTACCCCCCCAATCCCAACAAAACAAAAAAAAATCAATAGCCCCATAGAAGTTCCACAATGACACAAATTAGAACCAACTGACTTAGGTATGGTAATAATGGAATAATGATGAACTGTGAAAAAGACAAAGGAGTCTGCTCTTTAAATAAATCAAGGACTGCATTTATTTTTATATCTTGTTTATATTCCTGCAGGATAATCCATTAGTAACAGAATGCTCTTCCTCGTAAGACACAAGTTATATCCTTGTGATTTATTAGAGCTAAAAGGCAGACGGCACCTCCACCATTGTTTGGCCCATGTCAACTGAGTATTTAAACTCCATCTTTTCCTCATTTACCAGCTGAGTTTTCATCAGGGTACTTAACAATGTTTAGACATATTTATCTTACTTTGGTTAATGTGTAATACTCTCAGGAGAGAATAAACCACCTTCCTCTTAAAAACTGAAAACATATAAAAGGATTGGCAATGGAAGAAGTATGAAAAGCAACATAGCATAGTGATTAAGAACATGGATTTTACAGTTAAAATTCTGGCCCTATCACCTAATGCAAGAATGATTTGGGGCACCATTACCTAATAGCTTTGAGTCTCAATTTCTTCAACTCTAAAACAGTGAGAGGAATTGTATTTGTATCACAGGGTTGTGGTAAAATTTTAACGGGATAACTCAGGCGAAGCAGCCTTTGTTAAATGAACATGGACCATCATGTCAAATACACCACCTTTCCCAAAGTGCAACACAACCTGGGTACACACTAGGTCTTGCACCCATCTCCCACTAATTAGAATTCTAGAAAAACATACATAATTGGAATATAACCAAAAATACTGCCACACTAGATGGGATCCATAGTCCAGTTAGACCACCATTCTGCCTCTCATAAATGCCTAAAGAGGGCATTTCTCTCCTTTGGGCCATCACCTGCAAGAGATTAGCAAGATATACCAAATATATGAACACATGTCTCCTGTGACTTAATTATGTCCTTGGCATAAGCTCTTTGTTTCTCCTCCTACAATGGCAAGTATATAGTAAGTCCTCAACAAATGTTTGCTGAATTCATCGACTGTCAGAATCTCCCCCCTTAAAGAGCTCATACTCTAGTTTATCCATTCATTCCCCAATATCTATAAAGTACTACAGTGTGAGTTATGCTGACAAGGTCCCCACACTCTGGAGTTTGGGTTCCCTCAACTTTTATTTTTAGAAGAGGTAACAGATACTACAAATTTTCTTTCTGCTACAAAAACATTTATAGTATTTAATATCTTCTTACCTCTTCCAAAGTTTGAGGAATATCCTTTAACCACAATATTTTTGTACTTCTTTTAAAACCAATTCAAGTTCAACCTTGCATGACTTTTTTTCTGGAAAGCAGCAAGATGTAGCATAATGATTTGTAAATCTTTCCTTTTTTAAAGCGGTAGACCATTAAAAAACACAAAACTTCATACTAAACTTCAATATATCAAACAAGTAAAGTAAATTGCTGCAGGAGGGAATGGAGAGGAAAAACACAGAACCTGGGCCCTTACTTTCTGTACCAGTCTCTGCAGTATCTCCCTCATACCTTTGGAAACAAAATTTTGAAA
This sequence comes from Phocoena sinus, assembly GCF_008692025.1. Taxonomy (NCBI): domain Eukaryota; kingdom Metazoa; phylum Chordata; class Mammalia; order Artiodactyla; family Phocoenidae; genus Phocoena; species Phocoena sinus. Next base: position 55,804,410 of record NC_045763.1, on the reverse strand, counting down.
ATATATAGTAGAGCATTGAATCTAAATCCCTTGAATCCCAAATTGGCTTCTCTTAACCTTTCAGTTGGGTGACCTTATACAAGATATTTCTTTGGTTTGATTTTCCTTGTCAGTGAAACTTTTCCAGCTTTTTTTGAGGATTATGAATTCATGCAGTAAATAATTACTAAGTACCTACCATCTACTACATTGAGATACTTTTTCATGGTACGGAGGGTACATCAAGGACTAAAATGGACAAAAATCTCTATCCTCATAGAGCTTATATTCTATTTAAAAAGATACACAATTTAAAAAATGCATATGGAAGTCCTAGGTGATAAACTATAAGGAGATAAATAAAGCAAGAAAGAGGTAAGAAGTAAAGGTGGGTACAATTAATAACATTTATAAATGGGTGGTCAACGAGGGTCTCAGTGAGAGGTAACACTTAACTAACACTGAAAGGATGTAAGGGAACAAGCCATGTGGCTGTATGAGAAAAGATTTAAGGACAGTGCTTGATTAATAATACATATTCAATAAATGATGATTATTCTCATAGCCAAGATAATTTAAACAAAGAAAGCACAAAACTAGGATTAAAAATTTTGTCTCTGCCGTTTTACTAGTACTCTGAGGCCTTGAACCACTTACAGTGACCCCTCTGAGATATGGTATTCTCAATGGAAAATGGGATAATAATACCTGCACTTTTTACAATGTCACTAAGCAGCTAAAAATGAGAAAATATACATGGAAACATTAAGGAAATAGATAAAGAACCACATAAATGTGACAACTATGGAATCCCCTCTCATACTATCTTTCCAAAATGACAGATGACCATTCCATCTTATTAACAAGGCATCCAATGATTTGATAGGTAGCCCAGGAAGAAGATTTCTAAGATAAAAAATAACTTCTCTTTTGGGGACAGACCAAGAACACTAAGAACTGAAACAGATCTAGATTGATTTCCAATAAAGGAAACCTAAACACTAACCAGCTGAACTGGCTGGGGCTCTGGTTTGAAAGAACAGTCATCTGTTTGCTCTGGTCCTTGGTTGATTCACTATAAATTCCTCATCTGGGTGGCTTCAATACACCTGAACTTTTCTTTTGCCTTCCCAGAGATTTAGTGCCTTTGGTTCACTCATTCAACAAACATTTAATAAATACTCACAATAAACACAGAGCCAAGAATAGATTTGGGTGAGGGGGTGAACTAAACCAAGACTCAGCCTAAACAAATCCCCTGCATAAAGATGGGGGAAAGGTTGGGGGCAAAGAAAGAAAGGAATCCGTATTGCTTCCAGGATTCCTCTAGTTTGAACAAGTCTGAGCCTTGAACATATTTCAGTAGGTAATTGTAAACAAAATGAGAGCCTTCAGGGTACCACCACATTACATTACACTTGGCAGGGCAACCCCCAAACAAGTCTAGATTCTGGAAATATGAATATTGAGGTACAAGAGTAACTCCAGTCATTTTTTTCAGCAAATATTTACTAAATACCTACCTAGTACCAGGCACAGGGAGCCAGAATTCAAAAGACAAAATTCCTAATTGCTCAGTTCTTCCACACCCCCTCTGTTTGTCTAACCACTGGTGCTTTTCCTTCTGTGGTCCAGTGGACAGTTCAACAACATAACCAAAATTTTCTAGAGTGGAGAGTTTCTGGTAGTAAGGATACAGAACTAATACAAATGCAAAGCCAACATAAATCCTATGTCTAGTCTCACATTTCTCAACTGCCATGACTTTTATTTACAGCCCTCACAAGTCCCTGCCAGGGTCTTTCTGTTATCATCCTCTCTTGGAAATTCTCCTTCTAAAGTGTATAGATCTTTCCTTCTGGGCCTTACCTAAGAGGATTAAATAGCAGACTAAGAACAGCAATCTTCTCACTAGTGTACTCTTATATTCATACACTATCATCTTTTGTATTCAGAAAGCAGAATACAAAATACTGAAAGCCCACTCTGAGCCAACAATATAATCTTTTAAACAACCTTGCAAGACAGACTCTTATCCCCATTTTATAGATAAAATTGATGTAGACACTGAAAAGTTAAATATCATGCCAAAAATCAAACAAAAGAGTAAATGACAGAGTCCTCCCTGGAACTCAAGTTTTTCAAATCAAAAGATGAAGCTCTTGTTCTCTATCCCAAGCTACAAGGGAGCTGTCAAAAAATAAGGGGGGGGGGAGAAAAGTTTTCTAACGTTTCTGGTCTTGTACCCATGGTCTCAGGTCCTTTCCAGATTTAAAATTCTAAAACATCATGATAGTTAGGACTGATTATTTACATTTCAACACATAAAGTGCCATCTCTAAAACTGGTTTTCTATTCACAATCTCTTTGAAGAAAAAGTTCTTTAACGTTTTTTTGTTTTTTGTTTTTTTTGCGGTACGCGGGCCTCTCTCACTGTTGTGTGGCCTCACCCGTTGCGGAGCACAGGCTCCAGACGCGCAGGCTCAGCGGCCATGGCTCACGGGCCCAGCCGCTCCGCGGCATGTGGGATCTTCCCGGACCGGGGCACGAACTGCATCGGCAGGCGGACTCTCAACCACTGCGCCACCAGGGAAGCCCATAAATGCTAGAGTGTTTTGAAATACCTTTGGGGGCAGAAAAATTCTTAGATTCTTACACTATACATGTATGGGGTAAGCTACATCTAAGGATAAACAACTGAGCTGAGATTTGAGCTGCTGACAAAGAGAAGCAGTTTGTGTCCAAGTTAATTGCCTGCTAAAACAAACAAAATCAACACTCCTCATAGGACTATAACAGAATCCAGAGTTTCTCCAATCTTCAGGACACAACCCCAATTTTTTGACATATAAAAAAAGAGTGTGGCCAATTCTCAAGAAAAAAAGACAATCACAGAGATTAACTTCAAATGTTTGTAGATGTTAGAATCAGGATTCTAAAACAGCTATTATAACTATGCTCAAGGATTCAAAGGAAAATATGCTTGCAATGAGTGGAAAGAGAAAGAGAAAAGTCTCAGCAGAGAAAAACAAAATCTATTAAAAAGAAACAAGTGAAAATCCTAGAACTTAAAAATACATCTGAAAAATTTTAAGCATATTTGGACAGGTCAACAGCAGAACAGGGATAATAGAACTGAAGTTAAAAATCAAGAAAAATTATCTAATCTGAAGGTCAGAGAGGGAAAAATTAAAAGAATAATAGAAGGAGGTATCATCTCAGGAACTTATAGTAAAATATCAAAAGATTTAGCACACGTATAATTGGAGTCCCAGAAGGCGTGCACAAAATGAAGTAGAAAAACTATTTGAAGAAACAGTGGTCAAAAGGTCCCCAGGGCTTCCCTGGTGGCACAGTGGTTGAGAGTCTGCCTGCCGATGCAGGGGACACCGGTTCGTGACTCAGTCTGGGAAGATCCCACATGCCGCGGAGCAGCTAGGCCTGTGAGCCATGGCCGCTGAGCCTGCGCGTCTGGAGCCTGTGCTCCACAGCGGGAGAAGCCACAACGGTGAGAGGCCCTTGTACTGCAAAAAAAAAAAAAAAAGGTCCCCAAATTTGATGAGAGATATAACTTACAGATTCAGAAAGCTCAACAAACACCAAGCAGGATAAATATGAAGACTGCTATGTCTAGGCAGCCATAGTCAAATTGCTGAAAACTAAAGATATATATAGAAAAATCCTAAAAGCAGCCATGGGGTGGATGGAGGTGGGGGGATGACAACGCATAAAGAGTAATAACAACTTAGGTTGACTTCTCATCAGAGACTATGGAGACCAGTACACAGTGGAACATTGCTAAAGTGCTAAAAGATTTTAAAAAACTGTCAATCCAGAATTCAATCTCAAGCAGAAACATCTTTTAAGAGAAAAGACAAAATAGTGACATTTTCTGAGTACAAAATATCATGAAACACTAACACAATTCGTCACCAGGAAATCTGTATTATAAGTAAATATTATAGGAACTCTTCAGGCTTAATATCAGTTGGTATCCTTAGAAATAAATGAACAGCATCGGAAATGATAAATAGATGAGATTTTTCTTTTCTTTTCCTTTGTTTATTAAATTCTTATGACAGTTTAAAGCCAAAGCAATAACACTCCCTTGTGCAGTCTATAATATTTGTAGATGTGATAATATGATGACTCTAGCATAAAGGATAGTAGTGGGAAAATGAACCTATAAGGTTGTGAGGGTTTTAGAGTATACATGAAGTGATAGATTTTTAAACTCCAAATAGACTGTAATAAATTAAGGATATATATTGTAATTTCTATAGCATACACTTAAAATATGTAAAGAAATGTAGCTAAAAAGTAAAAGTCAAAAAATATTCAAAAATCCAAAATAAGGTAGGGAAGTAAAAAATAAAAAATGGAGGGGAAAATGGAAAAAAAAATAGTTTAGCTAAATCCAACAATCAAACTAAACATTAATTGACTAAATACTCCCCATTAAAAGACAAAAATTATCAGAATAGCTAAAAAAGAAGAAAGAAAGAAAGAAAAAGAAAGAAAGAAAATCTCAACTATATTCTGTCTACAAGATACACACTTTTAGCAATAGAGACACTGAAAGTTAATGCTTGTGAAAAGACACACCATGCAAAAATAGGAAGCATATAAAGGTTGGAGTAACTATGTTAATATCAGGTAAAATAGACATTAAGGAAAGAGCACTTTCACCAGAGATAAACAATGATATTTCAAAATGTCACAATTTAGAACTTGTCAAGAACTAACGATCTTAAATGTGTACGTGGCCCATAATGGAGCTTCAGAATACATAAGGTAACAATGCACAGAATTAAAGGGAAAAATATACAATTTCATCATTGTAGCTGAGGATATTAACACTCCTCTCTACAAATGATAAAATCAGACAAATTAAAAATCAGCCATAAAACAAATGATCTGAACCATCAACCAGCTTAACCTAATGGATATATAAAGAACGTAACAACCAACAACTAGAGAATTCACACATGGTATATTCACCCAAGATAGATCCTATATACTGGGTCATAAAACCAATGTTTCAATAAATTAAGAAGGATTGAAAATCATACAGAGTCTGTTCTCTGACCACAATGGAATTAAATTAGAAATCAATAACAATAAGATACCTAAGAAGACCCCAAATGTTTTGAAAGTGGATAACATACTTCAAAGTAATGCATGGGTCAAAGAAGAAATTAGAGGGGAAATTAGGAAATATTTAAAAACTGAAAGATAATAAAAATATATGATGTTCAACTTTGTGGGGTGTAACTAAAGCAGTTCTTAGAGGAAAGTTTATGGCTGTAAATTCTTCTATATGACAAAAAGAAAGGTGTGAAATCAATGAACTAAAGTTACAATTTAAGAAGCAGGAAAAAGAGCAAAACTAACCTGAAATATAAGGAAGGAAATAACAAAAAGCATAAACCCATGAAATAGAAAACAAACAAACAACCAAAAAGCTAAGTTCAAGTTTTAAAAAACTTGCTTATCACTAATTTGCTTCCCCATTCATTCTCTCGTTCTCTGTCACCTAGTTTATCCATTTTACTGATTTTTTTAAAAGAACCAGTATTTCATTTGATTGATTGTTCTCTATTGTTCTTCTAGCCTACAGATATTAAAAGAATAATAAAAATATTATGAATACTTTTATGCCAACAAATATGACAGCTGAGGTGAAACGGACAAATTTCTTGGGAAAAAAAATCAACTTACTAAAATTGACACAAAATAAGACAAAATCTGAAGAAAAACAAAAGGAAAAAGAAAAAAAAAGAAAACCCCAACCCCAGTAAACACCCAAACCTATAGCTATTAAAGAAACTGGATGATCAAAAGCCTGCCCTCAAAGAAAACTCCAGGTCCAGATGGTGCTCTGGTGAATTCTACCTAACATCAAAGGAAGGTATAACACCAAACTTATAATCCTGAGGAATTTCCATACTAGTTTTATAAAGTCGGTACCCTAAAACCAAAAAGTGATAAGTGAAAAAGGAAAAAGAAAGAGTAAAAGAAAATCAGGAGTTTGGGGAGCAGCGTAGGCTGTAGTTATAAATATGGTGGTCACCTCTTTCAGAAGGTGACACTTGAGGACACACTTGAAGGAAGCGAAGGCTCATGGGGATACATGTTGGAACAGAACCAGTGCAAAGGCCCTAAGGCAGGAACGTGCCAAGAAACAGCAAGGAGGCAAGTGTGGTATCCTGCAGGTCCAAGTCAGGAAAGTATCAACATATGAAGGAAAAAGGAAGGGATCAACTGTTCAGTACTAATGTTAGTGAAATACAACAAGGACCCTGGATTTAGCAAAGTGAAGGTCACCAGTGACCTTGAAGAGAGCGGTGTTGTGGGACTGGTAAGGCCAGAGAAGGTTTTAGAGAGAATGGGAGAACTGGATCTAGTGAGTATAGACACCTCTTGTGATGGGCTGTGCCTCAAAGGGGGAGAAAGAAACGGGGCAGTAGTTGGAAAGGGAGGAGGCGTCAAGAGAAGAGTTTTTTTCTTGTGTGTTTAAGATAGAACAGCATGTTTACATGCTAATGGATGTGATTCTGAAGAAAGAAAACTGATACCGCAGAAGAGAGAGGGAGACTGTTAGAGGAATGGCCTTGGCCCAATGTCAGGTGCATCTCTCCTCTATGAGTATGCAGTTCTCCTACCAATTTGCCCATTTCAAAAGAATTCTGAAGTCTTCTAAAATCAGCCACTGCCAACAATCAATATTTTATGAAATACTGCAATTATGAAGATGATGCTCGCCATATCATTGAATAAATTGTTAACATAAATAATTACTAGAGCACTTGAAAAAAAAGTTAGAACAAACTCTTGAAACATGTCCAAAGTAGCTTTGATTTTTTTTAGTGATTCGATCAAGCGCCCCAAGAAGCTTTTCCTCCTTTTGTTTTTTTCTTCACTGCTTTGTGTTTTATGGACCACATTTTGATATCTTCTAGGGCACTTAATCAAAAATTTATTTTTCTTGATGCAGGTTCAATTTCACATAATGCCCTTATGTGCTCAAACAACTTAATTTCTTAAAGTATTCAAAAATGGAGTCTATGGGAGGTGATCCACTCAAGAATGTGTGCATGGGATATTTATTTTCCCGAGGCTGTTGTCATAGATTTTTGGCAGCAAATCTACATAATGAACTAATTAAAAATTTAAAACACATTGTTAGGCAATTTAGAACCACACTCTGAAGGTTAATTTAAAAGAAATAATGAGAAAAAGCAAGGAAAAGTCTATATACCATAGAGAGTTGTGTGGTAAGAGTCAAGAATCACAAAATGTTTTTTATTAGTTTTAATTATATTGCTCCCCTAACCAGAAATATATTAACACTTTAGATTTACTGCCTAATTACATAATATGCATAAGTCAGATCCAACTCTCAATAAGGTTTGATAGTAAAGAGGGAGGGCAAGAACCCTTGGGGCTCTAGTTTCCATTACCCCAAAGGAGAAATGATGGATAGAAAATGCAAGTCAGTATTCCAGATACTACAAAACATACAAAAACAAGCATAAAGAAGTGGTTCCTTTCCAGCTAAAGATCGTGAGCTATAATTAAGAGGACACAGGTCAATAATCTACTTTGAATAACTAATCTGTTTTTGGCTTATCAAACGAATCTTTAGAAGCAGTTGTAATTGTCCTTATAATTGTTAAGAGGTTAGTGCCCTGGATGAAAGTGGAAACCACCTTTAGGGGCACTTAAGTCCCCAAACAAGGTGAGAGCCAGAAATGTGGGAAATAAGCCAGTGCCAGACCCTTCTTTCTACCCTGAGAATTGGGCATAATCTGGAGACCTTGAGTTTCCACTTTGATGATAGCACAGCACAACATGGATAAGACAGAAACCTCAGGACTTGGCCAAGGTGGGAAATCTGATGGGAGGTACTACATAAAACTATAACCCAAAGAGCTATGCTCTCAATACAATGAGGAAAACAGAAGGGACGGCTAGAAAATTAGAAAGACTCTACAGATATCTGGAAATTTTAGAACATAGTTTTAAATAACTAATAGATCAAAGAAGAAATGATAAAATACACCTGAAATTAAACAATAAAAGTAATACATATCATAGGTGGCCACTATTACCATACATATACAATACTTTTCTGGAGGCCAGTGTAGCAGGACACAGAAAAGAAATAAAAAATATAAGATTTAGAAAGAAAGAATCAAATCTATCTTATTTGCATATATGATTATTTACATAGAAAACCCAAAGGAATCTATAGGTAAATTATTAGGACTAATATAATCGCTTAAGAAGATAATTAGATATAAAATAAATACATAGGACTCAATAGTAACAGAAAAATACCAGTTTTTTAAAAAAAATTCTTATATAATAGCAAAGAGCCACAGATGCTCTCAAGAAAAATAAATGAGAGAGAGTGGCATGGACATATATACACTACCAAACGTAAAATAGATAGCTAGTGGGAAGCAGCCACACAGCACAGGGAGATCAGCTCGGTGCTTTGTGACCACCTAGAGGGGTGGGATAGGGAGGGTGGGAGGGAGATGCTAGAGGGAGGGGATATAGGAATATATGTATACGTATAGATGATTCACTTTGTTATACAGCAGAAACTAACACACCATTGTAAAGCAATTATACTCCAAGAAAGATGTTAAAAAAAAAAAAAAAGAAAGGAATTGCAAGTTAAAACAAAAATAAGATACTACAACACACCTATTAGAATGGCTAAAATCCAGAACATTGACAACATCAAACACTGAAGAGGATGTGGAGTAACAGTAACTCTCATTCACTGCTGGTAGAAACGCAAAATGGTACAGCCACTTTTTAAGACAGTTTGGCAGTTCCTTGCACTATGTTGATACTTCACCATAATATCCGGCAATTGCACTCCTTGGTATTTGCTCAAGTGGATTGAAAACTTATGTCCGCACAAAAATCTGCACACAAACTTATAGCAGCATTATTCCTAATTGCTAAAATCCGGAAGCAACCAAGATGTCCCTTAATGTACAAATGAATAAACAAGCTGACCTACATACATACAATGGAATATTATTCAGCCATTAAAAGCAATAAGGTAGCGAGCCTTGAAAAGACATGGAAGGACTGTAAATGCATATTGCAAAGGGAAATAAGTCAACCTGAAAATGCTATGTACTATATTATTCCAGGGAAGAAATGGGCTACATTTTGTGCTTCAAAACTATAATTTTTAGCATATGAAAAGTTTTTATGAAATTAAAAACTTAAATGCAATTCTGTAAATGGCAAAACTATGGAAACAGTAAAAAGATCAGTGGTTGCCAGGGGCTCAAAGAGAGGAGGGGAAGGAAGACTAAACAAATGAAGCACAGGAGGTTTTAAGGAGGTGAAACTGTTCTGTTTGATAACATGATAGTGGATACATGACATTATACACTTGTCAAAATCCATAGAACTGTACAGAACAAGGAGTGTACTCTAATGTAAGCTATTAACTTTAGTTTTAATAATAATGTATAAATATTGGTTCATTAAGTATAACAAATGTACCACACTAACGCAATTTTTTTCCCAATAGGGGAAACTGTGAGGAAGCAGAGGAGGTATATGGGAACTCTGTGTAGTTTCTGGTCAATTTTTCTGTAAACCTAAAACTGCTCTAAAAATAAAGTCCACTGATTTTAAAAGGAAAAAAAAGAAAAAGAAATGAAGGGGACAGTGTTACCCTTCTGAATACGTGGTACTGGCACAGTGAGAGATAAATACACCAACGGAACCAAATCAAACTCACACATACGTGGAAACTTGACTAATGACTGAAAACAGATTAAAAAAAAAGACAAGTTGTTCAACAGATAGTATAAGAACACTTAGAAATACATATGGGGCAGAGGAAAAAGAAATTGAATACCTACTTCACATCCAACACTAAAATCAATTCCAGGTGGATAAAAGTCTTAAATGAGAAAGGCAAAAGTTTTAGAAGACAATAAAGGAGAAAATTTTTACGTCTTTGGGGCAGAATTTAACAACACACAATAATCAGAGACCAAAAAGGAAAAGTTTTTTTTTGTTTAACTTATTAGTAAAATACTATAAAATATTTAGCTTGAGATAAGAAAGCAAAAGTTTAATTCAGTTAAAACAAACATTAAGATCTTTCAATATCATCAGTAAATCTCTTTGCTTTATGAAACCTGTCCCATAGAGATGACTATTTTTATTTTTTTTTTAAAGATTTTTTTTTTGATGTGGGCCATTTTTAAAGACTTTATTGAATTTGTCACAATATTGCTTCTGTTTCATGTTTTGGTTTTTTGGCCGTGAGGCATGTGGAGATCTTAGCTCCCTGACCAGGGATTGAACCCGCACCCCCTGCGTTGGAAGGCGAAGTCTTAACCACTGGATCAGCAGGGAGGTCCGAGATGACTACTTTTAAGGGAAAAGACTGGTTTAAAAAACCTGACTATTAAAATTGAAACTTCAATTCTTTAAAAGATATCATAAAGAAAGTGAAAAGAAAAGCCACACATTGGGAGAACATTTATATTTATGAAACATAAACCTGTAAGGGAATCTAATATGGTAACCATTGGCCATATGGGGCTACTTTATTAAAATTAAATTAAATGAAATTTAAAATTTAATTACTCAGTAGCTCTAGCTACATTTCAAGCGCTCAGCAGCCACATGTGGCTAGCGGCTGCTTGATTAGCACCAATATGAAACATCTCCGTCATCACAGAAGTCTCTTTTGGACAGAGCTGATACAGAACATGTGTGGAATATTTAAACTTCTAAAATAAAGAGACAACCCAATTTTAAAAATGGACAAAAGACATTAGCAGAGATTTGACACAACAAAACAACAAACATACAAAAATGAACCATAAACATGTAAAAAGTCATTTCAACCTCATTAGTAATCAGAGTAAAACAAATTAAACCCATTAGATATAATTTCAGACACCCCAAACTGGCAAAAGATTAAAACTCGGTAGCACCAAGTATTGAAGACTGTACAGAGCAGCACATTTCCAGTACTCCGTCTGTAGGAAGGTAACCCATGGCAACAACTGTGGAAGCAGTTTTGCATTATCCAGACACATTGAACACTCTGGTACCCAGCAATTCTACTCTAGAGAAGGGATTCTCCACCTGAGCTAAACAGTCCGTCTCCTCACCTAGGGCACTTGGAACATGTATAGATACACACATACTAGCATTTAATTGGCAGAGGTGAGGGATAATAATGTTTCTGCAATTCAAAGAATCATTCCACCTGAACTCTGCACCAGGAGACGTGAACAACAGCAACAAAAATTACGACACTAGAAACAACCCAAACATCACCAACAGAAAAATGGATACATAAACTGCATTTAATGGAATACCACAGAATTGGAAATAAAGGCACCTTAGTTACAGACATCAACATAGGTGATTTTAAGGATTATAATGCTCAGTAAAATAGCAAGATACATGAATAATACACTTAAGATGTATATAAAGAACAAAAACAGTCGAATAATGAATTTGCGGAGATATATATATATCTCAAACACACAGACACACACAAGCAAAGGAATGGCTAACAAAAAAATCAGGATAGACTTATCTCTGGGAGAGGAAGGGAGGTACCACCTGGGAAGGTCACATGGGGGCTTTCTGAAGCACCGGTAATGCTTTATTTCTTTATATGGGTAGTAGGTTGAGATGTTCATTTTAATATAGTATTCCTTTATTCTACTCATATATGTTTTATATACTCTTTACATGTTTGATATATTTCACAATTTTTAAAAAGTCAGCTCAACTACTAATTATCTAGGATCCTTGACCTTTCTGAACTTGGTTAGTAATAGTAACTCCGCCTACCTTATAGAGTTATTCTGAAGTTTCAAGGAGATAATATATATGAAAGTGTGAATGACTGTGATGGGGGATAGAACCGGAAACCTAAGAGGTAAGCATTTCCCTAAAGATTTCATCCTGGGTACTGTCCAGGATCACAGGGCCCAGAGTTCCTGGGTAGCTATTAATCAAGTCAAGAAGATGTGAGGAGCTCTCTGTTTTGTCACTTTAGAATGGGAATAACTCTAGCCCAATTCAAGCCACAAGCGTATCACAATATTGAAGGGAGAGCAGATACTCGGTAAATAACGTAAATATAAGCTTTTATTATTATTGTTGCTGTTAGAGTGACCAGAGGACTGAAAGGGCCTGGAAATCTTGTCATAGAAGAAGAAATTATCCACGATCTGGGTATTTTAAATTTTAGGCTAAATGATAATGGTATGATAATTATCTCCAAATACTGGATGCAAAAGAGGCATAAGATCTATTTTGTCCAGGGTTCTTCTAAAGAGACTGGAGAAATTAGAGAAAAGTTAAAAAGTACATTCCTAGTCAATATAAAAGAGAACTTTTTGACAATCAAAGAGAGAAGGCAGAACTGACGATGTGGTGACTCTCCTTCATCTGACTTATTCAGCCAAAGACAGTTTAGCAGAGACTACTGTTTTGTATGAAAATATAGATTTTAAAAATAAACTGTTAAAATAAAAATACAGATAATATAACTTAGTGTAAACTTACTCTGAAAACTAGCTCTTTTATGTATTAGTCATGAGACGATAGCTAACTTATTCTATCTTTTGGAGTTTCACCTACCTCATCTGTAATAAGGATAGTATCTTTCCTTCAGCGTTATATGGAAAAAATCAATGTGATAATATACTGAAATCACCAGTGTTCTATGTGTGCTAAATCAGCTGCTAATAATTTTTAAAAATTATTATAGAAGGCTTCCCAATTTGTTCACAGCTAGATAAAAAGAAAAAAGCAAGAACATCACTCCAAGAAAACAAAACAACTTTCATGTTTAAAAACCAGTGAAGGAAGAACTTGTATCTGTTACTCAAGAAAAGCAGTAAAACTGATATCCCTGGATCAGTTTCTTTAAAATGTTATCGAATGGCCTTTGGTCTCCCAAAAAGTTTCCTTGAACATGCTGTGTGTAGAAACCTTCCCCTATAAAAACCCTTTTAAATTTCATGACCCTAAAGCACTTTCCAGTGTGCTGGAATAAAAATAAGACAGGAATTATGAAGGTAAGATTTGATATAGCAAACCACATTCACTACAACTCAGGTCATTAGTTTTTAAAAATATCTAAAGCTAAGAAAAAGGGTACGTGCTTAATGGCTTATGTCCTCTAAATTTAACCTGCAGAAACCAATAAAGATCTTTAATGTCTATAAATAAGAGACACTGAACTTCAAGATCAAATTACAGTAATTTATTATAAATAAATATCCTATAAATAACTTCACTTTAATGATACTTGCAAAACTTTGTCCTCTTGCATAGCACTTCTGTAGTTCAGATCAAGTCAAGCTGTTTTCCATGAATAAGATAAAGGCCCCAGAGAGTTTAAATTATTATGTATCTTCCGATAGTTATCTCTTTATTCTGTGGAAGCACTCTGCTACACTCTGGTTTTTAGTTTGGTCCTGCTTTTTACTTAAGTCTCCAACCTAGCTTCAAATTACTAGTTGGTGGTCACATGGTGTAATGAAGTTGGTGGATTAACTGAAATTAAAACCCAGAATCCTCTTTACCACCCTTCTTTTCAAGCACAGATCAATTATTTATGACCAAGTTCACCAACACTATGTTTTAATTTAGGAAGCAGTCCATTAGAAGCCAGCTATAAATAAAGTAAATAGAATCTGGCCTCAGAACTTTTTGACCTCACAGTGCATTGAGAAGATGGGAGAAAAGCAGCAATGGAAGAATACAAGAAGAGGAAAGAAAAATAAAAGAACAAAAGAAGCCAACATCCACTGAGCTGCTTCTGTGTCAGGGCTTCCACCTAAAGCATTTCACTTATTCTCAGTTAATTTGACATTACTTCATTTAATTCTCACAACCCCATCATGCAGATATTATGTCCCTCTGATTTAAGAGTGAGAAACTGTAGCTCAAAAGGCTAAATTGCTTCCTGGGAGTCATGAAGTAAGTAGGAAAACCAGAATTTGACCTGGGGTTTGTCTGATTCCAAAGCCTGGGCACTTTTTCCTATAGCAGATGAAATAATTTCTAATATTTTAAAATTTGAGTAGTTTACGAATTTCCAAAACAATAACAAGGCACTAAATAATATTTTCAAAGTATAACATGAACAGCAGAAAGCCATCTATATAGCCATTATTTCAACTGCTTATAAGAACATGAAGTGGGAGGTTGTCGCCATTTTGCTTAAGATGTATATGAAATCATACACAGAAAACAACAGACAGCCTCACGTGGAGATTGGAAAGTGTAATGAAGTCACACCCAAAAGCAAGACAAAGACAGAGAAGGTCAAGTGCTAAATCACGTCTTACCTGCTGTACTTCACTTTCTCCATTTGAGATTTTCTCAGTGTAAACAAAGGAGTTGAATATCCGCTGCAAGGAAAAGAAAATGAACAAACATCAGATTTTCTAAACAAGACAGCCATTTTCTTCTATATGAATGTGTATGTGAATAAGCTGTTTACAGCACAGATAGAATCAAGCAGAAAAATTTAATTAAAACAGTTATTTTACACAGAGAAATCCAAATATCAGCTAGTCAATCACACTTATGTAAGCAATACCCATCCACTTCTGTAGTGAAATAAACCAGATGTTATGTTATATTTTTCATTTTCAGAAATACATTTAATTATAGATTTCCGGAGCCCATGCCATTTTATCCGACTGGTATAATCTGACAAAGTTGTGTTTCTCATTTAAATCCTGCACTCCCTGAATGCTGTAATTGTTTACAGACACTATAGTCTAATGTAATCAAGCTCTTTAAAAAAGATTCTTTCCATATTCCCTCATGTCCCTGTCCAACCAGTACCTACCCAATATTGTCTATCACCTTCATTACCCAAGCAGCCCCTCGAAAGAGTAAAATAATATGGTTTGCCAAACATGTGTGGCCTTAAGAGAGAATCCAGTCCTTACATGCCAGGAAACAAGACGGCCGTGCCAAGACATCAGTCCAAACTGCGGCACACAAGCACACACATTCTTCCCGCTGGTCTCTGCCTCGCTGGTACCCAGTCCTGCAGACATTGCCTGCATGTACAACACCTTGCAGACTTATGACTTTACCAAACCCCACCATTACTGACCAATCACAAGAGATTAACCTGTAACAAACCAGAAAAAAAAAAAAAAGAGAAGCCAAGAAACGGATCTGTTAGGGACTGGGGGGAAAAAAAAGGAACAGCAGCCTCGTCATTTATCCTAAAACTTTCAAGATACCTCTGGAACTCTCCAGTTGAGTAAGGAGTCAGATCTGGAGATGTCAGCCAAAATTTCCCGTGTTCCTTTGTATCCTACTGACAAGGGTTTGTCGCCATCTGGGACAGCTTCCCAGACAGCCTAACACACCTGTATGGTGGTGATGAGGAAGACAAGTGCCAAGTTCCTCAAGTGCTGTGCAAATGACAGTCAACAGATGCTTACTGTCGTTTTCTTTCCTGAAAATGACTTGCTGATAGGAAAGGTACAGATTTTTAGTAATGGTGATAATGATACTGGCGACTAGTTATTAAATGTTTACTGCGGGGCAGACACTATTCTTAGGCATGTTACACCTATATAGCTATTTCAGTCTCATAAAACACCTTTGTGACAAGCACTATTATCATCCCCATTATATGAGTATATATGAGGAAACAGAAGCATATTTTATTGAGTGCCTAATGCAATTCACATTGTACCTCATATGCATATCTTACGTAATAACAAAATTCCTGCAGCTCCAAAGATGAAAAACAAAGACGCTGGGAAATTAGGTAATTTACCCAAAGTCACTTGGCAGGGCTGGAATTTGAACCCAGGCAGTGCGACTCCGGTTATGGTGTACTAACCCTACTGTCTCATGAGCATTTGCTACCTGGTAGCTTGACACATATGAAAAACACTCCTGTTAGGAGCTAACACCCAAACGTAATGCAGATCAACAATCCCTTTATGTGTAATTCTAAAATTCAAAAGGCTCTGAAAATCATAAGTTTTGCATAACACATTTGCTAGCAAAATATGACACGACATGAACTTATTGGTAGTAAATCCTAACTTGAACTGATGTGTATTTATAGTCTTTATTAAACCACTTAGTGAGTATTTATTCTTTTTGATGCAGATGTACTAATGCATCTGATTACAGGGTTCTGCTTTAGATTTCACTGGAGGTGTTTCATCATCAAGGTGCAACAGGATTCTGAATCCTAAAACAGACATCATTTTGGAGAAGGAATTATAAATCTGCAGACCTCCAGCCCCAGTTTTCTGGTGAACACCTTAGTTCACTAGACAACAATGCTTTTAGAGGCTGTGTCAATGTCACTGCCACCTACACTCCCAGACCATATTCTCCATTTTTATATAATTTGATTTTCACAACCTGCTCAATACCAAGAGTGCACGTTTATTAAAAACTAACATAATTCATGAAGTGTCTCCATATCTTGATGAGTGTGGTCAATTTCTTATTTCATTTCTGGCAGCGATATTTCAGTTGATACATTATCTGTCCTATCCTGGGAGGTGTTCCCCCAAGAGGTGACTGATGGAGTAACCCATGTTCTGGGAAGCAAAGCAGATCCACTTTGCTCAAAACTACTACCAAGGGCCACACCTAATGAGGAACCTCAGATCCTTCCCTCTTCTTTGTTGTTAAAAGAAAGGTGAATTCCTCAGTAGTAATAAGGAATATAAGCCAGGAAGTGTTTGCCAGGCCGTGTCCAGCCCCTGTTTTACTCATTCATTTTCTTAACAATTACTATCAATCATGATGGCCAACACTTTTATTAGAGCCTTTTATGGCTTATAAGTGTTTCTATATTCTCAACACCTAATAAAAATTAGGTGGGTAATAGAAAATGTTACAAGAAAGAAGTTATAGATGTAAGCAGTAGTGATCTTACAGACTACTTATATATTTTATACAACCCTCTTACCACCCCAGAAATGAAAGGTGGCCTGCTAGAATAATAGTTTGGAGCTATCACCAAGCAAACAACTTTTTGCCCCTCTCCCCACAGCGGGGAAGGGTGTTAGTGAAAGGCCAGCAGAACCTAGACAAGTAACTCACAACTAAACAGGTCAGCCAGCCACGTCTGGTGCAAGGTTAAAAGTTCAGGCTTAGCTGTGTGCCCAAGATCTCAAGGTATAGAGTGATATTCCATTATGCTCTAGATTAATGGCCAGTAATAATCTTTCTTAAATTGCAGGGCCTGCTAAGCCCAGTTCTCAAAGGCTTATTAGGCTTAGTACTTTCATAGTTTACAGTTTCACATAGATGATCTCATTTGATCCCTGCAACAACCCGATGTGGGAGACAGCAATCTGAAACCTATTTTACAGATTAAAAACTACAGCTCAGAAGTTAGAAAACGCATCACAGGTAAAATATTCAAGTGTTGAGGTCTAAATCTAGGTCGTGAGTTAAAAACAGGCATTGTTTCTAGCAAAACTATTAAATTTATTCACATCACCTTTGCGTTCAGGATAATCTAGAAATCCTATTATCAGCATGCAGAAAAAGAGTGAAGATTGGGGTCTTTTTCTATCAATTTTATTTTAAGCAAGATACAATGTGCTGGTATAACTTTATATACATATGACCAATGTCAGGCATAACTAATAAGAGTCCCAGACAAAGATTTTATCTTTTATTACTTTCTATTGCTATGTAAAACTGTGAAAGGAATAGAATACAGAGTTTTCTGGGCATTTTATTTTTAATTTGAGAGCCAGGAATTCCAAATGATACACCTAGCTGACATTTTCGTGACTGCAAGAGTTTCTTGGTTGTCAGAGGACTTGAAAAGTGGAAATGGAAAAACGTTTTCTTAAAACATGACACGAAGAGCAATCCCAAAAGGTCAGATTGTTCGTCTTCTCTGATGCTTCACTCACAGTAACAGGGTTAGGATGTAGGTGGGTAGGGTGGGCATGCCACATTCTATTTCCAAGTTGTCACTTTCCCTTACGTCAAATTCCCTCGAGGACCAAAGGAATTCCAGACATTTGAACTCTTTTTTTTTTTTTTTTTTTTTTTTGTGGTACGTGGGCCTCTCACTGTTGTGGCCTCTCCCGTTGCGGAGCACAGACCCCGGACGCGCAGGCTCAGCGGCCATGGCTCACGGGCCCAGCCGCTCCGCGGCATGTGGGATCTTCCCGGATCGGGGCATGAACCCGTGTCCCCTGCATCGGCAGGCGGACTCTCAACCACTGCGCCACCAGGGTAGCCCCCAGACATTTGAACTCTTAATTTGAGCACAATCTGGAGGGAGCTTGAAGTCAATCTCCTCGGTGTACAAATCCCTGGAAGTAAAGGCAAACATATTGCTTGTTCTTGCCCATTACTCTTCTCATTCTTGTCAAATACTAGAAGTAAAAATACACTTTGTTGTATAGTGAAAACATCATTAAAATAGGTGAGGGGTCTTTACAAGTTATTTTAAGGAGAAATAGTTCACTGACTCCTCTTTGTCAGTCATATTAATTTCCATAATCAAAAGAATACAAGAACAACAACATGCCTTATTCTTAAGCTCAAGGCAACTAAGATCTAAAGACAAAACTGACCTTTCCCTCATTAAAACACATACCTTGGAAAACTGGCGGTATCTTCTGAAGTTAATTATATGCATATCCTATGACCCAGCAGTTCTCATCCTGGTATATACCTAGCAGAAATGTGTTCGTGTTTATCAAAAGAAATCTTAAGAATGTTCATAGCAGCACTACTCATAATAGCCCCAACCTGGAAATTATCCAAATGCCTATCAGCAACAGAATAGACAAACTGTGAATTCACACAGTCGAATATTTGGGCGAGATGAAAATGAACACACAATTGCAACATGCATCAACGTGATGACTCTTATAAACATATTACTGAGTGAAAGAAGCCAGACACCAGGGCACAAAGAATGTTAATTCCATTTATATCAAGTTCAAAAACAGGCAAAACTAACCTAGCCTATTAGAAGCCAAGATAGTGGTTACATTTTGTGGGACAGTTAACTGAATAGGGCATGAAGCCTACTTTCAGGATGCTGAAATGTTCTGTCTCTTGATCTAGGTGCTGGTTACAGGTATGTGTTCACTTTTGTGAGAACTCATCCAGCTGTACATTTATGAGTGTGCACTGTGCTGTATGTATGCTATACTTCAGTAAATCTACTTTATTTTATTTATTTATTTATTTTGAGGCATGTGGGATCTTCCTGGACCAGGGCACGAACCCGTGTCCCCTGCATCGGCCACTCAACCACTGCGCCACCAGGGAAGCCCAATAAATCTACTTTAAACACACATTCTAGGCAGTCTCTTTAAAATATACCCATGACAAATGTTTTTGTATATTTTAAAAATCATTTATGCAGTTTTAAAAAGGACAATAATCTATTAACTGGGCTATTATAAATACTTAAAAAAAAAAATCTACACCCCAATCTGCAACCAGATGAAATTAGACTGTACCAATACTGGAGAGTCACCTAGCAATTTACAGATAAGGTCTCCTGAGCCTTCCCTGAGGCTACGTATCAATTACTCCCTCAAACTCTAAGTATATACCATGACTTAGTTCTTCAGCTTCCCATCAGTGGTACTGTACTAACCTGAATTTCCAGCAAGAAAAAAGTTGTCTTTATCTGAGTCTCATCCAACCTGGACGCTCTAAACTTATATAACACAATTTAATCAAATCTCCTATTGGCAATATGCTGTTCTTTTATTCCCTAAGCGCTGCCTTCCCCCTCCTCCCCCAAAGAGGAAATTAAAGAGCCACATTACACTTGAATACGGTTCCCCTACCTCTCCCGCATGAAAAGAAAAAAAGACATCCTGCTCTCTGTGTGTGTGTGTGTGTGTGTGTGTGTGTGTAGGTGGAGGGGGAGCTACTTTCCCTCACCTCTTAAGGGCTGCAACTTAGTCCTTCCCTGTCCCCAAGTCCTCACTCCATTGACCCACCCTCCCTACCCACCATCTTTCCCTCCCAAATCTCTCTATGAATTGAGCCTGCTTAACAGATGGCAAGAGAATTCCACTTAACTGGAACAGGAACAATTACATGAGTGTTTAATAAGATGGTCAATCCTGACAGTTGGCTCCACCTTCACTCCAACAGCTCTGCCAAATTTTAACTAGATGTTTAAATGAACGGTATAGCACAAAACCACAGAGGAGAAATAAATACCTCTGACAAGCCTAATAAGGTTCTGTTGGACTCCCTCCCCGATCTTTGCTAAGAAAATGCAGGACTGAATTTTTATTCAAAAGCTTATTCTCCTGACGTTTACAGGTCTCTGTCACAAGCCAATTTGGCTGACAGTTCACTAACAGCTTCATTCCTCTCTGGATCTCTTCCTACTGTTCTAGGAATTATGGCCAAAGGGAAGGAAAATATAGATTACCACTGTTATCTCAAGATGTTGACCAACATTAACCACGCTGTCATTAAAACAAACTCCAACAATCACTGGACAGGGAATTAATGGCAGCTTAATTTAAGTGTTTCAGAAGAAAACATATGCATAACTCTATTCTCCCCTAAGCATATCCCATGAAAAAGCTTTTACTAGGTTATAAGGGATCACTCTGCCCAGAGTAGACATTGTCCGATTTTTACCAGACTATTTAACCTCACACTGTTGAACATATGGAAGATCCAGAAAAATGACATCCTCTAAGGAGGCTTCATCGTCTGCATTCTGAGATCACAAACCTGGTGCCATAAATCTCCATCATTTAAAAAAAAAAATCTCTAAATTTGTTCATCTGGATACAGGTAGTTCAAGAAAACGGTTTACCAAGAGTATTGAAAAGGTTACCACTAAAAAAAATAATAATAACCTAACTGTCCAATAGGGGACCGATTAATTACACTCCATCCAATCAATAATATACTGTACAGCTAATAAAAGTGTTTACAATGATTTTTGTTATTGTTCATATTTTAAAATGAGCATTTTAATACACAAATATTGTTCTAATTATATGTGTATAAAGGGGGTACGTTATGCATAACAGTGTTACCGTGTATATTAACAAGGGCACAGAATGGATTTGGGTGCTTTGCAACACATGACCTCACTTAATACTCATAGCAACCCTTCATAGTAGTTAGCTACTATGTCATCATTTTACAGGTGAGAAAACTGAGGTCTTAGAAGTTTGGTTTGCCCAAATGTAGAACATTGTAATTAAGTGACCAAGTCTGGGTGCAAAGTTTGCCTTACTCCAAAGTTTATGTATCATCCTCTATGTAATCATCATCTTAATAGAGAAAACTTAGGTAAAATCTAGAAAGTGACCAAAATAGTAACAGGGCTTGCCTATGAATAATGAACCCAGAACATATATTCTTTCCTCCCCACCCCCTGATCTCAAAATGGAGCATGAATTTCCTTTATGATGGGTAATGACATTTTCCAAAGAGTTGACACACTAGGGAAAAAAAAGACATACGTTCAGTTACAATAAACTCTACAGAGAACCATTTGTACTAGATCACCACCTTGGGAGCTTACAGAGGAAAAAGTAAATGTAGGGGCTCATGCTTGATCCTCACTATAAATATTTGATCTTGAATACCACAGTGACTTGCAAGAAACAGGGCTATTCCAGTTTCATGACAAAGGGAAATGCTTAGGTACTGAAAATCATGGTAGAGGAAGAGGCCTAGATTGGGAATTTAAAACAAAACGAATCGGTACACAATAGATGACCTTGTGCAAATGGTACCCTGGGCACACATGTCCTGCCCCAACAGACTTCCTTATTTTGTTTTACGGTTTCTATATATAACAAATGATATAACTATTGCTTGTGTAGTGCTTACTATCTGTCTAGCACCAGGTACTTCACATATCTTAACCTCACAAATGTGAAGATAAATTTACGTAGACTGCACTAAAAACATTATGAATGTATTTCACATACCATTATGATAGTTATTCGAACAGTCTTGATGGTCATTCTATTATTATTCTATTCCATTATTGTTCATCTCTTAACAATATCCTCTTAATGATAGCTATGCTATGATAGTTGGAGGTACGGGGGGCCAAAAATACCTGTATAAATATTTACCAACTCAAGTCCTACCTCATCCCTAACAACCTCCCAAAGGTAATCTTTCCCTTCTCTGAACTTCTGCAGCAAAGACAGTCTATGCTACAGTTAAAATAATATGTTCACTGTAGAAAATTTGAAAATATGTAAAGGAAGAAGAGGGGAAAAAAATCTACTGTCTGACCGCTCAGTAAAAACCAGTTTACAGTTTACTTTATTTCCTTCCACTCTTCTAGATTTCTAGGTTCTAACTTTGTTGTAAATTCTTTGACAACTGGTCCATGCCATGATTCCTCAGCACATTGCATGGTACATAGTAAGCATAAATAAGCGTGTGTGTATCCATTAATGTAGGCATTAAGTTATACAGACGGTCAGTTTGGTTGATTACTCAACCAGCTAGCAAGAAAGGGAACAAAGTATCCTTTCTCTTTAAGATAAAAAAAATTCCCCTTTTCTCAACAATCTATTAATAGAGTCTTCCCCCCTCACCTCTGTTTTTCCTTCCCTGTCCTCTTCAGGCTCTAAGTATATACACACACAGCCCCTCGGATACTTCGAGTTTGCAAAAGAACTCAAATTATGAATTCCTTAGTCTGATGGTATTTAACTTACCCTTCAAACCAACATGAGCTCTGAATAGCAAGCAAGAAAGCTCGTGGGAGAGTCACAAATCGGCGACAAGGGTCACCTTTACAAAGGGTTGCCAGTTTTGGCCCTCTCTATCCCTCAAAAGAAATTACAGGGAAAAAGGAACAGCCTGCAGTCTGATTTAGCAGGGAAAATCTAAAGCAATAATCTCAGCAAGCAAAGTTTCTAGTCTTGATCACTTGATTTCCTGTTGTAGCATTTAAACCAGGAGAGCCAGGGAGCAAATAGGAACGGAGAGAACAAAGACAGGCATGGAAAGATGGAAACACTTCCCTAAATGCAATAAAGCTTCTGAAGGGTTACTGAATTTTTGCTGTTGTTGTTGTGTTTGGGCTTTCAAAGGAGGTAAGAGGGGGAAAAGGCAAGTAAATCAGTTCCACATGTTGGAAAGACTCAGCCTTTTAGCCAATGTAACTTGACTATAATATTCGTGACAATGCACATGGAAACCTCTCAGAAATGGAAAGCTGACTTGAAGCTGACTTGCCCAAACGCTTTGCAGATGGGGCCAGATTTCCACTCCCCGACTTCCACTCTCCTAACTCTTAATTTCCTCACTCCCTATACCCCAGATCTCCATTAAGGCTTTTTAAATTTCACCTTGAAGGGGAAAAAAAAAAAAAAAAAAAAAAAAGGCGGGGTAGTTAAATGGCCATGCATTTATTCTTGGAGGAAGGCACTTCAAGTATATAAGCCTTCAATATTCAGTGCTCTGTGTGCGCAAATCCACACAAATGCTCAGGTCCTCGGGAATCCATCCATTAAGGACAAAGGGAACTGGAAACCCTGAAGTGCTTAACCTTTCAGACCTAAATGACAATGTTTAATTAATAACTCAAGTTAATCACGTCCTTTCTGATAGAGTCAGAAACCATGTAAAATATGGCTCCATATTCTTAAGGAGATCATTCTCTAGTTGGGAGAAGAAATGAAAGATTAAGAAGTAAGGATGAACAGTGAACAGTGAAATGCAGGCTCCGGATGAACTCAGGATGTTTGGCACAGACCCAGTGTGCTGCCAGAGTTCGTGGGGGGCTGGGGAGCAGGACTCTGAAGAGATGGGCTTGGGCTTGAATTTGAGGTCAGATTTAAATAGGAAAAACAAAGAAAAAGAGCTTAAGTGAGAGCATTTCAGAGCATTCACAGAGAGGGTTTGTCATGTAGGACTAAACACAAAGTAATAAGTATTCAATACTTGGGGCCAGGCACCGTTCTAGACACTAAAGATACAAAAAAGAGCGTAACAAAATCCCTGCCCACGTGGCCCTACATTCTAGATCCTTTGGCCTCGAGAAAACCCTTAAAAAGGACTTACTAAGCACTGGCCTGTATACTTGGAAATGGGGTGTTCAAAGATAAGGAGATTGCTTCTTTTGTAGCAAAGCTCACAATCTAGAGACAGACTCCAGAGTCAGTAATCATGATACAAAGTCAGTTGCCTAAGGGAAGGTTTTGGAAATGAAACTGAACTCAATGGAATAGAACTCAGTGTGGAGGTTTTTCAAGCCAGGAAGAGGAGTTGGATTTTACACATATGGTAGGCACTGAGTAAACAGTTTTTTGAATGAGTAAATGAATAAATGTGTATTTGCCAAGAAATAAAGAGCTGTTAGGAGGATTTTTAGCTGGGGAGTGACATGATGAAATAGGTGCTTTAAGAATGTTTATATTCCACATGCTCAGAGCCATGCACCCACTTCCCTCAACTGTTCCTAAGCCTTCTCACAAAGAAAAAAACCTAGTCCATTTAGAAGCCAGTAACTGTCCCAAGGATCTGTGACAACTTTAGGAGCCAAATGAATTGGATCATCTTTGATCCTTCAAGTGACACTTGACCTTAAATGAAAGTTTCCCGTTTGTCATATCTCCTTTGTAAAATTTTAAAATCCTCTGAGGGGCTGTTTTATTCAATTTTACGACCTCTATAGCACTTGCACAGAGCGATATTATGGAATGAGATGTACTTGTTCAAAAAAATAATTTATATAAAAATAGCTTAATGAAAAACAACTGTTCAGGTTTAAAGCACACTTGCAATGTTGCATTCTGAGTTGAAGACCAGTTTTCTATTTTTTTTAATATTTATTTTATCCATTTGGCTGCGCCGGATCTTAGTGGTGGCACGTGGGATCTTTGTTGAGGCATGTGTGCTCTAGTTCCCTGACCAGGGATGGAACCCGGGCCCCCTGCACTGGGAGCACGGAGTCTTAACCACCGGACGACCAGGGAAGTCCCGAAGACCGGTTCTTGACATTTCAAAATATGCTACTGGGACTCTGTTTTGGATGGTTTTCAAATGAAATGTTCATTTATGCCATATCCAAATAGAGAGAATTTTTATAAGTTCAATTCTGGTTTATTCTATTATTTAAAGTGATGCTTCATTAAGTGCAGAAACTATAAATCAAAATTTATCACAAAAGCTAATAATGTCAAATTGCAACTCTGGATAAACTAGCTCTGTATGAATCAGCTATATGCCTGATGAAGGCATTAAGCCTCCCTAGGTCTAGTTTCCCTTACCTATAAAGTGGAAAATTGGGTTAGATTATATAAACCTTGGTGATCCTAAAATTTCCACTCTATTACTGTGCTAGAATCCTACTGAAGTATGGATTGCTAGACTTTTGAGAAGCTACTAATGCTAGTTCTTTCTGCCATATGAAGTGGATGCTTCAAGAAAATTATATTTGCTGATGAAATCTGACTTAAATTGTTAAGAAAAATGTTATAAACATATCTCTAAAACTTGTTGCAGGAGGAGAGGCCAAGTATTGAAGGGATGAATAGTTTAAGATGACAATTTAAATAGAGAAAACCAATCTTGAGAGTGGTGAGCTTAAACGTGGACATTAAGATGTGAAACCGAGCAGTTAGCCTTTCTGGAATAAATGTGATGCTAATATGATTACACAAATGTCTCCCAGGTCCTCCTCACTGTATCGTCTTTCAGGCTTTCACAGCCAGGGTGCCTGTCATGCATATCGAATACCATGGTAACAACCCTGCTGTAATGGCTCCAGCACGACATGCCATGATTCTCAGCAATAATCATTAACTCACATTTCAATGAACAATGAATGGCTCTCTGGGCTCAGATTCACAATATAATTTTAATGAATAAATGCTGGTTAAAATTATTTCTGCAAGTTTTTAGGGCTAAAAAAATAGGAACGTGAAAGGGAGTTTAAAAAAAACAAAACAAAACAAATCCTCTATTACCAGCTGAGTGGCTGTGGAGAGGTTAGATGTGCAGCAGTTCCTAATTTGTAAAATAAGAGGCGACAATAATAGCGAGCTTATAGGTTTTTTGTGAGGTTCAGTGCTTGTATAGCACTTATTCCTTACATACAGTAAGAGCTCAGTAAATAGTAACTTTCAAAAATCCTTCAAAATGAACAACTATTCCCAGGAATAAAAAGTCATTTGAGATTTCCTGTGTCCTCATCCCAATGTCAGGAGCTCTTCCAAATCAGCACTTCCGAAGCCTTCCATAGTGACAAGACTTATTAAAAACTCTATTTTCAGGAAATGGCTTTCACATTAGCTCCCTGTGCCTTGACAAGCTTGGCTCCCAGGCTCAACGAACTGCCTTCTTCAAGTTTCTTTAGAAACCCACATGCAAGCTGGGTCCTTGAGAAAGTGACTTTCCCTTTGATTACTGATGATACTTGGTAGGGAACACCTGTCTGAGCACAGGCCAAATCTCTAGTTTACTAGAGTCTGCGGCTTTGTAAACATTTGCCAAGGAGGCCAGAGGCGTAAATTCAAGTTGGGAAATACATCACAGAGATGCTGGTCCCTCCCGGCCTAGTACTGCTCAACAAACAGGGTTCCTGCAGGTACCAGGGGACGGAAGTAGTCCTAAAAATCCAACCTGCAGGTATTAAGCAAATAGGGACTACAGGAGAGGGAGAAATGCAATAATTAGCTATGCCTCTAACAGAACCCAGAGGCTCATCTAGACACCTCCCCAAACCTACTCAAAAAGAGGCCAGAAGATTAAACCTCCTTTAGCGCCTTCACTGAATTATTTACTTCCACATTGTGTTGCAAGTATTTGTTTAGAAACATGAGCAGTGACCTCACAGAAGGCAATAACAACTCCTGCTCACCTGGAGAGGAGTGTGAGGACTGAGGTCCAGGCTTTGGAATCATCCAGACCTCAGTCATCTCAGCTGTGTGACCAGTAAAAATTATTTAAATCTTCTGAGCCTAAGTTTCCTCATTTAAGCAACATACCTCCAGCGCCGTAGAGACAGAACAGGGTGATCATCACTACCTACTAGGCTTGCAGTTAGAACTAAATGGAATGACAAGCTAGGACAGTGACTGACATATAGTTTTTGCCCAGTTAAGCGTAGCTGGTATTAAAATTGTCAACATTTTCTCTGAATATCCAGCATCCAGTGTAATCACCATTAAACGTCCAATAACTGCTTAATGAATCAATCAAAGATTTGGTATTACTTCCTCATTTGACAGAAGAGGAAAGTAAGCCTCAAACACCGTATATGATAGGTCGCAATCAGGGACAGGACCAAATGCTGGTTTCTCCTGGCTTTCAGTCATGCTGATTTCTTATGTAACTGCACTGCATAATGAACTAAAAACTAAAACCTATTTTTTTAATTTATTTTATTGATTTACAATGTATACATAATTGATTTACAGTGTTGTGTTAATTTCTGCTGTATAGCGAAGTGATTCAGTTATACGTATATATACATTCTTTTTCATATTCTTTTCCATTATGCTTTATCACAGGATATTGAGTATAGTGCCCTGTGCTATACAGGAGGACCTTGTTGTTTATCCCTAAAACCTATTTATTTACCCTACAAAGCCAGAATGGGAAGGGAAAATATATTATCTAAAACTACTGAACAAGGAAAAAGCCAGAGCCTCAAATTATTCTCCCCACCAAGCGAACATATGTCTTGAGTTCCTGGAAAGGGGCATGGTACAGTCGAAAGGGCGAGGGTTCTAGAAGCAAGGAAGTCAGACCATGGTCCTCAGCTCCACTACTTACTGTCGGGGTTGGAGGCATGTTTCTTAAATGTCCAAAGCCTCCATTTTCCCGCCTCTAAAAATGGGTGTAATAATATCCACCCGTGGGCAATGACTGCTAATGGGAATAAGGTTTCTTTGGGGGATGATGAAAATGTTTTAAGATTATGGTGATGATTGCACAACTCTGGAACTATACTAAAAGCCACTGACTTATGCCCTTTCAATGGGTGACTTTATGTAAACTATACCTTCCTATGGTCATAGCTGTGAGGACTTAAGTTACTATCTATGTGATGAATATGACGAAGAACACATACTAGGTGCTCAATAACAGTTATACAAATTGGATTTCCATCACTAAGATAGCGGTTATTAGACTTTATAGAGGTACAAAACAAATCCTGTTTGCTTGTAATGAAATGTAGATTCCTGGGCCCCCGCCTCCAATAGATAATGGGTCCCCAAGCCCGGGGGAGGCCAATATGTGTGAGAATCATCAAGGTAGTTGTGATGGAGGTGGCCCATTAATCACTGTTTGAAAAGCCCTACACTAATGCACCTTTCAAATCAAAACACTTCTGTGAATCTCCTTGAAATATCAGTAATGGTCTCCCTATGTTGAATTTCTGTATAAATCCACATTTCCATAAAGTATGGTCTGGTTAAAAGAAATACCTAAAAAAAAAAAGAAAAGAAAAAAAAGGAAAAAGGAGGGAGAAGGAAAGAGAAATACTCACTCCCGCTGACCACTTAGAGGGGAAAAAAAGGGGCATATTCCAAATCTTCAGTCACTGACAGCTGCTCTCCACTTGCAGCCACCGAATTCAGAATTAGAGATGAACTAATCTTTGGGTGGGGCTTCCTGGGAAGACAGGAGGAAGGAAAGAAGGAAGGAGCACTTGGATTTGCAATGTCTCTGCCTTACCACCACCCTGGGAGGTGTGCGTTGTTAGAATCCCTGTTTTACCAAACAAGAAACTAACTAATGAATGAAAAGGCAGCTTCCTTCAGAGCCACACAACCAATCCACACAGGGTGGGGTTACTTTCCCACAACTCTAGGCTCCCCTGGAGGCCATGGCTCAAATCTGGGATCAAGATTTCTTGGTTCCTCAAACTGCTACAACCGCTGGTGAGCTTCCTTTGTCCAACCTTTTCCGGCTGAATGTTCTGGAAGGGCTCACCTTCCCAACATAGCCCGGCTCAGTTTTCTGTCACTGAGCACAGACTATGGGCTGGCTCTGGACGAAGTGATGCTAAGACAGCCCCATCCTTCAAGAGCTGACAGTGCAAAGGAGAACAGGGAGGTGTGAGCAGGTGTGCAGAAGCTGTAGCTAGTGGCCAGCGTGAGGAAGGCACACCTGAACCAAACACAACACAAAGTTACCTGGACCCTTGTTCTCAGCACTCAGCAGGGAATATTAAGGCCTAATGTGCAGAGCAGGGGAGACAGTGGGAAGGTTGGCTGGTTTGTTTTTTGGCCTGGGGTTCATATTCATCAAAAGCCCCAAACCTGTATGTTTGATCTTCTCCTAATGAGACTTTATACACAGTCATACAGAGAAAGTGACAAAATGAAAAGAAAAAGGTATTGATCATACAACTTTGAACTTGTATCCCATTAACAGAACACATCACGCATGCACAATATTCTCTAAATTCATGCTTTAAAAATAAATAATGGAAATTAGCTCAGAAATGGCACAATGACGCTGCATAAGAGTTAATTTGTTAAACAGATATATTTAAAATATAACAGCATTGGTAACTGTTTGGCATTTCTTCATTTATTAATACACTGCTTCAAAACTAGAGTTGAGTTGGACAGCTCTCAGGCTCTGGAAGGCCCAGCTGCTGTTAATACACATAGCTGATCCAACGCTATCTGGGTATTTGCATTATTCCTCACCTATAGCAACCACAGCCCAGTGTCTGCAAGGCCTGATTTTGGAGCTCTGTTCAGAATGCCACCTCTCATACTCATATAACTGCCCTCACCCTGCCACATTCATCTCTCATTCACACCCTGCCTCTTAACACACTGATAAACAGACACAAATTCTCTTACTGTTATCTACCTCTTCTACTATTAACACCACCACCGCCACTTTTCTCCTCCTCTTCCTCATTGCAACATTTCAGGGTAAGAATAATAAGCCTCATTTTTTTAGATGAGGAATCAGACAGCGCTAGTAAAAGTAGCAGAGCGAGATTTGAACTCAGATGTGTCTGATCCTAGGACCAAGGCTCTTGGCACTTCCAGGCCCAAACTCTCTAATAGCTTCCCAATCATTTCAGAGTAAAAGCTCAAGTCCTTTTCCTGGTTCCAAAGCCCCTACCTACAGCCTGTTCACCCTTTGACTTCTCTCCTGCCCTCTCCCCAGTCTCAGTCTGCTCCAGACACACTGGCCTCCAGGTTGCTACTTAGATCTGTTGAGCAATTTCCAGCCACAGGGCCTTTGCACTCCCTGCTCCCCCCTTTTTGAAAAACATTGCCTTTGGATGTACTTGCTCCCTCCTGCCTCTGGAGTTCTGCTCAAATACTATTTTACACAAAATAGCGACCCCAGTAACTCTTGTCACATCTCACATGTCCTATGTTTTACTCTTTGCTGTCTGTCTTTCCCTGTTGGTATGCATGTTACATGAGCACAGGGACTTTTGTTTTTTCCCCACTGTCCCAGTACCTAGAACCACTCAGTTAATGAATTTATGAGAGGGGCATAAGTTGTACACACACCATGAGAGAAACATACCCCACTGGGAATTCATAACACAGGGAATCATTCAAAGGGGTGGCTTCCCCCACCTAGAATGCACTTTACCACTAATTTTCTCAGTAAATTCCTCACTAAGGCTCCCCTTAATTTTTCACCTCCATGGAAAGTCTTCCCTGCTCTCTATGCAGTGGGGATATCCCACTATTCTGACAATTACAAAACGCACTGCAATTATTTGTTTACATAGCTCCTCCCCGCCCCTGGTATCTTGTGAGTTTCTAGAAGACAAGGACGGATTCTCATTCATCTTTGAATTCCCAGCACATAGTAGGCATGTTGTTGACTGCATGGTATAATGCTACCTTCTAATACGCCCCAGAGAAACTGTCAGTATTTAGGCAGCACTGTGAGTCTGGCATTAAGGAAAATCATAACAGGGAAGATTCTCCAGTCACAGAGAGCAGTTATCACCAACGAAGCTCATCAGTGTATAAGCATACTCAGCCTGCACTAGTGTAGCAAACACTTTACTATGTTTGAACAGCAAAGAGACATCGGGGGTAATAAGCAAATTAACAAGCTGAGAATCATTCTGAATGCATCTCTACAGATAGGAGTTCTGCCGGAGCTCATGTTCTTGTTGACCTTGTTTACCTCTCCAAAATAAGTTCTTCAAGGCGGTCTCCTTTGTAACTGTTCCTTCAAGGCGGGCTCCTTTGTAATTGTTCCAGTTCTCTCTCTTCCTGACTCTCTCTCACGCCAATTTGCATTTTTACAGCCGGTATGTACATTCTCCTCCACCCCAAGTCACTAATGAAAAGCAAAGGGGCAGCAGAAGGCAGAGGTATTTGCTAGGCATTGAGGCACTGACTAGGATTTAGCTCCTGACAAATTAGATGTTTGCCTGGTTTCCTCCCTTCTCAATCTCTAACCCTAATAAATAGTCAGAAGGATCCATACACAAAATGTGGGCAGGTGAACATTTCACTTATGGCAGAAGAACTGCATTAGAATGCAGTGCACTGGATTCCCCGTAGCTGTCTGATATTCAAATCTCTGCTGTGTTTCCTCTCAAAGGGGTCTGGGGCAGGCATCAAATAGGGTGCTTTCCATTTTGTCCACAAGGCATTAATTTCAAGTTTAAGGAATGAAGCCAGTGGAGAAACATTCCATGCAATGACCAGACTTGCTTTGCATTATAAAACTAGCTGAATGTGATACACGATTAGTTGCCAGTAAGGTTTCCTAAAATTATTTTAAGAATGAGAAAAAGGGAAGAAGTATTTGTTTTACTGAATTCTTCTTTCCTAAAAAAAAAAGATGGGGTGAGCTTATTCACTCCAATGAACTGTTCAAGAAAAGAGTTGACCCATTAATAATGGTGGGAAAAAAAATCTGTATTCCTCTTTACCTTCACTAGGTAAAAAAGGCTAAAGGCCTGTCTTACTTTATATCTTCACAATTTTTAAACTTGGTCTTTCTCAAATTAACTTTCCCCCCCAGATGTATACATAGGGATTTCAAAGATCCTGTCAATGACTTCAATTTTCATCTCAAAAGTCATTTCTTTTTTTTTTTTTTTGCTGTAGGCGGGCCTCTCACTGTTGTGGCCTCTCCCGTTGCGGAGCACAGGCTCTGTACACGCAGGCTCAGCGGCCATGGCTCACGGGCCCAGCCGCTCCGCGGCATGTGGCATCCTCCCGGACTGGGGCACGAACCCGTGTCCCCTGCATCGGCAGGCGGACTCTCAACCACTGCACCACCAGGGAAGCCCTCAAAAGTCATTTCTTAAAGCTAAGTTTTCACCTATCATTTAAAAGTTGCTTGTCTTAAACCTCTAGGAAGGAATGTTGAGATTCACTGTGCAGGTGAGATTGGGAAAAGTCAAGTGGCCCTGGGGAATGCTAAATCGCTCGGCGCCAGAAATCAGCACCGAAGCACCCAGTGTTCTTCCAATTAAACGACAGGGCAAAATGCTGAACACAGTTTTAAGTTTGCAAGGAAGAGTTCTGTGCTATTAGATCCTGACCACAAAGGACACCTGACTCTTTTACTGCCAGGCACTGTGCCACTTCAGGAGACAACAAACGGTCCTAATTACAGAATCATATCAATGGTATTCTGAAAGGCATCTTTTTTCCCTTTTGTTTTTATTCTAGCCAATCAATCCTTATCGATCGTAATAATGACAAGGATGAGGAAGCAGGTTTGGGCAAAATCATGGAGAACCTAAAAGCAAGGCTGTGAAGCCTTGGAAGTAATAAGGAACCTTTAAAGTAATGTTATAGGGCAGGGGAATGAATTGATCAGATCTGGGCCTGAAGTAGAATAATTTGGCAATAAGAGTATAGCCCATTATTAGCAAATTAGATCATAATATTGTGTCGAACATGCACACTAGGGTCAAAAGCTGTTGTGGATTCAAATCCCATCTCTGCCAATTACTAGCAGAGTAGCCCAGGGCACATTACCTAACCCCTAAGTCTCCCCTCTGCCCCCTGATTTCCTACTTCATAGGACTATTGTTATTAATTAGATTTTATTAATTGTATTAGTATGTATTCATAAGATAATTCATTTACCTCCCTAACACAATAGCCAGCACATAGTAAGTGGTAAATAAATGATAACTTTTGTTGTTGCTAATGTAATACACCAAAAAGGGGGCAGGGAAGGAGAGAGAGAGATGGAGGGCTAGAGTAAGATGGTTCTAGAACTGAAAGAAAGAAAACGGATACAAGGGGCATTTTTGAGCTCTCAGTTGCTGCTTGGCTATGGAGTATTGAGAGATACATTAAAAATGCCAAAAAAGGGACTTCCCTGATGGTCCAGTGATTAAGACTCTGCGCTCCCAATGCAGGCACCCGGGTTCGATCCCTGATCAGGGAACTAGATCTCCCGTGCCGCAAATAAAGATCCCGCACGTCGGGCTTCCCTGGTGGCGCAGTGGTTGAGAGTCCGCCTGCCGATGCAGGGGACACAGGCTCGTGCCCCGGTCCGGGAAGATTCCACATGCCGCGGAGCGGCTGGGCCCGTGAGCCATGGCCGCTGAGCCTGCACGTCCGGAGCCTGTGCTCCGCAACGGGAGAGGCCACAACAGTGAGAGGCCCGTGTACCGCAAAAAAAAAAAAAAAAAGGTTCCCGCACGTGGCAACGAAGATCCCGTGTGCCACAAGTAAGACCTGGCACAGCCAAATAAGTAACTAAATATTTTTTTAAATGCCAAAGAAATTTGAAAACTGGGTAATTACAGCACCAGCAATGATAGGTTTCATTTTTAGTGTTAGTTTTACCTAGACAAAATGAAAAAAAAAAAAGAGAGAGAAGCAATATTCTCTGCAATCACTGCAAAGGCAGAAAAAATTAAAAGCATAGTCCCTGAAAGTTATCCCATCCTTTTCAAACAGGGTACAAACATTAGGCAATTTCTTTTAGAAAAGGCGTTTCTCAAGAAAAATTCATGGAATTTAATTAAAAACATTTTTTGGAAGCACATGTAACATACTCTTTTACATAAGTAAGCACTAAGACTATAGACTCATGAATTCAGATCCCTCTTTCCCCATGCATAACTGATACTTAGCACAGCATGCAACTAGAATACAATATTGCCCAATGAAAGGCAGGAAGGCATGGTGAGAAAATATAGGTATGATTTTTTTTTAATGTCAGATGTCAGCATTGTAAAATAAATCCAAGAGTCTCCTATTTAATTCCCTTTTCATTAAATTAGGCGAATACCATCAATTATTAGAATATTTTTAAAAGGAAAAAAAATTATATGTGATTACAAATATCAATGTCAAGAAAGTTATTCTTGAATACTAATAATAGTAGTAATAATCATGCTTCTTGTCAGAGATTCCACAAAAATGTTTATAGTACATACACTAAATCTCGTTGAGTCCACAAAAGTAAGGCACTCGTTTTAACAAAGCAATAAACCTAGGGAAAAAAACTTTTTTTCCAACAAAAGGAATTCTCCTCTGGTCATTTGACTTTATTAACTTTAAACAAAAAATAAAAAAGGGGTAGAGTGATTAACCTCCAGAGACAAAACTAATAATTTATTTCAAAGTAAATCTCTGCTGTGGTATTATTCAGAAGTATTCTATTTATATTAACTTCATGATTTAGGAATCCCCATGCTGATCAAATATATAATGTCATCTTCATTAAAAATAATTAAGATTCCCTAGGCAGACACTCACACTTGAAATGGGGGGGGGGGTATCTCAATTTTTTATGCCACTGCAAGGTTTTCTAAAACTCATTCATATTTAATTTTTAAGGATGCTTTGCAGCACATTAAATATTTAACAGTCAGAGGGATTTCAAACCAGAATGCTAAATGTCATCCTATTCCTCCAAACTACTTCTTATTTCATTTGCAATAAATTAGCTGGACCTCTCTTCAGAAACAGGAAAAACAAACAAACAAAAACAACGGTCTTCAAAACTTAACTCATATTAGGACATTGAGATAATAATACCTATCTACATAATTAGACCATGTAAGAGATTGGATTTTAAATACCTGGCTTATTAAGCAAGGTAGAATTCTGAAGTAGTGCAGCTCACATTATAAATGGAGATAATCTTTCAGAAACTCACCCCCCTCTCCTTTCCAGAATTCATTCTGCATCATGCAACATACATCAACATACAGAACAGATGTGATAAGTTAGCAGTAGCAGAGACACTGAGGCTCCAACAGTACTGGGCCAATTAGCGATACAAGATGACAACTGAGAAACAGGGCTCACCGTCGGACCCTCATTAAGAAGGGGTCTTAGCAAACCATTGTGATTTCTGTAAGGAGTTAGTAATTATAAGGTCACAGAGCATGGGGCAGTCAGCGTTTGCCGACCCCCACTACAAGAAATCAAACAGTCTTTTTATACGTTTGTATACTCATCCTAACATTATAAGGGACAGTAAAATCTGCTTTACTTTTAAACAGAAAGGAAATCGGTTTTAAATGATGATGAAAAGGTATAAAGGGAAAAAAAAAGGAAGAAGAGAAAATCTCGAAGACTCAGAGAATCTATTAAACTGGACAGCATCAGGTCAAAATTCAGTTCCTCCAGATCTTAAAAACTTGACAAGTGCCACAGCACAAAATGATTTCACAACAGCACTGTGTGAAAATGTGTTCACGCTGTTACCACACCAAACACATGATCACGAGGCTTCCCCAGGAAAGGCAGGAAGGGGCACGGCAGATTTGCTGTGATGGCTCCAATCAAGGGGAATCTACTGGTTTCACAAAGTTTGGGTAATAAAAGGTAAATAGCACAATTCAGACATGCCAGCAAGAGTTACTACCATGCTGAGGAACATGGTTTATTTATGTTTTGCATTAGAATTAGAAAAGTGAGAAGTTGTACTGATTTCATGTTAACTTACCAATCTTTTCAGTTTCCCTGGACCTCCACCCAATGTATCCTTTCAATAAGAACTTATTAAAGGTTTGGGGGGGGGGGGTCTCTTGCCAGCAAAGAAATAAAGAAATGTCAGCAAGAAGTGCTGTCCAGATGTCACATGGGCTGCACTCAAGGATTCCAACTTCGGGGCATCTTTGATCTGTAGAGATGAGAAGGTAGACAGGGAAACAGCATCCCATTCCTTGAACGCAAGGAGATCTGCATCTGTCCAAACCCTGCTCTGCTGTTCTCTGCTCACCCATTTTATGCCATTTAAGAAGAATCAAGTTATTTTTTTGACCAATTTTGCCAAAGGTGTCCTTAAAAAACAAAGCCATCTCTAACTGCCTATGCTGTTCTTTCCTTCTACCCAACAAGAACAATCAGGAAGGATCTCCACACCAAAGGTTTAACAAATGTCTAGAAAAGTTCCACTAATTAATCCACTCATGATTCTCTGGCTAAATGATGCGTGTGGTCGTCCTTTCCCTGAAAGTTTTGTGAAAGTATAGTGGTAATAAATTGAGGCCTGTATTCTACCACCCAGTGATATAAACCCAAACCAGAGGTTGTCAGGGAAGGAAGAAGGCATAAAGAAATGGTCTCCACAGGAGCTGGGGCTCTCAAATAACTGGGCTCCAGACACCCAGAAGGAAAAGAACAGGTTTCTGACTTACATGGGAAAAAAATAAACCTGGAGAGCTTTTGCATTCGCAGGAATGGGAAATTGCTTCACTTCATCAATTTTGAAACTTGAACTTAATTGCTCCTTTCCCTAGTGCCCTCCTCCCACCCCAAGTCTCTCTAAACTTTAGAGTCTAAAAGAAACCCCGTTACAGAACTGTCAGCCCTCTCAGGACTTTGCAAATTCCAAAACAAGTCAGAGCAGGCCAGAACTTTTTCTTCCAGAAATAACATTGTTATTAACTACTTTTGTTTGTCTCTTTCTCAAACCACTTTTTAAAAAAGTCATGAGGTCCTCATGGTCCCCACAGACATGGGTAGACATGAATCACTTCTTACCATTTTTCACCACTGAAAGATGAATGAAGAAGAAAGGGGCCGCTGAGAGGAGAAACCACCCATAACTTGGAATCCCACATGCTCCGTAAGTATGGCTCAGGAACCCCTACCATGTTGTCTTAAAAATAAAAAGATGCAACAGTTTACACCATTTCTATGAGAGGTGGCCACCATTGCAGTTATGCCCACCTTATGGGTATACATGCCCAGATGTGTGGGTTCTGAGGGGCTTGCCTAACTGAGTTGAGGTCAAACACAAACTCCCACCTTCTGACCCTAAATCCCAGGAAGCTTCACAGTCTGTACATCAAATAAAGCAACGCTAAGGCAGGTTTTTATTTGGTCCTATTAGTAGCACCAATGCAGATGCCATTCTTTCTAGTTCTTAGATCATCTCTTCATTCAAAAGCAGTAACAGGGGCTTCCCTGGTGGCGCAGTGGTTAAGAATCCGCCTGCCAATGTGGGGGACACGGGTTCGAGCCCTGGTCTGGGAGGATCCCACATGCCGCGGAGCAACTAAGCCCATGCGCCACAACTACTGAGCCTGTGCTCTAGAGCCCGCAAGCCACAACTACTGAGCCCGTGTGCCACAACTACTGAAGCCCGCGCGCCTAGATCCCGTGCTGCACGAGAGAAGCCACCACAAATGAGAAGCCCGCGCACCGCAATGAAGAGTAGCCCCCACTCCCCGCAACTAGAGAAAGTCCGCGTGCAGCAACAAAGACCCAACGCAGCCAAAAATAAATAAATTTAAAAAAAAGATGATTCTTTAAAAAAAAAAAACAGTAACAATTTTAAAAAGCACACACCCAGAACAAGAACAAAAACATTGTTGCTTACATTTCTAAGATTCTTATAACTACGTGAAAATTGAGTTGCTATAAAATGAAATTTTAAAATTATTTTAAAAGTATCATTAAGTGGGGAATTCCCTGGCGGTCCAATGGTTAGGGATCAGGCTCAGTCCCTTGTTGAGGAACTAAGATCCCACAAGCCATGTGCTCCCCCACTCAAATACAGTCATAATGAAATTCAGAAACACAAAGTGAAACAGTACAGAATGAAATGAGGATGAAATAAAAATTTTTTAAAGTATCACTAAATGATAATAAAATTAGTAGTGGTCAGTGGTCTGTCTACTTAAAAGGGCTCTCCCCCCTCCTCTTCCCTTCTGCATACAGGTCCTTCCGTGTAATCTCACAGGCAGGCTGAAGAATGCAGTGTTGCCATTACCTAAAGAAAACCCAGAGTGTCCAGAGAGATCGAATCAGTTAAAGTGCACTGCACATGTGGGATCAATTAGGTGGAGACGACCTTTATATTTAGGAGAATACTGAAATGCCAGCCAGCCCCCTTAATGTCTGACCTATATCTGAAACTCAAGAACGGCAATAATTCTAAAGATTTAAGCACTTCAGGCTACTGTATTTGGTAATCAGTAATACAGTGTGATAGAAAAGAAGCCAGGAGAGGGAGGTAAGTGAGCTGCACTGAGAACCGGCATGTCAAAACTGGACAAGACTCTTCAGAGCTTCTAATCTGATGCACTTATCATAAAGGGGAGGAAAAGAGTGTCCAGATAAGTTATTAGTTTTCCAATTCGGGGTAAGTATCTAGTTGACATTCTTTGACTGTATTAATCATTGAGAGATTTTTCACTATCTCTGACATTTTAAACCCTTGGAGGCTATTTTTACTCCCTCTGTCTCTGATGGGGAATACTAATTTCTCAATGCCGTTCTTGACAGGAGACCTAATATACCAAACTTTTTTTTGCCGAGATTTACAGGAATTTTATAAGAATTATGAAGGAGAATACAAAAGAATATTACAATTTTATATGATAATATTTGTTATCCACAAAGAGAAGTGAGTCAGGAGGCAGACGTTCGCTGAGACAGTGCACTGGTGGTGGTGTTACGGATGCACCAGATACACAGCAGACAGCGAAGCAAGCTCTTCTTTGGTACAAAGTTCAAATCCTGCCTCTCCCCTCACTAGTAAGGCAACCTTGGGTTAGTTACTTGGCCATTCTTACTCAATGTCCTCATTTGCAAAGTAGGAATAATAAGTCTCTCATCCATGGGATTGCTGTATTATAAAAACAACGACAACAGAAACCAATACATGGAAAGCAATAAGTAGATAGGAATATAATAAGCATAATAAATACAGCTATAATGACCACCACCACCTCTACCACCATCAGTGTCTCTGGTTCCAGAGTTTTTCCTGCATTGAACATATGTTATTTTTGTAATTTAAATACATGATTAAAAATATTTCAAGGATTATTTCTCCCCTAATTCTGCTTTTCAGTTATTCTTACAATATAGAAAGTCATCTCTAGAACTTTTCGGGAACCTCTTTGGATTTTGGTAATGAACTATGAGCTGTCATTTCTCTCATAAGTTCAGTGAGGTAGGTAGGCAAACATAGTGTATTTAAAAGTACTTTTTACATAGTTAGTTGCTAAACAGTATATTATTCCTATGCCTGTCCCATGAACTAGGAAATGCCAATGATATGAACAGTGTCATGCAGTCAAAGGTTAGAAACCCAATGTACGGTGCTATATGATCTTGAACATAGAGCCAAATATGACAAAACACTACAGTGAGCTCGCTTCTGGAGAAAGGTGAAGATCTTCCTACACATAAATTATTCACACAGGTCAATATCTGTTATTCTTACTTATCATTACTCAAATGGTAAAATAATCTAGAGCTGTTCAAAGCTGCTCCTCCTTTCAGCTACAAAAGCACAGATAGTTTCATTGAAAATATGTAAAAACAAAACAAAAAAGTCAGCAAAACCTTTACGAGCCTTTTCAGACCCCGGCACCATTTACCTCACAAAGTTCAACAATTATGAGAAGCTGGAATGCTTGTGTTTCATTACACTAGCAAAACCAAGAATAAAGCATGGAATAATTTCCAGATGGTGTCCTTTTTTGTACAGATTTTCAATTCAACATTGTTCTGAAAGCTTTAGTCATCTGAACACAGAGCTGCAAGCATTCTACGCAAGAATCTCGTTCTTGAATAAAGACTCATATACTGCATTTACTGAGTTTTCTAGTTATTAGAAAGAGAGCAAGAAAGAATAAAGCATGTGGTGAGTCTCTTCTACAAAGAGCAAAATCAAGGATTGCAAAAGAATATAGTTCAACCCCCCCATATGCCCAAATTCTCTGTAGACTATTTCTGACTTTTTAAACTATCAAATCTATATATACACATATAAATGTACGTTTTATATATAAACTTCCATTTTAAAAAGTGTAAAGATTTACAGAATCACGGGTTTAAAAAGCTTTAAAAAATAAACTTACAGAACTATGAAACAAAGAGCAATCTAGATTAGCATCTATAGCATACAGAGCAAAAAGGGCACGGTAAGCAACAGATGAATTCTATTAGGGCTCTAACAGACCTCAGACGGATCCAGAAAGCCTCTACAGTGCCTCTGAGAAGTGTGCATTCCAGTAATTGCTTTTAAGTGCTCCTCCATACCAGTGTAGGCGAGGGCATGCAGACTCAGAAGACCCACTTCTACGTAAAGCAAATGCAACTCCAAATGGTCATGCCTCTCAAACATTTCCACTGCTGTATTAAAAATGAACAAGGGCTTCCCTGGTGGCGCAGTGGTTGAGAGTCCGCCTGCCGATGCAGGGGACACGGGTTCGTGCCCCGGTCCGGGAAGGTCCCACATCCGTGAGCCATGGCCGCTGAGCCTGCGCGTCCGGAGCCTGTGCTCCGCAACGGGAGAGGCCACAACAGTGAGAGGCCCACGTACCGCGGAAAAAAAAAAAAACCACAAACCCACCCCAAACTATTTTTCTATTATGGAAAACCTATAAAAGAAGAGAAAATAGTATAACAAACCTCCACATACCCATTACCTAGCTTCAACCAAGGCACAGTCTCATTCACCCATAAACCCACTTCCCCAACCTAACTTATTTCTGAAGCAAAGACACCCAGTAATGTGATCCACAAATAGTCTGCATAAAATTCTAAAAGATAAAGACTATTATTGTAAAAAAAAAAAAAACCCACAATACTATTATTACACTAATGATAATTCTTGACTACCATCAAATACTCAGTCAGGTTCAAATTGAACTGCTAAACTTTACAGGCTGGGAAGCTCTACTGGGAAGAATGGGAGCAGTAACGAGGAGCAGGTCAACGTTGCAACTTATGCTTTTGTTTTAAAACTGTGCCAGCGTTTAGGGCAGAGCATGGTCTAATTCCTTGGACTCAGATCATTCCAAACTCTACTAAGGGTCCTCTCTTTCTCTTGCAGCCCAGATGCAATGCTCTTTCACTTGGAAAAGAGGCCATGCCAGAATAAAATACAGGAAGCCATTTTCCTCACTGGTATTTTCATAATTAGGAGGAAACTACTAAATGAGCCCAAATCTCCTGAATGTTGCCTATGTTGCAAGAACATTATAAAAAGTGTTTTCTTTTGTTGCACATCTGAAACTAATATAGTATTGTATGCCAACTATACTTCAATTAAAAATAAGATTTCTTTTGAAAAAATTTCAGACTTACAAGTTACAAATATAGTATGTTTCCCATGTACGGTTCACCCACCTTCCCACAACAATAACATCTAACATAAGAGTTTTTAAGAACCTGCACCAATCCATACACCTATGACCAACTGATTTTAGAAAAGGGTGCCAAGACCATTCAATGGCAAAAGAAGGGTCTTTTCAAGAAATGGTGCTGGGACAACTGGATAGTCACATGTAAATGAATGAAGTTGAACGCTTATCTCATACCCTTTGCAAAAATTAACCTCAAAAATGAATCAAAAACCTAAATGTAAGAGCCAAAACTATAAAAGTTCTAGAAGAAAACACAGAGGCAAATCTTCATGACCTTGGATTTAGCAAAAAATTCTTAGATATGACACTAAAAACATGAAGAAACAAAAGAAAAAGATAGATATACTGGACTTCATCAAAATTAATCAAAGGACACCATCAAGTAAGTGAAAAGACAGCCCACAGAGTGGGAGAAAATATTTACAAATCATGTAGGTGATAATGGACTTATATCTAGAATATGTAAAGGATTCTTACAACTCAGTAAGAAAAATAATTATAAAATAGGTAAAGGATCTGAATAGACGTTTCTCCGAGGAAGACATACAAATAATTCATAGGCACATGAAAAGATATTCAACATCATTAGTCATCAGGGAAATGCAAAACAAAATCACAATGAGATACCACTTCACATCTACTAGGATGGCTAAACAAAAAGTCTTAACAGAAAGTGTTGATTAGGATGTGGAGAAATCAGAACCTTTATACACTACTGGCCAGAATGTAAAATGGTGCAGCCACTAGGGAAGAGTCTGGTAATTCCTCAAAATGATTAAACAGAATTACCCAATGACCTAGCAATTCCACTCATAAATAAATACTCAAGAGAAATGAAACATAGCAGAACTATTCACAATAGGCAAGACACAGAAACAACCTAAATGTCCATCAACAGATGAATGGATAAGCATATGTGATACATATATACAATGGAATATTATTCAGCCATAAAAATGAATGAAATAATGCCATTTGCAGCAACATGGATGCAACCAGAGATTATCATACTAAGTGAAGTAAGTCAGAAAGACAAACATGATATGATATCACTTATATGTATTGTAGAATCTAAAATATGACACAGATGAACCTATCTATGAAACAGAAACAGAATCATGGACATAGAGAACAGACTGGTGGTTGCCAAGGGGAAGCGGGTTGGGGGATGCATGGAGTGGGAGGTTTGGGTTAACAGATGTAAACTTTTATGTATAGAATGGATAAACAACAAGGTCCTACCGTATAGCACAGAGAACTATATTCAATATCCTATGATAAACCATGATAGAAAAGAATACAAAAAAAGAATGTATATATATATATATATATACATATATATATAACTGAATCACTTTCCTGTATAGCAGAAATTAACATATAAATTGACCATACTTTAATAAAAAATTGATAAAAAAGGGAAATGAAACCCATATCCACAGAAAAATTTGTACACAAATCCT
Organism: Phocoena sinus; assembly: GCF_008692025.1. Taxonomy (NCBI): domain Eukaryota; kingdom Metazoa; phylum Chordata; class Mammalia; order Artiodactyla; family Phocoenidae; genus Phocoena; species Phocoena sinus. The sequence goes on along the minus strand of NC_045763.1, from coordinate 55,761,384 downwards.
TACAGCAGTGTTATTCATAGTAGCCATAAAAGTGGAAACAACCCAAATGCCCATCAACTGAAGAATGGATAAACAAAATGTGGTATATCTCTACAATGGCATATTATTCAGTCATAAAGAGGAATCAAGCACTGACACATGCTACGACACGGATAGATCTTGAAAATATTAGGCAAAGTGAAAGAAGCTAGTTACAAAGATCACATATAATTCTATTTCATATGAAATGTTCAAAATTGGGAAATCTATAGAAACAAAGTAGATCACTGGTTGCTTAGGGCTTGAAGAGAGGGACAGGAGGATAGGATGGTGACAGTTAAATAGTACACAGTTTCTTTTCGTGGTGATGGAAAATTCTAAAATTATGATGAGAGTTGCCAACATTTGTGAATATACTAAAAACAATTGAGTTGTATACTTTAAATGGGTGAATTATATGGTATGTGAATTATATCTCGATAAAGCTGTTAAAAAATAAATAAAATGCATAGATATATTTTAAAAAAGAAAAAGACCCTGCACTACTGGCTTTCAGTCCTTAATTCTGCTCTTCTAACTAGCTTTTCCTGGCCATGGTCAAGCACACACCACTTCCCTACAGAAGAAGGACAAGGAAAGTGCAGATGGCTCTTGGAGATATGAATGCTTTTTATGAGTTCTAAGGAGACAGCCAAAGGGCAACATCAAAACTTTTCATTTACTACCTCTTAGAGAAAGAAGTGTCTGGAGCATAAAACACTTTATTCTTTATATCCTATACCACCAGATATAAGGAAAATGTTTGCTCTGCAGGGGGGAAGCGACAAGGCTTTCCCCACTTGCATCAAAATCTCTGTGAAGAGAGATGTATATCATGGTATTCAGTAAATACTCAATGTGTTTGATTTGACTAATTTGGGATATAAAAGCACCAGTGGGTGCTTCAGAATCTTGTACAAGAAGGCATTCCTGAACGTAGTGCTGCCTTTAAAAAATGGTCTACTAGGAAGGTCTCTGGTCCAAGGGTACAGTATCTTCTGGAAGAAAGAGGAGACAAGTAGGAATTAGAAATCTGGGTTCTCCTGGCTGCACAGTCACAAGATCTCCTTCCTCTCTGTCTCCTTTTCCTCTTTCTGTGAATAGTGGTACCTTTGGGAAGAGGAATTAATTAGGAAGGGGCACAAGAGAGCTCCCCGGGGTTTTGGAAATGTCCTGTCCACAATTTTGACCTTGGTGGTGGGGTTACACAAGGATATACATATGTAAATTTTCATCAAGCCGTACATTTAAGATTTATGCACTTGACTGTATCTTGTATCTCAATTAAAAATAAAATCAGACAAAATGGTTTCTATGAAAGCACACTGTATATTGTCAGGTGCTATGTAACTGAAAGACATTACCGTTTTAAGAGATTTTTTTTTTGTTTCTTTTAAGGTAGTAGGTTTCTCAGGTAGAACGCACTGAATGAGGAAGTAGTAGTCATACATTCTCCAACAGTCCTCAATTCAATGATGTTTACTATGCAAAGGCTGTGTTACAGGCACTGTGTGACCACTAGAGATACAAAGCTCCCATTTTTTTTTTTTTTTTTTTTTTGTGCGGTACGCAGGCCTCTCACTGTTGTGGCCTCTCCCGTTGCGGAGCACAGGCTCCGGACGCGCAGGCTCAGCGGCCATGGCTCACGGGCTCAGCTGCTCTGCAGCATGTGGGACCTTCCCGGACCGGGGCACGAACCCGTGTCCCCTGCATCGGCAGGCGGACTCTCAACCACTGCGCCACCAGGGAAGCCCAAAGCTACCATTCTTAAAGCTGCAATCATATCTAAGATGGTGCCCTGTTCACCAAGTACTCCTCTGTGAAACAAAACAAAACCCATCTGATAGAACTATGAAATCAAGCCCTCTTCCCCATCTAAGGCTCATTTGGATCTTGCCTAGACCATATTCCAAGGTCTGTTACTGTATGATGGCGTTGGGGGTCACGGTGAAGCACAAGGAATTTATTACCTTGGGTCTCCATATTTAGGCACCTGCAACCTCGGGTAGCTCCCTACCATCCCTCGTGATTAGGAGCTCCCACTGTGGCACTCACCCTGGGTAGAGCTCCAGCTCCTCTTTTTCTTTCCCTCTCTCTTCCTTCTAGATCAAAGTTTCTGAGTAGGGTTTGGTAGGCAGAATTTTAAGATGGCCCCAAGATTTCTGGCCCCTGTTTGTACATGCCCTGCATAATCTCTGGGATTGACATTTTACTCTGTCATTAGGTTAGGTTATATGGTACAGCTGACTTTCAAAAAGGGAGATAAGCCAGTGGGCCTAACCTAATCATATGAACCCTTTAAAAGCCCAGAGTTCTTCTCTGGCTAGTGCCAGAAGGGGAATCAGAGAGGCATGCTCCAGCTGGCCTAGAAGGAAACAACACCCATAGTGCAAACTGCGTATGGAAGCCACCTGGCAAGGTAGTGAGCTGCCTGTAAGAATTGAGCGTGGTCCCTGGCCAACAGCCGGAAGGAAAATCAGGACCCTGGTCCTGCAACCACAAAGAAATGAGTGAGCTTGGAAGATGACCCTCAAACCCACATGATAATTACCCCCCCAGCTGACACCTTGATTTCAGTCTAGTGAGAGCCTAAGCAGAGAATCCAGCCATACCATGCCTTGAATTCTGCCCTAAAGAAACTGCAATATAATAAACTGGTGCTCTCAAGCTATCAAGTTTGGGGTAATTGTTACGTAGCAATAAGAAACTAATGTAGGGATTATAGGACAGCCCAACCTACAGAGACAGACCTAGGTTTAGATAAGGGTTCCACTGCATCTCTTTCTTAGCCTCAGTTTCCTGTCTGTGAAATGGAGCTGAGTCTCTACTTCACAGAGCAGATGAGAAGATAAGTAGAGACAATGTATGTAAAGTACTTGACACATATTAAGTGCTCAATAAATGGTAACTAATATGATTTTCCACTCACTGACAGGAGATGGTTCTGAGTATGTGGAAGTTAAGCAAGGCTTTTTGAACAAAGGAATCCTGACAAATCGTTTCAGAGTCTAACTACTATAAAGTGCCATTAACAACAGTGGTTTCCACCATGGGGTTCTAAAGACAGTGTTAAGATGCCCACTTAGCGATAATTCAGTACAGGTAATGTGACATCACCTGTGAGTTAATCAGGTTCAACTACAACTCAAATGCATTTGGCATTATATTCAGGAAGGCCCTCTCCAGGGGTAGGCAACTCGTGTTCTAATCATGAAGCCTATACAAGGCACCGCAAATGCTTCTGTTATCCATATTAATCAGCACCAGACCCTTTGGCAATTAGCAAAGTGAATGTCAGGGGTGGACTGCGCTGGGAGGGATGAAATGAGTGGCTTATGAACAGACACTGTAAATGTCCAAAATGGGCCCTCACTGGTGAAATGAAGGATATATTCAAGTTACAAGGATTGGCCCAAATATTTTAGAGCAACCCCTACCCTTACATGACCAAGAATGCAGCCTTGATAGGCTTGTTCCCTAAATGGCCTCACGTCCAGCTACAGTTGGAAGACTGCCAGTTGCTTGGTGCTGATTATTAAGGAAAAGACAATGCTCTTCTGGAATGCTGTCAGGTCTAAGAGTGCAGTTTTCATGCAAGGTGGAGATCAGAGCAACTAAAGGAAGACAGCTGGGACTTTATCAAGCTTACAGAGCGATTTTGCAGGAACTATTTTGTGCCTGCTGGCTGATGTCTGGCTGTGAATCAACGTCCGGACGCATGGCAGAATCACGTCTCAGACTTGCTCTAGTTACAACCAGGTGGCAAGGTTGTGGGATAGTAGCTAAACCTCGCTCACCTCAAGGAATCTGGCTGCTATCAAAATCAACCCCCGCAAAACGCCAGGAGTTGTGCATAACCAAATTGGCTTAGGTCAGTTTACAACAGGTGGCAATGATCGAGAGCCATTTGGAAAAAAATAAAAAGTCAAAATCTGCCGGTCGTAAGATGAGCTAAAACATCGAGTTTTTTGGTTTGCCCTGGAATTGTATCAACTTAGTACTCTACTAACTCTGGTTAACTCAAGCTGTTCAAAGGATCTGATGGATGGTTAACGGGCAGTCACTGATAACTTTTTTTTTGAATTTTATTTGATTATTTTTTTTAATACAGCAGGTTCTTATTAGTTAACTATTTTATACATATTAGTGTATATATGTCAATCCCAATCTCCCAATTCATCCCAGTCACTGATAACTTTTTGCTGGAAGGAAAAACAAGTCAATTCAGACTTAAACAGTTTGGTTGGTGTTTTAAAAGTATTAGAAATAATAATGAGTCAGTTCTCTAATACCAGGTTAGTCAATGCTTTCATTTTAGAGATAAGGAAACTGAGGTCTGGAGCAGATGAATAATTTTGCTAAGGTGTTACACACGTTTCCATTTCTGAAATCAGACCTCCTTAGGGTACCTGATGTGAGGCTCCTAGCAATTTCTGGCTGTGCCTCAAACAAAAGGTTCCATTGCCTCAACCTCTTGGCCCCAGATTATTTAGCAGCTGGAATTTTCCCACATTTCCATTGCTGAAGGCAAAAAGTTTATCAATCAGGCCAAGAAGCTACTTGAGTCTCTGAGACTTTTGAGCAAATTCTTCCATAAGTCCACCATCGCATGGGTAACAAAGGGTTAATAAGATTTTTACACGTTCCTGCTAATGAGTCACCCCTCAATTGTAAAGCTTTAACTCAATTAAGTGATGCCTATCTCCAAAATTACCCCAAATAATTACCATAATGGGTGAAAGATGGGGTATTGTGAGGAGGTAAATATTAGTAGGCCCACTAGACAGAGGACCATCTTGTTAGGGTGTGTGTTGGAAGGTACAGGCTGATGGTCTAGTCAAGGCCCTTATCTCTAGTGTTCTGGAGTGCAATAGGTTGTAAATAACCTGAAAGAAAGCCCCAAACTTCAACTCCAGTGAGGCAGTGGAGAAACGCCCACGCTTGACATGCTACTCTCTACAAAAGGTGAAACAATAATCGTCCCACCCTCTCTGTCCCCAAACAATGACTTCACCAGAAAAGTAGTTCCCAACATTTGTAGTCAAAATTCTAGTAACTTGGTGACATCTGTATACCTCATTTTGTTCCTATTCCATGAGGTAGAAAAGGCACATGTAACTCAATGCATTTCGGAGATGAGGAACTTCAGACTCATAAATGTCACGGTTACTTAGCTGCTTTGACAGGGCCAGGCATGGAACCTAGCTCTTCTGACTCCAATCCCATGAGGTCTTGTGTTAAATTTTGCATCATAGCCCCCTTCCATCCCATCTACCATTCCCTAATACCACCATATTCCCGTGCAGGCATTAAAAACAGATTACATATGAACTTGGTTGAGCAAAAGAGGACACAAATCAAACAGTGGAAGATGATCTTGAATGTTGAAAGCCAGGTTTAAGAGTCATTGATTCTCATTGGAGACATAGCACAGAAACGTTTTCAATCCCTGTGTGTGTTGAAAGTATGCCTGCTGCTGTTATCTCAGACGAAAGAAGTTAAGCATAGGTCATGAGCTGACAAATTACTACTTAAGCTCTTCCTCCTATCCCATAATGGATCCTCTTCACTGTAAGGAGATACAAATATTTAAAAAACACTAAACCAACCAACACCTCCCAGGATCCTCTACAAAGGTTTCCTGGTTCAGTACAGGGAGCCTGGAAGACATCAAGTCTGTTCAAAGAGGATCACAAGCTGTGCTACCACAGGATTCTACTTTCCTTCCCTCTTAAGATCTAATCATTTCCTTTGTTTCCCAAGGAATACAACCATTACAGCCACAGGGCTGCCAAGTTCAATCAATGACATAGAGTAGGCAGGGCAGCTACCCTGGGGTAGTGGAATACACTGTTTCCCACATATTTAAAGTGTAAAAGGTTAAGCTAATAGGAGAAAGAGGAGCAAGGAGCTACACGGCCCAGGTCTCTCCTCCTGATGAGAAGCAGCTCGGCGATGATGATCGAGCATGTCATTTCTTTGCTCAAGACCCCTCAATGGGGACTTCCCTGGCAGTCCAGTGGTAAAGAATCCGCCTTCCAATGCAGGGGACGCGGGTTCGATCCCTGGTCGGGGAACTAAGATCCCACATGCCCCGCAGCAGCTAAGCCTGTGAGCCACAACTACTGAGCCCACACGCCCTGGAGCCTGCGCCCGCCACAACTAGAGAGAGAAAACCTGCACACCACCACTAGAGAGAAGACCAAGCACGACACAAAGAAGAGCCCATGCCACAACAAAAGATCCCACGTGCCTAAACGAAGATCCCACGTGCCGCAACTACAACCTGACGCAGCCAAAGTAAATTTAAATAAAAAGACCCCCCCGCAATGGCTCCCCATTACTCACAGTGGCCTATAAAGCCCTAGTGATCCCTCTTCGTCTCCTCTTGCCACCATGGCCTCCTTGCTGTTCGCCCTCACCTTAAGCCCTCTGCCAGGTTCTTCCCAGAGATCCACATGGCAAACTCCCTCACATCCTTCAAGTCATATGCTCAAGTGTCACTTTCTCAATCAGGCCCGTGGTGAATACACTATTTCATGGCAACATTAAAGGCCACCCGAGGCCCCTACAAACTCTCTTAATCCTCCTTACCCCTCTTTACTTTTTTATTTAATAGCATTAGACACTCTCCAACACGATATATAATTTACTTCCCAACATTCATTATGTCTATTGTCTAGCTCTCCCCTGCTAGACAATTGGAATGGAAATTCCATGCCAGAAGGGACTTTTGTTTTGGTAACTGATGAACTGGTAGGACAAAAGAGTGCCCAGGGGCTTCCCTGGTGGTGCAGTGGTTGAGAGTCCGCCTGCCGATGCAGGGGACACAGGTTCGTGCCCCGGTCCGGGAAGATCCCACATGCCGCGGAGCAGCTGGGCCCGTGAGCCATGGCCGCTGAGCCTGCGCGTCCGGAGCCTGTGCTCCACAACGGGAGAGGCCACAACAGTGAGAGGCCCGCGTACCGCAAAAAAAAAAAAAAAAGTGCCCAGTACACAGTATGCACTCAAATATTTGCTGAATGAATGCATAAAATGTACCTATGTGCTAATAAACAACAGCAGGTAGCATTTGCTGAGAAATATCTCAGACATATAGCAAGAGTTTTACCTGCATTATCTCCTGTGATCCCCACAAACCTATGAGACAGGTACTAATAGTATCCCCAATTTACATATGACAAAACTGAGCCATGAATGACTTGCCCAAGGTCACATTGCTAGTAAGTAGAGAAGCCAGAATGAAAACCCAGGTCTTTCCGACTCCAGTTAACTCCAATGCTCTATTTTCCATTCCAGCTCTGCTAGATAAGTGTCTATGGTTTTGTTTTTGGTGGAACTCCACCAAGCGTTTATTAGGGGAAGGGTCTGGAATACAAAAAAAAATGCTCTAGTAAATTCCAAGAGAAAATTCTCTACGAAAAAGTTTCCCTAGAAACATTTCTATATCAGAGGATATCCTCCTGTCATATAGCGGTAAGAACAATCATCAAGCGGATGTGTCATTTAAGTGATACGACACAAATGAACTTATCTATGAAGCAGAAACAGACTCACAGACGTAGAGAACAGGCTTGTGGTTGCCAAGGTGGAGGGAGAGGGAAGGATTGGGAGTTTGGGGTTAGCAGAGGCAAACCATTACATACAGAATGGATAAGCAACAAGGTCCTACTGTATAGTACAGGGAACTATATTCGGTAACCTTTGATAAACCATAATGGAAAAGAATATGAAAAAGAATGTATATATACATGTATAACTGAATCACCGTGCTGTGCAGCAGAAATTAACACAACATTGTAAATCAGCTCTACTTCAATAAAATAAATTAAAAAGATAACAATCAAGAAGATGAAAACCTGGGTTCAAATCCAGACATTCTCCCAACCAGCTCTGAGATCAATCAGGGTTAATAACCGATGAAACAGGGATAATGATGCCTATCATGCAAGGTTGGTTTAAGGATTAAGTGAGAACTGTTCATGAAAGTGCAAAAAAAAAGAAATCTGGCTCATTATTTGGTCCTTTCTTCTTTCCAGTGTTGACCACCTCAATTACAGAACCTTTAGTTTGTTCGTGAATTAACAAACATTTATTAAGTACCCCGTGTGTGCCAAGCACCATGTTGGATGTTGTGATTACAAATGCAATAAGATGGACTGTTATGTAGTCAGGCTCCCAGTCTAGAGCTCCCAGCTACTCTAGAACCACATGAGAAATGATGCCACAGAGATATGTGGACATCACAGGACACTTAATGACAAAATGAACTGCTTTGGCTAAAATGAGAATGGAGAGATAACTGATAATTGATTGCCAAATCACCAGAAAAACAAAGAATATGAAAAGGACAGGTAAATCAAGAATTGGGACTGCACTGCTGAACAAAGGACCCATGTTACATTATCCTTAGCTTAGAATTAATCTGCAAGTGTTCAGTATCAGTCTAATTTACATGCTACTTATCAAGAAAATGACTACTTAAATAAATAAGAATTTTCTCAGATATCTGTAGTCTGTATGTGAGAATCCTATTAACAAACTCTTATACCATGTCATCTATGAAGCATACTCCAAATTCCAAAGACTTAAGGATCTCAAAATCTCAGGGTTTATACATGCTTTTAATTTAGGAAGTAGAAGTAGGCAAGGGAAGGGATGACATTTCAATGTCCTCCTAATTTTTAAATTAAAATCAGTGAATCCCAGAGTTGGGACCATGAATCCCAGCCACTTTTCCAAAAATACAGACAGATCAGCATGTTAGTTTAATTTCTGTACACCACTCCAGACCACCTGCATCCCCCAACAGTGTCAGATAACAGGCCTTTCTTCATACATTAATTTTACATTACCCTCTCACCCAGGCAGCCGGGGAATTAACAAGCAGTCCCTGCGGCTCAATCTGAACAGAGCTGGCATGCGTTCAGGCAACACAACTACAGCTGTTGCATAATAGCACTCTTCATTTGAGGAAGCCACACCACCACAAATACTAACAGTCAAAATGATTTAAGAAGGGGAAAAAATGCTTTGAGATATTGTGAACTTGCAAAGACAGAAACTCATTTTCGTTTTTAATTGCCTAAGCTTATATTCCAAAGGTCCTAGACAAATGTCAAACCAATCAGACTGGAAATGCATCTGGTTTGAGGAGACCTCTCAGGGTAATTTGAATTCAGTCTCTCATACCAAGTGGTAGGGTCTGTATTTTTTACTCTCTGTTTTCATTATAACCTGAAAGTGAAACTTCCACAGCTCCCTGGTTCTGTTTTCCACAGTATACCCCAAGGAAATTATTTTTTAGAGGTATGCTGTTCAGTTAAGGTGAGTAGACATTGTTAAATTGTAAACAGTTTGTGTTAATGAGACTTCAGGATTCATTATGAGAACAAGAAAAAAAGTCTAAGAATTCCTACTATTCAGATTAATGTACAGCCCTAATTTTTACCCTTCTGTGTTGTGTGTGTGCGTGTTCCTCCCAAATCCACCTGTAACGTGACAAAAATCACATGGATACCAACATGCCAACAAAGAGATCTGGAAAACTTGAACATGGGGAAAATATCTCCATTATGACCAAGGAAGAACATATGAGCTCAACAGCCCTTGAACTAGTCAACTTCATGCTCTTTCTCAGCATAAATATAAAATAGATTATTTAATTCTAATTACAAAGGACAAATAAGGACTCTAAGAACAAATCAGGCCAAATTATGCCATTTACTTTACAAGTAGAAATTGTATGAACTAATATATACCTTGATTTTTTTCAAGACATTTGATGAAGTATTTCACACTTTGTCCTTGAGATCAAGGTGACACACTGAGCTAGGCTGTCAGACATGGAACTCGGACACCATCATAAAACTAAGCCATCTCTGGATACTTAAAAGAATATAAATATGGGTGATCACATAGCTTTGCTGCAGAGGTAAATATCAATAATCCTATGGTCAACTATGAATCTAGCTCTGTTGCCTACAAAAACATTCCTTCCCCAGCCATAGTTCAGTTTTTCAAAATGTAGAGTAAAAGAAGAAATTCCTTCCTTTCAATGTTAAAGTTAAAACACTTTTATGTAAAGCTATGAAAGAAAAGAAAAGAAAAGAAAGAAAAGAAAGAAAAAAGAAAGAAAGAAAGAAAAAAGAAAGAAAGAAAGAAAACGAAAGAAAGAAAAAGCAAGAGAGAAAGAAAGGAAGAAAGGGAAGGAAAAGAAAACCCACAGTCAAGTTGGCAAGAGTCCTTTCCAGCTAGATAGCCATATGGACACCTCTTGAAAAAAGCCATATGGTTATACTTGTTATTTTTGGCCTTTTTACCCTTAACTTCTTTCTAGTATATAGAGGTCTCCAGTTATTACCACCAAGTGATAAATCACTTTGAATTTCCAAGGCTACAAAAGGAATTTACTGGCAACTGTTCCAGGTTTCACTTTTAGCTGCAGACCCTGGAGAATTCTTAAGTGAAGGATGCTCACATTTTCCAAAAATGTTATTCTACTGAAGCTAGGTCAAAACTTTAGATCTAAACTTTATCCGCATAGCTAAGTTTCAAATGGAGAAAGTAAAACACAGGTGGAAATGAATAGGATACAGTAAGAAGGAACTTACCAGTTTAACCTTTCCTCCAACAGTAGTTTTTTTTTTTTTTAAGAGAAAGGATGGGAAAAGGGCCCCCCTGAAAAGATTACCTGGACCAGAGGCCGCAAACTGGCAAGGAACTTGACGTGCATCAGTCTTTTGTTTGACCAGCACAATGTTATGGGTGTTTTAATTTGAGCCAATGTTTAAAATTCAGGAGATCTTACATTTAACAAAAATCTGGATTTTCAACATGTTTTGAAACACTGGAAGATCTGGCAATACCAGACTAACATTCCTGCTACCAACCATTGGCTTTCATTGACAAGAAACTGCCTCCTTTAGATGGGTCATACAGTCTTTGGTTTGATGCATACATTTAAGGCCTACTTCACTCATGTCCATTTTCTGACTGGCAACCTATCGAAAGACTAGAAACGAATCACTGGTTTCTTCTTGGAGTCCTTTACATCTCTACCCTTAAGTTATAACTCAAATGCCAAATGCTGCCTTGCTTTTTTTTTTTTTTTTTTTTTGCGGTACGCGTGCCTCACTGTTGCGGCCTCTCCCACTGCAGAGCACAGGCTCCAGACGCGCAGGCTCAGCGGCCACGGCTCACGGGCCCTGCCGCTCCACGGCGTGTGCGATCTTCCCGGACCGGGGCACGAACCCGCGTCCCCTGCATCAGCACGCAGACTCTCAACCACTGCGCCACCAGGGAAGCCCTGCCTTGCTTTTGATATATTAACTGAGCCTTGCAGATTTATCAAATTCTACCTTGTATCATCACCTTCTATACAATGGCTCAGAAGCAGGGACAGTAACTTACACATGGTTATTGTAAGTCCCTTTTCTCCACAGCACTTAGCACAGTTCTTTACCTTGAGTAGATATTTAACAAAATGTCTAGTAGTTATCTCACAGCTCTTCAGCTTGCAACAGGCTTTTACATATAGCATTCTACCTTAGAACAGTGTTTCTTAACTAGGGGTCAATTTTGCCCCCTCCCAGGGTACATTTGACATTTTTGGTTATCAAAATGGGATGGGGGGTGGAGGAGAGGGGGAGCTGCTGACATCTAGTGGGTAGAGGCCAGAGATGTTAAATATCTTAAAATGCACAGAGCAGCCTTTTCCACCACTACACGTAATGTCATTAGCGTCAAGGTTGAGAAAACCTGCCTTAGAAGAACCACTGGTACGGCCTATTACAAATTTGCAGACATAGTCTCAAGTGGCTTACTCAAAGTAAACCAGCTTGCAGTAGAATCAAGGTTTGAACTCCGGAGACGGGCTCTCAGAATCTGGTAACAGCAACTGATAATAGAAAAACAGAACAGAGTAAGGATGGAAATTTGTGCCTCTTTGGCATGAACTTGTGTAAGAACATTCACAGGCCAGAGATTAACATTTAGCTAACAACGTGTATCTGATCTTTTGTAAAATATATAGTGTGGTCTGATTATGATAGAGTCTGGGAGATACTTGGTAGAAAATAAAACTCAACTGTATCTCATGTCAAGTTCACCACATACATATACTGAAAAACAAAGTTCTACGCCCGCAAAGAGACTATCATTAGCTATTCAAAACAAATATATGAAGTGACACTTAATACATGTGCTGATGAATAGAGAATGCAAACGACTGAAATAACTGTTTCAAAAGAAAATTCCTCTTTAGGAGAAAAAAAGAGGAAGGTGTAGCAATTTGAGGTGTGGAAGTGTTGAATTTAGCCCAAGACTGTCACATCTGCTTGGTGTATTTTTTTTTCTTTTTCCTGTTATTCCAGTTGGCCTGTGGTTCCCTCTCTCTGTTCAGAGTCGGGGAGTGGTAGGAAGTGTTAAGAAGAAAAGAGCAAAAGTTGAATCATTTGCCCTTGAACCTCAGGGCACTTGCTTTTCCACTTGCTTTCCCTGTGACTCTCAGGAAGTTCCATCAGTTTCCGAGATCTGAGAAATGGGAATAATAATTTCTACCTCAGAGGGTTATGGAAAGTAATAACAATCAGTACCTTATAAACCCTTACAAAAAGCCTCACTATGTGCCAGATGCTTCATCTCATTTGATCCTCACAACAGGATGAGGTGGCCCCCATGTATGGATGAGGGCTTAGAGAGAGTATGTGACTTTTCCAGGGCCTCAGTTAGTAAGCAGAGGAGCTGGGATTCAAACCAAAGCAATTTAATTCTAGACATCTGGTTCATAACCACACTGCTGCATAGCTTTACCAATTCAAAGTGCTTATTACTGTTTGAAATTGCTAAGAGGTTACTGGTAGACAGGTAAACTTGGAGCCAAAAGAAGTCCTGGCATTCAGTAAGATGTTCCCCACCACTATCACAGGAAGGGGCTGGGTGACCACTTCAATGCAGGAGTTATCAGCTAGAGAGGGCGATGAGCTTTATTCCTTTACATAAAGAGGCCATTCCATTCTCACAATTTTATAATTCCCTTATCCCTTTTTATTTCTCAATAATCTATGTCTGGAACCTAATGGTTGTTTATTTTCCTAGGTAACCTCTATTCTCTTCTCAAGTCTTTCTTTATTCCACTTCCTTCTTTAATTTTCCATTTATCCTAGCCTGAAGGGCATGGAAAAAGCCAGGACTCTGAAATATAAAAGCCCTGAAAAATGCTCAATCTCCCCCCAAATCGCTAACTGATACTGGGCAAGTTACTAAGACTTTCTCTCAGTGAGGATTTCCTCATCTATAAAATAAAGTAACATCAAATGAGAAAAAAAAAAAAAAAGATTAACATACAGTGCCTGATCTATAGGAGCTCAGTAAACATTAATCTTCTTCATTTGCAATGTTCTCTCAACTCTCCCTACCGCAGTATCACACTGTCACTATCTGCTCTAGGGTCCTGGAGTGCCTGTAGAGATCTCAGGTACACTAAAAATAAGAACAGTCACAAGATATTTGTGCATTTCACCTACCACATAGTTATAAGCAGAAGCAAAATGTCCTGCATTCTCTGGCTCAACATGGACTCCCAATGCAAGGACCAGAACCACTTCCAAATCCTGTATCCGTTCTTTGACATTCTAAATCCCAAATAATACCCACAGCCATATTCATCCCACAGATTTCCCCCTCATCAGAACCTCCAGGAATAACAAGTTACAAATGCGAACTTCCAGGGTCCCACAGCACTCCAATATGCAATATCTCATTTAAATGATACAACAGTCTTGCAAAGAGACTTACAAGGGCACTTGACATTATCTGAATTTATCTGAATCTTAAACCCAGTGGGCCAACCTCTCTGCCAATTTCTGGTTTTTATAGTTTGAAAACTGTACAATGCTGGATGATGACCACCACCAGGAGAAAAAAAAAAATCAAGACAGAAATTACCTTAACTGGGGAAAAACAATATGTCAGAAAGACATTAGAAACACAACAAGAGGCAGGAACTCAGCACGGTTAGATAGTTGAGAACATCCCCAAGGAGATCAAATCACTAAAACACCTTCCCTAGAAGGCCACCATGAACACCTGGCTGTCCTGTCCCTGGAATCTCTTCTCCATCATCTTAAACCATTAACTGTCTGATCACCCTAGCCATTTATGGAGCAGGAAGAAAGAAGGAGCATCTGTCCATCCTCAAAAACGGTGTCTAAGATGCAGGGTAGCCAAAACAGCAACAAATGTTCAAAGATTCACTGAATCTTCATCACAACCCCATGGGAGAGATTCTACTATACCTCCCCATTCCTTTTTAGATAAGAGAAGGTATTGACCTGCTTAAGTTCAAGCAGCTGGTCAAGTGCCAGCATGAGAATCCATCCAAGGCTCCTGGTTCTTGACTCCCAGTAAAAATTTGTTTAAAAAACACCTTTAACAAGCACCCCAACTTGTCCCAAATATAGGGGTTTTTTTAAAATGAATGTTCTAATCCCTCTTCACTATTCTGTCATAAACGTGACTTTGTATGTGTATGTAGAGCATGTATGATCCGGACTGTCAGTTTTTCAGCAACCTTTTAAAAAATTGTATTTTTCTGAAGCCTATCATCCCTTCATAATCCTCAAGTCAAACATCTTGACAGTAGTTGTGCAACACAAAATACATCCAAGAGTCTTTGTTTGAGAATCCTTGTCTCTACTATGTCTGTATCTTTCCTAGTACTAATTAAACTGAGAAAGGATGCAAATGTCACTAATATTAAAATGGATTTATATATTAGATTTTTCAAAAAAGATGTTTTCACAAAATCTACCTGATAGATTTATCTTCACATTTACATATAATATTGTATTGTTTTTCTTCTATCCTCGGAGATTTAACAAAACTTCACTACTTTAAAAAGCACCCTATGGCTAATTTCATGGTCAAAGAAAAATAAAGCCTTATAAAATAATTGAATAACTTCAGTGTTTTACCCTAAGACCCTTTTCCTTCCTACCCATTTTTTTAAGCCAAGAAAGATAAATGAACTAAAGCTATTCGTCTTCAGTTGATTCAAACCTACCTTTTTAATAGTAAGTGGCTGATGCCAAAGAAAGGATTAAAAAGGGTATTCTTTCAACAATTCCTTATTACAGCCTGGGATTTGCTTTGCAATTAGTCTCTCCTGGACAGAGCTGAGGCCTCGTGAACTTGTTATTACCCAGTCTGAAGAGCTCTAAAAAATGAAAACTCCACACTTGCAACAAGGGGCGGGTACCACAAGCATGAAAGGCCCCACAATGGAGGAAGGTATAAGGCCTTTGCTAATGACAGTTCAAAGAGGTGATGAGCCCCAGCCCTCAGGAATAAAAGCAGAAAGCATTTTCCATCCACACACATAAGTTAGGAATGAGGTAACAGAGAAAGAGAGCATGAACTTCATTAAATTTTGAGTCCTGTAAAAGTCTCAGGGTAGTCTTTCTGTGATGCTCTATTGCTTTCTCTCTTATAATTAGCAATAAAAGCCTTAAAAGGAAAAAGAAAAAGAAAAGATCTTTTCCCTTTGTTCTTGTCTTCTGGGCAGCAAAGATGGGAGACACAGCAGCCAATCATGGAGGGAGAAGAACCTTAAGAGGGGAGATGGCGGGAGACACCAAAGGGAAGGCTGGGAGCTTAGTGCCTTTTTCGAGGATAAAAAGAAGAACCACAGAGGCAACTAATCCAGGTTGGAGAAGTTTGTCTTGGGCTTCAGAGGTTTTTGTTTGTTTTTAAGTCTGGTGGAGGTAAATCAGTGTTAGACCTGGGAGTGTCAGGTCAGACACTGAGTATGATTCTCCCTGTGAGTCACACCTCTGTCTTACCTAGCCCACTATTTGATCAGTGAGAGAAGCAACAATGGTAAAGTTGGTAGGAACATAGCTAAGTGAGAGAGTAGCAAACATTTAATGCCAATCCCGGAAACACGTCCTCTAGAAATGTCCCAGCGTTCTTTGCCTGTCAGGTCGGCATTATCCTCATTTTACACATGAGGAAACGGAGGCTTAGACAGACTAACTTGCTAACCTGAGGTCACAAAAAAGACCACGTGCTCTCAAGTCCTCTGAGTCTA